>NC_064889.1:23767094-24384594 GCF_929443795.1 Astur gentilis
AGTTTAAACCTTTAAACTCTGAATTATATTTTAGATGGCAAATTGTTATCGGATGATGTTACACATTATGTTGTCCCTGACTGCAAGGTTGTTCAAGATTACCTTGAGATTCTCGAGCTTCCGGAGCTGAAAGGTATTATTTTCATGCAAACAGCATGTCAAGCTGTGCAACATCAAAAAGGACGCAGGTACTTATCCTATAGTAACGTACTTTTAATTTAGATTGAAATAAAGATACTAACTTTGTATATTCAAGCACTGTAACCCACGGTCAGCAAATAGTACTGTGCTTGATTTGTTTTTCGGTCTTTCTCAAGTGTCTTAGTGTAATTTTACAGAGGGGAAAGAACTGTGATCCTTTGTGATCCATGGACACCAAATGCACAACAGAAATGTCAGTTTTCACTCGATAGGAGCGATATTAAACCCGTAGCATTATTAACTAATCAGATGGCTTGTGACAGGAATTAAGGAGACTTTGCAGTCATGACATATCATATGTGACAACTAGATTATGGGCATGTTTTTGGTTTGCTGTATTAAAGACTGAGCACTTGTCTTTGGGTAGCAGTTAATACTATTATATGGTACTTACCTTACCAGAGGTTAACTTATGTATTGCCATAGCATATAAGAGAGCAATTTGCTATCAAGGTCTTCCTATATTTCTAAAGCACAAATGCCTTTAAAGAAACAGCTCTTGTCCCAGAAGTGACAAAATAAGTTCCTGAACACTTACGACGTTTTGTGGGGCTCACTGGCAAACAAATATGTTTAAAAATCAGAAGCATTCATAATGGATATTAGAAAAGCTTGCTTACAGATGATGGTTTAGGTTTTATCATCAATGGTGTAATTAATGAACGCATTTCTTTGTGCATGACAGTACTTTTCCTTGAGTTTTCAGCTGTATTTTCATCTGGAGTTAAAATAGCATTATCAAAAGAAAGCACAAGAATGTATTTATCTTTTTCATATTCCAGACAATACAACCATTTACGAAATCTAGTAAAGGATGCCCGTCATGACTGTATTGTGTTTGCTAATGAATTCCACCAGCATTCTTACTTGCCAAGAGAGAAGGGAGAATCCATGGAGAAATGGCAGACCAGGTTTGTTTCAACTTACATAGTGCTATGCTGGACAACATCATGACACTGTATTTAGGAATACTAGCATGCATTGGATACGTAAGAGTTCATACGCTTGCTCTGCTTAGCTCTGGAACAGTTCACAATAAGTGAAAGTCTAGATTGTGCTTTTGTGATTAAGAAAGTGTCAACACTGTTTTCCTAGGAAAATAGACGAAAATGTACTTAATTAAATGTAATAATGCTAAAAAAAAGCTGGATTATTTGAAAGTTACACAGCCATTTTAAAGAATGCTTTAGCATAATAAATCGTTCATGCACTCCTTATAGGACTGTTAGATGTAGTGTTTGATAACCTGCAAACACCATAGCATTGGAGTCTTGGCAGTTCCAACTTGCTTTTAATAAACTTTCACTCAGAGGAACAATACGTTATGTTGCAGCTAGGGCACAGGTGGATGTATTGGAGAGGAAACATTTTATTTTCCTCTGTTCTCCTGGTGCTTATGTATGGCACATAAACATTGTTGCAGGTACAAAGTTTATGTAGCTTGGTGTATATATCTCAAAAGTATGAGTGTTAAACCAAAATCTCTTTTATACAAAGCCTGCTAATGTCTTGTGAGTAGCAAATGAGATATGCCAGAAATCTTATTTCAAACTTTGCTTTTCTAGGAGTATTTACAATGCAGCAGTCTGGTATTACAATCACTGCTTGGGTCAGATGCCAGTTGTTATGGTAACAGAAGATGAAGATGCAATCAGGCAGTATGGAAATGAAACAGAAGGAGTGTTTGTGATTTCCTTCAAGGTAATAGGCCAGAAAAATAGAAGAAGGTTTCCTTTATGCAGCATCAAAATGATGAAGCAAGTACATTAAAGCCCAATGTATAGTGCAAATCATTTCAGAGTTTACATTGAAGAAAACTATGATGCTAGCTCATGTCTTCATTTATCAAAGAAAGCAAAGATATCAGTCATGGGAATGTCATAAAAAATGGCGGCAGTGACAAACCAGAGAACTGAAAAGAAACACAGCAGCTCTAAAGACAGAGGTCATCTTTCCTGTGAGCCCTATTCATTGTTTTCCTTGTTTTTAAAGATTTTGGCATTGACAAACAATAATTAGTTACCTCAGCCAGCTGTCTAAATCTGTCATACAAGCAGTCCATAAACAGCTGTAGCCTAAATATCCATCAGCATTATTCTGCCAGTTTACTTTAGACTTGACTACTTAGGATACAGCGATGCATGAGAAAATAATTCATTCTTCATTTAGTTGTTCATCTCTGATACTGCTTGTATTCAGCGGGATATGTGGATGGGAGGTTTATTTTAGCTGTGAAAGGATGTTGAGTAAAACCAGGACCAAACAGATTTACCTTGAAGCTATATAAAAATTATGATGCTTGATTTTTTTAATTGCTATGAGGCAGTGGAAGGTGGTCCAAATGTAGCATACAAAATCATATCAAAAGTGTAAAAATAATAGTGGGTCACCAATTTGATTCTGCTATGGCACTGTACAAGAACTATGTAGCCTGGATGGGGTATATTGGTAAAAGTTTGTGAATCTCTAGTCTAGGATGCTGTCTTAACAGTCATGCCTCCTTTGTTGTATTTAGCAAATGAGTTAGGTTGAATCTGGAACAAATCTGTGGTGTTTAGAGCAGACACGTCATTACCACTTGGAAGTGCTGTTTGAGTATAGCATATGAGACAGCTCTTGGCCATTATGGGCTTTCCAAATGCATTATTAAAAGAATAGAGACCTCTAAATACTTTCATGTTTGTTTATATATGTGCATACAGAATTACTTGGATAACTTTTGGCCTGACTTAAAGGCTGCCCATGAACTCTTTGACTCTATACTTCAAGCTCAGCGTGAGCGGGAGAGTGAAAGCCAAGAAAACAATGGAAAAGAATATCCTGAGCACTTACCTGTGGAAATATTGGAGGCTGGGATCAAATCTGGAAGATATATACAGGTAATTTGCTATATAGAGAGCATACACAGAACAATACAGTCTTGTACTTGGTTCCTTTAGTTGCCTGAATTCAACTGATTAGGTAAAGAAATACTGCTGTAGTGGGAAGAGGGGAAGAAAACAAAAAAGTAAGAGGGTGGAAGGGATTAAGATTCTTAAAATATTTCCCCTACTTCATCTTGTGAACACACAGGGTTTTTTTCTTTTGGAGAAGTTGAAATAAGAATTTGTTGTTGAGAATCTTAAATTTGCTGTGGATTTTTCTTCAGGTTGATATGTGATACACCTGTAAATTGAGAAACTAGGTGTGATATGAAGCAGCTAGATCTCATTCGTAAATACAAGTAATGCTGCATAAGGGCAGCATTTCTTCATTTGCACAGAGATCTCTCAGTTAGTGAAATTAATTTACAATTTTATGGCTGTTCTGGGCCTTAATATGGATTGTTGGTGGACAAGTGTCCTCTTAAAATAATTTAAAGATTTAGAGGTAGTAATTTGTTCCTTTCTTGACAATTTCAGTAGGGAGGTGAGAACAGAATATGAACAGAAAGACTGAGGGTTTTCTTTCTTGTAGGAATAACTCCACTTTCTGTGTTAAGGCAGGCAGCAAAAATAATCTTGCACTGCCTGTGCTTTGAATAAAAGGACCTTTATCATCTTGCAATTAAATTGAACATTTAAAAGAACTTACAATTCTTTTCCAGAAGTGGGTACTTAAAGTTCTTCACTGTACATTCTCCCCCTACAGAGAGAACAGTTGTGTTCAAAATAACCTACATATCAATAAAAAATACTAATTTATGTAAAAATAATTGCAAAACAAAAAATTTTATACTTTAAAGTTGGCTATTTAGAGGTGTGACTGTTTCATTCTATTTATCGGTTTGTTATTTTCTTTTAGGGTATACTGCATGTCAATAAGCATAGAGCGCAACTGGAAGCTCTTGTTCGACTTCAGGGATTTGGCAGCAAAGAAACAGGTGAAAAGACAATGAGAGGATTTACTCAATGCCTTTGTGACACTGCGTGTTTTGCATGAAGCCATGTAGCCATATGTACATAGCTGTTCAGTTATTAAACAAGATGAAAGCTAAGATACTCCAATGCTTGGGTTATTTCATGGGCCAGAAAGGAAGCTGAAGATTAACCCAGAGGGTGGTCCTCATGAGAAAGCAATACCCTTTATGTCCTCCTTTCTCTTTCTTAGTAACTTTGGCTATGTTTTGGACTCTTATCCTACTAACAGGTTTCCCTAGACCTTTTCTGAAGTTGAATGCTGATGCAAATTGGTATCTCTGTGCTTTGCTCTAATTTCAAATAACCACTCATTTGACTGAAATAAACATTTGCATATATGTTGGCAGGATTAGGAAGCTGGTCATTGTGAACATAATAGGAAAAATGCCTTTTGGATCAGATTGGAACACCAGTATTGTCTTTCTGGTATGAGTTAGTAATAAATACATTTGAAGGAACAGCCTGTTACACTTGCACAGATATATTGTCCCAGCTTTCACTAATAAGAACTTTCAAATGTTCCTGTGATAGACCCTGCAGTCAAACCAGTGTTCAATATACTAATTATTTTTTAAAAACTTGTTTTATTCTGGACCCTGCCCAGAATCTGGTGGCAGTGGTTTCCACAGTTTAACTGTGTTGTGTGTTTCTAAAGCTGCTGCTTAAGAACAATGAACTCATCCTAGCCTATGCTGCTTTTTATCCAAGAGTTCATTTACATAATGGCTTCATATCTCCTTTAAAAAAAAAAAAAGAGGAAAAGTTTTAATTTTCTTGCAATATTAATTACTTGCCAGTACTCCTTTTGGAAGAGATCATATTGCAAATGTCATTTTCTGTTATTTCAGCAGAATGCTGCCAAGAGTAGAGGGATTTGAATTTTTTAGCAGTTTACAGTTCTGTTTCTTTTTATTTTAAATTTAGAACTTCAAAGTGACATCCTTATTTATGGGGCCAGAGCTCGAAATCGTGCAATCCATGGTGATGTTGTAGCTGTTGAGTTACTACCTTTGCAGGAATGGAAAGGAAAGACTGTTGCCCTTTGTGAAAATGAGACTGAGGATAAAGCACCTGCAGACACCACTAGTGACCCTATGCCCACAGGTAAAGTAGATAGTGTGATACAATGTTTTGTCAAGATTACCTCACTTCCTTGGTCCAGGCTGTGTTGTACTCTTCATTATATAGTCCCTTCCCTCAATTTCTGTTATTGTCACGTTTTTTGCACCATAGTAAATTTGAAGTGATCATCCCAAATTAAAGCATTCTAACATATCCCAACAAGAAGGCTGCTAGATTCTTTCTATATGTGAAACACCTTTGGTGTTTTTTTTCTTTAATTCCATTCTCAGATATAGCTGAATTGTTGTAGTTATCTTCCTGAAATACTGAGTTTGGAATACTTTGCTACCTGAATACATGCTGTCATTCTGCACAGCTTTAGAAGAGACGAACTGCCATTCTAATACAGACCAATTTACCAGAGTGTGCACTCAAGTCCTCCACTATCAGTGTTGATGATACAGAAAGATAATAGCATCCTTTTAATTCCCTGATGACAAATAATGTTAAAGATGAAAAATTTTTTGTTACGTGAAGAAGTAACATTATAATGTGACATGCCTGGGTACCATGGGAACTTAGAGTCTTATTTGAAAATATTACTCTGCAGATATAGCTACATCTTAAAAGTTTGCTGAGGTCAGAGTTAAAAGTTTTAGGTGGTTAATTCTCTTCCTGCAAGAAAATGCTGTTTGATTTTGATCTTTGTGATTAATAATTTTCTGTATTTTTTACTAGAATTGGCCACATTTCAGTAGTAGTGGGAATCTCTCTGAATAATTTATGTACTGTATCAATTGAAATCTATACAAGGAGTTAGTCTCCACATAAATAAAAGCTCATTAAAATCTGGCTGTGCCAGTGATAACTTATAACAAACTTGTATTGTTGTCTGCATACCATATATTGTTAGCAATTGTAATACAGATTTGTGGACACATTAGTTCATATTACAAAGCAATGAACCTTCTATACCTCCCACATATTTGCTTCATGTTCCTGTTTAACTCTTTAATGTACAGCCAACAATGTTCCCTATTAAAAGGTAAAGTTGTTGGAATCATTCAAAAGAACTGGAGGGATTATGTGGTCACTTTCCCCTCTAAAGAAGAGAGCCAGTCCCAGGGCAGAAATGCTCAGAAAATCCTTGTTATACCTTTGGACTACCGAATTCCCAAAATCCGGATCAGTACCCAGCAAGCTGAAGCATTACAGGTAATTTGACAAAAGTGTTTCTCCGTTCTGTGTTCCTACAAAATCATGCGGGTGTTATATGCTCTAATGACGTTTTCCTTGGCAAAAACATGGCTAAAACTATTAATAAATAGTTAAGTCTGTGAGAGTAGTTCAATTTCTGCCTTGAAGGAATGTGTTCAGTTCCTGTCAAAACCACATCAGCTTCAGGTAATAAAGCTTGTTTGAGTCTGGGCCACAGTCCGGGTATCCTGAGCATTTATATACTAGTTGCTTTGGTTTTTTAGATAAATTAAAGGTCATATTAGGGGTTTAAATTGTAATACCCCTTGCGGCTTTATTGGATCTATGACTGCATATAACTTTGATGAAAGTAGTAAGGAGAGCTTATCATCAAATAACGAATTGTGATGATTAGCCTGCCGTTGCTGTAGAAAGAACAAACATGGTTTTGTTTGTTCCTAGCCGTTTTTACCTTGTAATGTTAAGCGCTTCTTCACAGCCAAGAAGTAAATTCCAGTTGTTTCTTTTCTGGCATAAGGATATTTGTGTACATCTTGGTTTTGCTTTTATTTTTTATACTTTAAGATAGAGATTCTCCATATTAATGACCCCAAGTGGGTCTTTGATAAGGAAATAAATGTAATTCTCAGTATTCTTTTGTATGCTTCTCATTGTGGGTTTCTTTTTCCTTTATATAAAGTTTTCAGAGTTGCCAGTCCCTTTGGATAGCATTGTTTGCCCCTGAAGGAGTATTTATATTGATTGCTTGTCAGGAGCAGATTGCTGTTCTAACAGAATTGTCTTGCTGCAGGATTATAGAATTGTCGTGCGTATTGATTCTTGGGAGTCAACTTCTGTGTATCCAAATGGACATTTCGTGAGAGTTCTAGGAAGAATTGGAGATCTTGAGGGGGAAATTGCAGCTATTCTGGTGGAGAACAGCATTTGTGTTGCCCCTTTCTCAGAGATCCAGGTTAGTCTTTGTGATTAGATACATTCTTTTCTGTTGATTTCTAGGATCTTGTTTCTCAAAGAGGGGGATGCTTTTACAGCTGAATGTCTCAGTTGCCAACAGGTTTTTGAGAGCTGAAAACTATTTATAGATTATTTTTCTGGAATTACTTTTGGATCAGTGGTTCTACAGATACTATGAATTTTCAAGTCAAGCGTGATTTTAAGATAATCTGTTTGCTGTGAGGAGATGACTACAAACTCTTAATTCTAATTTGAGGTAGACCTTTAAGATGTTACTGTCTTTAATATGTGTTTATGGTACTGATCCTAAAGGCCTGGTCCTACTGAAGTCATTGTCTTAAATCCTTTTGTCTTCAACCAGGAGAGGAACAAGCTCTCATAGATAACTATTTTGATTATACATACAATTAATTGGAAGAAAAACAATGTAAAAACCCAATATGCAGTGGTTATGTTTGTGCGAGCTTTAATATCACCACAATAATATCAGTTGTTTATAATAATGCATAGCACTCTTTTCAATTCTGTTTCATACTTCCTATAAGGTAAATGTAATAGACTGACTTGGAAAATGCAAGGAAAGAAAAATTTGTGTTGGATGAAAAAAGTACACAAAACAATTAATGGTGTAGGAAAGGAAAAGCTAATTAAATCTTATTGTTGGCTTCTTTTTGTACAAAAGATATAAATGTATGTTCATCAATAATGTTTTTGTACAGATGAGTGAAATGCCTGTGAGTTCTTCAAAGAATCCTTGGAAAGTGAATCCAGAGGAGGAAAAAAACCGTCTTGACTTGAGAGACACACACGTGATATTCAGCATTGACCCACAAGGCTGTGAGGATGTGGATGATGCGCTCTCGGTTAGAACTCTGCCTAATGGGAATCTAGAGTTAGGTGTCCACATTGCAGATGTAACTCATTTTGTGGCAGCAAATTCTTATACTGATGTTGAGGCCAGAGCAAGGTAAATTATTTTCTAAAAATTAGAAAATTTATGGAGCTTAGGAATTTGTGATACTACCCTAAGGAAACATTGAGAAATATTGGAAGGAAGGAAACATTCTTTCTTCTTTTGTGTCATGGAAACAGCTTATTAAAACTAATATATAACTAATGTTATTCTGCTTTTATTTGGTTAAAATAGGCCTGCTGGGAAGAAAACTGCTTTCTGACCTACTGCTTCACCTTTTTACTATGAAATTGCTCTTTTCCCCAAATTTATGATTTAAGTTTATCTTTCCCTAATCACTACTGTTTGCTTTATAGTCTACTTTAACATTTGTGATTTGAAGTATGTACAAACAACTTGTTTGCATTCCAAGGGAGATGGTTCTTCACACAGAACACAGAACAGCCACAGAGTGGAATTAAGTCTTACATAAATTTAATTCCAGAGGTATTTGGCAGGCTTATGTTTTAATATTCGATTTTGTGTTTTAATATGCCAACTACTCCATTCTTTTTTTTGTATAATTGCCACTGTTTTGAACTTACACTGCTGAATCACTTCATGAAATGTGTTCTTTGTAGATGCAAAGAAATGTAAACTGTATAGCCATTAAATGACCTCTTCTTAGTTAAGCAGATTTTGTACAGCCCTAGTTCTGGCCTTAATGGCAGTGGAAGATATGGAGGAAGGCAAAATCAGGCTTGTACTATACAAATGGTTATTTAAATAGTTTACTTTGGTATTGCACATGTGTGTGTTCTGTAAGAATAACCTTTTAAAATCATGCTATGTGTCTTGTTCTGCTGAAGCTATGCTTACACCACAAACTGCTTGGGAGACACACCAGTGAGTCTTTGTGAGAATAATAAATGTATTTTATTCCTCAGGGCAACAACTTACTATTTAGCAGATCGTCGTTACGACATGCTGCCCTCCGTCTTGAGTGCTGACATATGCTCTCTTCTTAGTGGAGTCGATAGGTAAGATTCTGAGGAAAGAGATTTTTACAAGTAATTTAATTATCACTACCAGTCTCTGTGTTTATCAGTTGGTTGGATGTTTTTGCATTGTTACTAGATCCTCAACTGAAAGAATAGTGTACAATAAAAAATACCTTTCAAGTCTACCATAGGTAGGGTGAATGCTTTGTAATACTTTACCCTGCTAAAATATATATGGGCGCTGAAGCATTTTGTTTGAGCAGGACAATCCAGCTGAACATACATGTAATCCATGCAAGATTCAAACCATAACATGAAACAACTGAGAAGATTGAGGTTGGTCTTTTTCTTTAAATGAGAAAAATGTATTCCTGAAATCATTAGTTGTTGGCATACTACCCCATTAGAAGAGGTCTTGTAATACTTAATCTTTCATCATTGTTGAATCTTTTCTTGGATGAAATTGACTACTCACAGAATAGTTCTGATGCAAAAGCAAGGTTTCCTACCTGTATTAGCCCTGTGGAGGTTTCCAGAGAGCACCATGAATGATTTTTCATGTAGACTTTTTTTCACTAAGTGTTAAATGTCCAACTCTGTAATTCCATGATCAGTTTTATAGGGCTTCTCAGTACTGCTGCTAAGAAAGGGAGAGTGAGGGCGATTCTTCCCCAACTCTGCCCCAGTCACAGATTCCCAGTGCTGCTTTTAGGCTGGCCTTAGCAGTCATGTCACCATATGATAAACTGATTTGGCTGGGGAAAAAAAAAATTAACTTCATTATTTTTTTCACACAGATTCTGAACACATTGTGGGTGCTCAACAATGTTATGTTACCTATTCCATAGTAACTGCTTATGCACTTGCTCTTTGAATTGTTGCTGTAAGCGAAGTGGTAGGGAGTCACAAAAGCTGAAATACAGTATTGTACAATGACCATCTTGTCCTCCAGTAATGTTTACCCATACCTTTAACAACTTGATTTGTATTTAAACAGCAACCTAAAGGTGAAAGCATCTTTGTTCTTCACTTGTTTTTTCACATGGGTTTCGATCTGGAGTGCATGCACCCATGTGAATGATTATGTTTTTTACTATTGTCCTATTCCTCAAACATTTTATTACAATTACAGGGTTAGTTGCCTCACTGGCATGAGGATATGCAGGGTGCAGATATGTTCATTGTGGATGCATCTGACTAATAGAATAAATATTAATTAAAATAACGGTTGCAGTGTAGCTGTGCTTTAAAATAGATGTGCCCTTGTATCTTAGGGGTCCTTTGCCTCAACAGGTGGATTGAAAATACTGCTGACATAGTTGGTCCTTATTTATTAAGTTGTGATACACGAGACTGAAAGGCAAGTGCATTAATTAGTGGCATTGCTGACCACTGGTTTGTTTTGTGAAGAAAAAGATGTTTCCTGTAAAAATAACAGAATGAAACTTGTAAATTTTTAACAGTTGGATGTGCTTGAAATGACAGTTTAAGTCAACCAGAACTATTTACAGAATTGTGATCTTATCTTTAAGGTATGCTGTAAGTGTCTTGTGGGAATTAGAAAAAGAATCATACGAAATGCTGAGAGTCTGCTACAACAAAACCATCATTCGATCTGCATACAAGCTCGTTTATGAAGCAGCACAGGGATTATTAGATGGAGACACAAGTGTCATTGGTGATATCCTGGAACTGAAAAACTTGGATGAAAGAACTAGACAGAAGAAGTTAGCTGAACTGGTTTGGGCAATATCAAAACTCACTGATATAGCACGACACCTTAGAGCTAAGCGATACAGCTGTGGTGCTTTGGAACTAGAAGGGGTAGAAATCCAAGTGCAACTGGATGATAAACGCGAAATCTATAGTCTCATCCCCAAGCAGCCGCTGGAGGTGCAGGACACTGTAGCAGAATGTATGATTCTTGCCAACCACTGGGTGGCAAAGAAGATTTCTGAACATTTTCCTCATCAAGCTTTGTTGCGTCAACACCCTCCACCACGACAGGAATTTTTTGCTAGACTTCGAGAATGTGCCAGTGCCAAAGGTTTCTCAATAGACACACGGTATCTTTTATTACTTATCTTAAGCACTTTAATTAAAGTTAAGCCATTAACTATTTGGCTACGTTATTGTCCCAAAGCATTACAGTTCTCAGTATCAATGTTAACAGACGCTGCATAGCAGTTCTTAAAACATTTACCATAACCTTGCTGTGAGCGGGAGGTGATGTTCTAAACAAAGAGAGGCTGCCTGCATTCTGCTGGCTGTGCTGAAAGTGGCAGTATCTGAATAATTTTAGACATAACCAAAAATAATTTGTTCAGTCAGTGTGTAGCGGTTGAGCTCTGCAATGGCCTTGTTGGCACCGTATTTCTTGTAATAGTTGTGTAAGAGAGTACTTGTTTAAATCTAATTCTGTGCAATATAGTCATTTAAAATGACTCAAAATGATTCCGAATTACTTTGTCACGATACTGTTCTTCTTTGTCAAGAAGGCTGTGAGCTTCATCATATTGGGGGGCATAATTTCTGGACATCATAGTGTGTGACAGGCATCAGTAGTCCCTCCTTTTACTTGGATGTCACCTTGTCCCATTTGGCTCTCCTGTACAGAACAGGCTTTGGACCAGCTCACCGTCTGTTTTGCACAGTATAGACTGGGGTTTTTCTCCAGTCCTTCTTGGTTCTCCAGGTTGCAGAAGACAGGCCTGTTAGTGAAAACTTTTTTTTCCTAAACATTTTTCTAGAGCAGAGCTGTTAGTAAACTGTGTTGAAAGTTTTAAGATTGTTCTGCTTGTCATTCACATTTTTATATTAATAACTATTAATCAATTTTTGTGTGCTTTTGTATGCTATTTTTTAACTATAAACTATTGTGATCAGGGATAGCATAATTATCTTCAGAATTACCACTTTTTTGACAGGTCTAACAAAACATTGGCTGAGTCTCTGGATAAAGCAAATGACCCATTGGATCCAATTGTAAATAAACTGTTGCGATCTATGGCTACTCAAGCAATGTCTAATGCATTGTACTTCTCAACTGGCTCTTGTCCCAAGGAAGAGTTTCATCATTATGGTATCTTTTCACTTTATTTTTTATGCTGTTCTTGTTACTACTTCTGAACTGTTGGGTGGGAGGCAGTTGATTGCTTTGATTGCTTACCAATTCCTTCTGTATTTGTAGGACTTGCCTTAGAAAAGTACACTCATTTCACTTCTCCAATTAGAAGATACGCTGATATTGTTGTCCACAGACTCTTGACGGCAGCAACGCTGAATGAAACTAAAAGAGATGTTAAGGATTATGTATTCAGCAATAAGGATCTTCAGGAATTGTGCAGACATATTAATAGCAGAAAACAGGTAAGACAGTCATTGTGTGTGTCTCCTTATGTTTCTATGCTGCCCTGTGGAAGGGGATACCAGTCCTGACTGCGGCTTTTGGGTACTATGACAACATAATATCACTTGGTTTTATTTATAATGCTTTTGGTTTTTTTTACTTAAATACCAGTTTTCTTCTAAGAGTGGTAGTAAAATTGACTTCATACTTTATCTGTACTACATGTAGAATTTCCTTTTAGGTGTAATTTCTCTAGGGGACGGGTAAGGGAGTTAATAATGGGAAAAAGAAACCATGGAAATCAAAGCCAAACAAGGTTGTTTAAATATTTTGGTTTTGTCTTCTCTTTTTGTGGGGTGTGCTTGCAGGCAGCACATCGTGCTCAGAAACAGTCTACTAAACTCTTCCGGTGCATGTACTTCAAAGACACAACCACAGAAACAGAGGAGCGCTGCATAGCAGATGGTGTTATTTACTCAATTCGAACAAATGGTGTGCTTGTTTTTGTACCAAGGTCAGTTGATGAGAGCTTGGACTGAGCTTAGAAATAAGACCTAAGTGTTACTAGAATGCTGTGAGGACACCTCTGGTCTTTGAGAAAGTGTTTATAGCATAGCCTGGTGTTGACCAATGACTACATTTTAGGTTTTTGTTGTAAATCACAGCAGTGCTTTTCTATGCATTCACTCTGAAAAGGAGTTCCTGTGAGGAAACAGTAAGACTCTGCTGTACAGTATGTTTTTATTTCAAAACATTAAAAGGACGTTTTTTTGCCTGAGCAGCTGCTAGGGGAGAACAATTACTGGAATATTTCCCCCCCTCTTTTTAAAAACAATTGAGAGTGATTTTGCAAATCACAAAGCCATGCATTCCTCAGCACTCCTGTCCTTCACTACCACCTGTAGTTTATGCAGGCTAGGAGCACCTTTTGAGCAGCTACTCCTCGTAGGCAGCAGGGAAACGTAGGAGGGGTTACATGGTGCTGTTTGTGGCAGTTAGGCTCTTCCAAGTGCCTGTATCTCAGCTCAGCTCTGATTAACGCTAGTAGAAAGCAACTGTTTGCATGAAGCTAACACTACATTTCAATTTCTGAGCTTTTAAATCTGTATTTTAAAGTATACTAAATGTGCTCTGCTAATGTTGTAAATAGACTAGTGAACGATGTAAGAAGGCATTAGTCCGCATAGAACTGGAGACCACTGTCTTTCGTAAGACTCAGCCCGCTCTTCAAGCTGTGGGGGAGAGAACTACCTTTCCTCTTCCTGGACATTTTGGATTAGTTAATGATCTATGTGTTTGTGCATTATTGGTAGTAACACTGTCTACCTGGCTAGCTAACAGGTATGAGAAATGCAGGCATAAGAACTCTTCTTAAAAAAAAAAAAACAAACCAAAAAACATGCTACAGCAATGTTAGGTAAAGCAAACCATTACATGAATACCCTGGATGTCATGATACAGCCAGCGCCTGCTTAAGCCTGGCCCCAGACTGAGCTTGGATATAAACCAGCTTGATATAGGTCTGTTGTTTCCAGCATTCCAGATGGCGTGGCTTGGAGGCTGAAGAGCCAGAACCTACCAAAGCAAGGCCTCCTTCCAGAGAACGCAGTGCAAGTACACTGCTGGTCTTTATGTAACTTTTTTTTTAATGGAGAACTGTTTCCTCCCCATGCTGTCTGGAATAACCTGTAATGCTGCTCTCCTTCCATCATCCAGCCATACCAGGCTCCACCCAACACCTAAGACAGTGGATCACTGAGTGTGATTTACTTCTGCTTCGCTGCTTTCAAAACACTTCAGTCACTGTCTTCACGCTGTTTTCAGGTATTGTAGGGGTTTCTTCAACAATGCCCATCAGCGTCCCTTAAGCAGGATTATGAGGCTACAGTGTTTGCCCCTTTACATTGCTTTTCTGTAATCCTAGCTAGCCTTCTCTTCATTTCAAAATTAAAAGAACTGCTAAGGGTGAAAATTGTTAGAACAGTTTCTGCTTTTTTTGTAGATACGGAATCAAAGGTCCTGCATACATGAAAAACAAAGAAGGCTTAGTCATCTCTTGTCAAGGTGATTGGAGGTGTGAGTGGAAGCCTGGATCACTTCATCGCTTTCAAAACAAAATTACTTCCACTCCAACTACTGGAGAATCAGTTACATTAAGCCTTTTTGATCATATTACAGTGAGTATTTAATCTGAAGGAAGTAAAAGGAAATAGCACCATCAGAAATAATAATTTTTGTATTGCTTTTAAGGTGAAAATACACGTGCAGACTTCACGCTGCCATGCCGATACAATCAAGCTTGAAATCATCAGGAACGCACCATACCAGACTTCAGACACAGAGGTTTCCCAGAATTTTCATGTGGTGAAACCTGATGTAGCAGAAGAAGTCAGTCAGTCTGCAGAAGCAGTCCAGCATGCCCAAGAAAAAGCAGGAGTTGAAGTAATTGATGAAGACTATCAGGAGTACTGCCAGACCAAGGGAGCAAGCTTATACCAGCTGCTGGAGGAGATTAAGGATTTGGCACTACTAGATGTTTCAGCTGACATTAGAACTTGAACTACAACCTAGCACTATCTGCTTCTTGATGTTCTGCTCCTATTCACTTTGTATGATTTTTCTTTTTTAAAAAAGCAGTCTATTTTAAATATTCAAGAGTCCTTTTAAGAAACTAAATGTCTATTTTAAATAAAAATTATTTTTATCTGGTTATGAACATGTATGAGTTTTTACAAGATTTTATACATGATAAGTCTCATATTCCAGACTAAAGACGGTATGGTGAATTCTTTTAACTACCATTCAAAAAGTAACTTTCCCATGTCATCCATAAATTAAGTTCTTAAAACCCAAGTATTTCCTACAGCTGTTGGCTATCTTCCACTAAAGTTTAGTGAGTTTAGCTCATAGCTGCAAGGATATAAAAAGCAAACTCCTTCACACTAATCTAGGATACAGAATTCTGTTTCTTCAAATCCCCCAGCTGCACATCTGGCATAAAATAACACCTGTTGACGTGAACTTATTTCATCTGCTCTAAGTGCTGCTCTTGTCTTAATTCAGTTTCTAGAAATACAGTTTCTGTTACAAACAACAGTCTCCCGTGTGCTATGGGAGAGGGCAGGCTTAGGGCTTTACCATTATGGCAATTCTTGATCATGCTGCAAAAGGGAAAAGCTGTTGTGGAAGAAGGAGAAACAAGACTGTAAGAAGAGAATGAAACAGAGCCTTGAGACAGAGAACAGACTCAGCCAAAGGAAGGTAACTGATTTCGTCAGAGCCAAAGCATGTTCTCCTAAGGGGATGTACTTGTCTGTTAAGAGATGTCCGACTAGCACAAGGAATGGGGAAGGTTGGAGGGCCTGTAGCTGTAACAGCCTCATACAAGCATTTCAGGTTTGACTTCTGAAATTTAATAGCTTCTGTTTTATAAGAAAAAGCTTACAAGAACTTTATAAGCAAGTTTAAAAAAAAATCCAGGACACCAGTTCAGACATAGCACCATCTGCTATTGTATATATCTTCTATTAAAAAAACCCAACACAACGTTAATAGACATTTCACCTGTCAATATCCCAGTTAATTCCATTTGACATCAATTGTAAACTAAATTCAAAGTAGGTCAAAAAAAATCATTAACGTTTCCTAAAGAATGTTGGAGGAGGTGGAAAAGATGTCTCAAATGCAGATGAAGAACTTTGTTCAGTTTTCTGGTGTACAGAGTTGCTCATCTGCAGTTTCAAGAGAAGAGTTCTGTACCACTATACCCACGTCATGGGGAAGACTTCTGCAAAGCTTCTAGAGTCAGAGTGCAAAACGCCAGCAACATCTCAATAGAATGGTAGTACTGAAAACCGTGGGGTCTTTCGGTCAAGGAAGTTATTCAAAGTATAAGGAAGGGTTACTGCTCCTCACTGGCACATTCCAATTCTGCATCTCCATCTTCAACTTCTGTAACAGCAACCTCAGTTGTGGTAATTTGAGTGTCTTCAATAAGGTCAGTGGGATCCTGAGTAACTGGAGTATTAAATTCCTCTTCCAAGTAATTAGTGGAGAGCTCTGTTGAAAAAAAAAAAAGAAAACCAAAAAAAACCAACCCACAATTTCCTACCATGAGAAAACACTGTTGCTGTGTTTAACCGTGGTTTCTATCACCAGAATCACAGTCTGCAGGAAAGCCAACTCCAGAGATGACTGGAAAGTTGAGTTTCATTTCATCCAAGCCAAAGCTATCACAACTTTTCATGACAAGTAGGGAGAGTAGTTCTGACTTAGCTTTGGAGGAGTCTAAAGGAACACGGTTTAAAATTGAGAGTTACACATTTTGCTACTTACTAGAAAAGCAATCACTAACATTTCCTTTAAACTGACTCAGCAGCTCAGTTGTATAAGCTTCTCAGCCTACCGACCTTAACATTAACACTTAAGTTACAGAGTTAATTACCGTTGTGTTGCAGCTGGCTGTTACGCTGCATCTTTGCTTGCCTACGTTCCAAGGCCAGCTGCCTGTTCTTCTTGATTCGCTGCTGTTGCTCTTCTGTGAGAGTTGTACCAGACAGAGAATTGAGGAGTTCTGCATTTCCAGAGCCAGAACGTATATCTTCAGTGGCTGTATCCAGTCCATTGCTTTCCCCTCCACCATCTGGTTAAAGATGAGGGGGTTGGGAGGGGGAAGAGAGACAGAAATCAACACTTTCAACCCAGAGAGATCTACTGCTAAGTATCTGTCATTTTAAAAGCATTTCTATGACACCTGAAGATCATTCTGTAATTCAGTTTTAATGGGCAATTTTCTGCCTAGGTCCACATAGCTGATACTCAGAGTATACAACAAATGCTTATCGGAGATCCCAAATGCACAACAATAATAAATGCCTGAATTTAGAGAAGCATACCTCTGTCTACTATGTTAGCAATCATGAGCTGTGCTTGAAGGTTAAAAACAGACAGTAAATTCAGGCAATCCTTACTGAACAGCCAAATCATTTTCTTCCCACCCCTACCAATATGACACCATCCTTTGGTAAATGGCAGGACTAGTTATGGGAATCAGACAGAGGTTCAAATATAGACATTGAATAGTCAGTTTTGAATTCAGTGTGCTACTGTTATGGAATATTTACTCATCTGCCAACTTTAAAACATGCAAAATGGACGTAGTCTAACTCCGTTAGACAAACTTCATCCCCCAACAGAGAAGCAAAGCACTCTTTCAAGAGTGCCTAAGGCCAAGTATGCTTGTGCCTCTGCACCACTTTAAGCCTGTAAATAGAGAAGTTAGCCAACAACAAGGTTTTGGTTTTTTAATGCAATACTCTAGCTTGAGTTTTTATCTCAAGTTTTTCAACTGAAGACTGACCAGTTGTAACAGTACACTCGCCAACATGGTTCAAGAACAGATCAGCACCACCTTTAAATACAAATGTATGGAACCATCGCACAGAAAAATCTGATAACTCTACAGACACTGTCGGCAGGAACCATTTGCTTTACTGTTTGTGGCTGCTTATGGTTGCATTCCATTTCTAGCAAATGCAGCCAACAGTGAAGACAGCCACACATCACTAACTGCCCAAAGGTTATCCCCACAGGTGAGGCAAGGTTTTACCACTGGTTAACTCATCCACCAGAACACCTTTCCCAAGCACTGGCTTGGGGGGAGGCTGAGGTTCATGTGAAGACACACCGGACAACGGGTAGGTAATTGTTTCAAGAGACCCACAGTGAAAGCATGAACACCTGCGAAGGACCTTAGGAACAACTATGAAATCCTCTCATTTCTGCTAATAAAGTTTCCTTCAAACTATGAGATGAACTCTACTCCCTCTTTTTATTAAAAAAAAAAAGTTCATTTCCAGTCTATCTAAAAACATCATCTGATTAGAAGAGACTCTTGAATTATCTACTTGTTAAGTGACTGGATTTTGATATTGGAAGAAGAAATACTCAATAGTAGCTATATGCCAAGACTGACAGACATAATAGTGCCTACAAGCATTAATAAATACTTTCCCTATAAAGGACCCCAGACCCTGACTGCACTGTAACAGCTTGTAGTATAAACACTATAATGAGTCTCCGATTTCTGCATTAATAAGATCCAACAGCTCTTCAGACTGCACCTCATAAGAGTACAATACAAACCAGTATGTTCACTTAGTAATTGCAGTTTTGTGGGTTTTTTTTAAGAATATTTCTAACAATGCTGGTAATAATACCCATTAATAATACCATGCACTTTTTAAAATTTTATATACATATATATATATATATATATATGTAGCATTTTAGTCCCAGTACCGGTTCTGTTTTGTAATTGTAAGTCTCACAGAAGCTTGGTTTTAAAATAGAGGACCACTCAACAATTTCTTCTACATTTGAAAAACATACCATGATCATTAATTTCTGGTCAGTAGGAGGGGAAGTAAAGTAATTTTAAGCATTGAACTACTGAACAAACAGCATAATGAGCACACCTTCATTACTTGCGAAGTCTTCATGTAAAATAGGAAGATCAAGTCTAATCCGCTTTAGGCAGGTCTGCAAGTGAGAGGTTAAAATACTGATATTTCATCTGTAACAAAATCTTTTGTACAACACTGCTATGCTTTTAATACTACTCTCAATTTCTCTTTACACTTTATTACTCTGAAATAAATACTCCTTTCACTACTGTTTGACCAACAACTTGTAATGCTGTGGATCATTTTGCTAGTCCTTTGTCCATCACCTAGCCAGATGAAGCAGCATTCTTCATAAGTCTTCTTTGCAGGTTGAAACGTTAAAAAATAACCCCCCTAAAATCAACCAGTGCCAGCACTCTTAAGCAAATTACTTTGGTTAAAGATGGGCTGAAATCAAAGCCAATTCTCTGAAGTAGTAATTCAAATAAAGAAAGGTTAAATGTAACCTTAAATACTGGAAAGAGCTATTTTTAAAAAGAGATAAATTAATTTAAATAACATTATAATCTTTAGCAGTATCCACAAATTAAGTCTTATTTTGTTGCATAATTGGTCTCCTAAACCTACCTCTTGGACTATTCAGTACTGCATAAAGAGAAACTGACAGGAACAACACATACCTGAACTTCCTTTTTGTTTCCCAAACACTCTACTCTGTCAATAAAATCCTCAAACTGCAATTTTGGAAATAGTCTATGAGCCCAGTGTTCCATATGTCGTATGAGTGTCTTCAGGTCCTCTGCCTAGGACATAAACCAAGACATCCAGCTAGTAAAAGCTGACTGAGTAGACTGCAGAGGGAAAAAGGACAGTAACATTTCTGAAAACATTAAGCATCTGCAGCTTGAAAGTCTCTTGAAAATTTAAGTAATATGAATGTGTGGGTAACCTTTCCTCCCACAATCAAGTCTGTAAGCGCAATTTCAAGCTATGAGAAGAATAGCCATCCGAGTTCAGGAAGAGCATTTGCATATACTGTAAAACATCCAACAGGCTTCTGTGAAGTTGCCCTGAAGCCACCTAGGTCTGAATGCAGACTGAAAAAAAAAAAAAGCCAAAGGGGCACAGCTGGCTTTTATTTTGATGTTTAGAACACACAGAAAACTTTACATCTAAAGAATCTTATCTAGTGAAGATTTTTTCTCAGATCAGTAGTACTGCCTAGTTTCTTTATGGCCCCAATTGTAAATAGGAAATATATACCGTGAATGTTCTCTGTAAACCAGAGACGCACAGGTGTCTTTGCAAATGTGCCAATAGTCTAATGATAGTTAAAGAAAAATAAGCTTTGTACGTTTAAGTGTATCCAAAACAATGAGACAGTTTGGGGTAGAGGTGTCACAACTGCCAGAATATTTTCACTAACAGAGGAAACTGATCATGAAATGAGATGGTGAAGGCATTCCAGACGCAGTAGGCAGTCTTACCAGCCTGCTCCAATTTCTAAAACCTCTTTCTATGGACAATACAAAAAGAGTCACAGACATGATATTGTAGTTTTGGAGTAGAGGAAAATAGTTTTAAATTCAAAACAGGGATTTTGTTAAAACATTCATGTTTGTTTTTTTAAATTTATGACTACAAACCCCTTCAGGCTACGTTCAAATACTGCTAGAAAGCTGGCTAACCAGAGCGCAGTATCAATTCTCCCCATATCAGGTAGGCAGCAATCTATCAAATCTAGATTAACCTCCCAGGAAACAAAACAAAAGCTCACTATGTCTTACCTCATGCCCTTTACCCTTGAACTTTACATTATCAAACATGTGTCTTAGTGCCGGAAGTCCTCTTTCTGAAACTAACCTGGTAATAGGAAATGGGTGAAATTATTTGAAACCCATACTTTTCTTCTTCCAATTAATAAAAACAACTCCCTCCCCACTCCCACCCCCCAAAAAAGAAACACCAGCACACAAACAAAAAACCCTCACATTCCTTTAAATAGCCTAAAGCTACAGAGCTCTATTTGCAAGATGTACAGACTTAAAAGTCATTAAGAAAACGCACAAAATAAGATAAAGACTGCTGCAAGTCCCAAGACTTTTTTTTTTTTAATTATTTTTAATTCATCATACACGTATTGCTAGTCCAAAGAGCTTTTGGCTTTTGATCACATGGAAAGAAAATTGAATAGTCAGTTCTAGTATCTATATTGGCCAAGTAAAACTAGTTAGATGCGTGACCAGAGCATCCACTTGTGGTATCAATGACTAACTTCA
This sequence comes from Astur gentilis, assembly GCF_929443795.1. Lineage (NCBI taxonomy): Eukaryota > Metazoa > Chordata > Aves > Accipitriformes > Accipitridae > Astur > Astur gentilis. The sequence goes on from NC_064889.1 coordinate 23,788,354, forward strand.
TCAGTGTATTTAAAATGGAAGAAACTGAAAACTCAGATTCTTTCCATTGCTTATAAGGAACTTACACCAGCTTTAGCGATAACAGAAAAGAAAATATTAAAATCCTTTATACAGAGTTTATCTAGTTTGTACAAAAGTCAGGTGTAAGGGTACTTTAGGTACTGCCTTACAGTCACCATTGTATTGAGGTTTTATTTTGAAGCAGACTTTAATTAAAGAAAGAAATGTACGGTACTATGAAGCAAAATAAAGAAGATCTAGCTGGAAGAGTCCTATGTATAAATAATAAATAACTCTTAACAAAATATTAGTTATGTACTAAGTTCCAAGGAGACTTCAAGAAAGTTAAACTAATAATACCATTATACAGGTAAGGCAAGGAATAGAAAGGTTGCAATACTGCATGCAAGAGGCACTTTCAGCTCCAAAACTCTTAATCTTTAACTTGGCTATGACCAAGCAGGGATCACAGTAACCTTAATCACTCTCCCACAGCCATATACCAAATTCATCACAAAAAGAAATATTCTGTAAAAAGTTACCTCTGGGCATCTAGTTTAGGCATTGGTCTTTTAACTGCTTTCCGTGTAGCTACAGCAGAATCCTTTGTTTGTGACTGCTGGTTTCCATCTGGTTCCAGTAAAGAAAATAACATATTTCAAGCATATAATGCAATTGACATGAACTCGAATTACGTCATGTAAATTTTAACTTTCTACTCTATCAAAAAGGCAGCATCACAACTATTCCATTGCAGGTATAGTACTCCAAACAAATGTCTGCATATTTTACCTTGCTCTTCCCACAAGAGAGATTGGAAATAAATCCGTCTCTTCAAAATATACTGAGGAACCAACTTTTTTAGCAAAGTAGGCTCCTTGAAAGGGAAATTTCCTAATTTTAGAACTTTTATATTGTATTTCTGATGAGAAACGTATGGAGAGTAGATGATGTTCTAAGAGTTAAGAAACCCAAATTATCAATAAACGTAATTTGATAGGTGTGTCCCAAAATTTCCACTTATACATCTGAAAGACAGACCTAAACCACCAGCGCTGCCTTCAAAAAATAGAGAAAGAGGCAATGTGTGACCACAATCAACGCGTCTTTCAAGAACTAAATTCCATATACTTTTTGATTAGGGCCAGTATATATTATTTGACTGCAACAGACAAGGCACCACTGCCCATCTCATCTCAGAGCTAGCAATCAGTTATCATACTGATTTCTTGGTTTACTTTTTGTTACTTTCAACACCAGGAATTCAGAAGTTCTCCTTTTCATGTAGCAAGGAATTAAATCTACTGAAAATCCTATTTTCTAGTGAACAGACAGAGCAGGGATCAATGAAAACATATGTTTAACACTACAGGCAAATGAGTAGAAGTAAATAATAGTTAAAATAAAATTTTTATACTTTCTATTGGCTTGTTCAGTACACAGTAAGATTTTTTCAAATGCAAATAATTAAGTTTTACTGTCCTGAAGTGTCTTGGACTTTTCCTAGGTCACATACTCTACAAAAATCTCCCTGGAATACTACATTCAACACTCTTACCACTTCTGAAATCCAGGTCATAAAGGGTAACTATAGATCACCGCTGTATAATTATCTTCACCAACATTTTGTCAGAAGAGCTTGAATTTTATAAAGATTCATTTGTGTGCATATTTTCACAGACTCTAAATAAACTTTTCCCACAGGCTTGGAAGCATAGAATCGATAACAATTTAAATTTACAAACTGCTTTCTTAACTACACAAGACTATTTTTATGCTAAACTCAAGATAGTGAAGTACCACACCAGTAATACCGATTTCACAGCATTTCATTGTCTATACTGCAAAATTGGATCTTTAGGGGTCACAGGTGTTCACCTCCATTAGCTTGAGCCCATTCAACATCATCTCTTCCTGGAGAGGCAGGAGGTGGAAGAGGTGGGAACATTTCATCTTCTGTATTCTCATAATCAGGAAGATCAAACAAGTTGTTCTCTAAAGGATCTATCATGGCCACAGATAAGTTTTTTTCCCTCCTGCAGGAAATAACAAAAGCATTTAAAGAGAAGCAGAGAGAAGAAAAGGCTGCCACAGAAGCAGATAAACATCAGTTATATACAGCATGTCTACAGCTTTTCCAGAAAAAAAGATTTGCCAAGCAGAAAAATTAGCGTTGTACAAATTAAGTAGCAGATACTACACAGAGAGATGACACAATCCAGCATCACCAGGCCCAGTAAAAAAAAGGGCTTGTCATGTTTCAACTCATCAGTTACCTGGGAGTGGCAGGCACGGGTCACAGGAATAAAACAAAATAAATGGATTTCTAACCAAAGCACTTAGAAAGCCAGCTGTTTGCCACTCACGTCCTTGATCATCAAAGACTACGGGGAGGTGGGGTAAGAATTCCTCTCTCTGATTTACAGCTTACGCACTTAGAAACGCAGTCTGGAGGAGGATTCCCCTTTTCTGGCTCTTCAAATTAATCTCATTCCAGAGCACATCAGCTCAACCGGGTTTAGGATGACCCGCTCTCACCACGGCTGCGTTCCTAAGGCTTCAGGAACCGCTCCGCTCTTTTTTAATGGAAAGTTGTTTCTCAGACGGCTTTAGTAACGAGAGAAGACCCCGAGCAGCTCCGTCTACACCGACCTTCGGAGGTGAGCTCCCTACCTGCGGGCTGCGAAACTCTCACGGAGGCTGAGGGAGTCGAAAGAGGACAGCGAAGGAGCTCGCCAGGATCTCCAGGGCCAGACCTCCACAGCTACAACCTGCCAGGCGCCACGTAGGCCCCGCTCCCCTCACACCGCCAGAGCTGCCCCGGAGGCGTGCTGGCACCGAGGGGGGAAGCTCTCCCCCTCCCGCCGGCCGGAAGCGGGGCGAAGAGGGCTTCTCGCCCTCCTTCTCGGGGGAAGACAGGTCCGCGCCGCCTCCCGCGCACACCTGAGGGAGGGAACGGCGCTCCGAGCCTCCCGCGCACACCTGAGGGAGGGAACGGCGCTCCGAGCCCCCCGCGCCGCCTCCGCTTCCTGCCCCGGCGAGCGGCGGGGACGGGCGGGCCGCGCGCCGGGGAAGCGCCGCGAGAACCCCAGGTCTCGCGAGCTCCGGGGCGGGTCGGCTAAGGAGAGCGGTCAGCAGGCGGCGGTTACGTGCCAGGGCGCATGCGCGGCAGACCGGCGGAGCCGCTTTTGGCGCCAAAACCCACTGGGCGGGGCTGCGCGGCGCTCTTGGGGCCTTTGCCAGAGGTGGAGCGGGCGGTTCCTTCGCCGCCCTTCGGGTGAGCCTCAGTGTCGCCTCCTCAGGCAAAAAGTTGCTGGGGATGAGAGTTTTATTCGAAGTATTTAAGGTCGCTAGGCCTCACGGTGAATCGGCCCCAGGAATGGGATTCAAAATAGTGTATGTTGAGCCCTTTCTTACTTTCCTGCCTCTGAGGAAGGGACGTGCAGGACAGGTAGCGATCCCAAGCTTTTCTCCATCCAGATGCCAGCTAGAGCCTTCTGGTAATTTAAAACTAAACAGTTTGCAGTTGTCCAGGCTGTAATAAATACACCAAGCCCTCTGAGATTTGGCAGCTGTGTGCATAAAGTGCCATTTAAGGACTCGGACTGCAGGCTGCAGAAACACTAGGAGAGAGGCTCCAGGCTGCAGTCTCCAGTGCTGTTGTATCTGAAAAATTCTGTTTTCCTATGTCTACAGGTCAGTCCATAGAAGTGTGTCTGACTTAAATTACAGGCTCTTCATTTAAGCCAAATGAGAGAAATTAATGTCAAATACTAATAATTAAAGAAATTGGCTTTCCCTTATTTCCCTATAAATTCGAATTTTACATACCATGTTTCTGGTAATGTAATATATTCCTTCTAATATGACGAAATCAATTGCAGTTACTTTCCAGTTAAAAAAAAAACATAAATGTACTATCCTTTAGTCAAAATTATTTTAACAGTTGATGTTTAAAATGTGTATTCCCAAATGCAGCATCATCTTTTGTAGTCAAGAATACATTAAATACAGGGAGAACACATTAATGGATTTGTTAGCACTGAATCCATTTATCTCTTTAGATATGGCCAGTTTCTTCAATTGACTGAGGCACATTAAGTATGAAAATAACCACAAAGATATAATTATAGATCAAGTGCTGTTCATTTCCAGCTCAAAACACGGTAAAGATTTGTGTCATATAAAATTACTGAAAATCAAATGTCTGTATGATGACCTCTTTGCATTGAAAATAACAGTCACTCTTTATGTTAAAAAACCTTTACAAACAGATGAATTGGGTTTGGGGTATAGCTTAGATATCTGGTTCATAACTATTAGTGTGATGGATCATTTCATGTAAATGTTTTCCTTAATACTTAATGTGGGGCTTTTTTTGTATGTGAAGTAATTGGATTTTAAATACTTAGCTAATGTCAACTGAACTTATTAGAGACTCAAGATTTCAAAAGTCCCTTAAGTCCCTGCAGATTTTCTGCAAAATCAACTGGTAAGTGAAAAGAAATAGCATAGTAGGGTTCTCTGAGAGCAAAGGCAGGGAGAAGGTAGGATTAATTTATGTAAAACACGTCTCTATATACACAGGTCAACCGGTCTGCATAAGCAGAGCTCTGTCCTGTAGTAACTGTTTTGTCTTTGCCAGAACAGGTAGATAACAGATATGAAAAAAGTGCTGGAAAGGTATAAAAAATACTATACAAAGGTTAAAGCAGAAGATCACTTACAATCTCTGCAGAGGAGTACAGTGTTATAAAACCTACTACATTTATGCAACTTTGATTAATCAATATTTTTGAAGAGCGCTTAATTAGAGACTGGACTTGATGACCTAGGTGGTTCTTTCCAGTCCTATGTTCCTAATTAAATGAAAAGCATATGCTGGCAGGCATTGATTATTGTTTTTTCCTCAGGAAATGAATAACCAGCCACATGCTGATAAAATAATAAGTCAGGAAAAAAAACCACCATAGCTTGCCTCTATTCTAGAAGAGACTTCTGGTTTCTAGTTTAAGTGAAATGGAAATATTACATGTTTGTTTCTGTATTGAATAGTGTCATTTCACTAGAAAAACTGGAGGAAATTAGCACCTTATATTTCAGTCTCGTTTTCTGTTTTATGTTACACATAATATATGGCAAAGGAAACCTGTAAAATGGATAATTGGCTGCTTCTACATTTGAAGGGTTTTGCTCCTATGGGAGTAGTACTTGTTCTGCAGAAACCCTCTAAGCATTATGTTGGCAAAGCTGTTCATGCAATAAACCCTAGGCAAAACTGGTACCTTTATAGCTGTGTTAGTGGGAGACCACGTCGTATGGACTGAGCAAACTTAAGCTATTTGTGATTTATTCCTTGCTGATCTAATCTAAGTTTTAAGTTATACAGTCATCTTAAACATTAATTTCTAAGCTTTTAGTATATTACTAAACATTTAAGATTGTGTTCTGATCCACAGTGTCCTTTTCAATCCCCGCTTCTTGAGGAAAACAAGATGTGCAAGACCCATTGTGATGTCTGGCTGTTTGAAAGTCAGTCTGTCTGTCAGCCCCTTCGAATAATTTTTGATCCTGTTGGCCAATGTCAATCAAATTTGAATCAGACTTCTTAAATTCTATTGCTTATGGGACTAATTATTTCCTTAAATTGCTTTGTTAATCACTAAATAGATTAAGAAGTATTACATCTTACAAATAAAAGTTTGCGTGCATATGTTTTGGCAGTAAAATATGCAGCTTTATGTGGCAATCAAGTTTTAAAAGTTGGGTTAATTTAGTGATACAATTAATTTGTATGGTAATCATGTTTTCCTTTTCATGCAAGAAACGAGACAAAATTCAGGTTTCCATGAGGAAAAAAAGTGGTAATGAAGACAAGCTTCTTTGTTCCATTTCTGTTTACAGAAACATACTTTAGTCCTATTTTTCCAGGGAGGACTGGAATCAATAAATCAGAAAGTGTCCCTGCTCAGAAGTCTTTCATAGAAATTACACTACCTTCTATTTTTTCTTCCATCTTTTCCTCTGTGATCCACCTTCAGAAACACCTGTTCGTAAAGCAAAATGCAGTTCCTTCCACAGAGAATAATCAAATTCCCAAAACATGTGTTTTGTTTTGGCTGGGGAAACATGCTTAATTTTTAGTTGCAAATGCACAGAAGTTAAACCTATTTGTTTTACAGAAGTTCAATCTACAACAATCTTGAAACATTTTAAATGTGGTATATAATCATATAAAAGAAAACTGGTCATTCAGTACGCCTATATATATCAGTGTGACAACCATTATAAAAAATCAATAACAACAAAACAAATAAGGTGTCTTTTGAGGCTTCAAGCAAAGCCGAGAGGTCACCCAGCTCTTGGGTCCCTCTACGGTTCCAGGGCTATGATAATGCCTGAGGAACTCGGCAGTGACAGCTGCAGTTACACAGAAATTGTTTCCTGTGGCGGCATCAATCCATACGCCCCTGACTTTATTTCTATAGTCAGTCAATTCAAAATATCTTTGATTTTGTGCTATAGGTCAAAGGGACTTCAAAAGAGATGAGTGAATTCAGTAATTTTTCAGATTCCACAGTGCTATGTTTGCAGTGCAAGTATAAAGTGCTCCAGAGGAGGGAGCTATCTCTTAATAGCTGGAATTGGACAGAGGGAGCGTGTCTTTGAACGGCAAAGCTGTGAAAATAATAAACTTTTCTATTTTAGAAATGGATAAGATGTTAGGAATGATACAGCATTTTTGCATAATATATGGGGAAGTTCGTTCACGATCTCAGTTTCTATAAAAGCATTAATGACTACTTTGATTAAAAATACTATTTTACTTTTGCAAACCACAAAAAAATTAGATCCACACTTCTTTATTGCCGTTTCAAAAATTCTGCATACCAAACCTCTGTTTTCAGTAGATATGTCCAGTCATTCAGCTGTTTGTGTAGGCTTTTTTTCTGATGGAGAAAAACAATGTTACAAGGAGAAAAATAATTCAAACTCTATATGAAAATTCACAATTCACAACTAAAATTCTTCTTTGTTCAGTCCAAATATTTAAAAGAAAATAAAAACTTCTTGCAATAATCTTCTCAGAGAAAAAGAGGCCATACTTTGCGACATTGTAGAATAACTATAGTTGCATAACTCATGTGGGCAATTACGGCATAGTGCAACTGCAATTATACGGGGCATATATAGCAATTGTGCATTCAGTACCTGTCTAATATTCACATGTTCTCTGCAAAGGAGTTCAGTGTTTCAGACAAAGGAGTCCTTGTGTTTCCGCATGCACAGTTGTGTAAAGAGAAGAACAACCTCAGCTGCAACTCAATGTCTTCTTCGGAAGAAAAAATCTGATTTTAGCATAGAAAGACTTGATACTTCGTGAGTTACTGTAAATGCTAGTCACTGAATTGTACTATAGCATCTTAATCCTGTGGCAAAAAAAAAAAGAAAGGAAAATAATTAAAAATTCTCAAATAACTATATAAATCTTGATTTCTTGTATTTTGATTTATGGCTGAGTCAACTCATTGGAGTATAAAACCTGTCCACAGTTGTAAAGGAGCTACTAATTTGAGTGATGTTTTCATAGGTCTTCACTGTATATGAAAAAGACCATATCGCTTCAAAAGTTAGGGAATCTCAGCAAAAAAATGTGTTTTATGGAATGAGTGATAAAGAGCATGTGACTGAGAACTGCTTCACAAGATGGAGGTCACTCCTTTGCACTGAAAGCGTATGTGCAGTGTTTGTTACAGGCACTGAATGCAGCAGGAGCTTGTGAACAGTTCCCACTCCTTGCCTACAGACACGAGCACAGTTCTGAAGCTGCCACTGGAGCAGCTGCCTAGCAAGGAAGAAAGGCATTTCTAGGCATTGATCTTTTTTTTGCTCTCAGGCAAAAGACATAAAGCACAGAAATATAATACCAGTTATAGAGGTCAGTGCTGGAGCTGCCAAAGAAACTGATTTTTCACTCTTCTACCCAGTACCAAGCCATTAACCACCACCTTAGCACCAAGTCATTTGCTACTACTTCAGTTTTTGGCTCACATGTGTCTGTGAGAGATTTCATTTACTACTTCAGCGAATTTATGGGTAGCTGTAGAGTCTTTTCTTCCAGGTGTGTCACATTTGTTGACAGATAAAGCACTGTACAGTACAAAAACTTACAGTAGCAATGGAAAGAATTTATTGGCTGTGTCAAAAAGCAGAAGAAATCTGCAAGCCCTTCTTAATGCATAACTTCTCAGGGTACAGGCCTTAAAAGAGTTTTCATCTTACTTCTGCCGGATTCCAACAAAGAGAATTTAATCTTCTAAAGCAGCACAAACTTTACCAAAATTCTTCACAGGTCTCAGAAGTGGAGGCAGGATTGTAATGTCGGTCTGTTCAGAAAAGTCAAATACATGTAACTCCTTTTATCTCCTGAATCTTACCATATGGTTAGCATAGGAATGTCATAATTTTAATCACGTGCACACATGTACTATCCAGATAGGCTTCGTTGATCAAAATAGGGCCACTGGTGGTACTCTAATATTCCACACCCCTCCCCCCCCCCCCCCCCCCCCCCCCGAAGATCTACAACAAAGTAACAGGAATCTTTACATTTAAATTCTACTTCTTGGAAAGAGAACTGTCATGGAGGAACAGCTGCTACTGACTGAAGAAAAAGCATATATATTACTCTTAAAGCACTTTTGCCTACCCCAGAAGAGACCACCCTTGGACTGGAGCAAGGCCATTCAGTTGCACTTAGCGAAGGGTGACGCGCACTGCTGGCCCCGGTTCGTGTCAGACTGTACGTGTTTCGGGCCCCGCTCCAGCTGAGCTGTTGCTGGACATGGTCGTCCTACCCGTTTGCCACCGCTTCCCCAGTGGGATCCCTCTGCTCCCACTGCTCTTTAGTGGCGTGGTCCATGCATCCTCGAGTATTCTGGGGCAGACTTACTTTCTAAAAAATCAGTACTTTATAGATGTGTGGAAGCAAGTTGATGTTAAAGCAAGGCAGTGTTCCATTTAAATCCCAGTGTGGAAGCTTTTTTCAGCAGTAAGGTGGCTTTGGTTCCCTGAAATTTTAACCTCATATTTACGTTGGTGTTTTTCTCCCCAGAACTATCTGTATGAAAGAGACACTGTTCTTTCCGTGGCATGGGGTCACAGCCTTGCTCTCTAATAGTGCAGGACTTGCATGTTCAGGACTTCTATGTCTAACCTTAAAACTGTTAAAGCAGCAGTGGGTTCGTAAGGTACAATCCCCATATACAACATTTATTTTTAAATTTATTTTATAAATCATACTTCCTCAGCCGTGCGTTCTTGCTTTTGTATGCCAAAATATGATAGAGAGCTCCTGAGAAATAAAATTTTCTTGGTTATGTTTTTAGGTTCGCTAAAGCAATGTAATTACGAAAACCTAAAGAGCCCCGAAGTCCCAGTGATGTCAGAACTTCATAGAAATGCACACACATAAAACCATCATCACATTAACATGTGCAGTTTATGTGACCAAATCTGGCCGTTCCTAGTAGCTACAGCAGTGCTTTAACAAAAGCAGCTCGGGCATTTCATTTCCATACTCATTTTACTATTTATAATTCACAGTTTTGTAACCTGTAATCCTCACTTGCCATTTTTAATTCAGGCATTTACTTAGGGAAAAATTTAGCAGCCGTTAGTACCCCAGCTGAGGCTTACGTTTTAATTAGAAATACAGTACTTTCCACATCGGGGTACATTAATGATTGCGCACGAGGGAGATAAACGAACTGCTCCGTAGAACATCGTTGCAACAACGAGCTCGCTTCTTGGAAGCGGCTGTGGTCACTAATCGCGATGAGAAATCTCAAAACCAACCAAAAAACTTTAGGGTAAAGTCATAAGCCGTATGACCCGGAGAGAGGCGGCCGCGGGCGGGGGCGGGGGCGGGGCCCCGCCGTACCGGTACCCGGCGGGGAGCGACTCCTCCGCGCCGCCCCCGCCCCGCGACGTGCGAACCCCGCAACTGCGGGCAAAGCGCGGTGAGGGCAGGGCTTCGGGGCGGCTTCTCGCCCCCTCGGCGCGCATGCGCTCGCCCACCGCGCTTGCGCACCGGGCAGGCCGGGGCGGTGCGCGCAGGCGCAGTCCCAAAGAAGGGCACATTTTGAGCCCGGGCAGTTTTCCCCGCTGGGAGCTGCCGGGAGGGAGCTCGGCGCTGTTCTGCCGGGGGAGGCCGGCGCTGGGCGGGAGGGAGGGGCGGCGGCGGCGGCGGCGCGGCCGGGGTCTGGTGGCGGCACAGGCATCTGCCTGCTGAGGAGGCTGCCCGCAGCCCGCCGCGGCACCGGCGGCGAGGGGAGCCCCCGACTTTGCTCCGCCGCAGGAAGTCCCCTCGAACCTGGCCGAAGTGGGGCCGGGGCTTCGCCGTCCGTTACCCTCTGCGCCGTCTGGGGGCGAAAATGCCGAAGAAGAAGCCCGGGCCGATTCAGCTCAACCCAGCTCCGGATGGATCCGCCGTCAACGGGACCAGCTCTGCCGAGTGAGTGAAGCCGGTTGGGGGTGGCCGGGGCTCCGGCGGGGCCCCCCGCGCTCCGCGGCGGCCGCCGGCCCGCGTCCCTGAGGCGAGGGGCGCGGCCGCCCCTGCTGCAGCCTTCCCGCCGCCCGGAGCGGTGGGGCGGCCTCCTGCGGACCGGCCCCCGCCGCCGCGCGCCGGGAAAAGCGCCTGTCCGAGGCGGTGAAGTGGCACCCGCCCTGCTTGCTGGGTTAGCGTCTCCTTAAGCCAGCTCGCTTTAAACCGGCACGGCCTGGTTTCCAGAAAAACCCAAATTATTGGTTCCTGGGGGTGCGTGCCCCCTTGGTGGTAGCTGCTGAGAGTGCCCTCAACGGAATCGGTGGATGGTGCCTTCGGCAATAAGCAAACTTCAGTCAGGTATGCGAGGTAGATAAGCTGGGGAAAAAAATAGAGGAAAACTCGTGTAACTCTCTTCTCGTAGTCCATAATGGTATCTGCTGAATTCTTAGATTATATAATTACCTAGTGAGTGCCAAATTATACATTTCTGCTAGTGTGTTTCATAACTCTGTGTGCAGGGGGGAGAAATTATATTGAAAACCACAAATATGTAGAAAAGGTGTTTTGGTTTGGGTTTTTTTTTCCCCCCTTGTTCTTGGCTTTAAGCCAAACTAATGCTAGTTTCAGTAAATCTGTTTTTCAGTAATTAGAACGTCATGCTAGGTACGTCACTGTGTTTGGAGAAAACGCTTTTGAGTTTTCTTCTGTGTAATACAAACATTACAGAGTATAAATGTGGGGGCGGTAGGTTAATTGTGGATACACTTGCAGGGTTAAAAAAAGACTGTTAGGTTGTTATATGTTGCTTATGAAGCCTCTGTTGTTGAGCTTCTGGATCTGGGAGAGCATGGTGGCTTCAGTTACGCAGATACAGTGCCAGCACCTTAAAGTAACGAAGTCTTATAAAAGGTTTTTCTTTGAGGTTAACAGGTCTGCGTTCGCCACTTAAGTTTTAGATTAAAGTGATGGGCTAGCTCTTAACTGAGCCTTGAAACAAAGATTTATCTTGGAAGAACAGATTCCTGTCCCTGTATGGTCAGTTCAATTTTCTCCTGGATATGTAAACTGACCTCTGAGATGCTTATGTACCACACTGACAGAGGGTATGTGAGGCAGAATTGCAGCGAGACATACAAGTATTGGGCTTTAAAGTGCTTCACATACATCGTTGTTGCCACATTTTCAGACAGGCTCGGATCTCATTTAACCACTCAAACATCTGGGGGGTGGGTGGGGGTGGGGAGAATTCAGCATCTAGCAGCTCCAGCTGTGACATTTCTAGCAAACTCTTTTGATGATTAACTGAGAGGTGAGCTGTTTAAAATCTTTGGCAGGAGTTAGTGGTTGTATCTAAGCATTATGATCTGAATACGATGCAGTTTTTGTTCTGGATTGATAGGGTGAAGATATTGTTTTTATATTTGCCTGTATAGCACTTCCCAGTTGATTGTCTTAAAGGTAGTTCGGGATGGGTTGATTTAGTCTTCAGGGGTTCCTATTGCATATTAATCTTGTTCTATAGAATAAATCTGTTAAACCTATCACTGATTTTAGTACCTGAGGTTAATCACCAAACATACAATATATTAAATAATGTATTTCTTCACTTGAGAAATGCCATTAACTTTAAATTGCTTTTACGTGTCTGATACTCATTTACTTGTTGGAGACTCATGGGAGTGTTGAGTCTTGTTTACACTAATGAACTATCTTGCTTCATTTTCTGTTTTGTATGTTGATTTGTTTGGTATGTGTGTCTCCTAGACTTCTGCTCTCTCTCATATATAAGACCTTATACCCAGCTTTTGCCAGGCTTAGACATGTGTCAAGTATTTTTAAAAGAAGTAGCTTAGTGAGAGTAAATCCAGCAACCTGTTGTCCTGTAAACAGCCAGAATTAATTAATTGTGGAAATATCCCCATATCCTGCTAATGTTAAATCCTCATTGTGAAAGGTTTCAAATGGCAAAGAACAGTTGCATCATAATTTGGAAATGTTTTTGGAATTAAACTGAAAATGGTTTTGGTTTCTTGGGGCAGGAAGGGGTTCCTTTATCTGTAAGATTGTTTCTTTTTTTCCTCTCCTGCTCTGTGCTTTTTTTTACCCCTTTGGCTGATGCTTGAAAGCAACAGTAGAGGTGTTTGTCAGCCTATATACGTTGTCAAATGTTTCAAGTATGCTGTGCACCTGTGGACTACCATATTAACGCTTTCTAAAGCTCTGTTCCTGGTATAATGGAATTTTGGCTATATGAGTCTCCAGTTACTCATTTGCTTCCACCATATACAAACCTGTCACTTTGCAAATGATCTTGGATGCTTCCCTGTTCTTTTTCAGAGAAGAGAACCTCTCAGGAGAAAGAATGTAAAGAGCTCAAATTACTTGGCTAAGTAAAATGAAGATTTAGAGTGAGGTGATATGATTGCTGTATGTAAATGCATGAAGGACCTAAACATCCAGAAGGAAGGAAGTTATTTAGGCCCAAAGGCAATTTTGGCACAAAATTAAATGGATGTATATTGGCCATCAGTAGTTGTACATTGGAATTCGAAACTTTCCAGCTGTCAGAGGTGGAAGGTTCTGTAACATATTCTCATGGGTATTTGACCCCCAGAATCTCTTGCTAGTTTTGGCACAAAATTAAATGGATATATATTGGCCATCAGTAGTTGTACGTTGGAATTCGGAAACTTTCCAGCTGTCAGAGGTGGAAGGTTCCATAACATATTCTCATGGGTATTTGACCCCCAGGATCTCTTGCTAGTTTTAAAATATTGAAGCTTAATACTTTCAGGAATGACTACATATGATACTTTGACTTCCTGGCAGAAAGGAAGGGGAAAGGGAGGAAATAAAAGAAGGGGCTTTTTGCAGGATGTCCTGCTTTCCATTTGTGTCTCATCCTCTGTCTCCATCCTTATTTGGTGATGGGAACTCATTGACTAGAGTAAGAAAAAGCTTATAGCGTGAGGTGTAGGGCTTTAAGAAGTATGCATATGAGGCCTCGTTCTCACTTGCATGACTCTTCTTTTTTTCCTTTATTTTTTTTCTTTTCCCTGGCAAGGTAGTATAAAGGAGAGTTAGGGTACTTGCAATTTAAATATAGGTATACTGAATATTTTAATGAAAATTTTGCAATGTTTTTGTTATTTATAGCAATTACTTTATTTGTACAGGATGTTGTGGTTCTTTCTAGGGCCTTCCAAATCCCTAGCTACCCTGCTGGACAACAGAGGCAACTTAATAAAACATTTTCCTATGCTGTGAGCTTCACTTCTGTTTTTGACACTTCCTGCTGAGAAGTAGTTGCACAGAAAGAGTTGAACCCATGCTGCTGTTCTTGAGCTCAGTGTTGCTGCAGATCATCAGAATGAAACCAAGATGACATTGGCCAGCTGCAACTTTAATTTCATCCTGGTACTTTTGGAGCTGCACAGTTATACCTGTGCAAAAGATTTTGCAGAGAAAACAGGGGGAAAGAACCAAACAGACAAACCTGAAAAAAAATTAATAAAAGGAATACTTCTCTTTTGACTGAACGGGCTGGAATAGTTTACTGTCTTAATAGTCAAAAGAAATAAGAACAAAATCTCTACTTTGTGTTCCTTTCAAACTTCTGACTCCCTGTCCCTTTGAATATCTGACAGTTGTTGCTCAATTTCTACGTTTCTCTAAATCCAAACTAGACCCAGAACATGAAGTAGAAGCTCTGCAAAAAAGCAGGAGGGTAGGTTTCAAGAAAATGCCACTTTCTGTATTGCAATAAGTTTTTTTTTCTCACATGAAAAAGTTACTTCATGTCATCTTTAATTGTATTTTTACAAAAAAGTAAGCAGAGGGAAGGGTCATATTTATAATGAGAAAGTTAATTTGATTTAAAATGCCAGTGAAGATAAGGTACAATTAGTTTTTTAGCTTGGTGTAGGTAGTCCACTAAATGCCACATAAGGGCAGGTGTGATGGTATGTACCAACCATGCTGAAACGGAAGTTCCACTGTCTTCTCTCAGACAAGATTTTATATTAAAGTACATATTTTAGGTGTTTTGTTTTGTGTTTTTCCTGGGTGAAAACATACCGTTAAACACCCACCTAACTATTCTTTCACATGGCAGAACAGAATTAGGGTACCTTATTGTTCCCCAACTTCGGTCTCCACTTTCTTTGACACATTAAGTTTTGTAATGGCTCATCACTGAATACCTAAACAGCAGATGCTATTAATACATTATGGACATGTCAAATTCTTACTGATTTTTAACTGCTTTGGCTTCTTAAATTTGGTACTTAATGAGATCCAAATAGATGCTTGATTATTTTTTTTCCTGTTAATTCAAAACAAATATCCAAACATGATTAAGTCACTTAAAGTGCTTTAGACTGAGATAGCACAAAATGCAGGAGTTCTATAGTTACAGCCTTGTAATACAATTTTTTAGAAAATCAGTACCTTTTTTTTAATTCAACAGAAGCTATTGTCTATAAGTTAGACTGCATATTGAGTTTTGAAGTGTTCCACTGATCTCAGGAAAGGGCATTAAAATTTATTAGTTAAAATGCCTATGTCCAGAAGTATACATATAGAAAAAAACCACAATTAAACCTGTGCCTTGAGATCCCAAATGATGTTTAATGAGATAGAATGTCTTAGCATGTAATGTAGACTATATTCACAGCCTATTTTAAAAGTGCTTACCTGAAAAAATTTAAATAGTCAATACAACATATTTTGTCATAGAGCACAACAATCCAATGAGCCACCAAATTAGCATTATAATTTTTTTTTTAGTTCATTTGTCTGTCATGGAAGAGATTACTGCTGCAGTTAAGAATGTGTGTTAATGTTTGTCACTGCTTAAGACTTCTAATTATAGACGAGTCCCTTTGTGATTACTTTTCCTGTACATCAGTTGCATTTGGATATCTACAAACTAACTGCTCTAAAGCCTTACTTTTTATCTTGACTGAGTAAAAGACAACTTCCCTGTCTCTGTTGTTACAACTTGAACCTTCCAGAAGTGCCTGGGACTCTGAATATAAAAATGAAAGCAAATTTTTTTGAGTGCCACTGACTCTTTTTTTGTGTTGTATAAGCATTCACATTGAAAAGGTGGTTGGGATTGAAATGTCTTTTTTTTTAACATCTGTTTAAAGAATTCAAAAAATGTACAAACTGCATATGTGTTTTAGCAACAACTGGTATCTCTCAAATCAAGCCTAAGGTATGATCTCTGCTCTGGGAAGACAGGGCCAAGCAAATCTCAGATGTGACACAGCAAGGTATAATATGAGGTAGAATGAGCAGAGTAAGATGATATTCTTGGCGAGGAGAACTAAGGACAGTATGAAAGAACACTTCAGTTTCGTGTTTAATTGGATGAATATGTAAAGAAAAATGTAGAACATGGAATTTGCATCTTTAATATGCTGTGAAGAACTAGGTCTTTGAGAGGAATTTCAGAAGGTAGTGTCTGTAGGTCTTTACCACCTTAGTAACTGTATTTCTTTAAAGGATGTGGCCTGAAAGAAAGTCCAAAGACAGCTGTGAGCAAAAACAGGCCATCAGGCATTGTGCTGTTGTTATTGGTGGTGCTTACATCCATGATGAGTAGTTCTGGGTTTTCTCTTTTTTTTAGTCTTAACTGTAGTACATTTGTGTCTTAGAACTGTTCAAACCAAAGAGTAATTTCGTAGAAATGGATTTTGTCAGTCATCCAGTCGTAGGTTAAAAACTAATTAATTGGTCAGCTTTTTCCTGTTGCTTCTTGCTGTTTATTCTGTTTAAATTGCATTTAAGGTCATGCATTTAAGGAAGTTCCTGAATAGCTGGCATGACCTCTGAGTACAACTGCCTGTATTTGACAGCCAAAGAAGAATTTGGGAATTATGCAAAACCGGTTTGAACTTCAATTTGTATTACAATTTGCAAAATAAATAGTTGCTTTGCTTACTAGCTATGCATCTTGCAATGTTCATGTTTTTCACTATCTTCTCAAGGGAACTTCACTTTGGGCTTTGTAGGAGTAGAAAGACAGATTGTCTCCTATCATCTGTAGTGTGGGTTTTATTTGTTTTGTTTTGAGTTTTTTGGTCTTTAAGCTTGTGTTGTAAAATGGAGTGGCATGAGGGGGGCAGCAGAACCAGTGGGCTGTTGCCCAGTAGACTTTGTTCCAAAAGGATTTGTCCTCCGTTGAGTAGATTTTTTTTGGTTGGTTTTCTTGGATGTGAGTTTAGATGAAATGGAAGGAAGATTTTCATGGAGGAGTTAATTCTAATGCTTGCTGGTTCACTTCTGCCTTTGGTGGGGGTGTTTGTTTTTAAAACCAAAACGTCTCTGAGGAGGGGCAGCTGCTCTTTGGAATCCCTTTGACTTCAGGGAACTTTGCGTGTGTGTAGTGTTCTGGAAGATTAGGTCCTGGAATTTAATGACTGATCTGGCTGGATTGCAGTTGCATTGAATGTGTATGTGGAATTACTGCAACCTTGTAAATATTTTTAAGAAAAAAAAAAAATGCAGGAACTTTTTTTTTTCATCTCCTACTAATGAAGGATTAACCAGGCTTATAAATACATGTGGTATGAGAGAACAAATTTTAGGCAGGCAATAATAAATGCTAGATAATTCCAAGAACACTGTGAGCCTTTTGTTATTCACTAAATCTTCCAAATTTAAATTAAACCATACTCATAGCATTCTCTTTAAATGTGTATGAGCCTGTGCATAGTCCTTCATTGAATTAGAAATAGCATTTTAATAATACCTAAGCTAATAAACATGTGATCTGTTGTAACAAAATAGTGGAAATTAAGAGCCTGCATCACCTTACTAACTTTTTGTATTATTACTGGATGCATGTACTGAAAAAAACTTACAGCTAAGTAAGCATACACACCTAGTACAGAAATTAATGAAAGTGGTAAATCAACCTGTGCTGTTCTTACTTGATAGGTAGCTTTTAGTTTACAATTATGGATGTAGGAAAGATTTTAAGATGTTTAACACTGAGGTAACAGTAAATACCAAGTCTGGTTACGTACTTGCACTTAAATATAAGTATAATGACAGTAATGGAAGCATTCTTTAGTTATTATGATGTTGTCTTTGTTCCAAAAGCATAAATCAATTTAGGAGAGTTAAATAAAAACTGGGTGTAAAAATAAATGTTACATTCCAGTGAGACGAAAGGTAAGGGAAGTGCAGGCTGTAAATACGGATCTAGCTGCTTTTCCTTTTCTGTGCCTTACAGCACTGATTCTGTAGATGGTTGCAAAGGTGTGATTTCACAATTAAGCATGTGCAAGATCCTGTTGCTTCTGAAGAAGTCCTCTCCTCTCCTTACTGTGCCCTTGTCTTCCTTATGCTTATCTTCTTTTTTTATCAAATCTTACAGCGAGTCAGATGTGCATGCTGATCTGACTGAGAATTTACCCACCAAAGAAGCCCAGATTCGTTTTCAGAGGGCTATCATCTTGTGCTTACAGCAGCATTGATCTAGCCACATGGTGAACTTAATCAGGGAAATACTCTGGTTGAAAATTTGCAGTATTTCTTAGTTAATTTTTGAATGGATCTGTTACCTGAATTGGTTATTTAGGAATGAATGGCTAGGGACCGAATGAGGCGGATTCACCTCCTTTGGCAAGAGCCCAGGCTTTGCAGGATTAAGTGACAGTGTACTCAGAGCCTGAGAGGTACTATTGAGATACACTGAAATTCAGTAATTACAGCAATTTCTGAGTAGCACGTCTTTTAATTGAATAGTCTCAGATCTCTGTCTCAAGAGGAACAGATTACCTCTGAGACCTTCCAGTGTTATCTAGTAGCCAAAGAAGGCTTAAAAAACCTCCAAAGGATTCAAAGGGACTAGGTAAACCCGATATGTAGTTATTTATTTGACATAACAGCAGTGCTACTCTTTTAATCTGGGCAAAGGGTCTTTGCTTGAGCACTAGCTTAAAAAAAAAAAAAAAAAAAAAACAACCAACCAAACAAAAACCCAAACAACCCAAAAAACCCACCAACCTAAAGCCAAAAGCCCAACATGAAAATTGTGGGGAATTTACATGAGATGGAAAATACATTAGCCTGTTATTTGAGTGGGTATTGACTAAATATTTCAATGTATACAGGAGACACATTCTGAAATGAACTGAGGAAGGAATTTTCTTTTATGTATGGTAAACCTAGATGTTCCCTTTAAATTATTAAGTTCTAAATTTTCCAGTAAAAAAGCTTCCCCCTGCCTCTTCTTGCCTGTTACCCTTTTTACAGCTGCATTTGTTCTCCCATCATTGCCCTGGGGATTGACTGAGCTTTATAAAGTGTACAGATTCCACTGCCAAAACACAAAAACGTCTCTTTGAGGAAGCAATGTTAGTTGGCAACATAGGTGTCTAGGTTGCTGAACTTCAGGGGAGCAGGTTCTTTCTTCCAAAGACATTTTAATTATCTCTTTTTTTAAAGGAAGCAATAGAGGTTTTTTTCTGAAGACTTACTAATGTGTTGCTAGAAATTAGTAATTGGATTATTTCTGATTTGATATATGTTCAATATTACTTAGGCAAAGTCTTGATTATACTTTGGAACAAATGTGCAAGGCTTTCTGCCAGTTAGTGCCCACAGGAATTGAACAACTGGGAAAGACTAATTCACTGCTCAGAATCTTTTTGCAAGCATCTGTTGAGAAGCTGTTGTCATCCTGATTCTTGTCTGAACAAGAGGATGGTGAATTCCAGCAGAACTTCTACCCACTGTGGTCTTTCACCTGAATTCAGTTGCCTCCCAGGCATCCAGCAGAAGGAAGTATATCAAGTAGTGTCTGTGACTGGGTGACACATGCAAAAGGAGTAAGAACGGAAACAGATTATTTTACTTTACAGCCTGAGAACTAGGACAGAGATATTCCAGCAGTGTGTGATTCTTAACAAGTGTCTTCTAAAAATCTACTTACAGGTTTTTAAAACAAACTGTTGAAACTTCCTGGCAACTCTTCTTTCTTTCAGTGTTTTTTACAAGTCAGCATTGTTCTATGTTTTTCTAGAACTTTTTTAGTGTGGTTGGGAAGATGAGTCAGGAAATTTAATGTAGCAAATACAACAAACACAGAATGCAGTTTGGATATAGATATGTGTGTATATTTATATGTGAATATTTTTATATGTGTTGGTACAGTCTATACATATATGAAATAAAAATTACTGATTTCTTCCACTAAATGGCTATACTGGCAAATGTTCAGTGTTATGCAATGCATCCATTTGAAATATAGGCAAGGATCTAAGCCTTCCATCCATGGCTTTCTCTGAATCTCACTTACAGGATTTATTTGTATATTTGCATCTGTACATTCTGGCAACTTTCCTTCCCAGTGCCTGATGTGTTAACTCCAGCTGTTGATGAAGTTTGTGCTTCTGTGCTCCTTGCTCAGCTCTTGCACAGAAGGCATCTCAATTCTAATGCTGGCTTTTTCATGGGCCTTGTAAACCGATACTGTAACTTCATCTTTTTTATTATTGTAGCATCTCTCAAAGGCTGTGTGTCTACCACATAACGGAGTTGTGAAGATACTGTTACCATACTATGGAACATATTATCTCTTGCTTTTATCATTAAATTTAACTCACAGTTCAGAGACATAAACCAATGGAAACCCAGGACTTCTGTATATGTATGTGTCGGCTGATGATCAGAATTTTATGACTTGTAATCATCCTCTGTGTTGTGTTTTAAATACCTGATAAGTAAGTTTCTTATGGACAGAAAAAGGAAGTGTTAATTGCCCTATGGTTCTTTTGTTCTGATTGTGTGTAATGCTGGCTAGGAGAAATCAGTGGTAGGTGCACAGATACTTATGAAATGGAGACTGAGAACTTGGATTTCTGGTTCTGAAGATTCGGCTCTTGAATTTTTTTATTTGAGATGGCAAAGCTTATTTTGGGCAAACTTTGAATTCAATGCTACAGTAAGTCCTGAGGAAGTCTTTTAACTGTGGGGGGGACGGGATGGGATGGGACAAGATGGACCCAAAACCACCAGTTGCATTGTTTAACCACAGAGTTAATATGTGAAAGGGATGCCTGAGCCTTGCTGGCAGCTACTGCTGCCACCCAGGATAAAGGGCTGTAACTGGGAACAGCTGCAAAAAAGTCTGGTAGGAAGAGGCAGCCAGGGCATGAATCTGATATCTGTCCACTTGTGCCACTGCTCCATCTGTGACTTTATTCTCTTTGGTGAACTCTGTCTTCAATTCAAACATGTTATTTGGCATGCTTCAGATTATTTAAGAAAAAATAATCTGAAATGTTTAATGGGGTAGTTCTTAGGCTAAAGCAGAAGAGGGAGGAAGCTTAAAGCAAAGATTCTTACCCAACAGCTCAGCCTATAAGGAGTTTTTGAAGTTAAGTTGTCCCATTGTTTGGAGACTCAACAGGAGACTTGAAGTCATATTGCATATTCTTTAAAATACTTGCCTTTCAGCTTTAGAAAAATGAGAACATTGAATTAGTCTAGCAGCATACTTTTTTTTGACAGAACAATACTTTTCTAATAGTTTTGTTTTGCATACCTCTTACTAAGAAATAGATTTTAATCACATTGTCTCTTATTCTTACTGGGTGATTTTTTTTTTCTTCTGGCAGTATTAAACCTCCAAATATGCCCTGCCATGTCTGTTGCATTGTGAAAGTGGCATGGTATTTTCAGATGTTAAAATTTATGCTAGAAATGAGCAGGTGTATTAAGCAATCATATATCCCACCTAATGGTAATTTATGAAGGACCTCTAATGTGTTGCAAGAACTGAAAATAAGCAGGAAGTGAAAACCAGTGTATTTTTCCAAAACAAGACTCCTTTGCACTCATAGTGAGTTTGGATCTTTTTGAGTTGTTGTTTTAACTGCAAGTTTTACGGGGCTGCACTGGAGCTAGCCCAGACATAGACACCTGTGCAGTAAGCTATAAGACTACTGTAATTACTTTTATCTTCCATGTTACTTTGTGAACTGTTCTTTGTTAAAGGAAAAGTTAAATAAAAATTTGTCTTATTGCCTGGGTTTGGCACAGTCATGTAAAATAGTAGTCTGTCTTTTCAAAACCACAGAATGTCTTCATGTTACTAATACTTTATTTCAGCTCCCTGATTGAGGTTGTTCATGGAAATTATGTAGGGAACTGCCTACTTTCTTCCCTAAATTGACTGTTGTGTAGGCTTGGGGAAAGCATTACTGTCACTGTTCTGGAAAACAACCCCCAAGCCTGTATCCTCATGTGACAGTAGATCTGAAAGTGAATGTACTTCTTTATGCTTTCACTCGTACTAATTGTTCAGCTTGCAAAACTGATAGTAATAACTTTGAACAACTATTTGACAAATTACTGTTAAAGACTGTGTCAGGCTTTCTTTTTTTCTTCCACCACATTTTTTTTCTTCTCTCTCAAAAGTAGACTTCAGAGTTGAGTACAGCTTTAATGTAACCTTTAGGATTGAGTATATGATTAACTTATCACTAATTTGAATTAAAAAAAAATTCTCAAGGATTTGGAGTATTACTAGTATGAATTAAGAATAAGGATTTATTTTCTGGTTTTGTTATATTCTCTACTAGCAGACTAAAGGCAGCACTTCTTTTCTCATTACTGGTTCAAAGAGTGCTAGTATGCTATAAAATGTTAATGCATCTCTTCCAGGAGTGCTTTCTTCAGTGCTGGGGTGGCTGCCCCCAAAAGCATGAACCGAGAAGTCTCTTCTTGCCTTCTGCCTGTCTTTGTGTACAGGGTGAGAGAGAGCAGTCTGCAGAATCTGTTATTCTTCCCTGCCCAACCTGCACATAGCAGAAATGTAGGTTTGCTCGGTATCCCCCTAACTCACTAATACCTACAGTGCCGACCTGTGTATGATATGCACATGTTTACAGTGGTTATAAATCATGGGGTTTTTGATGCCTAAAGAAAGTTAGTCTGAGAAAAACTACAACCAAGCCTTAAGGGAACAGTATGATGGGCTCAAACAGTGATGTGGTAACCTGGTGAAGTGATGGTATTTGTGACATATCTTGTCCATTCAGGAGTTTGTGGGTAAGACCATGTGCATATCTGGGAAGCAGAGAACAGAACATTTAGTCCAGTAGTAACTAGAGGTGTTGCTGTGCACTGACTTTCTTTTCTTGTTCGACAGCTGGTATTCTTTTTATTTTTTTTTCCTAAGCATCCACTTTTAGCCATTGTCAGGAATGTGAGGTACTGGGATAGATGAGACAATTCTGAAGGTCTTAGATGAGTTTCCATACAGGTCAGGTGGCATTGAGTCTGAAAAGCTGCCAGTATTCCATGCTGCGATTCTCCTCAGAAAACCTTTCTTCTGTGATACTCTACAAACTGGCTGCAGAAGGCGTGGATGTGGATTGCCCCAGGATGTCAGATTGCACTTGTCTTCTGGCCTCTAAAATGGGGATTTTGGATTTTGCGAAGTCTATATTGACAGTAAATAGAGGTGAAGTTTCTCCACACACATCGGAGGGTCATTGTTTTGTGGGGGAGGTGGGGTGTGGCTGTGTGTATTTGGTAGGAGACCTCATTCTGATTCTACTTTCTTTTTAAACTTTTGAGGTTACAGAAGTGCCATGTGACTAGGGGGAGGACACTGTGCTGTCAGCATACTTCCTTGAGTGTAAAAAGGAAGAAGTAATGTTGACTTAATAGGAAGGATCCTATCTGATCAAGTATGGGTGGAGATAATTCCCCATCTAGAGCACCTGGTATCTGGTGCTGCACTTGAAGGGGGGAAACAAACAAATGACTCTCCCCAAAACTTGCCCTGAGTGTATTTATTTTTTTTTCCCAACTTTCCACTTGGTCTGGAAGAGAGAGAGCTTGTAATAATCGCATCTGAAGTCCAGCAGTTAAGACACTACAGTTTCTACAGTGGTATTGTCTGCTAGCTATACAGCATATTTATGCATTTCTGCTAGATGAGTAAGAATATATTTATTGATAGTGTTCTGTGAAATTACACTTTCTTTAACGAATGGAGAAAACAGCACTGACCTCCCCGTGGCTTCATTCAGATGATCGCATTACGAAAGCTGGATTCTTTCCCTAGTGCAGTATGTTTAGTATGTGCTTGGCTTTAAAACTGATAGCAGTAAATTAAATGATAACCTATTGCTTTAGAGTGGTGCTTGGAACAGTGAAGCACTGAGGTGATTTGATGATTTCCTGCTTTGACAGAACTCTGGCAAAGGCGTAGCGCTTTGACAGTGAAAAAACAACTCTTAAGACTGCAGCAGGTAATGGTGATGAATTTTAATAGGAATCTTTGTCTCTGAATAAAAGTTTTATATAAGATTAAGTAACTACTAGTGCTCCTTCTGGAGGCAGACATTAGCACACTACCATGCTGCTACTTTTAGTTACCAGAACTTCCTTAACATTTTCATGGTGTTCTAGTGATGAACTGACTTAAGTATTCCCTCTTCTGCATTTTGTATGTGTTGGTTTAGTTTACTTTGTAAAACTTTATATGCAATGATTTACTTACCTGCCTGTTTCTGTATGTGCTTTGCACTGCAACTTGGCTGTGATGCTTTTATATGGTAAGGGTCCAGATAACAGTCATAGTTACTGGTCAGGGGATAGTATTCTTATGGTAGTTTGAGTTCAAAACTGGAACTACCAGAGCCCTGCCTCCTAGAAATACTGAGAGTAGATTACCACCACCAATTTTGGTGACAGAAATACTCTTTTAAATTTATCTATTTACATTTTAAATTGATTAATATTTAGTGCTTCAAGCAAAGGACCAGAATGAAGAAAAAATCAATTCTGTCCTGATGTCTGTCGTTCAATTATCATAGAACTAACCGGAGATGTTACTTATAGTTACATTCTGAATAGTAGTTCTGACAATGCATTTATTGGGTTAATATCTTTCACAAAAATTCTTCAGATTAATTTACTTTACAGGTAGAGAATTGGTCCTGAAAAATTCAAGT
This sequence comes from Astur gentilis, assembly GCF_929443795.1. Classification (NCBI taxonomy): domain Eukaryota; kingdom Metazoa; phylum Chordata; class Aves; order Accipitriformes; family Accipitridae; genus Astur; species Astur gentilis. The sequence goes on from NC_064889.1 coordinate 23,812,891, forward strand.
GAGATCTGAGAACTTGCTGTCATTGCTGTCATTGTCTTGCATGTCACTGCAAGTAATGAAAGTTTGATTGTTAGAGCTTAGAACATTTCTGGTGATTTTGTTGGTGGCCACATGCTAGAGGGAGAACCTGATGTGCTGAGATTTATGGGGCCAAGACATTTCCATGTATGAGAGCCTTTGGAATCTTCTGACTAGTGTTTGAACAAGGACCCCAACAATAATTTATACTTTCAAGCAAGGAAATGCCTGTATTTTAAGTGAATGCCAAGTTTATTGAGATTGAAATGAGCAATGTAAAAAAAAAAAGTTTATACAGATGTACATTAGACTAACATAGATGTGATAAATGCTATCCTAGCAAGTTTTTTGTTACTAAAACAGCATGACAGAGTGTTTTGTTTCATCACACTAGCATTTTGTCTGCTCTAAGTCATCAGCTCAAACATCTCTGTGTTGTCTCCAAACCCAGAAAACTCCTTCTGCTTCAGAGAAAAACTGAATAGTTGTTTTCTTCAAAACAGAGCAAGAAAAGCCTTGTTGCATCCTGTTTCTGTGTCTCTAGTTTCTTTATTTTTCCAAATGAGCAGCCCTACCTTCTTCAGTAATCCCTAAAATGACAGCAAGTTCCTTTTCAAAACTTATAAATAAAGATAAAGGTTATTTGTTGCTGTGGCTTACTGGACCAGATTTTGTGAAGGAAAATGAAATTTCCTGTTAAGGACAGATTTTTTGGGGAGGAGAGTTTGGTTCCATTTTGGCATTAAGTCCATATGCAGACTTCAGAGAGAGCTAAAGGTGTTGCTTGCTGAGCTCCTCTGAAAATCTGGCCCTGTGTATCAAAAGGGCATTTAATATTGGAATACTATGTTTAGGAGCTTGGTATGTTTGTATTTCAGAGATGTTTAACTTAACAGCAACAGTTTTGTTGAATTATTTGGATGTTCCTTTAAATTCTGTTGTATAGTCTAAATTGTCTTGGCTTCTTTTGAAAGAGATATCCAGGTAGTGAATGCTGAGCTCTTGTCTCTGTGGTCCTGACTTCTTTAAAGCAGTGATACAGAGTAATAGATCTGTCTCTGCAAAAGTCGCATCCAATAAAACTGCCTCATTAATTGAATATGCTTTGTAGGCCATATTTTCTGGGCAGTCATGATTTTGATATAAGCACAGGGTAAAAGCAGGTAAAAGGCACTATGAAGTTGTTAATTTTTAGTGACTGAATGTGAACTATGAAGTTGCTCTGCTTCTAATATAAAGAAATATTTGAAGGATACTATCTTGTTAAGTGGCCCCAAAAATACGAGGGATCTCTGTTCTCCATTTCTGCTAGTTGTGTAGGGTTTTACAGAATAAAAAATAATCTGTACTTCCTAAAAATACCAATGTTTAACATACTGCTCAATGAAAAACCACTGATTTTATGTATCTGTCAAGTGTGTGTAGAAAGTTTGCTGCTATTCAAGCCTGCTACAAGAGCAAACAACCTGAGCAAGCAAGCAACGCATTCCTGGCTTCGCAAGTCACCAACCAGAGCACTTTACCTCCTCACTGGCTGCAGGCAGTCTGATGTGCGGAGTGTATGAGTGCCATACTGGCAGGGTTGGTAGTATAACTTCGTTGAAAACCATGAAGTCTGTCTTCTCACAACAGTAATCTTCTAGGGTAAAATATAGAGTTTGCATCCTGCATTCATGGTTCTGGAGTTTATTGTAGGAAAGTAAGGGGGGCTTAACTTTGCTCCTGTTTTTATCTTGGGATCATAGTGTAAGAAGAGCTAGGTCAGCTGTGATCTAGAAGAGACACACTTTTCTTTGAGTTCAGGCTGGAATTTGCTTTGTTGGGCCCATTTGATGGGGAAAAAAATAATTCGCTGATTAATCTGCTTTCTGTTTTGCATTTTAGAAATTAGATTTCAAAAATGTCTCTTAATGGTTCATCTTTAAAACAGAGTGTGTGAATCAGATTAACTTGAATGTTCCTATAAGTCATGCTTATCTACATAGGGAAATTTCTCATCATGGATACTCTAGGATATTTGTTGTAGGATTATATTCCAGTATGATTATACTGGTATAAAGCATGGTACAAGGACAGAAATAAGAGTATGTGCCTCTTTGTAGGATAGCCTGAAAATGAAATATAGATACAGTTATGGTAGTATAACCACCATACAATAAGTACATCAAAATTTACTGTGTAAGACTGCTCTAGTTTTGAGCAGCATTGCCAAATTGTATTTGCCCAGAGTGCGTGTTTTGTGAAACTTGCTGGCAAGTGTTGCCTGGTGATCTTATGCTTGGACTGTTAAAATGTCAACAGACTGAACAGAACTCCCCTTTCCATCAAAGGTCTCGTTCTATTTCCTCTGTTTAATTCTTCTAAGCATTATCACTTCCTAAGTTAGCTTAGCAATTGCATCCTGTCTAACATATTTAAATTGATAAATGTGTGTTATTGCTTAAACTTTCAGAGTGATTGTGTTGTAAGGAAGAGCTGTGAATATTTATATTATTTTTATTTGCCTTAATTAAACCTTACATACAGTCAAACCAAGATTGTTACCCTGCCTGGAAGTGCAGGCTCTCTAATAAATGAGTTGAGGGTTTCATCCTATAATTCTCTCTTTCTGTTGAGTCTGGGGCTTATTTGTCATTTGCTTCTTGGAGAATCAACCTTCTATCTTCTCAACTGACCAGCACCTTACTGGGCATTCAGAGAATGTCTCTTGTACAGCATGTTTTGAAAGTGGAGATTTTATGAAGTGATGAATATAAATAGTTTTCCTGATTATTGGTGAAATTTAATTTATTTTTTTTAATGGGAAGTGGTTTAGACTCTAAAGAAGTAGATTCTGTTCCTCGAGTTTTTCATCGTAGCAACACTATTCACTGGAACATTGCATTAAATTTAGCTAAGCAAAATAGGTATTTGCTGTTAAGTATTTACTCTTGCAGCAGCTTATTGTTGCAGTTAGAAGCGGGAAATTTTAAATGAGTTTTTAAGTTGTCATATTACTGGAATAAGTGTTTTCATAGGATCTGAAGTTAAGCTATTAAAAAAGAATCTTCCTGCGAAACTGCACTTCTCTCTGTAGTCCCAAATTTAACTACTGTTTAGAGTTTTGTATTTCTATTTTGTATTGCTTAATGACATTAAACCTAGGTTTCTAGTAGATGTGCCCTTAAACAAAAGAAAAAGTAAGCTTAAAACCTTTGGGCTGTTTTCCTTTCCTCGGTTAAACTTGGGGGGGAAGGGGGACAGGGCGGAGACTTCTGCGTTTCCAGTGGCCATGTTTTTAATGCATGTTTGTTTGGCTGTGCTTGATAACTTTCTACTGATATCTAAATAAGAAGCTTCTGAATGGATTACTAGTTATAATTGTGTGAAAATCAGTAGATAAAACATTTAGACAAACTGTAGGAAATTACAACACAGTCCTTGAAAATGCGAAACTAAAAATAGCGTGGAGTGATATGCTGTGATTCATGAGATCTCTGATCATAAATGCCGAGTCATTAAGCCACGCCTGTAGGTAGTGAAACTTAGCATGCATGGATTTGGACAACAGAACCTCAAAGATGGGGAAACTGGGTATCATCTGTTTGTGTTTGTCATTGTTTGATTTGGAATAAAACAGTTTACTTAAATCAGAGTTCCAATAATATGTGTCTCATGGGGATGACTGTACAAGTTGGATCGTTCTAGATAATGTATATAGGTGCAAAAATGTAGAAGATTTAATCCCTGACATTAATGCTTTCTATTGCTCTTCCTCTTGCAACTGTGTGAGCTCAAACAGCTTAATAATTGAGCTGTTCTTTCTCTGTTGTACAGGACAAATTTGGAAGCACTTCAGAAGAAGCTGGAAGAACTAGAGTTGGATGAACAGCAACGAAAGCGCCTTGAAGCTTTCCTTACCCAGAAACAAAAAGTTGGAGAGCTGAAGGATGATGACTTTGAGAAGATCAGTGAGCTGGGAGCAGGAAATGGTGGTGTGGTCTTCAAAGTATCTCACAAGCCTTCTGGTCTCATAATGGCAAGAAAGGTGAGTGCCTCAAAAATAGGAACTTAGGGATGATTTTTAATAAGGAGGTTGTCTCTAAAATACAGTGATTTTATTTAGAGAAATAAGTGGTATTGACACACACAAAAAATGACTATTGAATGCCAACTTTCAGAGAAGTTGATGTGTTTCAAAAAGTAGGAAAGGTTGCACTTGCTTATCCTAAACTTCCCAGTTTTCCAGAAATAGTGTCCCATGTGTTAGCAATGAAAGGGTAGGCATTCATTCCCCCTTTTTTCTCCCCTGCCCCCTCCCCTGCTTTTTGACAAATATGATCTTTTCAGTTGGGTAGATATCTTTAAAAGAAAATGTGGTAGACTTACTCATGAGTAGAAGGCCTAAAAAGTTACTGAAACATATCAGTTAGGGAAAAGTGACCATATTCTGTATTCTGGGCCATAAGTTTAGAGGAATGGAAAAGATATCACCTGTCCTAAGATTTTCCTTCACAGCTGCAGACCAGAAAAGGGCGTCTGGATGATACTGAAAATACTCAAAAAACTGAGAATGAGGGAATGCATTGGAGTACAGTAACATCTCCTGTTTTATAGTTTCATCGTGGGGTGCAGGTGGCTTCTGTCCAAAAAGGTACCTGTCCTTCTGGTGAGAGTATTTTTCAGTGATTCAGCTTTATGCTTTACAACCAATAGCAGTTGTGACCTAGTTTGTAAGAGAACCGAGTGGTTTTTTTAACTGAAATAGCTTGATGTTTTAATTCTCATTTTGTTTATGTGAGGAGCTTTGACTATGTCCCAATATCCCTGGGAACCAAATACAGTAAGGGAAATGCATCTTGTTGATACTGCCTGATTATTTCTGTTTGGGTACTTCATGCCTCTTTCAGGAGCAAAGATCCTTGCACAGGTGGCACTAGTTACAAGGCAGTGTGTCAGGGCATATGCTGTTGTACTGCAGTGGGTGAGATAGCAGGCTGGCTGCTGTGGTTCATGGGAAACATAACCTAGCCTTAGAGAAGGATAAAACACAGGTCACACTCAAATCCCAGACCCCATTGTTATACTACACTGAAAATTTCCATTTTTTAAATTGAGAAGTTGAAAGGCTTCAGGTATTTCTTTTTTTAAGAAGTGTACACTGTCATCCTCAGCAAAACTAAAGGAAAATGTGCATGTACTGATTTTAAGAATAAACAATGCTCAGTACACTGGCAGTTTGGAGAGAAGCAAAGAAAAATGCTCACTTCCGAGGTGTGGGAATTATGAAATATACATACAAATCACTGAGGTTTTCCTGAACTAAATCAATTTAATGGATTTTCTTTTTCTACCTACTGTGGGTTTAACAGGAAATTTTGTCCCAATTCATTAATATTTGATGCAACCAAGGTGTTAGCTGAACTGCAATTTTTTCCTCTCATATATTCACTAAAATCTCGTTTCCATAATGTCTCTTAATCTTCCGTTTCACAAAAGAAATACACTTCTTGTATTGTATGAGATAAACAGTCTAGTGAAAAATATATTTTATGTAATCGTGCCTTTAGATTTAGATTCAGTTTGGGGAGTTTTGAATGAGCTGAACCTCAAATTACTTCCACTAATGCTTCACAAACACCTGTGCAGATATTTTTCAGCAGCTGCTTCTGAGTCAGTATGCCTTTGACACATTTCCTTGAGCCATTTGCTCATGGCTTTCCTCTGACATAAAGAGCTTCAGTTTCTGAACTATCCATAAAAACCAGATAAGTGAAGAAAATGTGTTGGAACAGAAAGTTTCTGATAGAGAAGTATTTTGTGAAAAGAAGAGATGGCAATCCCACCTTTTCATGGGTGTTGATGTTTCAGCTTTCTCATGCTGTATTGTAGTATTTTCCCTTTGCCACTAAGAAAATAAGGATGGATTATTTTACAGTTAAGTCATAGAATAATTCTGGTTGAAAGGGGCCTCAGGAGGTCGTGTAGTCCAAACTCCTGCTCAAAGCAGTCTTAGGTATGAGATCAGAGCAGGCTGCTCGGGGCCTTATCCAGCTAGGTATTGAAAACCTCTCTGAACAGCCTGTTCCTTCTGAATGGCACTTTGCAACTAAGAAAATAATAGAGAGTGGATTATTTTACAGTTAATTCATCTAGAGATCAAGCCGGCTATTCGAAACCAGATCATTCGTGAGCTGCAAGTTCTACACGAGTGCAACTCTCCATACATAGTGGGCTTTTATGGAGCTTTTTACAGTGATGGAGAAATCAGCATTTGCATGGAACATATGGTAAGTAAATATAAATCTGTCTTAGCTTGAAGTTGTTAACAGACCATTAATGCAAAACCGAAGTCAACAGGACTTAGGTTAACAAAGTAGACCTTTCTGCATGAATCTTTATTCTGTAATAAAGTAATCAAATACTGTGTTTCAGATTTACTCTGCAAATCTGAAGTTGGGATGGGTATGATCTATTTTATGCCCTTCTCCAGTATCTGCTGTTCTATATAAGTTGAAACTGTACACATGTAGCCTCCCAATTGTTTCTCCTTTATCTGTGGTCCTCTTTTTTTTTTAATTTAAAAAATATTTATCGAATTCTGTTACTTAGAGATTCTTGTTCTGATTTGGGTTTAGTTTTGTTTTTATCCAGAATGGAACACGTCACTCTGACGCTACAGCTGTGTAGTCCTTAGTAGCTCTGATAATGAAAATCTAGTTTATTCTTATTAGATGAATCTGTATTTTGTCTCCTTTTTCAAATTTTACAGAAAATGCCAACATAAAGAATAGTGCATAGGAAGTGAACAAGCCCAGAAGGATCTTACACAACTTTTTTAATGCCAAAAATGTTTTTAACCGTGTTTCATTTTAATAGAAAAGTACCCATTCTTCTCGATATCTGTTTGCCTTTCTCTAACTGTATGGAGCCAAACACTAAATGTAAATTTTCTGTAATTAAAGGTCACTCAAATTTTTTGCCTCACTTGCTTAGTAGAGGATGTTTTTAACAACATGGAATACAATAAATCTGAAGACCTTTATTTTTTTTCCCCTGAAAAAAATGTTTCTTTGGAGAGAAACATTATTTTTTCTGGGGAAGTGCATGTGATTGTTTTAATGCTTCTCTGGTCTTCTATTACGGAAATTTTTAGAAGAAATCGATGGTTGCCTAGGAACAAGTGATCATGATCCCATTTTTAAGTATGTGCTAGCCAAATAGAAGGTGTGCATGCCCCCCCCCCCAAATGACTGTTGGTAATTATAAAGAAGTTAGTCTCTCAAAATTGAAAAGAATAATGAAAAATAGGAAAATAGATGTTAAAAATGACTGGGCATTGTTTCAGAATACATTATTAAATGTTACAAACGTGCACATCTGCAATTGCTAAAAGAGCGTGTATGGTAACTCATGCCAAAAGAGAGGTGGTGGTGGTATATAATTACATGTAGAAATAAAAGGCCTAAAGAATCTCTATTTATTTGTCAATGAGAAAATTAACAGGAACAATCGGGGTTTCCAAGTTCTTAAGCAGGGAACAATATATCTGACAGTAGACATCTCTTCCGTTTAAGAGAAGGCAGTATGAAATCTGGTGTTTAAGTGCTGAATCTGGTCTAAGTCAGACTGGATACAAGATTTTGCACACAGAACAACTGATCAATAAGATATGAAATAGAGAAGGTAGACTATTTAAATTGTAGTCTTAATTAAGCCATTAAGCTGTTGTCTTAATGTGGATCATTAGGTGGAAGTTTTTGGTCTCCTTTTGGATAAAAGATTAGATGATAATATCCATTGTCTTTTTTGTATATATCTTTCTTTCAATTACTGCCAGTCAAAATTCTTATTTTTAGCAGTGAGCTATGAAACATAAGTATGAATTCGAATAAAAAGTTGGAGGTGGAAAAAGCATGGAACTTGAAGATTTGAGTGTTTGATATTTTTAGGTACATAAATTCAAAATCAATGCATAACTTTGCTTAGCAGCAGGTATTTAACAGGCAAAAGGATTGGAATCTGCTCCTGAAAGACACTGAAGGTTGTAGCGAACACTAGGCAGTTGAATTGTATTCAGCCTATTCCAGGCTTTGAGCTAGTCCTCGGGGTGGGGGGGAATGTTTTTTGTGGTTTTTTTTTTTTCTGTGTGAAATCTTTGTTAATATACCAGTGTCTCAGCAGAGACAGCTGTCCAGAAATGCAGGCTGGTTATACAAGAGATTTATATAGACATTTTTTTTCTGTTGGTGTATTTTTAATCAAGTGTGGTGTATGTGGGTGTGTTTTACAAAAATACATGATCAAATAAGTGTTTATATACTTTCCTTCTCGTAAGAGTTTTAGATTTTAGTCCTCAAATAATAAAACCTTGCATTCCAGCTTTTCTCTTTACATACATGAAAACTTTAAAAGGATAGTTTAAGGCAGAAGGCAATTACTTTCTCAAGTTGGATTTTTGTCTTGAGTACTGGGAGATATCAAATGCTGATCTGGACAACAGGATATTTGTTTTCTAATTTGAGAATTAACTTTCTAATTCCTTCTTTGTATAGTCTCTATTCTAGAGAATCTGGAACTTATGCATAAGTGCATTGTTGAATCAGTTGCTAAAAATAAATATTTTTTTACAGTTTTCCTTCTCAAAAGCTCTTGGCAACAGTAGAATACATTTGACTTTGCGGGGGGGGGGGGGGGGGGGGGGATGGTGGTGGTGGTGTGAGTGTGTGTGTGCGTGCATTTAATTTATTTAACCCAATAAGATTAGCAAGGCTCTTACCATGAAAGTTTAAAAAGATTTCTTCCTACTTTGGTTCTTTGAGAGCTGTGCCAAATCAACCCTCCATCCTTGGAAGTTGATGGAGTCACCCTGGATATACAGATGTAACAGAGGCCAACTGTCTCTGTGTAGGATCTCATCTGGGATATGAGGGGAACAGGGATCTGGGTTTAGTTATGATCATGGGGTGCCACTAGCAGCACACATTATGTTCAGGAAGAGAACTCTGTCTCTTCCAGTGTGATAAATTTTCATCCCCATAATCAGGATCATAAAATCTTCTATGCTGCTTCACTCTTCCTCTTCCCATCTTTGGAGGGGGAGAGTGTATCATGGGATGGCTGTGACAAGAAAAAAATAATGCATGTTACTGCATTGGACTGAAAGTTACAGAAATCTGTAGAACTCCTAATGCTTGGTTGATAGCTGTTTGTGGATAGTACTTCCTTAACAAGATCAAAATCATGGAAATGCTAGTATGGAAGATCATTGTGTGAAGTGTTTATTTGAGTGGATGTTGTTACTGGCCAAATGTTTCTTTAAAATAAACATAAACCCGACTAATTCCTACTGAGGAGTGATTTTTTTTTTTTATATTTTTTATTTCAGGTATGCACCATAACAATACTAACTCAAACATGAAAGGCAACGCTTTTTTTCTCCTCACCAAATTTAGGCTTCAGACTACAGTCCTGTTTAAAATGTTTTAAAGTAATTTGATTAAAGCTTGACTAATCAAACATTTCTTATTAGGATGGTGGTTCATTGGATCAAGTACTGAAAAAGGCTGGAAGAATTCCAGAGCAGATACTGGGCAAAGTTAGCATTGCGGTAAGTGTTCATAGCTCTCAAAGGCTGGAAGTGGGTACATTTGTGTCTTGGTGCAGTAATACCAGATCCAGGAAGCTGCCATTTCAGGACTGAAGGATGTGGGAGAGAGAAATAGTACCAGATTTTTAATGTGTTGCTTTCTTTTAAAAAGCAGTCTTTGTACATGTCATTATTTGGTAGCTCAGGACATTGGAATGAGTAACACATTCTATTGTGTTTGCTGTGATTTTTCTGCTTTTGTATCAGCTGATGCTTCTGGATAAGAACAGAATTAACACTTCATTAAAAAATTTTGAACTTTACCTTTTCATATCTATTGTGCAACAAGCTCTGTATGCAAAACTTCCAGTAAGGGGTTGGTTGACTTTTTCTAGTCTGAGCTGGAGGTATAAATTAAAATAAAATATTGATTTACAGCGATTACATTTGGGAATTTCTGTTCTGTTGCATTCAGCTGGAAGTCTTGTACAGACAAAGCATGCAATTATCTCTTCTGTTTCATAAATTAATTTTTTTATTTGTCTTTAGGTAATAAAAGGACTCACATATCTGAGGGAAAAGCATAAAATAATGCACAGAGGTGAGAAAATGTTACATTGTAACTCTTCTTGAATATAATTTTTATTCAAGTTATAATATGTGCTTTGTGCTTTTTCTATGATTGACTCTTTATGGTTCAATATGGCTGATTCCGAGGGTTTTTCTTGGGTAGTTTAAGGCAACTTTTTTTTTTAACATCCAAATCTCTTACTATGACTCGCCTATCTTCAACTTCTGCTATCTTACTGCAGTTCATCTGGGTTTATAATCCATGCTTAAATGCGGTATACTTGTATTATACGCGCACACAGAATGTGTTTGAAACTGGTTGCTGCCAGAGTGACTTGGCTGGTTGGGAGTATGTGCTAGAGCTGGGAATCTAACTTGAGACCAGAAATACTCCCTTTGCAGTAAAGATAAGAATATGTTGAAGGACCTGAGTGATTTAATCTCTATTTCCTTTCAATACCAAATAAGTCTTCCTGCATTTTCTGGGAAGAGAAGAACGCTTTTTCAGCACAAAAAAGTACATGATGAACTTACGTATAAGCACAGACAGGTACAGAAGCAGAGGCTGCAGTCTCAGACAATGCTATGCATTGAAGAAGCTTTCAAACATTTCTACCTGCAGCAGTGGCACTTGGGCCAAGTTAACTATTGCCTAGTGTTGCTGCAGTGAAGATACACGCTGTCTAGTATAGTTGTGGGCAGTACCTTTCTTAGAAATGTCAGCATTTGAAATGAGACAAGTATTGGAGGTAAGATCTTCGTGTAGTTTCCATTCCTGTACTCGGAGAGAATGAGGAAGCAGAAGACAGTTAAGATACCTATGAGTGGGGTTTTGTAATGGCATAATTAACTCTATGAAGAAAACTATATTGAAAAGCATTCTCCGACTGTATCTGTTTCTTCATTGCAACTGCTAGTCTTTTGATAGTAACAGATCTATTAAGTGTAACAACAAAATCCTTGGAGAGATTCACAATTAAAACCTGTGACCTAAAATTAATTTGGCGGTTCAACGCTCATTATTGCCATTAAAACTTTTAAAAGTCAGTCACTATTTCTGCCAGCCTTACATTCACATGCTATTTATAGATATCTATCATGCAGAATTGCATCTTTTTTTATACTTGAATGATTTTAAAACCATGGTGAAGCTATGTAAAATGAGATTTTTGTTCCTAGGGTCTTTAGTTACTTTACTGTAAAATAAATGCACTGCCTTGTTTTTGGCTTATAGTTGCCCTTTTTAAAATCCAGCTCCTTCATTAATCTGCATGTTCCACTAGACAAAAATTACACTTGATATGGTAAAATAATAAATTCCATTATTCCTGATGTGATTGTAAACTGAAGACTGGAGATGGAGCATTTCATGTTTTTGTTTGAATGGCACTGTTCATTGCAGTGATCAAGTAGTATGTATAAACCATGCCAGCTGTTCAGTGAGTTTTGTAGCGTGTGAGATCAATCTTCAGATTATAAAAACATCTTCATCAGACATTAATACGTGTCTGAATTTACATTTGTTGGCCAGACTGAAAAGAGTAATCAGCAATCCTAGTTTATACAATCTGTTGTAGGATCACCTTACACATGAAGTAGACTGTGTTTATTACATGTTTCTGTTTTGTGTGTTTTTTGTGGTGTTTTTTGTTTGTTTGGTGGTGGTTTTTTGTGGTTTTGTGTGTTGGTGGTTTTTGTGTTTTTGGGTTTTTTTGTTTGTTTTAAACAATCAAATACAGCTCTCTTCTGGAGAAAGTAGGCTGGAGGTAGACTCAGTAAAGATTTCTGATGGTAGTTGCAAAGTTTTTGTCTCTTTTCGGGGCATAAGGGAGACTCCTGGGAGAGAGAACATCTTTCTTTAGAGCACACTGGAAGAGTGACTCTTGTATCTTGTAATTCTCAATTCAGCCACAGTGGTTGTTTGTTACCATGTTGGTTACTTGGGTTTTGGGGTTTTTTTTAAGTTGTTCTTGCTCAGCTGGCTGCTGAGACAGCAATTTTTTTGGTTGTTGTTTTACAATCTGTAAATCTGATAAATCCAAAGTAAAGCCCTTCAGATCTTGTTTAAGTGCAGCTTAACCTCACAGCATTGGCTACATCAGAGATTACACTTTAAGTGCATGGACCAACAACAGTTCATCTTCTACATTGCTTCCAGTGTTACTGGATTGAATATGCCCTGCAGTGCAAAATTCCATGTACAAATTGTGATTTTTATTTTTTCAGTTCAGTTTTCATACTGTGTCTTCTGACAACATCAGGAATACATGACCTGGTATACTTTTTTGCAGAAACTCTCATTGAAATGTGTGATATCTGATAAAGTAGGAGATAAAATGACATTTTGGAAGTTGATTATGGCTAGTGCTAGCAGCTAAAAGGAAAACCAGTCAGAACAATGTTTCCATCCTTTGATGTGTGGAGCCAAACTTGCTCATCCCTTGACATGTGGAGCCAAACTTGCTGGCTCTTGTCTTTGATACTGTCTTCCGGTCTGTCTGTGTTACAGGCTGCTCTTTGTGCATTATTTGTAGACCCCTGCATGTAAGTTGGACCTTGTGTGTAAGCTGGCACAGTAGACTGAGCTGTTAGATCTTATCTTCCTTGTGGAGGGCCCTCATTAGCTTCCTGCATGTCAGACTCATGAGCAAGATGCTGTCCTGCAGTGTGAAGTTCTCTTCTGGAGGTTGACCGATGCTCAATTGTATACTGGCTGTACTGTTGTGTGGTACTCTGTGATTAAGGAGGGACTGGCATGTGGAAAAAATGTAATATGTGTAAAGGATGTAGACTGAAATGGTGTCAGTAGGGTTTAGTGCTTAGATAATGCACGTCTGAATGTTAGATGTGGCTTCAAAATCCAAGAATACCATTGTAAATGTACTGACTTCTCTGCTATTTGATATGAGATGCTTTGCATTTTTGTAATTACAGAAGAAAACTCTGCTTACATCATAATTTTACTTTCTTAGGCTTTTTTAATTTCTTAGGTGCCAAGAACTTCTTGGATTCATATGGCCCTGGGTTAAGGGTGTAGTATAAGAATGGCAATATGTTATACTAGGAAACCCCTTGTAGCGCAGGTGAAGCTTTTTCTGGCAAAGTTACGCTTCTCCAGACTGCCTCTTTGTTGAATCCTGCCTGAAATAAATAGTACTAGTAAAAGCACATTTCTCCTGGTATAACTGGGTCAGCATTATTTTGGTGATACAACTGTAATAATTGGAGATTTTTGTGGTTTACTTTCTCTAGCCCCTAGAGTTTGCTCTCAGTGATTATCTAGCACTGCACTGACATAGTGTGACCAACATCTAACATGCGCTGTTTGTTCTCATTCATTCTGTCCCTGTGGAAAAACGCATGCAATTGGTGGGCTTGGTTTAATAAGTTTTTTTGGCTTTGTGTTGTGGTGAGAGTGGGAGACTTAAAAATGAATAGCTGTCCTCACTAAACATGAGACCATAGCAACATAAAGCCAAAAAATTTGTTCTTAAATCTAAAGAGAGCAAAGCTGATGATAACTCATTTTCAGGGCGGAATTTATTCCATTACTATGTTTTATTACTTGTGTGACACGGCAACATCAGCAAGTTTGTAATATTGACGTGGCCATTGAGATTACCAGGAAAAGTAGATGGATGTTTCTATAAAACATCATCTAACAGTAAGATGCAAAATGTGAGCTTATATATTTTTATTTAAAAAAAGAACTGTTTCATGTCAAAACAGCTGTATTGCCAACCCAACAAATAAACACACCATTCTCAGTATTTTTTGGTTGGGGATTTTTTTTTTTGATGCAATGTAATGCTACAAAATAAGACTTGCAGGGCAGGGGGGAGGAATCTGTGTATGGGATCCCTCCTTCGAAACTCGCAGGCATCCAGCTTGTTCTCTGGTTTCTTGACTAGTCTTGCCCATTAATGTAGATTTTATATAAATCAAGTGTTCATGTTACTGGTTTTGTTGCACTGTATATAAAACTGGGGAAGAAAAATCAGTTTAAATCAAGTTGCCAGGAGCTTCAGGTAATGCCTTATTTGTCTAGCTTTTAGTGTTCTAATGAAGTGTTCAATAGACTAAGTGCACACAGAGCAGTTTAAGACCACCTATTTTTCTTGGGCTATGCAACCTCATCAAAGTACTATTACTAAGGTAAGAGATGGAGTATTCTCTTTGGGTAGAGAGTTGTGGAGGTCTATATGTTGGTGTAGTTGAAGGCAGTTGAAGATGGCTAGTGCAACTGAGACTTTGGCATTATTGTGGGACAGTAAAACAAAGGACTTGCAACATCACCATAGGGCAAAAATTCACAGGAGTGCCTTCCAGTGTAAGGATTCTATAAGATGTTAACAATTTTTCTGTCATGATGGGCAGAAGCTAGCACACAGCATTCTGAATGCAAGAGACTGCTGTTAGATAAATAATAATGCTGATCTGAAAGAACAAAAATAAGCAAAACTTGTCAGTGACGCATTTGCTTTGACTGATCAAGAAGTAATGATAGTCATAAAGGACTGCAAAGCACCAAATGGAATAAGGTAGCTGCTCAACATGAGGTTCAGCTTAAACTGCTTCTACACACGGATGTATCCTGAACTAACTGTGACCTCTGAGGAGAAGCATTCACTTGTCATTACGGACAGCTCAAGGAAGAAGTCATTAGGGCTTATTAAGGAAGGAATGGAAAATACAGTCTTTTTAAGAGACCGTTAGCTCATCTGGACTGACATGCTTTGTTTTGGTCATCTCTGAAAAGACATGATAGAAATTGCAAAACTTCTGAAAGACAAACTGGTGGGATACAAAGCGGGCATAGAAAAGGAAGGGGGCAAGGAGCGTGGCTATGGTAGATATTTTCATAATATCTCCCTGTTACAAATACCTTTATTTAACAGGAATGTTATAGAAAATGCTGCTTCTATGGTCCTATTTACCTTTGTGGTTAGTACCAGAAGGCACTAAATGACAAGGAAAGGAATGTCCTGTAACTAATTACAAAGTATATTGCTGCAGGTTATTAAGACATTCAAACTTTTTTTTGCTGTTTTGTCTCTGGATGAATAAAAATCCTCTAAGTTAATCAGAACATAATTTTAGTTGTTTTTGACCACAGTCTGGAGTGTTATTCTCTCTTGAAAATCTTCTCTTGCATAGAAGGTGCTTTGTAAGATTTCTGAGCTGCAGTTGCTGCCAGTAGCTCCAGCGTAGTAGGTACCACAGAGCAGGTGTGATGTCAATAGTCTGTTCTAGTATGTTAGTTCCTAGAGTATTCTCATGAGATCCTGCCTTGGGAAATTGAAATTGATTGGAAGATACCAATAATGTGCTGCAAGACAAATATGTTCTCGAGTGTCTGGCTACTCAGTAACTTCTGTACAAAAGAAATTGCCTGATAGTGTTATGATAATGTCCAGGACCACCTTTCTTTCAGAATGAATGAGGTTTGTGCCTGTGGAGGAGAGCAGGGCTCAGGCAGAGGAGGTATACCTCTTACAGAGATTACAAGACATCCTGTGAATCCTGGAACCTTCTTTGTATGAACTAGCTCCCTTTTCAGTGTCATGTATCCATCCCTCTGGACTTCTCTAGAATTGCACAGCTCTTTCTGGGTTGCCTGGGATGATACATGAAATGTCCTTTCATTTTCTTTAAAACTTAAATATTTCACTTATGTAGCACATTTGGTCTTCCTTTCTAGATTTGTTCATTTCTTGCAAGTTACAGTATACATTTTGAAGGATGCCTTGGCATTCCTGTTCCATTTGGCAGTACAAATCTCTGGTTTCCAGAGAAACTGCTGAAGTGCTCTGACACTCTGGAGTTAAAATAGCATACGTTTAGAGGGGTGGAAAGACAGCAGCCTTCCAAACATCACACTCTGATCACACTGGATGCCTTGCAAGGAAAATGAAAATTCTCAGGGAAAGGCAAGCTTTATATAAAATTCCAGTGAGGAGTCATGGTTTTCTGTGCTATTGTAAGAAGGGTACAGTGTGGAATTATCAGCTAGAGAAACACTGAAGGTAAAAACCTAAGTCTTCAGAAGACCAGGTGGATTCTAGAGCATGTAAGATGCTTATAAAGAGAATGTCATTTGGTTTACTGACAGTGGAATGCTGATGTTATTTTTTGCCATTTAATTATGAGCATGAAGTATTCATGAGCTGTAGAGATAAGTGAGGATTTATGTCTTTGTTCTAAATTGAACTAGTAGATGTGCATAGATAAGCAGTACAAATCTAGAGGCCATATCTATAATTTGTTCAGGCTCTGCAGTGCTTCCAGCATATTTTGCAAACATTGTTTTTTTCCACCTTGCTTTTACACCAAACTTTAGATGCAGATTTCTGCATAGCTGGGTATCTCTAATCTCTGCTGCCTGCTTTGCTGCACCATCTACTTGTTTTGGTGGTGGTTTTTTTTTTCCTGCTGGCATTTTAAATTGATAGGTCAAGCTCCTAGACTGGATTCTTCCTTTTCATTGTGAAGCGTACTTGTGGTGAGGTCTCTACAAATTTTTGCACAAAGGAGGTAGAACTGGCAGAAGGTTTGGCTGTCTGCCCAGGAGGCCTCTCAAATCTCTCCTTACTGAAGCCCTGCTCCAAGTTAACCAGAGTGTAACATTGTGTGTTTCCTGCCTGGTAAACAGCTTGACTAACTGCCCAGTACCTCTGCTGCTCTTACAGGAGGAAAATCTGTTAAGGAGAGCAATGTTTATAAGCCAGTTCCTTTCCTAGGGGTAGGGAATTAAGAGTAGTACACACAAAATACATGCCTATATTCTTCCCCCTCCATAAGGAGAAAGACTGTATCTGACAAAAGCAGCTGGGATTTTCTTTGCAGGAGAAAGATGACCTAGACAGGCACAACTTTCTCTGTGTTCAGACCAGCCAGTAGATTGTGTTAGATCACTCTGTGGATTTTCTGTGGGCTGATGCTTGCTCCAAGCAAGGCAGACAAGCTGTAGGCTCGCTGTCCTGTAGCTGAGCCTAGAAGAACTTGTGTATACACAAATCGTCACAAAATGCTGTTTCCAGTGTGCCTGGACAGTTTCAGTTACCTAGAAAGGTGATGTCAGGAACCAGAAAACATAGCCACAATTTCCAAAAGTAGATGACTTTATTCAAGCTTTGTTTTGCTCTTTAGAAGAGGGCTGGGGGAGAAACAGCTAAAACATAGTTTTGTCTTCATTTCCAATCTCCATGGATCTTGTTCAGTGAAGCATAACCTTCCGCATGGAGATCTTTTTCCAGGGTATCATCTTTCCAGTGACATCTTGGTGACATAACAAAGATCAGTTCCTGTGTCACTGAAATGAAAGCTACCTGGAATATGTTTGTGTTTAAAAGTGAAAAGCAAATGAAAATATGCTACAAACTATAGACTTCTGGATCTGCTCTTGAATAGCAGAATTGAAAGTGAAATTCTGATAGGCTGAGCTGATCTCTTTCTTCAAACCTAATTTATAGTACCCCTTTTTCTGTAGCATTATTTTGCAAATGTGAGCTGTTGATCACCTGTCTCGATAATGCATTGGTAATGACCAGCTAAGCAGCAAGATATATTTAAAAAAGTTCTTACAGCTATAAAAGAAATACCAAACAATTGTTCTCTGTACCTTTGCATTCACAAATAGATGCTATTAGTTGCTTAGCTACCAGTGACCCTTACTAAATTTCCATTTGGAAAAAGTGATGAATTCAAAATCACAAGGGGGTTCTGTCACAGGTAAACAATCTCAAAGCATTTTAAATGCAGAATTTCAATAATAGGATAATTTTTTTTTTCAGGGCTTTTTTTAAAAAAAAAACCACCCACAAACCCAAACAACAACCACCAAACAAAAAGACCACCACCACCACCCAGAAAAACAACCAACCAAACAAAAAAACCAAACCCAAACAAAACCCAGAACAGCAAGAACATGCTCCAAGAACTGTTTTGCTGTAGGATGGTTTATTCTTATGTACATATGAAGGCTAAGTTAGGGATGATGGTGTCGCTGCTGTAGTTCATTGACCTTTATAAAATAAATATGTAGGGCCTCTTTATTGAGTATTTCTAGGCAAAAGAACATAATTGAAGAGGAGTTATGCTGACATACGCTTTCAAATTTATCTCAACTGTTAGTCATTGCAAGGAGGATGTAGATGCCCAAACTTAATATTTGAAAGCCAAGAAACAGGGTGAAATCAAAACTTAAAACTAACTGCCTTTTCACACTTGGGATTTTAAAAATTTCTTTTTGTTTTTCTGTGTTTGAGTGCCTGTGAAATGGGCCTGGGTAGGGAACCAAATCTCTTCTGAGTATTCCCAGAGAAGGGATAGAATTGTGTCATAGAAGGGAAACAAAGGGATACACATGGTAATTCTCACCTTTTATGTTACTTTCATTGTCAAATTTCCCATTTTATCTATTATAAATATAAATCATCCATTCATTTTTTTTCCAGATGTTAAACCATCTAACATTTTGGTAAACTCTAGAGGTGAAATCAAGCTTTGTGATTTTGGTGTCAGTGGACAACTGATAGATTCTATGGCAAACTCGTTTGTTGGCACACGCTCCTACATGTCTGTAAGTACAGATTTTATAGTTTTGAGTTTACTACACATTATGGTAGAGTTATTGCAATTCCAGTAATCAAACAAGAAACCAGCTATTGCCGTTACTAATGCTGTTCATAGTTCAGCGCTTTCTGCATTCCAGGAATATTCCCGTATCATATCAGGCTGTGTATGTGGGGAAAGAACTGTTGCAAGAAAAGCCAAGCAACTTGGGATATTTTCTAACACTACAAAAGAGATGCAGTTGCATCTACGTTGCAGAATCCAGTTGGGTAATGCATTTAGGTTTTGTATACAAGTGTTTCCAAAAAAGCCCAGTATTTATAGTTTGCTTTCCTTAAGTGTGGTTCTCTTTCCACTTCAGCATTTTGCTGCGGTCACTTATGTAGGCAAGCTGCTGCCTTGCTAGTGATCCTGTCGTGACTGCTCCTGGGAACCCAACATGGCTGCAGCAACAAGAGAAAGAATGGGAGTGGCTAGTGTGGACAAGGCCACAGCAGCTAATCTGAGACTATTTACAGGGTGTTCTTTATTCCTTTATATGAATATAAGAATACCTTGTTCTTCAGATAAACTCTGCATTATGTGAAAGTCACAGTTAATGGAAATAACAGGTCTCCTATGCTAATGTACGCACCTTGTTCAGCATACAACCAATTAATTCAATACAATCAGAGTGTTCAGAGATTCTGCTGTAGGATTGAAACTGTGTGGGCTTAAACTTAAAGGAAAAAAGCATAATAATGCTGCTTCTGCTTAGCACAGGACCTGCATTTCAACATCAAAGACAGTATTCTCATTTTTGTCATTTAATATTGGTAACATACTTGAAATAAAACTGTGGCTTATGTTCCCACATACATCTAGGAGCTGTTGCTAGCTAGCAAAAAAAATTTACAGCTCCACCCCTTCTGGGCCCTTGACATACTACTGGCTTTCCCTTTTTCTTCTAGTAGGAGTGAGAGCAAAGTGCCGTCTCCCTTCAGTTTTTTTCAATTTATTGTTTTTAAAGACTGAGACTTAGCTTTGCTGTCTGTCATCATATGTCACAGACCAAGCCATGATGGTGATTTTATTTATTCTTTTTGATAGTGTCTGAAGTACCTTTTCTTGCAGTATCTCTCTTAACATGTTTTTTCAAGTAACAGCTATAGAATTGTTACGTGCCAGACAACATCCTGTTCTACCCTATGACGGTGTGTATAGTCAACAGTGTTTAACTTGAACATATTTTCTAGATTTTAATTATTTTTGTATAACTAGTACTGTGTGTTTCCTGCTTTTTCTCATCTACTCACTTCTTACTTTACACTTGCAAAAGATTTTCATAAAATATGTGTCTTTGTTTTGGGGTGTCTTTATCCATTGTCCAGCAATTGTGTAGTTTATCTAGATGGCTTTGGAACTAGCTGAGGTGGGACACTGGAGAAAGTTCAAATATAATCTCAGTTAATGTTACAAAATTAATTTAACAAAACTATCACCCATTATGGCAGAGGGAAGAGACTTTATCGCAGTACTGCATTCTTACATTCTATGAGAATAAGTTTAAAACTGCATATATAATTTTCTGAAATATGCATATAGTCAGGCAAGAATCTGCACCATTTTGGTAAAATATGAGCTTGATTTTAAAAAGAACAGAAGAGCAAAGTGAACATTTTCTTTGAGAAGTCTTAGTAAAAATGGATTTGAGGATCATGTAGACCAACGTACTAAGATTTGCAGAAGCCATATTTAGCGTTCAACATGGTACTGATAAAGCAAGTGCAAAAACTAAGCAAAAGGAGTTAGAGTTAAGGGCTAATCTTATGTTTTAGTTCTGTAGGCAGAAACAGAAGATGGGTACACTGATTGAAACTGAGGATCCTTGGAGCAATGTGACCGGAATATCCAGATATGGTTTTAATCATGACTCAACTGACCAAAAAAATCCCATACCTAAATATCTTTTCAGTGTTTGAGTCTCCTAAACACAATACAAAATATATTTTTAGCTGAGTCTGTTTTCTTACCTGCATACATTTTTTTTAATACTTACATTAGCATGTGGATATAATCTATCCAGAATTTGTGTTTGTGTTTTTCCCTTTCCAGTTTGTTTTTTTTTTTTCCTGAGAAAAATTTAAGCCTATTGCATTTTTGATTGTCAGGCCATAATGTGCAAGTGGTTAAGCTGGCAGAACACATGTCTATCTTCCTATCTTGCATATATTTTTCAATCATTATACCTTCAGGAAAGGTCTGTGCCCTGCATAATACTTTATCATTCAATTTGTATGTTATGTTTTATTATCACTTCAATGGATTATAGAGCTCAACAGTTTATTTAGAAATTATTTGAATATGGATCTAAAACTGCAGTATGCATATATATAAAATAGTCCTTGCATAAATGCATTTCTGCTGTAGGGAGCTGTCAGAATGCTATCAGCTGAGAAGTGTCGCAAACAAGATTATTGCTATAGCACCAGGTCACTTTTGGACCTGTGTAGAATCAATATATCTTCCCTCTCCTTCCCAGCAGAAAACCAAGAACAGCTTCTTAGGGAAACCAGGTGAATCTTTTAGCTGTCCGTACTAGTTTTGCTTTCTTGCTCTTCAATAATTATTAATCATAAATAGTTGCAACATGTAGATATTATGATAAAGAAATAAAACAGCAACATAATAACATAATTTTTAAAAAGTCTCAAAGTTATTTGCAGTGGTGGTATGCAATGTCTGTGGAACTTCTGGCACTCCAGATGAGATATTTAAAGAGAAGGATCAGTAAGTCACTCACTGGAACATGTCATACTAAGTTGGGGTTTCATCCCTCATTTTATCCAGGCTATTGTGGAATATGTTTTTTTTTTCTTTCTTGTTACAATACTGTCTCTCCTCCCCTCCCCCCTGCTTTTTTTTGTAGCCGGAAAGACTACAGGGAACTCATTATTCAGTGCAATCAGATATATGGAGTATGGGGTTGTCACTGGTAGAAATGGCTATTGGCAGATACCCGATTCCTCCTCCTGACTCTAAGGAGCTTGAATTAATGTTTGGCTGCCCAGTAGAGGGAGATTCTCCAGTCACAGAGACCTCGCCCCGGCAAAGAACACCTGGTCGACCAGTGAGCTGTAAGTTACAACAATCTGTTAAATGCTTTTCTAATACCCTTCTCTGTCAGCTTAAAGGTCTTCCTTACCTGATATTGGTCTGCGTAGTGTGGCTTTAAAATTAAAAAAAAAAAAAAAAAAAAAAAAAAACAAAAAAAAAAACAAACAAAAAACCCCAAAACCAACAGGATTGTTTTGGGCACCTGGCTCAGTCTCACTATGAGGAGGTATCTGAAAATCAAGGACCAGAGATCGTTTTGTTAATAACTGAGCTGTTCATGAGCACCATTAATATCCCAGTCTGTTGTTATGGTTCATCTCCGCAAGATGCAATGCAGATCAAAGTACAGGAGTATGATTCCCAGTGAAGTTAATGGTTTGGAGCAGACCTGAAAACAATGTCCCTTTGCATGAAAGTATTACTGTGTTGCTGTTCCATTTATTTTTTTCCCTGTAAGTCTACTGGGTGCCATGTAAGAACGGAGTGTATGACTTAACTTCATAAAACACCCCTACCAGGGAAGGAGAGTAACACTATTTTTCCACTGCTACAATTTCTTCTTAGCCTACGGACCAGACAGCAGACCCCCAATGGCAATCTTTGAACTTCTTGATTACATCGTCAATGAGGTAATTGACTATTTGCACTTGTACTAATACAATTGTAAATTTTTAAAGCATTCCAGAAGTTGAAAGAGTGTGGGATTAGTGTTAGGATAAGCTGGGTCTCCTGACCATTTATTGCTGCAGTATGAGAGACATATTCTTGTTATGTGTGTTGGCTTGACTTTAAATTATTCCCAGGAAAATTCTAGTTCTTTTCTCTGCATTGTTTAAGTAGGTTTGTACTTTTTCCAGCCTGGATCATGCAACCTGTTAGGACTGTTAATAGTAAATGGTACGATCAAGCATATACAAAACTGGTTTTTTATGTAATCTGTTTTAGTTTTATGAAAAACCTAATTTATAATACTGTATCTTTCAAATTATTAACTAGCCTTGTAGCTTAGCTGAGACTTGGTATTTTAGAATTGATAGTCTGTTTCCAGTATTTTCACAAGTGCTACTGAAACTCATGTGACTCCACTGCTTGTGTGTCTGTGGTGGTGTCTGTCTGTGTCCTGTAGTTCCTCCCTTCCCCCCCCCCCCCCCGAACCCCCCCCCGAACCCCCCCAAAAAGCATGCTCATGTTAGCTACCATTTGTAACAGCTGGATAACATAATTGTTCCAGCTGAATGAACTATAAAAAAGTGTCTGACATACTATTCGAAAAGCACAGTTGGTGTCTAGGTCCCTGCAAAGACTGGCATTGCTTATGCTACTGTACATGTACTGATAAATTGCTTCTGCTCCTCATCTGCATGCACAATTCTCTCCTCATGTTACAAACCTATTTTGCATATTATATAACATTTTGATATGGCAGCACTAACTCTTGGAATAGAGTTAGCATTGGATTACTTCGGACAGTACGGTCCTGCTCTCGTAGCATCCATGAGGAGGTCAGTTTAAGCTGAAAAGCTGCAGTAGTTGAGAATTTGGCAATATTATCATCTGCCACCTCTGCTGTAGCGCAAGCAATCTTCAGCATGAGCTGCTATATCCAATGAAGTCTGTAAACCAGTGCGTAACTGAATGCAGGCCATGTCTCAACTCTGTACTTAAAAGTAACCCAAGTGTTACTGCTTGCAGGACCCATGGTATAAGAATAAAAACTTGGCTCTGATCCTATAGCAAATGTCATGGAGAACAAGACAATAATATGCAGGTTTATATAGTACCTCTTCTTTCTTTTATCAGAATTCTTTTTGAATTCAGAACCTGAACAAATTCATTCCCTGGGACAGAATATTTAGATCGAAAGGATTATGGAACTAATGATGTGCAGGGCATATCTTCCCTTCCCCAAACTGGAGATTAGTAGTGAGGAGAGTAACACTGCTAATTACTGCCAGCTGCTCTGAGCCTTCTTTAATGATAGCTCAAGGCTGTGCTAACTGCATTGAGGTGTGTGTTATAGGAGAAAAACAAAAAAAAAACCCAACAAAACCCAAAAACCACCACAAAACACTTAAAACCCCCAAACCATCAACAAAACCCACCCCACACAGTAGAAACTGTCTCTGATCTGATTTATTACTGAAATACCTAAAGTCCAGCAGCTGTGAGAGAACCAAAATTAGCCAGTGTTAAACTCAGCATCTTTACTTTTATAAATCATATGACAGCACATCCTTTATTCATATGTATGGAAGCTGAGGTCTGCCTGACATTTGTTTCAAAGCTCAGCTTTGAGCAAAGGCCTGGGTAAGTGCTAGGGCTTTACAGCTTTACCCACATATAGAGTCTCTGGGTAGGTTGTGCATCATCTTGTATTAGTTATGCTGAATGACTGCTGATTTTATTTATTTATTTTTTAGCCACCTCCAAAACTGCCCAATGGTGTTTTTGGTTCTGAATTTCAAGATTTTGTTAACAAATGGTGAGTATTTTCTCTATGGCTAAGTTGTCAAGGGACACATTTGGGATCAGTCCTGCTGTCTTACTGTATCAGTAACTTGGCAATCAGAGTCCCTACTTGTAGGCCATGGTAAATGAACCAGTATATTCAGTGCTAAGGGAGGCAGTGCATTACAGTTTGAAAAGCTAGTTTATTTATTAAAAGCTATATATACATATTTATTGTTTCCAAAAGGAAGAACAGTAATGCAATAGCTGTACTTGATACTGAGATTGAAAAGACTTGGGTAAAAGAAACTTGAGGGATAATGTGGTTCATGCTGTTGAGTTTTTGTTTAAATGGGAGCCTGATCTCTCCAGCTTGGTTATAGACACTCAATCCTGTCTCCACTGAACAGTATCACACAACTCAGGATTTCATATGTAAAACAATACCTGTGAAACCTACAGAAGGGAATTGCTTACAGGCCCTGATCTATGTTTGAGAGGCACTACATGACCTAATGCTTTTATCTAGAGTGTGATCTTCTGCAGACCAAAGCAGTGCACCAACATGATATAACTTAATCCTATTTTAGAAGATAATAGTGTGTAACTTGTGTAACACTTTCTATTTCCCTAGTTTAATTAAAAACCCTGCTGAGAGAGCTGATTTGAAGCAGCTGATGGTAAGTGAAAGTTTTTATCTTGAACTAGGAGCACTTTTCCATGCAGGTTGGATTCCTCAGCTGTCCTGAGATCAGGGTCAGAGCATATGGCCTAGAGTGTAGTTTGTGGCCCTTGACGCAAGCAGCTCAAACAGTTTACAGGAGGGGCTGCTTTTCTGATCCAGAGATCAAGGGGCTGCAGGCTTTCACACACTCCAAGAACAGGGACTGTCAAGGAGACTAAAACTGGTGGGTTTTGGCATCTGCCATTTGATAATTACAATGAGTATATGACCTAATGCTATTAATTTAATGAGGAAAAGGATTCTCTCTTTCTTGAGTTTGTTAGTCAATAATAAAGTGTATAGATTATTGCTTTTAGGAGGACGAAAGAACAAAATTCCACGTATCTTATGGACTAGTTAAATACTTTTTTATTATCTGTTGTGAAACACAAAATTTGCCTTTATCCATCAGCTTTGTCTTGCAAAATTAGTGGAACTACTAGACACAAATAAATTCTGCATATTTTTATCTGCATGAAATGACCTTCTCGGTTTCAGTGGATCTTTTTCATGGCTTTAAGCATAATCCTAGGACTTAAGTTCTACTGCAGAAAATAAAGTTTTCCCTGCCCTGATCCTGCTGTGGAATAAGGGTGCAAAATGCAATCAGACTCCTTCCATTACAAAAAGCCTTTCTGTGCACAGGCAGATATCTTCCAGAGTATTATCTCAAATGGCTGAGTCACATTCTTATTGCATACTGTGGTGTAAGTATTCTGCAATAGGCACTGTGTAGGCAGTATTCCTCTGGAATACTTTGCAGCGTGTACATTTGATATGCTGGCTATTTCTGTAATGCTGCAGAAAAGCTCTCCTGGTCAATTCATGCGGTTTGCCAAATTTTATAGCTAGCTTCAGTACCGACAGTGAACTGGATTTATTGTATTTCATGTTATTCAAAATAATTATTTAACAGATTGAGGGCTTGAATAATAATATTCTTTTCCTCTGCTTAGATTCATGCTTTCATTAAGAGGTCTGAAGCGGAGGAGGTGGATTTTGCAGGGTGGCTTTGTTCAACCATAGGCCTTAACCAACCGAGTACACCCACGCATGCTGCTGGAGTCTGAATATGGAAGAGCAAATCCTGTACTGTACATCTGTTAACAACAATGCTATTTTGGTCCTATTTCCTCAGCTTGTACCTGTTCAAACATGTATTTCACCTCTTAAGGAAGAATGTCTTTATAGCATGTGCCAAATGGTTTTAAACTTTGTCATAAACTAATTGGTATTGTATTGGATTACATTCATTTACCGACCAAAATGTAAGATGTTTAAGTTACAGTGCTTGCTGATTTTAAGTGATAATGGATATTCTTTCTTAATGAAAATATCACTGGGGGTGTTTACCCTCAGCTTGTTTGAACTTTATCAAGATTCTTTGTAAATCGTTGGTACTTCAATCATGCTTACCTAATCTCCCATGCAAAAAGGGTTAGGGATGCTCCAAAACTGTATCTGTTGAGCATGCTTTTGCTGCTGCCAAACTGTATCTGAAAGTTAGGCCTAATGGTTCTACCTTTGCTGTTGTTTAGAGATCTCTCTTTCCAGGTAAAGAAGGCAAGAGCTCTGCATTTCTTGGAATGTACAGGGCAATATTCTAATTGTAGACTTGTTCATATTTCTATATTTATTTTTAAAACATATCATCATACTTGGATTTAGTGATGTATGTCTTTCTAATTGATTTTTAAAAGTTAGTTCTCGGAACTGTCCTACAGAATCAAGACAAAGATCCAGGCAATTTGCTTTCTTTTAACCTAAAGATTCATGACAACTGTGTTTAGTGTCTAAAGTGTATGAAGATCCTTTATTGTTTTATTCTCTCAGATGTTTAGCAATGGATTCTCTTAATAAATATATTATCAAGTAACTACTTGAAGCTTTTTTTAAAACTCAAACTTAACCAAAGCCTTAATCTGAAGTCATTGCTGCCTTACACACCCATTTTCTATGTATTTTTCCACAACCATGCAACATCCTTAGTTCTAAGAGGTACAAGATGGCACATGTAAGATGACAATGTGTGAAAACAGGGCTCAAGTCAGTTGCCATTGCAGTGTGTCAATATCCTGTTTACTGGGTTTCTGTGGAATGCCTGAGGGAAGCCTGACTGCAGAGGTTTTGTCTGTATAGTGCTCACACAACTCATGAAGCACTTGATGCTCAGACCAGTGCTGTAACCCCCTGGGTGGGGGTGTGAGGGGTGTTTTTACAGGGCAAACCAGTGCGGTGGTATGAAACATAAGAACCTTGTGATACACCCAGCAAGAGGGAAGACCTGCTTGCCTGCATCTGTTGTTAACTGAGAGTGGTTGTACTACACTCACTTCTTAAGTTATTTTTCTTCAGAAGTTCAGCTTCTGTTAGCTACTGGGCAAGCCCATTGCTGTTGCTGTAAAACAGAACAGGGAGAGGTGGGTACACCTTATGTGTCCTCAGCACAAAGTCTTGCTCTCACCAGCTGTGCTGAGCAGCACTATTAAAAAGTTCAGCTCCTTGAAAGGATGTTTCAGACAAGGAAATGGCTGAAGTTCTTTCCCATGAGGAATCTCAATCAGTCTAGACATGAACTTCCACTTGGCCAATGGTATCAAGTATCAGAGAGAGGGATAGAATAGCTGTCAACCCATCAGCAGTAGGAAATTACTTACTTGACACCTCAAGGGCTTCCTTCAGCTTGTCCTCACTTGAATGTGACTCCTGGTAGTCATGACAAGGCTGTGTAGTGTTTAATTTAAAATCTGTCCTGAGTTTTATATGTGAATTATACACACTAAAACCTACTGTAGTTTTTCTGTGTGTTAGAGAAATATGTAGTATATGAACAGCAAGTTCTTAGAGATTTAACTTCCATTTTACTTGTTTGCTTCACAGACAGCAATAATCAGAACACTGCCAGCACAGTTATATGTAGTAGGACACCAGGAAAAGTACTTTATTGCAACATGCAATAGAACTGGTCTGTTTTAATCCAAAAGCAAGCAAGGGACTTATTCACAGAAGGCAGCAGGAACTATGTCCATGAAAACCACTCTGGACCATGCTGAGGAAAAATAACATATTTTTCAACTGTCAAAATTACCCTTTTGGAGCTGAAACATGCAAAGAAAGGACAGGCTGGCTTCTGAGCTCCTACAACCCAGCTCTTCACACACATACTTTCAAAGAATTATTGACACTCCAAGCCATAATATTTTCAGCTCACACTCTAGGGGTTTTTTCCCTGTTGGTCTTGGGAAAGCTTTGCTAGATCTCCTGCACTCACATTCTAAGCTGCTTCACTAAGACACCCAGGATTCTCAAAAAACAACTAGTCATTAGTACAGTATGAAGCTGCATTTATGTTCCATCATTCAGTTTCTATCACTACAATAAAGTAACAGCCAACTATCTTGCCTCAACAGTGGCAGGAACTCATTGGAGACTGACTACTGCTCTGACCATGCCCAGGGCATGGGACACTTTTCCACATTTCTTACCTGCTCTTAAAACGAAATTTCAGAAGAGCGTTTATTCCATTTTCTCCAAGTGATGCCAGAGACAGCACCTTTAGACACTAGTTGTGCAATGAACAACCCTGGATATAACTGACTATTTTCCTAGGAAGACAGTCGACAAAGTGGCCAAGTTAGAACATTACTTTTATTGTCTGTTTTTAATCAGCTTAACAGAGTTTGGGTTTCTATGATTTAAATCAAGTCTTGATTTAAATTCAATCAAGAATTGATAAAATAACCAGCTGCACCTCATAGTGTCTGCACTCCACAAGGAGAAAGAACATATTGTCTATCGGCAAGAGCAGCACTAGCTTGTTACCGTACCATTAACGAAATTGTGGAGGGGACTTCACATCGCTTTACAACTAAGTTATTAAACTCCTCCTTGAAGTTCACTTGATAGGAGAAAGCAGACTTGCATTGATTTATGAAGTTACTGTGAGGGGAAAAAGAAAATAACACTAATTTTAAAATATTAGTTCCTTACTAAAGGTAACAGGGACCAATTCTTACCGTACAATTTGTGGACAAATGAAAGGCTAATTGGCTGCTACTCTGAAAGAGCAAGAAGTAGAAAATACTTCACTGTTACAGTCAGACTGACAGTACTTAAGAAGAGCACCAGTAGGTACAGAGAGAGGCCACCTCGTCACCGTGCTCAGAATTAGGTTGATGGTGCAGTACCTGCTTCCCCCGGTGTAAGAACACCGACATTTCTATCACATTTATAGGGAGTGCAAGTCCAGTTTTCTGCATAACTGAGAACACAGCAGCTGAAAGCCTGGAGACAGTCCTGGACACATCTTTTCTTACCACGTGTCTTAAAATTCGCAGTTTAAGCAAATGAGGTTATAATATAATCATTGGTTCAGCAACCAGCCTCCATGGCCTGGTTTTATTTTTCAGCATCAGGAAATAAGAACAGACGAATTATTGCTTTTAGTATACGTGTTGAATTAGTCTGACTTGATTAGTGACTTCTTCCATCTGCATATAAAGATGTAGTAAGCTACATTAGGTTTTAAATATGGAACAGATTATGCTACATATTTGTGCAGCAAATTTTAATTTTAAAATCTAAGTCAAGATGTGCCAAGCTTGTGACACTCATGTGTTCAAGAGTAACCTCCCTAGACTCCAAGAGTCTGGTGTATCATATAGTTCTTATTCATATACAGGACAAAATGAAAACCAGTTGGTGAATTTTATATGAATGAAGAAGAAATTCCTGAGCCTGTATTAAAAACCATGTCTTTTTTTTTTCTCTCAAGAATCAGATTCCTCCTCCTCCTCCTCCTCCTCTTCCTCCTCCTCCTCTTCATCATCTTGAAGACTTAGGTGTAATTCAGTTTGATTGATAGCAGCCTCGTTGTCCATCTGCCCAAGAGTCTGTCACAGTAAAAGATTAATCTTGCTAATTATCAAAACCAGCAGTGATACCAAATGCTTCTCAAATCACTATTAAATTGGTGCAGCCACAGCGTCTTTCAGAAATCTCGGTACTAGAACTGTTGACTGGAAGAGCCCATCACAGTGCCAAGCACCAGTTCTCCATAGAGGAGTTTCAACTAGCTCAGGCTGACCATATATTTAGTAAAAAGTTCAGATACTATCTGTGCCTCCATCCCCTGCGATCAGTTGCCTAAACCAGGTTGTCGTAGTTAAGAGTATCGGAAACTGTGTTTAATAGACGGCAAACTGAAGCTACACCAATACACAGCAGGGATTTCCCAACCTCCC
The DNA here is from genome assembly GCF_929443795.1 of Astur gentilis. Classification (NCBI taxonomy): domain Eukaryota; kingdom Metazoa; phylum Chordata; class Aves; order Accipitriformes; family Accipitridae; genus Astur; species Astur gentilis. The sequence continues at coordinate 23,843,132 of NC_064889.1, forward strand.
TGGAAACAACATGCTGCTTTCAGAGACGGGGAAAAGGCGAAACCCTTGAAACATAAACTGGCAACAAACCAGACAGATTTTACAGCTGAGCCTTTCAGTTAATGAGCAACATAAACGAGGTCAACATTAAGAACTCCAAATGGAAACCACCCACAGAAACACCCATAGGCCATCACATCCACACAGCTCTCCTCCTCTCCCTGTCACCCCTGCTGACACACCCCAGCACAGGGGAAGCCAGCCCCCCTCCTTCCACCAGGCCAGGACCACCCTTACTTTGTGCGTCTCCTCTGCGACAGCTGAGGAAGAGACGGTAACGTTCTCCTCTCTGGACCTGATCATGGACTGCAGCGCCAGCTCTTCCACCTGCAAACGAGGGAACGCGGAAGCCTTTGCAGCGAATTGTTTCTTGGCCTCTACTTGAAGCGTTAAATACTTAAACTTGAGTCAAGTCAAACTGTTTTCGAAGAATCGACAGCCAAGCTTTTAAAGCCTGCTTCACCGCTCCTCAGCTTCTGCACGCAGCAGGACACCGACGACCCCCGCACCGGCCGCCCTCAGCGGGACGCCAGCGAAGGGCCGCGGTCAGGGGCGCCCTCCTGCGGGGAGCACGCTGGGGGTCAAAAGGCTCCGAGGCCACCGCGACAAGCCAAACCCCTCACAGCGGCGCCCAGGCGGCGGGTGCCCGCTCGTTCACGGCTCCAGAAGGTTAAAAAAAAAGGTAGCTTTAGAACCAGAAGCGGGGCGGGGCGGCGCGGGCCCGGCCCTGCCGCCGTCGGCCGCTCCGTCCTTCCCGCCGCGCGGCCGAGGGAGCGAGCGGGCCGCCCGCCGCCGCCGCCGCCCCCCCCCCCCCGCGCTCCGCTCGCGCCCCGCTCGCCGCCGACCTTGAGGCGCGTGAGCTGGTCGTGCAGCGCCGCCTTCACCCGCAGCAGCGTCTCCTCCTCCTTGCGCAGCTCCTGCAGGCGGCTCAGCATCCTCCGCCGCGCGCCCGCCTCGCCCCGCCGGCGGGAAGCGGGGAGCGACAGCGCCCCCTGCAGCGCCGGCGGGGAAGGCCGGCCTCCGCCTGACGTCACGCCGCCGCCATTTGCACGTTTCCGGGCAGCAGCTGCCACCGCGCGGCCGCTTATCGTCACGGCCGCTTTAAAGGGGAAGGAGAAGGGCTTCGGAAAACAGGACTGCAAAGACCACCCCCTCTTTTTTCACTCTTTAAGGAGTTCCCATTTTAAAACCTGCTCGAAAACGGACAACCGCGTCAAAAAACATATGACAGCACGGCTCTGTTCCAATAAAATTTATTAGTTGTAAATGCACAGTACAGTTTTCTGCACTCAAACAGATAAAGTACTGCACCGGGTTTACGCTTCGGCCTTCGCCTTCGCCGCTGTCTTGGCTGCGGTCTCTGCCTTGGGCCCCGCCGGGACCTTGGCCGCGAGCTTGGCCTTGGCTTTCTTCTCTTCCTTAAGTTTATGCTAAAAAAAGACAAAAAAAGATCATCAGGCACATAATCTGAACTACTAAAACCAATTTCAGCTGTTACCGGCTTCTCCGCTCACTCACATTTTGCGCGTGGCGCAGAATGGTGTTGCGTCGCATCGTTTTGGCATAGGGGTTCAGCTTGATCATGATTCTCAGATTCTTCAGTGGATTCTTCTTCAGGACTCTGCGGCGAATCTTCTTCCTGAAAAGAACAGGCATGAATCAAGACCTCATTTCACAACTCAAGTTCTGCTAGATGTTCCCTGAAATTTGGGGAACCATAATTCCTAGTATTTATACCCAGAAGCTAAAGAAAACCCAGCCCTGTCTGACATCCCAATGCAGAGAGATTTCTGATCTGCTAAAGAGACTGCACTTCACAGTCGTTAGAGAAAAATCATTACTTCGGAGCACGCAGCGCCTTCTGGATTTCCTGGCTTCTCATGATTCTTCCAATGTCCGTATTGGTCATCTTATGCATTGGCAGGCTGTGGAACAAACGTTCATAGGGTAAGTTGGACGATAAAAACCACGGCTAGTTTACTGAAAAGAGGCATTTGGGGAAAAAATATTATTATTAATTTTCCACCTCCAAGCAGAAGCAGCTGTGACACTAACGGTTGCTCTCCCAAGCCTGTTCCACCCTGTTCCCTTCTCCCCGACGCTGGGCTGTGCTTACTTGTAGTCGCTCTTCAGCGTAGCAGCTTTGCGCCAGGTGCCATACAAATCATCCAGCTTGCGGAAAGCGCTTTCTGTCCAAATGCAGAAACGCCCAACGTGGCCCCCGGGAGCAAGTCTCAGCAGGTTCAGCTTGTTCACGTCAAGAAGAGTAATTCCTACAGAAAAAAACCAGACAAACTGATCCCTTTGATTGGGAATTAAAATCAAGGAATGCAAGACTAAGCAATAAACAGAGGAGATAGTACGCAGAAACAGATAGGGCCTTATTAGCTCTTACACTACAGTTACACCTACGTACGAAAACCTGTTGAATTTTTTAAACGAATTATCAGCCTTTTCCCAGGAACAGACAGCCTCATTTTTAACTGCTCCAAACGCAGTTTAGGGTTGGTGTAACATTTGTCATGAACATCCTCAACATCACCGAAACAGGTTCTTAGAAAGAATGCATTAGCTACTTCAGTGAGTCAGAACTTCCACAAAATCATGTGTTTCAGAAACACGGACCAATGAAGTGGAATCTCATCATTCTCAGCAGTCTCCCAACAAAAGAGTAAGTGTGCCCCAAGTTGAAGTTACCTGGAATATTCCGGAAAGCTCTAATGATACCGTTGTCCTCGTTGTAGATGATGCACGGTCCCCTGCGCTGGATGCGACGGCGATTCCTCATTTTACCCTTTCCGGCCCGCATACGCTGGGAGGCATAAACCTATATAAAAATGAAACTCGTGAATTCAAAATAGTCCAAATCCCACTAGTAAGACACAAGAAAACTGCTTTAGTCAGAACTTTACAATCATCACTGGTTATCTGAAACACGGACCAGTGAGAAGTTAATTCGTAAGAGTCAAAAAAAAGAGCTATTAACATTAAGCAACACTGAAATGAAGACAACTACATAAAGCAGCGCAGTAAGAAATTTACTTTGCTTAAACTCTTTTTTTTACAGTTCCTTGTAGTTTTGTTACAAAGGGATTTCTAGCAGTATCAAATCAAAACAGAACTCACTCTTTGGAATTCCTACTGTAACAACGGCAGAGTCAAATAACCTGGATTTCGCTCTTCAGAACATTCCTGTAGAAACTCACCTTTTTGATGTCATTCCAAGCTTTAAGCTTCTTAAGAAGGAGAACAGCTTCCTTGGTTTTCTTGTAACTCTCAACTTTGTCCTCAACAACCAGAGGAAGTTCTGGAATCTCCTCAATGCGGTGGCCTAGCGAAGATTTTACAAGACACTAAGTTACCCACCGATTTTGGCTGTATGCATATCTCAGGGTTATTGCCTTGTGTATTCAGAAATGATACAAAGTGATAAACAGTGGAAATTAAATTCATCATCTCACAGTCAGGCGTAGTAATTACGTGTCTTATGGGTCTGCCTCCAACACTACTTTCTGTAGCTGAGTAAATATCAAGCAAATCTTCGGCTTCCACGAACAGAAATCAAACTACCATGTGATTCAAAATCCAATTTCAGTTTCCATAAACTGCACAGACAAGATTCGTGTCAGCAACGCATGCAAAAGCACCTCAGTGTCACCGAACTTCCACCACCATACTTTCCCAAGTTGTACATAAGAAGAATACCCCCCTACTGAAGAACAGACTGTCTCTTAAACTCTTTAAAAGAGAATTTAGTTATGCCAGAGAAAGATTTCAAGTAATCGCATAGTAACTGATACTGCTCAGGGAATGTAAAACCACTGGCAAACATTTCCAGAGACAGAATTCCCACCTTTAGACATGACCAGTGCTGGAAGAGCTGACGCTGCCAGAGCAGAACAGATGGCATAACGCTTTTGAGTTGTATTCACTCTACGGTGCCAGCGCCGCCAAGTCTTGGTTGGGGCAAACATGCGGCCTCCACGACACATCTAGGCATCTACAGTTAAGAACAATATTTTTGAAGCCTCTTTTTCTAGCATGACTCTCCAATACTTGCTCAGCATTAACTGTTCGTCAACCATCTGTACCAGTATGCTGACAGCAGGCAACTGTCACTGAGCACAGAGTAAGACGCAAATTACGACATCATGGCAAGACTGTATCACGAGATTCAAGATATCCACGCTTTTGCAGTGGTGGTGGTGAAATCAATGAAAGCTGCTCTTCATTAATGCAAGTCTGAATTTGCACACAGAAGGTTCTAATGACATTACAAATTACCCAAAGCTGGTGGTCCAGATCACTGCAGGTGGGCATTACCTCAAGCAGAAGATTCCACTTCACATTTAGATACTTAAAAATAATTCTTCTGCTTGACGAGTTCAGTGCACCTGACACAAGCGGCAGCTATGAAAGGATACATTTCCAAAGGCACCCTGGCCAGAGCGGTGAGTTCCACCACCTCGTACTCGAGGAATACGAGCAACGGCTCTCCCAGTCCCCCAAGATTCGGCACTGGTCTGATGACCTGGAACAGAACGATTTTAATTCAGACACTGACAACACTGCAATTTCCCCAAAGTCACAGATATGTGGAATTCAAGAGCACCAATCAGAACTTCCACTGTTATCATGTGTTTCAGAAACACGGACCAATGAAGTGGAATCTCATCATTTCAGCAAAACAAGTCCTGATCAGGTAAATTAACTCTTACCATATTAAGGATCTGCTTAGGTCAGAATCAAGTATGTTAACATGCTCATTTCTAAGCTTGATCCTCAATTTGGAGGTCTGAATTGGCACTGCTGTTCCTCGTGGGTTAAAATGTTTATGTGAAACACCCATCAGAAATAAACTTGAAAATGCATGTTCCTAGCACAGATTTCTTGGGAAACCGAAGCTGTCTGCACCTACAAGCTTCTGAAAACTCTAACAAATGCCCATTTGCATAGGTTTCTTCTTGGCAAACGCCTCAGGTAAGTCTCATGTGGTCAACATGGAGCAGGGATTATAAAGTAGTTTTTCATCACAGTTTTGCGCCTGATACACTTTCAGATATTCTGTGTTCTTCTTGCAAAAGAATGTAGATTCTACTCGAGGACCTAGGCGCCATGATGCTTTCAGTAATATACATTTCAGGTTAGACCCCAGAGACTCCAAAACTTTTACAACACCTTGCTGTTCTTCCCAATAATAAAAAAGTGATATTTTACAAAATCTAAAATCAGATTGTTAATAACTAGAACAGTTGCCTTGCCTTCTACATGGAATCCCACTGAACAGTGCTTCTCTTCTTTCAATTCTAAATCTGTTTCCATTTCAGCCCACCTATATTAAAGTCAAAAGCATTTCTGTCCATTTTGTGGAACAGCCATACCTGCAAGTTCACTGACAGCGTAGGGCTGCCTGTTGTTCTTGCGCAAATTGGTGTGAACGAAGTTCACAACATCGGGGCGAATGGGAGCCTTGAACACAGCAGGCAAGGTGACATTTTTGCCTGATGCTTCCCCCTTCTCAGAGTAGACGGATATTAACGGTCGAGCACAAGCCTGAAAAAGAAAATGGAAAAACTCTTAAGCACAAGTTAAGTAAATTGCTAGCATTCAAATTCTTCAAATATTGCTCAGAATGAAGGGGTCTTCAATTCAACAGTGCCAGCTTGCTGACAGCAGGCAACTGTCACTGAACACTGGATAAGACGCAAATTACATCATCATAGCAATACTTTTCATGTAAAATAGTTCTCCACAGCACAATCTACATTGAGAAAACTATACCTGAGGTTTGAAATTCAATAGATTTCCAAGTCACTTGGGTAAAATTAATCTAGAATTGAATCGCTGGGCTTTTTAGTAACACCTTCTAAACTACTTCCTATTTACCATTAAGAAAGCCTATATAAAGCCCACCTGTGTTTATTCAGTTAACCAAAAGCTTATTATTTAGATTATGTTTAACAGTTGAAATGCTGCAACCAACTTCTCTAATATAGTACACACAGACTCACAATGACTACAAGCAATCAAACTTAGCATCAGAGTGAATTCTGTGTTTAGTCTGGGCCCTCTGAACAACCCCTGGTGCCTCAAAATTTGCGAGCGGAAAAATTCAACTGCTAGCAGCACCGGCTTCCTTTCAAAAAGCTGAAAAGACATCCAATATCATCTTGCCGGTCTGAACAGCACCCTTTAAAAAAGAATCTTTTAGCACTACACTGTATTTGTTATTTATTAAATAGCTCAGGGCAGTAGTACAGGCAAAGCATGTTCCTTCCCTTTCCTCTCTGCAATTCATTTTAGAGGTATTAAAAATACTAAATAACTCAAAACTAAGCAGCTAATCGCAATGAAAGCGCTAGCTATGTATCTAACACTCGTTACTAGCAAAGCACTGACTCCCGGAGTTAGTGCAGAGACCCCAACACAAGCAAGCAACAAACTTGATCAGGGTGAAGGAACCAGAACACAATCTGAATTGTATTAGCAAGAAAAGCTGTTCATTCGCAACCTGGTTCCAGACCTCCTTCAAGGCCTCTTAAGCCTGTTTCGAAGTAAGAGGTTAGGAAAAAACCCCACCCAAAACCAGGAATGGGTTTTACAAACCATTCTTCCACTTTAAGTGGGCTCAAAAGCTTCCACGTGGCTTTGTTTCGCTTTAGAGAAATACATGAGAAACATAAAAAAGCCCTGCCACAAGGCGATGCGGGCCCCGTCTCCCACACTGCCCGAGGAAAGGGCGACTTCCAAAGGATCAAGCCAACCTCTCGGCCACGACCCCCTCTGCGGCCCGCGCCGGCCCCTCTTCAGCCCGCTCGCCCGCCAGCCGCCCGGCACGGCCTTCCCGCACGGGTTCCACGCGGCAGGCCGAACGCTGAGGGCTCCAAAATGGCGGCCGGCCAGCCGGCCGCCCCACGCCTCCAGCCCTCGGGCTTGCCCGCGGCACGCCTCTGCCCGCCGGGACTGGCTCCCACCAACTTAGACCCACTACCCAACCCGGCCCACCGGCGGCCCCAGCCCCTCTGGGCCCGCCGGGCTCCCGCGACCCGCTCCTCACCATGGTGGCGGCGGCGGAGCGTCTCGTGCTCCCGCCCGACTCCGCCGCAGCCCCGACCGGAAAAGGAAGGACGCGTTACTCTCTCTTCATTACAAGCGACCTCCTTCCGCACCCGGCCCGCCGCCTACTGCCGCGCCGGCCGGTCGGCTCCTGACCCCGGCCATGCTCCGAGCCCCTTCGCCTACTCCACGACGGGCGGTGCCGAGCCCTCTCCCTCCGGGCGCCTCAGTCTCGCTCAGCCGCCTCCCCAACCGGGGGACTCTTTTCTGGCGGAGGGATTCGGCGTGATGGGTCAGCCAGTCTTACAGAAATTATAAAATTTTTAAGGCTTTTTTTTTTTTCCACGGGGAGGCGCGCGGCGCAAATAAATATCAATAAAACCCACCCCTGGGGGGGTGAAAATAATATTTTTTTGGTCTTCCTCAGGCAGACCGCCCCGGATGTAGCGCCGGGGGGGGGTAGGAGAGGCGCGCTGTTCGGTTTGCGGCGGGCGGTGATGGCCGCGGAGCGGCGGCGGCGGGCGGCTGCCGAGCTGTACGGCCGCCTTCTCCGGTGGGTCTCGGCCCTCCGCGGGCGCGGGACGGCGTCTGCCTGCCTTGAGGGGCCGCTCTGCTGAGGGAAGCTGGCTGGGGCGGGGGTGCCGAGCGGGGCCCCGGCTTGTGGGGAGGCTGCTGAGCCTCTGCAGTTAAGCTTACTGTTTAATGAGGAATGCGGAGGAAAAAACTTTATGTAGCTTAACGTTTTCTTTTCTTTCAGAATATACGAAGAAGGAAGGGAAAGTACCCCCGAACACCCCTGTCTCTTTGAGGTAAATACATATGTGAAAATACAGTTATGTAACCTGAGTCTGTATGTTAAAACGCGCAGGCACTGATCAACAGCTGAGATATGTGCGGGGATATCACGTCAAAAGGAAAGTTCACCTCAGCAATACCTCTTTAGATCGACTTTTACTTCAGGACGGAGAAGCAGACCCGGGAACCAGAGTGCCGCCTTCCCAGGGCCAGCGCCAGCCTTCACCTCCCCCCTCATACCTGCATTCCACCTGATTTTTTGCACCTGTTAACAGTTGACTTGTTTAAAATGGTTGTAAGGATCAAGTACAGGCGAGAGCCTTATGTGGTGGGGGTCGTGTGAAGTGCAGAAGGTGGGTGAGACTGTATGGGGCTGCTGGGAGGGGAGGAAAGAGCTGCCACAGCAGCTACCCTTCTCGGCAGCAATCTGACTGTGATCAGGTAGTATTTTATGCTTCAAACTTGCAGTCTCTAATGGCATGTGTTTTATCTAAGTACTTTTATGGGGAGTGGGATATGTGTATGAAAATAGCAATTGTTTCTAATGGCTTTTGGAACATAGGAATGGCTGGAGGAAAATCTCTGGTGCTATTTAGCTGTACTAATCTTGGGATTTACTTAAGTTTGATAGTAGTTTGAAAATAAAATCAGGTGATTATTTAAATATACAGTAATGTGAAAAACAGGCTAGATATGAAGAATCAAGCAATAACTCTCTATGAGTATGGAAAAGCCGAAGTAAAGATTGATATTCTTTCATTCTCGAGAACAGGCTTGAGTTATTTTATGTCTCCAAACAGCATTTAGAACTCTCACAAGACATTCAGAGATGTGATCGATTGATATTTAAAGTTACTTTAAACGTAGACTCTATCTCAAGGATATCTGGTGACTGTAGTTGCTAATTGACAGCAATGATCCCACATATCTTGGATTATCTGAAGCTTTGTTCATCGAACCAAACTTCAGTTTCTCATAGAATGAACCTGTTAAAGATTCAGTTGTCTATGTTGGTTAGTTGAAAGTTGTTGCGTTGTCACAGTTGATTTGATTCCACCTATGGCATGCAGTAACGGTTCTCCTGAAGTAAGAAAGCCTTAGATTTGTGAGTGGTTGCAATAGGGTTGGAAAACAGTTTGTGGAATCAGTTAATTTTGCAATTTCTGGTACAAAGAAATTGCTGAAATGCAGCATTTATATGTAGTGTATTAAAAAGTTTTTAATTTTTTTTTTTAACTTTTTTTTTTACCAGACTGATGTAGAGATCTGTTTGATTGGTGGTAGTCACAAAAGTCCCATTGAAAGATTTTGGAATGGCAACAACATGATATATATTTTGCAGAAAGCAGTAAGTGTATATCTTAGTTGTTAATTTTTTTAAATGTACTCTAGGCTTTTGAATTCCCATCACATATTTTCCCATACCTTGCGTTTTTTTGACTTACCTATGCATTTCTCTAAAAGAGACACAATGAAGAAAGTGATGCAATGGAAGAATCAAAACCAGATGATGCTATTTATGCCTCTGAGCTTTTACCAAAGGAGAGTTCTGGACCAGTGGCTCTTTCTGTTAGAAGAGCAAAGTAAGTGTCAAAGGTCTGCCTACCCTTTTCAATGTAATTTTCTTTTGTAACTTTTGTGTCTCTTCCTAATATTCAGAACCTGTATTATTTTCAGTCCCCCAAAATTAAATTACTCACTAGTGTAGTGAGGCAATGTGACTTTTTCATCCTGCAAAATGGCCTCCCCTGGCTAAAAGTGTTCCTAACAAAGTAGCTAAAGTCAAGGTACTGGAAAAGCACTTAAGCTGTGCCATTAGATTAATGGGACTGTCTGGGTGTAGGTGAGCAAAGAAAGCTTACTAAGACTTCAATGCTTGTTTTTGTAAGTCGTCTTTAAAAAAAAAAAAAAAAAAAAAATCTGACTGGGGTCATTGGCTGTTATTAAAATACCAAGGTATGGCACCAAAACATGGCGACTAGTTTAACTTATCCTTTTAATATGCTTAAAATGTAAAATTCAATTATGCTTTTAGAATCTTTACATTAAGATATTACATGAAATATATCTCAGTTATGATATCTTACTTCTTCCTTCGTGACTTCGTTTTTCTGCCTGTAAAAAGAGGATTATAATACTGCATTCTTTTTGTAAAATGATTTGATGTCTGCTAATGAAGCATGGTAGATAGGAGTTAAGTTTTATGTAAGGGATAGATTTAGCTATACTTGCTGGCATCTTTTTTTTTTTTTCTTTTTTCCTCTTCATACTTCTAGGCAGTTGATTTCCTTATATACAATGGTCCAAAATCCGAATATGACCCACTTGAACATAAGTGACCTGGTTGTGCTTCCTCCTCTCTGGATAAGGTGTGACGGTTCTGATCCTGAACATACTTGTTGGCTTGGAGCTGAGCCTCTCAAAGCTGGAAACAAAATTACAGGGATCAATTTTTATATGGTTACATGTGATGGTAAGGTTATATGTTACACATAAAATTAAATAAGAAGACTTAAAAATGTGGGAATATTGATGTAGCCATGCTATCTTTGTGCTTTGTGTGATGTTGGCTTGGTACTGCTCTATATTCCTTGTTTTAAAAGATGAGGGGAGGGTGGGAGGGGAAGACAGAGAAAAGAAAAATGTTTTTAACCCATGCTGTGTGGGGGCAATAATTTTTTAATGCACTTAATGCAACAGTATCTGTGCAGGCCCACCTTCACTCAGGTGCAATAACTGAGCAAATTTAAAGTGCTACCATTCAACTCCTTATACAAGCACTGACTCTTACTAAACATTTACATGTTAACATCAGCTCTTATTATCAATAGGACAAATACAAGAAGAATGCCTGCTTTCTAAAGGACAATGAGTCGTACTTGACCAAATGGAGTATTTGAGAATTAATTTTAAGCGCCAATTGAATTGTGTCAAATGATTATTTCTTTTTTTAATTTATTTTTTGATTCTTACTTTTTTCTTTTCCTAGGTCCTACAGCTGATAAAACCTATTTTGCAAACCTGGAAGAGCTCAAAATGGCACATAAAATGAAGCATCATTCATCCATTGTAGGTTTTTACAGTCTGTCATGTCTCCAATCTAAGTTTAAAAACTCTGGTTTTGGATTTATGATACTGGTTTTGGGGAGCTTTATAGATTCTACTTAGAAACTCACCTTAATATGATTCTATAGTATAATAGTCCCTTTTGAAGTAACATTTGAGTTCCCTATGTTGTAATGCATTTGTCTGATATTAGCCCTTTTTGTGTGTGTGGAATGCTTTTAAAATTATTTTGCATGCATACAAAACAATGAATGTTGTGGGTTTGTTTGTTTTGTTTTTTGGTTTTTTTTAAATCTGTTTATTCTAGGTGGTGACAAAAGGATTTGCTCAGTATGAACTTATTAGAGCTGCTGTAATAGAGGACACAATTGTAGAATCTGAAAGCAATATATATGTTGATATTACATGGAATACTGTAGATAAGATTCTGGAGACACCCCCACTAGTTTCAGCTGCCACACTGGTAAGTCAAGAGGAAAAAGCAAACAAACCCAAACTTTTTCCACAGTTTACATCATGAGTAGTGTAAAGGATAGAAAATAAGTTTGACTCGTGACATTTGCATTTATTGTTCTGTATATAAGCAACACAATGTGTTCATAATCTAAATTATAAATTATGCTAATATGCATTTCACTAATGAAAATTTTAGGACACTTGATTTCTAAAGTTTGAAACTGACATAAACTTCTGGAACTTTCAGAATATTACACTGGAGTCTGGGGACCCCAGAAGTCCTGTATATCAGCTATATAGAGAACTGCAGTTTCTCCTTGTAAGTATAAGTGAAGAATTCCAATTTCAGATTTACATGGAATGGTGATTTTATGTGTTAATAATTTACTCTATTTAAAACTTCATCAGATGTTTCAAAGATAACTTTAAGCTTTTATTTTAGAATAAAATTTGAGTTCAGTTTTAGGAATCTCAAATACAAGGCTTATGAATGCCAAAGCCAGGAAATTCAAGAAGTTTCTAAATTCATGGTTAGCTGTACAGAGAGAGATGTATGATTCTTGGAGAAGTTAACTACATTTTGAAGTATGACACATGCAGAACCTCAAATAAGAACTGATTTGTGTTGTTTTGATTTCCATGCTGCCTTTAGGCTTTGGCGGAAGGTTTGAAGACCAGTGTGACTGAGTGGCCTGAGCCATTAGAGTCTGAATCAGCTGTTGAACTGGTCCAGGAATTTCTCACTGGTAATTGCTGCTTGTTACATGGGGAGAGAGGGATGTCACCTTTCACAGAAATAAAAGGAAATTCCACATACATTTTTTTAAAGTATTTGGTTTAGAGATGTTAATTTCTATGCTATAACCACCTGCAGAAAGTAGTTAAATAGGTTAGTCAGTACATCACTGTCATTTTTCTTTGTCCTAATATCTTGTATAAAAGTAATAATTGTTTCTTTATAAAATGACACAATTATGTTTAAAAAGCAATTGAGAGAGTTCTGGATGCACCTTTCAAGTTTTGACATGCACATGAACTTCTAAACATGCTAAGTGTCTCTTTGGTGGTGAAAAACAATCCTTTGATGACATCTTAAAATGAAGCATCCAAAATTACTGATTTCTTCTGAAAACTGCTGTGAAGAGTATGTGTCCTGTCAGAAGTTTAAGATATTAGGAAACAAATCTAAAAAGAGAATCAGACGTAGGAATGTGTGAAGGGATTTTCAAATGCAACTGTAAATTTATTTATTTTTTTTGTTAGGATGTAGATACAACTTGTTCAAAAGATAAATCAGACAAAAACTCTTTCTGACAAATCCATGTGGAAGAAAACCAGAGACACTTATTGGACCACCTCCTGCTCCTTACTGCCTCCACACTGGAATTTAAGTTCATACTTAGATAATAGAATGTAGTAAAGTTATATGGGGAAAACATATAGCTTATAATAAAAAATGTTAAGAAATTATCTTTTCAGACTACAACCTTACTCAGTAAAAACAATTTTAAAATGGATAAATTTTGTCTATTAGCCATCTGGGCAGTGTATTTGTTAATTCTGATGTGCCTGGGGATTTATACAATTGGTTTGATGATACTTCTTTTTTTTCCCATAGCAGTGAAATTTATTTTTCTCCTCTGCTAGATTTAAAGAAGAAGCTGGATGGATATTGTATATCGGGAAGCAAGAATGAAACAGAGGTATATGCAATTTCCTACCAATTGTTTTGTCATCTTGTTTCCCTTATAACTGTAGTTATTTCAAGTTTTGAGTTGTATATTATTTATGTACATATGTAAATACGTAGACATAGAGATGTAAAGATAGATTTCTTGCTTTCTGTTTCTGCTGTGTAAAAATAATGGAAGAAGGCCTTACAGGCAAAATTAGGAATTCTATAGCTATCCTCTAATAGAAAGTCTACTAATTTTTACCTTCAGAAAACCTTCCTGTGTTTTTATTCTGAATGGTCTACCACTGTCCATGATACGTATTTTTTATATAATTCAGTGGTGTGGAGCTATTTTGCTTTGCTTCTTACCCTTCCTTTTCACTACCAAAAGCTTGCGACTATAACTGTATTGTATCAACTGCAATCGTACTCCCTTGTCTTAACTGTTGTCTGTCATCTCCTAAAGCTATCAGTCTCATGATGTCCTCGTTTCTTCCAGGAATTCTGACCTTTGTGCTATTGCATTCTATCATTAATTTGCTTTTCTTGCCTAATTTAATGATTTGGGGCCAACTTAATGATATCAATTGGATATCTGTCCTATTTATCTAGAGGTTTATGATATTCTAAGGCAATGGAGAAATTCAAATTATAAAAATGTCTTCAGTTATACTAACATTTTTTGCCCCTTTCAGCCTACAAGGAAAGGTTTGCATCTTTTTCCTATTGAGAGGGAAGTTGCATTTTGTTGATAAGCTAAAAATATAATGATTTCTGTATCAGCTAAACCAAAAATATTCAGGATCAGGATAACAGAAGAATAGTTCTCTGCTCTGAGAATCTATGTATGTATTAATTTTGGTGTCCCAGGGCACTGCTAGGTATACATACAGTTATTTAGTCATCTGTGAGTTCAGTGTAGCATAGGTCATATTCTGAGTTAGTACTTACTGGACTGTATTCTTGCTATTTACTAATGTTCCATGCATCGTGTCATTGTAAGGTGAAAAGGACCATCTTGAGCTAAGGAGTTGGATTTTATTAGATAAACTGGTTGAGCTTTAGTTGGCTATGATCAAAAGTCTTTCTGATAGTAGGCTTCACTTCCTGGTCCGAAGCTAGCAATTATCCAGTGTGATAATTCTGAAAAGAATTAGTCTCACTTTTAAATAAAAATAGGCTTCCAAATTACTATGCACTAGTAGTTTCTCTGAAGTAGTTTCCCTGGAAAAGGGGAAAAATTAGTGATGCACCCGATTCTGATCTTGAGAAAATTCTAATTCATAAGGTCTTTGAATCTTAGGCATCCTTTTTTACTTAAGACAAACAAACTCTTTCAGAAAATCAAATGTGACACAGCTGCAGTGGACAGTTCAATAAAATCAATCTTCAGTGAGCGAGGAGACCTGGATTTTGCTGAACAATTATGGTGCAAAATGAGAAGTAAGTGTATTGTGGGTTTTTGCCCCCCTCAATTCTGTTCTCTGTTATCTACTATACTGTATTGCTTTCTCAGTGAGATGAATATAAATTTCTCTGAGTTTTAAGGACTGACTGATCAGCTCTTCAGAAAATTATCAGCAGGCTTTTTCTAGAAGAGCTAATTTTAGGTATGTAAGATGATACACTTTCTTATGACATATAAAGGTAAACCAACATCTAGCAGGAGATACTATATTTCATTTTATTTGGTTGTAAAAGGTACTAAACAATCAGTAGTACTCGTGCTCTAAAACTGAAAACTTTATAAAATTTTTGTCTTTCTAGATCTGAAGGACAATTTTTAAGTTGATAAAGCTGCATACAAACTTTTTCATTCTTGTAATACCACTCACAGTCCTTCAGTAAAATACATTTTTATTTAATACTATTTTTTCAGATTACTAATTAACTTTTGTTAAGCTGTTCCAGAGATTATAACAACTCCTTTGTGTTTGAGGGATGGAGTTATGCAATTTTAAATCCCTTTCATTCCTATTAGTGCAACCGCTGTTGTGTTTGAATTGAAACTAGATAGCAAAAATGTACTGTGGTGACTGCAATCTATCCTGCTTCAGGGCAGTGTCAGCTGCACAACGTGTGGAGGCTTTTTTCTTGCTTAGGAAGCAGTTGAATAAATGGATACTAATAGTTCATATTGTAGATAAATGCTGTTCAGTTAAATTTAAAAAATGTGTTGAGTTTCAGTGTACATAGAGAGAATGTAGCCACAATGTGTTACGTGACAACCTGCTTCTGCCATGTGCTGTTCTCTAACAGTCATATGCAGTTCAGTGGTCTCTTGATTATTGTTTCTTTAGAATAATCCTTTTTAAAGTCATCATACGACAAACTTAACAAAAAGCAGTGAAATCTGTCATTTCAGCTATCATTCTGTACATAAGGGGTTTCATTCTTGCAAGTATGTGTTGGCCTGTTAATGATTTAACAGCTAGAGAGAGAGCCTGGATTGATAAAGAAAACATTGCATTTTTTTTTTTCTTAAGGTGTCAGTTCCTATCAGGAGTTGATAGAATGTTTCACACTGATCATAAAATCTCTGGAACATGGTGAGATACAGCCATGGGTATGTATTTGTATTTCGCAATGAATGTTAAAATTTTGAGTTGTTTGAAGTAGAATATAGTTCTTGTCACTTAACTGCCCCTCGTTTCTGTGTTGTATTGTTTTTTAAATTACTTTCACATGTCACAGTTTGCCTCTATTTCCATGGTGCTGTACTTCTAAACAACGTTTATGATGTTTTGTACACTGTTACATCATGAGAAAACTTTCTAATTTTTAGATTCATCAAGGGAGTAGCAGTTTGCTAAGTAAATTGATTCAACAGTCTTATCATGGAAAGATAGAGGTCGTTTCCCTCAGTGGCATCACTCCAATTCAAATGCTCTTGGAGATTGGTTTGGATAAGATGAAGAAGGATTACGTCAGTTTTTTCATAGGTAAGCCTGGTATCTGTTAATGTTATTAGAAATTCAAGAGAAAAGGTATTCCATGCAGAAAATAATGATGTTTTTGGAAACCTTGATCTCACTTCTGCTCCCATCTTCTGAAGTGCTGTTTCTAGCCTCCTTAGTAATTCTACTTTTCAGTTGTATATGGTTTCAAAATTAAAAAAATTAAATATAGCTTGCATAACCATGTATTTCTCTTTAAATTTGAAAAAAAAAAACCACTTTAGGTTGAACTTCAAGTAAAATAAATACCAGTTTTATATAACTGTGGACTGTTTTGTTTTCTTATCTGTTTGCTGTAGGTAAGGGAAATAAGACCCTCATGGTCTTTCTGTCTTTTTCTTTATGGTCTACATGGCTTAAAAGGAAATCAGGCAATGGTATTTATATGTAATAGCTGTGTTTGTAAAGTCTGTAGTATTTAGAAAGGTATTTTTGATTATTCTTATATATTATACTGGAAACAAGCTGGGGTGGAAAGATTTTTGCAAAGTACGCTTTTTCTTGAAATGGTTGTGGCTTTGTTTTCAGTATTATAGCTTTATTTTCTTTCTGAACCTGTGGGAGGAGGGGTTTGTGTTTTACCATTGTTGCTACCCATTTCTTTTTCCTTCATCTCTTAATTTCTTTTTTGCTTTGTCATCCTGTTTTCATTCTTTGTTTCAGTTGCTTTTTTATTATGTCCCTAGGAGGGTGGTTGTCTCAAAGTATGCAGTAGGGTTCTTCATTGTGCAGCCTTGGTAATAAATAAAATAATGCCTCTACCACGTTACTTTACAGGGTTTTTTTCTATTTTTGAATGAGTAATCATGTCAATAAATAACATCACTGTCCTAGTGACTTTGTGCTTTTCTTTAGTAGAATTTCCTGTTTGATCACCTGAATGTTGCTTATATTTCATCTGACACCGTGTAGTAAATTTTAATTATTTCCACCCCCCCCCCCCCCCCCCCCCCCGTTCATTTCACAGGCCAGGAACTTGCAACATTAACCTACTTGGTGAGACGTGTTTTTTTTGTGGTTTGGTTTTCGGGTTTTTTTTGATTGGGGTTTTTTTTCCACTTCTGAAAGCAGTATAAAGTAGAGCACACTTAGCTGATGGTGGGATGCAAGTCATATCATTCCTATAAGCTGAGAAACTGAATTGCAAATCGTGAGGATGGAAAAATATACTGCAGAAATGTCATTATGTTGTTTCCCTATTCGTATATTATTTCCTAGGTATCTGATATGGGTCATTGTCAGGCAGGACAGTGAATCTTTGTTCATACTTTGTTAGCATGGAACTTTGTTCTGATGCTGCTGGGTCATTAAAATTTTGGCTTCTCAAAAGAAATGGGAAAATTATTTTAGTATACTGAGGATGTGTTATGTGTCTGTAGAAACTGTCTAGTTAAGAGCAGAAGCTGTTTGCTGTTCCAGGATTACTTCATTTCCACATCAGTAGATCTACAAGAACAAGTTCATCGTGTTCAAAAGCTTCACCATATGCTGGAAATAATGGTCAGCTGCATAGTCTTACTTCAGTTTAAACATGAGAACCTCTTCCCTTTGACACAGTAATATTTCATTTTTACTTCTTGCTCTTCAAATTACAATAACAAGTAGATTCTCTTCAACAGTTGTAAAGAAACGCTCTTAAAAAAAAACAAAACAAACCAGTTCTCCCTAATGTTGATGATAGTGGGACTGCAGAAGTAGCAGTTGGATCTTCCTGCTAAATTTTGCTTTGTGACTAAAATTAAAAACCAAAGGAAATCATAAAATCTGAAAGCATAGTTAATTTTGCACAAAGTTTATGCAGTATTGCACAAGCATTTCTCCAAAGAAAGTTAGTAACTAGTTGATTCTTATTATAGAATTTGCATGAAGTATTATAAGGAAAATCCTCTAAATGAGAAGCATGTGTTTCAACTGCCAATCAGACCAGCACTTGTCAAGAAGTTCTATCAAAAGTAAGAGAATCTTCAACCTTTGCAGCACTAAAATTCAGATGTCACTTAACACCTGACTGAATTTTGACATTTCTTGTTTATTCTATCAGTGATGACCCAGAAATATGGAAGGTGGACATAAGTAGTGGGCATGGACAGAAGGAGGTTAAAACAACATGGCAAGTTAGTACTAATCCTCCAGTTAAACATATGACATCAAACAATACAGGTGAGGAATATTTGTGGTGACATGAAATAATGGAAGTACACACTTCTAATAAATTCAGTTTTTATACTGGGTTCAGGGGATCTGAACTTTCTTGTATCTTCAGCAAAAGCAAAATAATGTTTTGTTTTTTCTTAAAAGGGTGAGATGGTATTCATAGAATGTAAAAGATTTTCACAAAGTGGTGACTTTCTGCCTTCTCACCTTTGAGTTAGGTTTTTAGAGTTAAAATGACAGAATAGTTCCAAATATGAAATGATTGTTAAATAGTCTACAGAATACCTTATAACTTATTTCTAAAGTCTTTGCCAGTGTGTCTGAGAATGGGTTTGAAGAGAAATTTACCTGTTACTGAATGGTGGTCTCTAGTCAGAGAAGCAAGCAGGTGCTAAGGTGAGAAGACATGCCTTGCTGCAATCAAATGTAGAACAAGTGAAAAAGCATGAGAATGGGGAAGAATTAACCATAAAGACTGAGTATACAAATAATTTGCCTTTTTGGCATGAGGTTTGATGCTTTGGTAAAACTTTCCTGTCATTCTCAGTTTTTGTCATGAAGTGTTCCTTTCAGTAAAACTGAAGTTTTGAAACCAGTTCTTGAAGCTGCTACGTGAACTAATCTCTACAATTTCTCTTTCCAAGAACAGTGACTAATCACATCTTCTTTTGTCTATGCAGGTCTCTTTTCTGATTCCACAGTTAATGGAAGCAGTGAAGAAAGAATGTATTTTATTACAATGGCTAAGTGCAGTCAGGTGCATTTCACATAAATGCATGTTACTTTACAGGCAGGCACTTGGAAGGTACAGTAAAGGGGAAAGTTCAGTATTATCTGTGTTCCAACAGTATATTTAGATTTGAAGAACAGTACATCTTTCCAAGTTATTTGCTTTAGTGTGCTTGAAGTGTGACATACACAGCCATAATTCATGTGTACGCATCTAGTTTGTTTATAAATGTTGTGCAATTATGAATGTACAATATAATTATTTTGAAAATATAGTAGATATTTTTGTGTATTTACAAACATTCAATAAAGTACTGCACTTTGGGATTTTAAATTTTATTTTTATTCATTAAGAATGCAATCAGACACTGTTCAAAATGTGAATTAGCTTAACCCAACAAAACAAGCAATATTGAAATGTTTTCTTGGTGTCAAGTGACATTTCATCATCCAGATATATTTGGAAAGCTGTTCATCCAGGACATTGTGAATTTCTGACAATTTGATTTTCTTTGCCTTCATGTTTATATTTTGGAATATTCTTGGATATACTTCTCTCTCTTCTTCAGATTCATTTTTTCCCTCAGTGCAAAGTGAATTATTTTAACAGTGTTCTCTTGTATGCTTTTGCATAGTTTTCTTGAAAAAAAAAAAACCCAGGTCAATATAATTGGCTGGGCATAATCATTTAAATATGTTGGGATGACAGTTGCATATGTTCTTATGTTGATTAGATAGTGTATGTAACATCTTGGTAGTGTAATTTTAAACAATTACATAGTGTAGTATATGCTGATTAAATAATTTGAGACAAATGTTCTGCATAAAAAACTATTAACTATTGATAAGAATAAGGAAACCCCCAATATTCATGCTTTTAAAAAACTATAACTTTCTATTATTTCTGGTTTCTCCTCAGTAAATCTTATCTCTTTCCTAATATTACATCTTATTAACTATCAGTTTAATAGTTAGCCTTTGAAGAGAAGCCAAGGTACTTTTTTGGATTTATGTACTGCTACTCTGCATTCAGTATATGCACATGCAGTGCTGAAAATATAGTGCAAGCTAAATAGGAAACTTGTTTGTTGCTTTGCTTTAGAGGAATAATTTCAAGCACAACAGGAGGACATACATAGCCAGATGGCCATATTCTGGAACAAATTTTTAGTCATGTACTTAACCTGTTCCTACCTGCAGTAGAAGTGAATCTGAGGTGGAATAGTACATTCTGGAAGTGCTTGGATTACTTACAATACACATTTCTGTGTGTAATATATTATAAAGTTATATGAGACAAACCTAGTTCCCTGTAAACAAAACTAGAGAGATAGGAGTCCTTAGTTTAAATCTGACCCAGCAGTTGTCATCTTTGATTAGTAATCAAGTAATCAAGTAATTTTTCTCCACACCTGAATAATAAGATGTATATTATCCTAACTTTTAGACATGAATAATAAAGTAATGTTTAAGCAGTGCTCTTGGAATATTTCAGTCCTATTTTAAAATTATGTGTCTGTCTCTCTTCAAATAGCAGTTACATGCTAATTAAAAGACTATTGATGAACAGACTGAAACCAGCATTTGCAAGCAGCTTTTAATCACCTGAAATTTGTACTGTCAAGATTCAAATCACTTTAAGCTTAGCTAACTATTTTTCTGGTGAACAAAATGTATAGTATTTTCCAAAATAAGAAGAAACATAAAATCTGCTACTTAAAATTAGTAGAAAGTAACGCAGAAAGAAAATGTACTTCGGGTTTTGATTTTAAAAAATTAAATTATGTTTTGGCAATTGAATAGGAAAAACTATAAAAGTGCTAGGTGGATAGGTAAAGTAATATTTCTTTACAGTGGTATAAAAAGGGGCATCTGTGGTAAACTAATATAACAAAGCAATTGCATTTTATTTATTATGCAAAATGAAGATGTGTGTAAGCTTGCAATTTTAACTATGATTTCGAAGGTAGAATATTAGTAGGACAATACTGATGAGTATGCAGAGCGTGAAAACTGTAGGAAGAACAATCTCTGTCACCATTTCCATGTGAGTAATCAGGGAATCTAAAATTTGAGAAATGAGTAATATGTAAGAAATTTAATCTGCTGGAGTATACTAATTGTTAACTTAAATTTAACATAGATTAAGGATTTTTTTAAGGTTTATGGCTAAAATTATTTTTTTAAATGTTGACATTGGCATAAACAGCACACAAACAAAAAAAATTTCCTAAGTCTGCAAAAGCTGGAGCAAATCCATGACAGTTTTCCTTCTCTTTTTTTTTTTTTTTCTTTGTAATGTAAATTTTTTTAAGATATGTCGGTGCTCAAAGGGCTGCAAAAATTGTGTTACTATGAATTAGCTTCAGTGCATTAGCAGTATTCTACTGTTCCTTTGATTTTTATTCCTCCCACCCCAAGGGAAGGGTAGAAAAGAAAACTGTCAAAGAGAAATCCTTGGGAAGCACTTTGGCCTTTTTATGATTGTTTTGTAGCTCTTTGAAAATTAAATGGGTTTTATTCTGTAGAATTTTATTCCACAGATAAGCCTCAAAGAGTTCAGTAAACACAGTTAATTCACATAGAACATATAACTTGGCAGTTGAAGCTAAGTAGGATAAACTTAGGATGACTGCTTTGACGTTTTCTACAATATGGAATTTCTCTCATCCTTCTTATGAGGCTTTATAATACTTATTTCATCTTTCTTAAAAGTTTCAGAAATCCACTGCAGTAGACTATTCTCCTAGTTCAGGAATTATGAAGGGTCCTGAATTACACTGGGAAGGTCTTAAGTGAGATGGATTAGGCTGGCACTGTGGAAACTGCAGGCAGAGTCGACTGTATTATATTCTTGAGTAGCTGCTCTAAGTTGTGCTGTTGTGAGCTTTGTTACCAGGAGTATGAAAGCAGAAACGTGGCTTAACACTACCTTAGGCTAGTACTTAGCCCATTTTTTTTATAGTTTCCTTTTATGTAAAAGTCAAACATTTACAGGTTTTCTGTCTGCATGGTTGTCTTGATTTGTCTGGGTTTGTTTTATGTTTGAAAGAGCATTTAGCCCTTTCATTATTTTAAGGAGAATACTGTTATTCCTAGCCTTAATTTTAAATCATAACTCTTTCAGTTTGTGTATTCCACTAACATCCAAAATTGATCCATTTAGCTACAGTGATTTTAGTTGGAGAAAGTAAATAAAGACATTTTTCTTTAGGGGCTTGTTGTATATGAAAGCTGTTGTGCTTCCAGGGAGAAAATACCTTTTAGGACCTGCTAATAGTAGTATTCAGAGAAATATAAAATCTGAAAGTTACATAATATGCTTTTATAAAACAAAATGGAAGACACATAATTACCTGTAGCAAGGAGCTGGTGTGTGGTAGAGCAAGTGTCCATGGCCTTCTGATACCAATTTTCCACCTGAGAAGGTTGACATATAGCAGTTCTACTAGACTGTAATATTCTGTCTCATTCACAGCAGCTTGTTCTCTGTCCCTGAACATTTGTCCACTACAATTGACTTAACTATTTTATTCTGTCAGCACATAATTTTATGAAAGTTTCTTTGTGTCTTTGTGATTTTTATTGCAATATATTTTTTTATAGTTAATTGTTTAATAAAAGTTTAAAAAGCACATAATATATTCCATGTTATTTTCCAATAAGGTACCACATATGTGTAATTTTCTGCCTAGAAATGTGACAGAGGACTGGTAACTCTGATTCAGAATTTTTGATCACATCAGTAAGTCCAATTAGATTTCATGAAATGCTTTAAAAACAGTAGTTGAGGCCGTTTCCACTTTCTCTGTCTCTGGAGGCCTGTGCATTTAACACATCCCTAATTTACAGAACCAAAGTGTTGCTTCAAGTACTGTATTTGTGCAGGTTGTTTCATGAAATTCAATGTGATATTTGCCTATATATTGGAAGAAACAAGAATAAAATCAGCAACTGACATCACCTCTCTTTGATTTGGGAATCCATTTGCGCTGATAATCTTTTTATAATAGTCAGCCGATGCCTTTGGGTATCGTGGTTTGTTCTTATTTTTAAAATCAATGTGATAAAATCCAAATCTTTCAGAGAAGCCTTTGTTCCATTCAAATTTATCCAGCAGTGACCAGGCAGTATAACCTTTGACATTAACACCATCGTTTAGAGCTGTAAACAGAATATAAATTATTCTGTTAAGCGTGTTGCCTATGTTTATCGTCCTTAAAATATGGTTCTGTAGGTGTTTTTGTTTTATACCAGAAAGAAATGGGAGGGGGGATGAGGACAGAAAAATGGCAAAGTATAAAGTAATTAGGATCCTTTGAAAATGTTATTTTTAGCTTAGAGGTACTAGAGCTTTATAAGAATAGTAATTCGGTGCAATTTCTCCTTTCTAAAAGTGGAAACTGATGATTATTACAGTATTAAATCTCATGTAGGTTACTGTATTTATTAGGATCAGTAAGTTTGGCTAGGTTGTCATTTTTGTGAAAATTTATTAGCCTAGTTTGCTGTTCATTTTGATTTGTGAATATTTATTTCTCTATGATGTAAATTACAAGAGTAAAAAATAATCAGAAGGTGAAAATGCTTAAAAAGCTCATGCACTAAAAAAATGGGTTTTAAAGTTACCTTTCAGTATTTCATTAATATATCCTTTCAGATACTCTATCCGCCATTCATCACACAGTTGTGTACACTGTACCTTTTCAGAAACTCCATTCTCTGTCACATAAATGAGAGGGTTCCCATACTGTGTCTGCAAACAAAGAGATGTTTGGACTGGTTCATGTAAACAAAATCATCTTATTTTGACAGAACAGGAGATTCTTAGTAAAATGTATTAAAAGCAATTTTCTAGATTTACTTAGTTACCTTCAGTAAGAAAAATGTATAACTAGGAATTTAAGTTAACTATGGTTTTTATTTTAAAATTACTGAATTCTCTAGTTTTCTGAACTGAAATTAAGGTGGGTTTTTTGGCAAAGAAACTTTCCAGTATGACAAGACTATAGAGATGGAACTGTTGAAAATCTAAAATAGTTTAAGTAAGTGCAGCTTCTGCATGTAACCAGACAATTTTGTTTACTTCCTTTTAAAAATTTACTCTGTAATCACCTTAATGAAGTTGAGTAATCTTCTGAATCCCCATGGCACAGAATATAACCATTTTGGTCCTGGAGCTGGCCATTTTGGGTCCACCAGTTCAGCCAAATCATGGTCAGTGTGGTAACTGGACACTTGTAGAAAGGGAAAGCTCTTCTGTAGAACATAACGAGTAGTAAAATGACCTATTCCCAGGAAATCCGATGTGCCTTTAATATAGGTTTTCTCTTGCACTGAGAAAGTTGGTAATCTTGATGTCCCCAGGCCCTGCTGGGCACTCTTCCTACCTATCAAAATAATTACAGGAAACATACTTCTGAGGAGCATAGAAACTTGTTTTCTTTCCCTCACCAACAATAAATATGGTTTTCCTGAACTTAGCATAGAGGACAGTTTAGTTTGGTTGCTTTTAAGATGAAATAATCTTTCATGCTTTTAGTTTGGAGAAGTAAGTTGGGTACAACAAGTTGGGTGCCATGCATGGAGAATAGAGTGAATTAAAGTGGTTTTTTTTCCAAAGAGTATGATAAATGTCAAAAGAGAGCTTAGAAACAACATTACAGGAACAGAAGTGCTTTGCTGCTGGATACATTGCCTATCTTCTTCATTCTGTGAAACAAAGATAGTGGAACCCTGTAGAAATGCAAGCTTTAGTGATGAAAAACTGCTGGCTCTTTGTCCTTAGGTGGAAAATCCAGAAAAATACTTAACAACTCCCTGTCTTGGTTAGGCCACTAAAAATGGACTATGACTGAAAAGTGAGGTAGTTGTTTCCTTTCCAGTTTGGAGCACTCAGATATGCAACTGTTGGGCTCAACAGCAGCTCAACTTTTTAGTTCTAACATGTCCCCAATTGCTCAGGAGCTGTGTCTAGCCCATTGCTTAGCCTTGTCTCACCTGTGTCCTCATACTTGACTAAACTACATGTTGGTCAGGGCCTATTCTGTTGTAATATTCTGTGAGTGTGTAATTTATTCATGTTATAGTCAGTTACTGGGGCTTACCTACATAATTCTTCATAATTTCTGGATAGTCTCCTCTGTAAATTGGATTTGCAAACCATCCCAGATGAAATTGTATATATCTTTCAGCAGCGTCTCTATCTGTTTGGCTGTGTGGATCAACAGGTTCACCCCAGCCACTAGTTAGGGAAATTCCAACCATACCTTAAAACACAAAGTGACAATTCTGCAGTTCATGCATAATCTTTAAGCCCTTAGTATAAATAGAAGCATAATTACAGAATGAATCATTATTACCTTGCTGCTCACTACGCCATGTGTTGTTGTAAGAGTGCCATACTGTTGCATGAGTCTGTAAGTTTAAAAAAAAATACTTATATGCACGTTTTAATCTGTTATGCCACAGTCAGTATAGAAAACTAGGGAAGATCAAGAGCAGTTTTTGCATGAAGGAGTGTCTGAAAATATCACTTAATTTCTTTTATGTATATTATGGAAGCTTTCATTTCGTATAAGATGTCAAAAAAACATTTATGCAAGATTCCTTCCCTAAATTCTGGGAGGTCCCCATGAAGGTAATACGCAGCATTCAGTATAGTGTTCTGTCTGGTGTCTCCAGTCTTTGAATGTCTTTGCCTAATTTATTCAGGCAAGTGAAAGTTTACTTTTGTGAGAGCTAGCCTTACTGAAGTCACTTGAAAAATTCAAGTTCATTTCAACAGGTCAGGATTTTACTCCTTGTTTCTAGAGTAACCTGAATATTTTCTTATTCAACCAGTTCCAAACATACTGTAAGAGACACTTAAATTATAAGGACAAATTTAAGTTGTTGCAACAGTGTCACATCAAGCACCTAGAATTTCATGCTACACCTGAATATGCATTGGTAGTTTAAAACCAGGTCATAATTTCAAAGTGCTAGTTGGAAATGACATTGTTGCAAAGCTTTATTGCTGTTTAAAGAGCAGAATCCAAAAAACTTAATCAGTCTGTTAAATATTCTTAATTCACACATAATTTAAAGCACAATTTTAGTTTTACTTTAATTATATGGTGTGCTGCTTTGTATGCTCCGCATCCACCGAGCTTCAGTCCTGGTGCATGTTCTCCTGTTTCATAACCCTTTTCAGCAACTGCCTACAAACATACATACAGTTAGTTATTCTCTGAACAGCAAAGCTAATGCATTTGCTGCCATCCTCCGGACTTAGATCCTGTGCTCTTCTGCATGGTCTGTCTCAATCTCTCGATCCTCTCTAGTCCCCTTTTTCCTTCCCCTCCTCTTGGCTCCCATCTACTACCCTGCTGTTTGGTTGATAATATGCTATGGCTTGTTGGAAGCAATGTGTTGGTGACTAACATTAGTGGACTGACTGGCCAGCTTGCTGTTCCCTCATGAAACACATGAAGGGCAAGTTGTAACTGCCTTTCCGATTTCTGTGCCTCTTGCCTCTCCAGCTGATGATTTTTCAAAACGGCACTGGAATTTCACATCTTAAAACTCCGCACTTGTGTGGAATCTGGCCACTGAGATTTTTGGGCACAAGGATTAATGGCATAACTCTCTCCCTTTCCCTCTCCCTCTCCAATTTTTAACCTACTTCCCTGTAGTATCACTTCCGCAGAATTTTGGGAACAGAACTCCGTAATGGGAGTGATTGGAAAGAAGGTATTGATAACTTACCCAAGGATTACTAAAAGTAATCCAATGTTTCACACGATCACCAAACTTCTCAAAACACAGATTTGCATAATCGTTAAAATAATTTATCATGCTTATATTTTGCCAGCCACCGTACTTTTCTTGGAGAACCTTCATAAATAAGAATTTAAAGAATCAATAATGTTATTTAAAGTTCAGCTGCCTATTAAGAAAGACTTCTATTTATATTTCAGTAGCTCAGAAGGAGTTTTTTTGAAACTTCAATGTATATAAACTGCAATGTATATAACACAAATGAATAGAAAATAATTATTAGGACACCTAAAAGCATGCAGGCATCTTTAAACATTTTTCCAAAGTACACATAGTCATTAAACTTAGGAGATTTATTTTTATCAGAAGCATTTATATTAGACATTTCACTAATTTAAATATTGTCTAACCTGTGGAAGATCCCAGTGGTAGAGGCTCACGATAGGGGTAATATTGTTTTCCAGAAGACTATTAATTGTATCATTGTAGAACTGTATTCCCTTCTCGTTCAATTGCTCTGCTGATGAAATGCAGAGACAAAAAATTACCTGGGTTGTTTTTCAAATAACTGTAAGAATAGAAATCTAAAACTTTAACCAAATAATTTTACATCACAATGATGGGTGTACTGTAATGGATGTGTAATGGTTAAACTCTGTTCTGCAGATAAAGAAACAGAAATCTATTTAACAGTAACGTTAAACTATGGTATACTCATGAGTAAAATTACTTGCCTACTAATACTGGTAAGAATATGGTGAAATGTTATGCTTACTTTTGATGCCAGTGGGCATAATCCGAGGCCATGAGATAGAGAATAGATAGTGATTAACTTTCAGCTCCTTCAGTAACTCAATGTCATCCTGTGAAAAGAAAATCTAATTAACATATCTCAAGTCCGAGCAGAATAACTCTTCAGTTACTCATCTGTCTTAAATAGTACTGAATGCAGAAAATGTATAGAAGAGTTGCACAAAAGAGGATTCTATCAGTTATTTTCTGCATTTGCTCTGAGATGATGGGTCTTTCTACTTGTATACTTCCTTTTAACCATTTTTTTTTTCTTGGCTCTCTAAAGAAGTCCTGTAATGTTTTGTGTTAACAGCTATGGAAACTGAATGTTTTCACCATCAAGTAGAGGACAGAAAAATGAGTTGAAGTATTCTGCAACACGATTATATTTATGTCAGAATTTGTAATGGGCATGTTTTAAAAAATAACGTAAGCCTGTAAATCTTGGCCTCAAACATTTCAGCGTAGGCACAAAAACATGATTATGCAGGCTTTCATTTACCATCTCATTCTGGAGTTAGCACAAAGAATAAATTCGGTATAAATACATGTTCTTTTTCTAAGAAATCGTGCATCTTCAATATTGCACAAAATTCGAAATTGATGGTATATGAGCCAATGCAAAGAGAATTCTGCTGATGAAAGCAAATAGAGTGCTTTTATGTGAAGAGGACCATCTAACTGAACACATACAATTAAGTTTTAGAAAGTATCTCAAAACATAAGCCCACAGTAATGAGTAAATGTTGAAATACTATCATTTGTACCTGAATCCTCTCTGAAAAATAGGTCACGTGATCATCATGTCAATCTCTTCTAATGCAACAGCCCCATGAGCCTCAGAGTTCCAACCTCTCTATAGGTTTTTATTAAGCTGTTTTTTCAAGTTTTGACTTGTTTGAGAGAGATCAAATGAAATTTCTCTTGCATTTTCCCATTTTAGGATAGTAAGGCATATTAGTTTCTTTCCTCTTAGTTCTTGCTGAGACCTCTAGTTCTCCCTTGGATTTCATATATGTGGAAAAACCTCAGTGGAATATAACTTTTATCTAATAAGTTGGAATTCCAATTACATAATATTGGTTTATCACAGTCATTTGGATTCTTCTTGCTGTCTATCTGTCTTTTCTCCAGGACAGTAATTCTAAAATTGGTTTTGATAGTTTTAAGCTTGGAAACATATTGCTAATAGAGCTGCATTGATTATTTATTTGTTATCCATTCAAAAAAAATGGAAAACATTCAGACTGACTTTTAAAGCAGCTGATAGTTTTATTGTTCTTAAAATATACATAGAAAACCTTTAAAGCTGCTCAAACACACACAAAAAGATGTTAATTTTATTCAAAGTTCAAGTGTCTTCATTGTTGTTCTACCTAAGCATTTAGACTTCCCACAAAATCTAGAATATTTCTTTGGACACAAAAATCCTGAAAAACTGAGACATGTTTGGGAAATACTGTGGTATTATTGATTCTATGAGATTATTAGGAAAGAGAATTTTAATGAGCTAATTAAGACTACCATCCCTTGGCTTCCTATGTTAAATAAGCCTATAGAGCAACTGAAGCATTTCATCTTTACTGTTATTTCAAAATCAGTATCATGAAGTGGTTCCAGAATGTTTCTAGAGTGATAGTTCCTCTTTAATGGTACCTTAACTTTGTAGTAGCCATCACATGCTGAATCTCCTGTTTCATTTCTAAACACTTTCCCTTTCTTGTGAGAAAAAGCATCCCAGATACTTGGTCCTTTCCCATCCTTGTCCCAGGCCCCTTCAGTCTGGTATGCCGAACTTCCAACACCCCATAAAAAACCTAAAGGTAAAAAGAAGTGAGTTAAGATGAACATTTTCCTGCAAAACCAGTCTTCATACTAAATTTTCATATGAGAAAGTAATTGATACACCTTCACAGCTGCATAGCTTGGTGTGAAATGTGCATGACTGCATGCCTACTGAACAAGAGGCCAATGTTTTCTACATGAAACTTTATCGGTGCATAAAAAGGGTCTATGAAAATGTGGTATAGACTAAAGGTATCCTTTTCTGATGCACTGAAAAAGGGATCTAATTCTTTTGTATATTAAGCCTCGTTACCATTATTTTACAGTGATGAGGCAGCGTGTTGATAGCATGGCAGAAATGTCTTATTGTAAGAAAAAATCAGGTTCCCACATAATTTCTGCCTGCTAGTTTTTATGGGTTTTTTAGCAATGACAAGTTTAGCTATTGTTATGTAAAATACATAGAAAGATTCTGGATTATTTTCCTATTATTATACAAAAGGACATGATTAATCCATTTCACAAGCCACTTAAAAACTTGAGCATGAAAAGAAATCAGTGTCTATATCTTTTTAGTTTTAATTTTTGTTGAATGAAATGTGTGAGTGTGTATAAATATATGCTGAAGAAAGGACAAGGTTTCATAAAGTATTCCTGAAGAGTGAATTAGATATACTAAACAGCTTGAAACAAACCCAGCACAATTATTTCACTCATGTTCATTTCTTAAGTTAGCTGCATAAGAAAGAATATTTTTAGTTTATAATTCTTCATTAGTTGTAGATAATTTATGAAAAAGGAGAAGAGTTCTCAGATGTGATTTGTTATACTGTGCATCTTATTCAATCACAGACAGGAAAGGGAGATCTAGATGTGAAATATTAATCTATTAGCGTTTACTCTGAGATTACTGTTTTAAGTGACCATATGAAGTGTGCAGGGTTATGTGAATCCTTATACATCTAGAGCTAGGTGCAGAAGTTGATATTGGGTATTCATTCTGCAAGAGCCTGAATTTTTGTTTCTGCCATTTCCGTGGAAGAACAAGGAAAACCTTTTGGTAGCTTGCTTGTGGGAACACACATGTAGATCTAGAGCATTATAAAACCCACAATTAACTGTAATTTAAAAGTACCAGCTGGAAAAGTGCCATAATAGAAAGAGCCAGGATTATTCTTTGTCCACTGGAAATCCTCAGCTGTATTCAGCCGTATTATCGGCACAAGCATATACCATATTCTCAAAATGTAAGTCTTCATCGCTGTTAATTGGATCACTGCAAAGTGTTGTCTGCAAGTTCCCACCTGATAAAATAGAAAGCATTGTCAAGTATTGCCACTCTACAAAGGAGGCTTAGGGTGATCAAAAGGGAAAAGCTTATTTTTTCTGCTGAATGGATATGATTTTCATTGAAGGCTAAAAGCAGTGCTTGGGCTAAGTGGAAGATGCAGTTAAGCTTCTGGCAGGGTGATGAAAATGAGAGAAGAATGAAGTGCAAAACTGTAACTATTAGAAGCACTCCTTGCATATTTTCCATAATATTACTTATCTTAACTATATTCTAAAAGTCCCTCTGTTGGTAGCTATTCTGTTCTCGATTTCAAACTGTGCCACCAGTGTCAGTAAATAAAACCCTGCAAACTGATTGTGAGTGCGAGCAAGAAATGAAAGTGAGTATGCTGCTAGCATCTTACCACCTAAATAGGTAACGGAAGCAAACCTTGTGGAAGTTGAGAAGGAAAATTAATACTTGCAATTGTTGGCGTTTTAATAACTGCAGTTTTATCTTGATGATGCCCCTTTTATCCAGTTCCAGTATCAATTTAAAATGCTACTATGTATGCACTATATTTTTAACTGCTAAATCAGGTTAAAGTATTGGTGGGATGACCAATTTTAACCATCTTAAATAAAGTTTCAGAAAGGCTTTGTAGAACAACACTATTTCCCCAAAATTTATACAGTTCCCAAAGGGTCTGTTTAACATTCCTGAGCCTCTGTTGGTGAATTTGAAGACGGGGTTAGAAAATGAGGAAAAGTAGAACAAATATCTTATGAAAAATAATCATATTTTGCATTGGAGCATTGTATAAAAAGTAAATATGTCTGGAGCTTTGAAAAGCAAACTTGGATTACAGGATTGGACATGTACACTAAGCCAACCAACAATCAGTTGGACTGTTTATGTGCGACAGAGCATTTAACAGCCTCCCAAGAGCAGGTAAATGAAGGTCTGAAAATACCACATCCTTGCCTGCCTGTACAAAAGCAGCCTTGCTGCCGTCCTTCTGCAACATGCAAGAAGGGGACTGTGTTTTACACAGCATCTCTTCTCATCAGCTCCTCTCCACAGCCCTGGGGCAAGTGACAGAATGAGGGCGCAAAAACCACCTTCAGAATCAGGTGACCCATGGTGAGCCTGCTGTGTGCTCCTTCACCTTCTGTTAGGAGACGTCAGTAATGGGAGAGACTGGCTAAACAGAACTAAGCAACAGTTTATTTCTGAGTTACTTTTTACCATGATTTTGTAGCATCTGTCTCCTTCATGTAAAAATTTAGGACCTGTGGCAAAGCCTGGTGGGAATCTTTGCATTGACTTCCCTGGACTGTAGGTCAAGTCTCTAGTGATCTGTGATACCAGATCCAAACAGCCTGTGTAGTACCTGTGTTGCTTATAGATTGGGTCCTGACCAAAATGAAACAGCAAGTTTGACTAAAAACAAAAGGTGAAGGAACCACTTTTCAGAACGTGTAATAAATGTATGACCTCAGAGACCTCTCATTCTTCTGTGCTTATTAAAGAGCATTCCACGTGTCCTAATTAACGCAGGAACTGCACAGCTGGTTTGGGAAAATGTATCTGCTTCAACATCAAAGGCCTTTTGCCTCAGATTAAAAGAATCTTCACCTCTGCATTTCTAATGTGAACATTTAGATTGCAAGGGGGTAGGCGGAAAGAGCAGACTACAACCGTTCAAAAAAATCACAGGGTTTAAATACTCTATAATATAAATTAATATAAAAGGTTGCAAATACATGTGATTTTATTTAGACATTGACAGTCAAATCTAGCTCTTCAGCCTAGTCAGTAAGTTAGTTTAAATTCAGCATTACCCTTTGTATTCTTGTTAGCAATGATTGACAGTCCTGTGAAAAGAAGCAAAACCAGAAAACGTGTTCTGCGAGGTATATTATTGGTTTCTGTAGCTGAGGCATTAACCCTATGGGAATAGGACTGTATGCTTTTGCAGAGGTGCTGATATTTCTGTTCCAAAGTTAGAGCAAAGCTTTAATAACATTTTAGGGTGTTTATTGCAGTTTTAGACATTTGTAACTATCTGATTTGTATTTTGGGTAACTCATTTGGAGCTAGGAATAACAGTTGAATCAAAATCAGTATATCTTTTCATTCGTTGGCCTGATAACTGTATTAGAAATTATTTCAGTATTTTATGAATTGCTCAAGCACAAGAAACACATTTTTAAACAAACATGATTTTACAACACCCTGTATTGAAGAAAATAGTCTTATTTTGTGCACAGTTTATTATGGAATATTTTATCAATTAACTTTCTTTTCAAATGAATACATGCTTCTTGGAATTCTTCATTGCTCTGTTTTTCTGACACATACCTTGACAAATATAGTAGAAGAAACAGCTATTTGAATAGTGCAAACACGTTCATCAAGTTTAGACTGTAAAGCTCATACTGTAAAACACCCTTTTGACTCTCTTGTTCTCTAGCAGCTATATTACCTTCTACCCTGATTATAGATTGAGTTATTTTAATTTTCTCCCATTTCTGGCTTACCTGGTGTTCTTCGCAATGGATGTGTCCCAACTGGGAGATTCCTCTGAACTGCCAGAAATTTACCAGGGCATTCAGAATAAATTTACTTTCATGGAATAATTGCATACAATTAATCCAACTGTCACAAAAACTCGGGAGAAACATCTAGTTGAAAACAGCATTTTGTTCACTTACAGCCAAAACAAAAAGGAACAATCCTTTTGTATTCACAGTCAATGCTGCAGGAAAAGTTTTAGCTTAACCATACGAATCTTTTAGCAATGAGGTATTTTCCTTTGTAAGCAAAATTAGCTTTGCGAGTGATCTATACATTCATACATAATTGTACTTGGTCTTGAATAGGGTATTTGTAGACATTTTTCTCTTGATGCAGATGTCTGTATCCTAGATGATATTTGGCAGGGAGATCTCGCTGGGAGATTTTGTGAGGCCGAGGGTTTTGTTTTTACATGGCATAATTTTGAATCAGATATTCAGGATGTAGTCTTAAAAAATAATATGCTTTTTCTTTCCTCTTGTGTCTAGAGGAATTCCTTATGGTGATGTCTTTTCCTTATGGTGATGTCTTTGTGGAAAAAACAACTCTCCCAGTCTTGGACGTCAGCTGTTCAGCTTGAGCTATAGCTGTTCATTCTTTTAGGGCTGTGAGTTATCATTCAGTCTCCCCTCATAGATAGTATGCATTGAAAAGACTGTGAAACGAGCAAACCCATTGCTAGGGCTTGCTGGGCTGAAATCATGTGGTTTCAGACATTGCTGCTCATCTGGCTTTCAGGAATGAAAAGCCTTTCTCTGCTGAGAGAGAGGGGAATGAGCCTCCCAGGAGTAGCAGCAAAGATAACTACGGCTCCTGTGCGGGAGGCCTGAGATGCTGCAGAGGGAGGCTCTGGACAACACCGATACAAAAAGATGGGTAACCTTTCACCCATCCACCCAACGGAAAAGGGATCTGTAAGTAAAGGGAGTCTTGTAGGGGAAGCAGAAAGAGCACCAGCTCTCTTGGTCCTAGGTGGTTGGGTGATTTTCTCCCCACTGCAGTGCACCCATGTAGTTGCCTGACACTTCGGCTCTCTGTGGGTGGGTGACTCATGACCGTGGAACCTGCTATTCTATGCCTTTGAAGCTATACAGTTTGTAAGCAAATTCACATGAATTTATTTATTTAGCTACTTGGTTTTGTCGTCCCCCCCCGCCCCGCCCCCCCCCCCCCTTTTTTTTAAGCAGTACTGGTGCCCTCTCGTGGTCAATTTAGTGAAAGAGCATTAACGTTAAAAATGTTCCCTGATAGAGTAAAATAACTAACAGCATTGTAGTTCATATACTGGCTCTGATCTCAGGAGTTTAAAAGTGCATTGAAACTATAGGAGGAATACTGTCAGGAGCTCCTTGTTCATCCATGCAGGTCTCTTGGTACACTTGCTTGACTTCCTGCTCATCAGGACTCACTATTTTCAAGCATGGAGGAGGTGATCCTTGAAAATCAACCAGCTCATGCACTTTGTGATTTATGATGCACATAAAGGGCAGCATTGTATACATAGGTCAGCCTACTGCAGATGAGTTTGGTGCTTAAGGCACATTTTTAAGTACTTGCTGTACACTTGGCATGCTTTATCTGCTGCAGAACTGGGTAGGGCAGTGTGCAAGAGTTACTGCAGTGCTGTATGATGGTAGAGTTGTAATGATTAAGGGTGTTCATTAGTCATTCCTTGTTCAATCACAACTGCACCTGAAAAACACCCCAAAACCACAGGCTTTGGCATGCCAGGAGAGAGACTATGACTGTTCAGAGAACTGAGAGTGGAAGCAAAGATAGATCAGCCCTCTTTATGGATGAGAAGTTGAGGCCCAGGGAGACTGGACAGAAATCGCACAGGGAGTTTGTATCAAGCTAGGAACTGAACTCAGATCTCTTGGCTCTCTGCCCGGTGCCATACGTGCAAGCCAGTCTGCTGCTTTAGGGGCTAGCTCATGCATCACCAAAGTAATTTGGTGAATTGTCACTGACTTCAGTGGTCAGAAGGAGCAAGTCCTTGGTGTGCATGGAAACGTGATTCTTTCAAACTACATTTGACGTGGGCTGCTAGAAACATGATACTGTTCCTCTCCATAAATTGTGCTTACATGGATTTTCTTCTCTTAACACAATCTTTTTCTGTGATGTTGTTTCCCAGTTTCCTGCATAAAAGCCCAACTTTACAAAAGAAAAAAAAAAGTCATGAGATATTTACATTGCTACAACTTGGTCATTTTTTCCTCGTTTCATCTTGGAAAAGTTTTATTAGCAGCAGTTTTTAAAATATGCCAGAAACACATCAAGGCTATAAAATCTTGTATTTTATTTTACTGGTAAAAAGAATGTTAAAAAAAAATGTACTCAGTGGAGTCCATCCAAAATGCCCAATGACTGCAGTAAAATAACCTGGAAAGTAGGTTATGCAACTGGCTTACTATGGTGTGTTGTGAAGTCAAGGGAAAATCACGATTGACTCTCAGTTTATGGTTTTTCTGCTGTTCACTTGTCTACAGCTTGGAGTGGATCTTCATCCATAAATGAAGTGGATGTTTATGTATTGTCTTGCTGTGGAATACTACGTGACCATATCCAAAAACTTTGGCACAAAACCCACGATCTTAAACAAATTGATACTTATCCTCCCACTTTGTTTTCTGTCTATGCTACACTTTGTGTTGCAAAACCTCTTATTTCCAGATAGACAACCAGAGATGGAGTCACCCCTGATAGCAGATACCATAAAACTGGTATTTATTTGATTTTTGCTTCCTGCCCTTATGTTTTGCCTAGGCTGATGAAAAAGTAGAGGCTGTCTTTCCTAATTCCCTGGCAGCTGTTCAGACAACTAGACCAAATCATCCTCATACAGTTATAACCTATCTCCCCAGCTTCCTGATTCTTCATTCTTCCGAGTTGCACTCCCTTTCCAATCTTGAATAGGCCTTTTCTGTCTCCAAGAGAAAAATCCTTTCTTATTATACAGTGACCAGAAAAACACGTAATTTTTCCAGTGTGTGGTCTACTGCAACTACCCTGAGATATTGGAGATTTTTCAAAATCAAAACAAAACCCACTTACAATTGTTCTTGGAACAGGAACACTTGTATAACTGTACTTGTATTTTTCTGTGTTACAAAATGACTTTCGTTGCATTATGTTAGCTGGTTTTGGAAACTTTTTGTCTAACACTCAACTGTACTAATGGCCTGGACTTGCTTTTCAGAGAAAAATAGAAAATTGGAAGTAATGGAAATGAGGATGCCTTGCTATGCAGTCAGTCATGTTGCTTTGACTTGAAGCAGTTAGGGGAATATAGTTGTTAATAGAGAAGATGTTTGGAACTGTTTCTTATGACCAAGTGGATTCTAAAGGCAGAAAGGAGTGTTTGGAAATATGGGAGATGCATTTTATTGCCTATAAAAAGAGATTAAGGACACTGAAGACTCATTCTGCTCTAAAAAGCCTGTTTTTGAACTTGCATATATACACCAAGGTCGCCCAGTAACTTTAGAATAAAGATTGCCAACTTTTCCATGCTTAGAGCCATTTTTATTTCTTACATAAATGCTTTTAGCCAGACTGATGTGGTCACATTTGCACAGCTCTGCCCTTTACCCAATAAACTCTGGTGGACCTGACCTTGTTATATGCTTTTTCACCAGCTCTCTGTGCCGTGAACTGACCTGGTCTGCTGACAAGCCTGTCTCCGCTTGGACTACCAGGAGGACCGACACCCCTTCCGGGGCATCTGGGATGCAATGCACTGATAACATTGGCTGGCACCATTAGCAGAATTTTACCATGCAACTGCTTCATACTCAGTTTGACAGAGGTACCTCTGCGAGCTTCCCACTGTGGGAGATACCAATCTTCTTGTATCCTGTGAAATCTGCAGGCAGCTTCTGAAGACAGTCTCCATCTTAAGAAAACCTCCAGAAGTCTGGAAGATCTTGTGTTTGAACTGTGATCCCTGAGATGAGATCAAGATAGGTAACTCTGCAACTTACACCACATTTACTTACCAGTTCCTACAGTATTATGAATGCTAGTGCTACGCCTACTGAGCGCTCTGAATAGCTGTTATCACTAACCACTGGTTTTACTGGGGTAATTTTTGGAAAAAACTAAAATATTTTAGAATCTGCCATCTCTGTTTTGTAAAGAAAGATTGCAAAGATTGACAAGGATAGTGTAAATCTGCAGAATCTGTTCTAGTTGTACTAAAAGCTCAAATTTTAAAGGTGTCATTTTCAAATAAGCGCCTAAATTGTAGATTCTTAATAATGGTTCTTGGTTCATGTAGAGAGGTACAGACACTTCCCCCTTTTGTGGAATGCTGTTCTCCCAAATGGTCAAAACTCAAGAGACTTTGCACTGATGTAGCCAAAGGTGCATATTGGATTTTGAATGCCCAAGCTCAGTGGATGGCTGAAAATCCCAACCATGATATATAATAAATGACAGATGTTATAGATACTCCTGGGTGCAGTGAAGAAGGTCACAGAAGTTTGCTTCTAAAAATCAATTTTAATTTATCTTTTCCTGCTGACAGCTTCATACTAAGAGTTGGCCTCCATTTGATGTGAACACTGAGAAGCTGCTGCAGGCTACCACTGATTGGAATTCACTTGTATTAGTCTAATTGCATGCTCTACCATCATCTGTTTGCAATCACAAAGAGGAAGCTTCTGAAGCTTGGGAATGAGAGAAAATGAAGTGTCTTGACAACTACAAAACATGGAGAATGCTTTTGGAGGTTTTCCCATCGCTGTTTGTGAGTATGAACAAAAAGGCACAGCTATTTTTTTCCATGTCCATCTTTACACTGCACCTATAATATAAATACATACAACAACTAGGTCCCCAAGGACTGTAAATTGATAATGAGCAAGAGTTCATGAATTGTTTTGGAAGGGGTTGAATTAGTTCATTATTTAATTAGTTGAATTAGTTCATTACTAAAATCATACACTTGTTCTTTCTGTGGATATTCAATTTAGCTTATGAAACATTCCAATGCAGTGTTTCTGGCTGTCCATTTAACTACCAGTATTAAAACACACCCCTTGGGCATTTTATCTTTAATGCTACCCTAGAAGGCATGATAGTCCTTTTCTCATGCAGCCGGCAGACACAAATTGCAAGGAAGTGGACAGATAAAGCACCTTCATAACTAAAGACACTGAGACTAGTTTTGCTTCGGTTCAGGTCTAGAGGTTTAGACTGGAGAGAAAAGTTGAGAGCTTTGCAGAGCATTTAGCTGTGCTCCACCAAGAGGCAGCATTGCACAGCACTGGAGGAGCTTGGGGAGAGTCAGGGGAGTGCCAGGCTGACCCCGGGCTTGCTTCCTCACTCCCTTCACCTGTGATATGGATGCAGTGCTGACCACCACCCACTCTGCAGACCACTTTGAAAAATGCTAGTGAAAAGTGCCGCACAGGGTACCAGTGAGTTGGAAATCTGTTATTTATGGATGAACTACTAATACCAGTTCAACAGTAAGGATCTGTCTCTTTCTGCCTGGCCAGCACATGTGGAGAAGAGCACCAAAGGAATGCAAAAGGTACTCTGCAGCCTCAGGACAGCTGTCAATGGGACTGGAGTGTCAGGTCTGCGAGGGAAAGGAAGATTTTACTCACATGAGCAAAGCCTGAGAGAACTGCTTTCTAAACTGCCAGGCTCCTTATTTCCTAGGTAAACTTTTAAACTTCATGGGGACAGCGTGAAGATGAATTAGGATAATTTCAATTCTTGTACAACTGGGCTGAGCTCTTATAGTGACAGTTGTTTTGTGGCATGGCCTGATACTTCTTGTAGCTTATTTATTAAGACAAGCAAACAAAAAAACAGAAAAAAAAAAAAGCAATGGCTTTTACTTTTGCCTTTTCAGGGATAAATTTCAGAGATGAGGCCTTACTAGTACTCATTAGCAACTTCTACTCATGTAGAATACCAAGTGATGCCAATGGACATTTAATGTGTTCTTAAAGTGAAATATCTGCCCCAATGCTTTTCTGTATCATAGCCCCCTTATTGTTTTGGGGACTGATCCAAAGCTGATGAAGTCAGTAGAAAGTCTAGGTAATTACAGCATGGCTTAGACAAGGTTCTGAGAGCCTCTGTCACTTTGCGATGTGAAAGGTTAAAATTTCAGGAGCCTTTTTTTCAATTTTAGGTAGTGAAAAAGGGAATAATGGAAATAATTGATTAAAACATTGCTATGAATCAGAGAATACATTTATTAAAGTTAAAAAAACCCCAAAAACAACAACCCTGAGCTGAGATTGAATCCAAGCTCAGAAAAGCACAAGGAGGTGTAACTAGAAGCTTTATAAGATACCCACCTTAAACTTGACCAGATATTGGCAGTAAGATGATTTTAATACGTACCTTGTATAGTATCTGTGGCAACTGTTACATCACCATGGCTTCTTAGGGCATACAGATGAAGCAACATTGACTTCTGTTTCCCAGTGTGTTAATGAGCCTGTATGCATTCTTTTGACAGGGATTTTTGCACTGAGAGCCGTTCAGTGAGCTCAGTTGGGAACATCAGATGGATAGTGGGTAGTGTCTCAATCAAGCTGAGGAAGTGGGTGCTTCTAAACCGGGTTAGATACTGATATCAGGCTTGTGAGTTTCTATGTATTCTGAGCATTAGTGCTAATTTCTGCTAAAATGGAAAATCAGTGAGCTTTCAGCTCAGCACTCTGAGTATGTCCACTTTGAGAGAGAAAGCAAAATTCATTGTGTCTTGCTACTAACTCATTCCTCCTCAAGTTTCCTATCTGTAGAATAGGACTGAAAATAACAGTCTTCCTTCCAGAGAGACTTAACTGCAAAATGCCTTGTGATCTTCATGCTAGAACAACAAAATAATTGCATCAATGTCTTTGAGGAAGGGATAATTTTTTTTTTTCTCTGCTGTGTTTATACAACACTTAGTTAATTAAGTGAAGTCCATGTCAGCAATGGAAGATCCCTGGTGCTATTACAATGGATTTGTATTGAGCTGCAGTACTAATACTACTAAAGAATAATGGTGGATGGGAGGATGGACTTACAATCTAGACTGTAGCATCAACATCCGTCTACATAAATTAGAGGTCTTGCCTTAAACTAGGTGTTACAGTGGGGTAACTTACATTGTGAATTAAGCATGTCCTTGTAAATCCAGAGCAGAAGATAGGCTGGACAGTAGTAGTTCCAGTTAGGGATGATTTGTTTGTTTTTCTTAAACTTTTTAAACTTTAAAACAGCTCTGAATTAAAGAAAAAAGCTGTTCTAACTAACAAAACTGTCTTGATCCAATGCAGGTTGTAGTAGCTCCAGGTAGCTGCATCCTAGGATAATAATGGTGGTATTTTTAAAGATGCTGCTAAGTGATACTTGAGATCGTGTTTGTTAACTTCGTTTTTACTACATCCAAAACAAAAAAAAAATCTTAGTTACAGTCATTGCTGAAGTAGTTGAATTTGAAATAATCCAAGCTGATTTAATACATTTTAGAAAAAAAGA
The DNA here is from genome assembly GCF_929443795.1 of Astur gentilis. Taxonomy (NCBI): domain Eukaryota; kingdom Metazoa; phylum Chordata; class Aves; order Accipitriformes; family Accipitridae; genus Astur; species Astur gentilis. The sequence goes on from NC_064889.1 coordinate 23,883,744, forward strand.
GCTGCATTCTTTATAATGAATCTTCCAAAAAATACATGCCAAAAATACAAATTCCAAAATGTATTTGTAATAATAATAATAATAATGCTAAAGCCTCCAGACATGCCAAATGTCCAGTCTTGTGGATATAAACTGTAAGCATTGTGTATTTTTCTTTCAGACATCAGATCCTCTCCTCTGAAGAGAGTATCATTGAGGAAAAGTTTGAGATAAGCAATATGGACCAGAAGAATATAAAGAGATCCTGGTGGCTGTCAGAACAGTAAGTAATTTTATTTTTTTTTTAATATTTCTAGCATAAGCATTTTTCCCTAAGACTATAATGTAAAACAAGAAGTATGACATAGGGAATCAAAAATTGATTTCTCTGAGAGGTTGTGCAGGTGGGATTGCAGGCTTGCATAAACTTGAAAATTGTATTTCTCAAATGGGCTTTATACTGGTGGAAGAACTTGAGGTAACATTTTTTTCTACAGAGACAATGTCTCAAAAGAAAAATTACTTGATTTGTAGCTTAGATCCAAATCAAAAAGGTGGATGTAAATTGTCTTGTTTGTGAGAAGAATGATTATGTAGTCCCTGAATTAAAGTTTATTTAAAACTTTGCTGATGGTTGATTAAGTGCTGAAAAAGAACATTTGCACTGTTGTGCTCCAACAAAAATCCTACAAGCGTGAGTTGTTTTAGTTTTTTTGCAATCAGATATGACTACTTTTTTGGTTTTAGGTGTATATACATAATCACATGCATGTACACTTCTAAATAAGGGCATACAAACAGAAGTTGGGAGTAATTTTTTTTTTGTTTTTAATTGCAAATTCCAGTGGGAATCTTCCAAAATTATGTGAGCAAGGAATAAGTTCATTCTAGCCTTACTCTGCTACATTGCTTGGCCCTAGACTAGGCCTTCCTTGTTATTTGCCCAGTGGTCTTAGAAGGAGGTGCTTTAAACCGTAGAAAACAAGGTTTGCAAATGCTATGGATGATCCTGAAAGGAAACAGATGGTTTCTCAAACATAGAACTCATGGCAGTGGAAGTTTTGGAGCTCTCTCTCAGAGAAGTGGAGTTTTGTTACCATCGGTTTGCTAAAAACAAGAATATATTATACACTGTATTACATTCAGATGATCTCATACTAATCAAAACAATCTTGTGGGACCTCTGATTCTGATTAAGCATTTGGGCTGAAGGGACCATGCTACCATCCTACCTCATTGGCAGGGGTTTTGTCATGAGACATTTGTTATGTTTTTGAAGCAAATATTTCTGTGATAAGTGTTGTATTAAAACCCACAAGGATATGAATAATCCTGTTTTCAGTGAAGAGTTTAAACTGCATGCTATAAATAAAACAAAGGCCACACATTGACTCAAAAAGGTAAAAAAAGAAATACTGAATAGCTCCGTTCATCCTGCCCACTGAATGGGGTGAGGCCATGGGGAAAAATATCTTTTAATTGTATCACACAGGAGAAGTGAATTAGGACTACACAAGGCAACCTTAATTTTGGTGTTTCCAGCTCTTGAATACTTGACTTTTCAACCTTAACATAGGTGGGTGGAGAGGCTGTTATTATTTTTTTGTTTGTCATCATGCAGCTAAATTCCACTTGAAAGTACTTGGTGTTTTAAAATTTATTCTGCTAGTACATTCCATTTCCTTAGTCCTAACTGCTGGTTTTTAAACTGAGCTAGGAATGACAAATTCTCCCTTAAAAGGATTATTTTACTCATTGTGAAGTGAGGCTCTTATGTGCCATCTTCATGTCTTCTGGTCATAAAATTCCACCCATCAGACAAAGATCAGCAAGTCTCCTAAAATGAATAGGCACCCCAAGGAAAACTGAAGAGCCTCCAAAGCAATTGTATCGAAGTGACATCAGTGCTCAGATATTTTCATCTTGGCTATTCCAACAACATTCAGTCAATGAAGGGCAGTAGATTCAGTACACACTGACTATCTGTTGCTCACCCACTGGGAACATGTCTCTGCAAGAGACCCGCAGAAAGTGGTAGGTCCAAAACCTAAACAACTTTGTTCCATATCGAAGGACTTGCCTTCAAAGTCCATGCAGTGCACTGTCATCCTTCAGCCAGAGCTTGCTTAGTGAGCAATGCCATGCTGAAATTCAGCCTGGTGATCCTGCGAGTTCTCTCATCATTAAGTTCTCTGACTGCTGGCCGTCAGCCTGACCATCAGCCTTTATGGATCTTGGATACCTTTTAAGTGTTGTATGGCCAACTACCACCCGAAAATCACTCCTGACATTGCTACTGACCCATTCTGAGAAGCTGAAAAGTTCATTATATCTGTTTTATTCAGTTTCCCAGTGTGGGATATCATGATGATAATGCTGATCTCCTCTTTAAAGTGCTGAAAGGGCTAGAGATGAAAATTACCTTTAGCATCTAAAGTATTTTAGCTCTCAAGTATTACTGGTAATTCTCGAAGATCGTTCATTCCTTTAACACCACCTAAAGGAATTCTAGCACTATAATCCCTGCTTTACAAATGGGAAGTGGATGCACTGGGCCTGATAAGAACTTGTTTTGTGATTTCTTAGTGTAGCAGAGGTGAGATGGGAACAGAGGAATACACTGATGTTCTTGAGCTGGGATGTTTTAGCTCTCCTCTCCTGGATTGTACCTTTGGGGGGGGGAAGTAATTTTCCCTAACCTTCCCTCATCTCCTTACTAATGTCTTTCCATGTAGAAATAATATTTGGAATCCTAGATTGTGCCTTCTGAAGTGGTTTCCATCTTGCTGTCTTCCTAAGAGAACTTTAACCTTTTTTGAATGATCATGTTCAGCTACATATAATTTCAAATCCATAAAAAAACAAGTCCCCTTGTATTTATATACACTGCAGCAAAATGTACCTTTAAGGAGAAAACATTGCTTCACTGTGACTATCTGAATTTATTGGCTATTAGAAGTCTTATAGTGTGTGGCTCACATTTTAGAACTCTGATTTCAAGCTTAATGTGGTCAGGAAATATAAAAATACATTTATTTATGTCATCTACTAAAAATCTCAACCTATGTTACTGCTAGTTTAACCAAATCTGTGTTTATGTTGGAGATGAATGATAGGTTTGTAGCTGCCTGTGTTTCTAGCCAGGCTGAATGGAATGATTCTGCAGCAGAACTATGTGTGTATTTTTTTTTTTTTAAACTTCTTTTTATTTACTGCATGTGGCAGCTATTTCCTTCCTCCCAGAACCCACTGCCCAGTTCTCAAGGGCAGTGCAGCTGTCTGACTCCTATCAAGCTGTGTACTTGGAGTGATCTGATTTATTGAATTGTTCAAGGTCATCAAAATTCAGGCAAATATTTCATTCCTACTGATACCTGTTCACTGTTGCAAGCTTGGATTTGATTTGCTTTTCCAAGTCTTTGGAGCCTGCACACCAGCAGCTACTTTGGCTGGTACTTGCACAAGCTTTCCTTGTTATTAATCTTTAGGAAAATATCTTTGAATATAATTTCTCCTCAGACATTTGATAACTAGATGTTCACACAGGATGTAAGATCCCATTCTGTCCCTCCAGTAATAGTTGGTTAGGAAGAAACTGCCAGAATAGCTGCCAAAGGAGAAGAAGGATCAGGCTTGAGACGTTTTCCTAAAAGATGCACAGGCTTTTCAGGGTGTGATGTTCAGTGGTCCTCAACAGCCACAACATGTCAGTGAAATGATCCACTATAAGGTGTTTTCCCCCTTGAAAACTAACTTCTTGAGTCTTTTCCCACAGAGGTGGATGAATCTGTATTATTTCTATATTTAGGACTGAAGGGGCTGGGAGGAGTTCACTGCTTTTACACAATGCAGAGCACAGGAAAGAGCTACATTAAATCTGAGCAGACAGCGAGTCTGCCTACACCAACATGCCTCATGGCTTTTTGTTTTCTGCCCTGTTCAGCATAATCTATATTAATTTCTGTCCCAACGGCAAGCTACCTTCTAGTGCTTACAACATTTTGTTACCTACCTGACATGTGCTGAGCCATATGTAACCAAGCTGACAGAAGTTGCTTCTGTCAAGAAGCAGGAAAGGTATCTCCAAACCTCTTGTGTTCCACCAGCTTTTCTAAGTCTTCCAGCAATTAATTATAAGGACTCAGACTAAATTAACTTAAAAAGCATCCACCCCTTCTATCCCTTCTTTATGCCTCAGATTAATTTTTATAGCACGTTTTTCAGAGGTCACAGGCAGCATACATATATTGGAGAGTACAGTGTCTCTAGTAGGCTCTCCAGGACAGGAGAGCAGTAACTAGACAATCTCCAGAGGTCCATTCTAACATTTACTGTTTTGTAAGCTCCCAGTTTTACTGCTCTTGCCTAACAGATTTACATGCAAGGATAAGAAGGTGCTGCTCATCATCTGAGATCCATCCAAAGAAAAAGAGGTTTGGAAACAGGTGAGCTTTGCACTTTCAGGTTCAGCTCTAAATTGAAAGATGAGGAGAAAAATTATTCAGTGAATATAAATGAAGCTAGTAAAAGACAGTGGGAAAGGACTTAGAGGAGCTCTGGGAAGCTTCTTGGAAAGAAAATTAGGGGTTTGAGTCTTTTATCACCAGAGGTAATATCCAATATCAGATCAAACGTTCTAGGAAGAAAAAAAGTAATCTTGTATAAAACACCTAAACAAGGGACTTGCAACCTTTTTTTGAATTGCAGGTGCCTAAAACTTTCCAGTGGAGAGGGCTACCTCTCCCTAGCAAATTGTAGCTTTTCTGTCTCAGATGTGTTTCACAGATTCTTCAGAAGTAGCCCCAGACTCCAGCTGATTCTGTGAACCACAGGCTGGGAAGAACTTTCTTGCATGGTAAAGACCACATATGCTTTTTTGCAACAGGCATAAAGAACTCTTGTATAAGTTTTCCAGTCAAGGGTCCCTTGATAAACACTTTGCAGGACATTTCTCTGTTGATTTAAAGTGACATATTTGAGTAAACTGTGTCAGATGGGCTGCAGCAGCTTCCCTTCTGTTACCTTCTTTCCCTTGAGCTTTATTTTTGGTTTTGGTACACTTGGGCTGTTCCTGGGATGAAATAATGCACACAGCGATCTCAGCTGACCTTTTATGTACCGTAAGAAACAGGTCTGACTCCCCTGAGCCATGAACGCAGAGCTTTTTTGATGTAATTTCCTGGAACAGGTACAGCTGAGACACTTTCATTGCTGAGACCGGCTCTGCAATGGGCAAGCTCTCTTGGCATCAGCACACTTAACCTTTTTGTTCAGCAAATTTCCCATCCTGTGTAGGTGGACAATGAATACTAATATGATGCAAATTATTTCCTTTTAAATGTGAAGACTCCCTGATTAAAAACACACTGTCCAGGAACTCTGGGTCCTTCTATTCCCATTGAACAGAAAGCCCTTGTTACCTTTGACTTTAGTGACTGCAGGATCAAACCCTTAGTTTCAAATAGGTTGCAAGTAAAACTGTTTTTCCTTTGAAACTGAGGGTGAATTACCAACTTAGTAAAGAAGATGTAAAGAATACAGAGCAAAAAAAGCCAGGAGGATCTGGGGGAAAAAATCAGAGAAAGGAAAAATAGCATTAAATATCTTGCTTGAGAGTCCAGAAGTTTGTCAGAAAATCAGAAGCTGAGGTTGGTGGAAGATATCATGGGACTTCTTTTGAAATGAGCAGGAGGAGAGTTGATGAAAAGCTAAATTACTATGCCTGGGAGAATGCTGGAACTTCCATGATGTCTTGGGTTTGATATACTCTGGAATACGGTCTGGATCATGCAGCTACCTTCCTAGCTACTGGGGAAGTTATACCTTTGGATTATTCACCCAGTGAGGAAATAATGTTTTAAGTATCTTTCTTTGTGTTCCTATGTCTTATCTACATTGCTTCTCCCTTCATATAAAAAGACTCTTAAAACAACATTAATATGTGTTACAGAACTGAAAATAATATGGATGTACAGAGTTGGGTAGTTCTTTCATGAGGCTATTTTTGATTCATATTAGCACTAGTTTAGTTAAATAAATCATAAATATATCTATCAGGTATCAGAACTCTGCTCATGCTGCAATTTTGGTATACTGTTCTCCTAGTTTGTTTTTATTGGAAGTAAGATACTCTAAAATGATAGGAGAGCATTGCTCATTCTAATAAATATTTTCTAATTAAGATGTTCTCGTGGGTGCCATCACCCAGCAAACAATCGTAATGCTCTAGTGGGACCATAAATGTGTGTAGAGCTGCCAGCCCATGCAATCCTGTAGGCAGAGTTGGGGTCCAGGTGATTTTACAGGCGCTGCTTGCTTTGCTGTGGGAATTCAGCCATCTCTGGGGTACAACTTCCGGTTGTTTTAACAGAATGTATCAAGATTAGTCTTGTATATTCTCAGCTCCTCATGCCAGCCCCTAAATGCATATGATGGGGAAAAAAAAAACCCCAAACCCAAACCAAATTTGGATAGGCCTTTTTTATGGGTGTGTTTGAAAGAAAACCAGCCAGCAATAATGCCCACCAAGCAATTCCATATAGAAAAACATGATAGTGCTGTAATACAAGGCTTTAACACCAAGAGAATTGGCGAGTCTGTTGTTCTGAATAGGCTGTCTCTGGAGTATCCACTTTATGAAAGTTCTTCGAGTTCTATAAGGATTTCTGTATAGGTTAGCTGTAAAATAGCCTAGGTCTCCTGGGCTCCTTTGCCTTGTCCTGCCACAGAAATCTCATCTAACAACACTGGTTTGGGAAAGGAGCCATAAAGGAAAAAGAGAACAGGCTCCTTTTGTAGCTAATAACTTCCTTTAATTGGTAATTAAGCTGCCTGCTACTTATAAATGTCAATAAAGGTCAAAATATTTAGAAGCAGAATCATTTCAGTGGCTTCCCATTTCTCATTGCATAAGCTGCCTGCTCAGACCACACACACGCACATTTGAAGATGGTTAAGATTTCAGAGACCTAGTCTTCCCACCAAATTCTTATATAAAGCGGCCCAGAAGGGGACAGAGCAGCTTTAGTCAATAGGAGGGAGGATGTGAACCGAGTCTACTGGGTGAGCATTCCTCACATTTTGGAATACCACCGCAGGCGCTGGGGCTGAATCAGACAAGGGGCTGGCCAGATGGTGCACTCATTTACTCTTTAATTCAGGGAACGGGGGTTGCAGCTGATCCATGTGCAAAATGACTCAAGAAAAAACTGCCTGGTAACAGATTAAATACCAATTGCAGCTTGAAAATGAGAACTAGTATAAATCCTGTTGTTTCTATTGAGCAGAGAGAAATACAAGGGGCTCTCTTGGTTTTGCTTGCAGTCCCTGAGTTAACATGCTCAAATACTTATTTTCACTGCATGAATTTGCTGATTTTGTGAGCAGATTCTTCCCACTGAAATTAATCAGTTTACAAGAGGGCAAGTGAGGGGACGTTTGGCTTTGAAGAGTGCAGAGAATGTATTCCCAGAGGGATCTTTGATCTTTTTATGGTGTTTTGTTTTTTAAAGTGTGTGTGTCTTGCAGGGGCTTGGTGTTTTGGAAATTAGAGCAATAGAGACTAGGCTTCTACATTGCACTTTTAGAATATGGCCTGCTTTTAATGCTTTCCCAAAACATGTTCAAGAAGCTCTGAGTCTAATTTACCATTTCATAAGCTTGCCAATAGGATGGGGTGGGTGACTGTGGTTGTGTGTGTGCAAGTACAAATACATGTATATGTGAAAACAAACATCACATTGATGGTAGGGACATCTAATTCCTTCCTCTCACTATGCTGCATCCAGGACCATACATCAGTGCCTCCCCCTCTCCATGACCTCTAGTTCTGGCTGACATGAGACCTCCGTTCAGACAAGACCAATTAGAAAACACGTTCCTCAGCAGTTGTACAGATTAGTCGTCCCTTTCATGACAGATGTCCCAATATGGTCCCTTGCCCTCTCCTGTGATTCTGTGTGCCAAATGTGTTGCACATGACATGACGATCATCAGAGGGGAAGCAGCAGGATGAGTGGCTTGGTGAAAGAGTTGTCACAGTCCCTATGAAGATGTTAGCTGATTACAGATCTCTGACTTTTAGAAGAAAGCAGGAGATTTGAAGTCCTCTTCCCATATTTCAGTCCTTAGTGGCCAAGGACTCCATAAGGATTTTCCTTTTGCCTCCCTCTGGCTAGTGGGAGGACCATGCAATGGTGCTTTGCTGAATCTGGAGGTGGAGATGAAGTAACCAGATAGCTTGTCAGGTAGAGCTGGGAATGGGAAACCAGTGATCCTCTGGTCTTTCCGACCTGCGAGACTGAATTGGGGATATTGGTGAGGGTGCAACATGCACCCATCTCAAGTTTACTCTTGGTAGCATTGGACTGGATAGGTGGGAGACTGACCTGAAAATTGTCTGAAAGGGATGATATCCTGTTGGCACATTCAATCCTGCCTGGGAACTTCACATTTGATCCACCCGCCCCAGCTGGGCACAACTATAATTAGAAGCTAAGATTCCATGCAGTCTTATGTGTAAATAATAATGCCAGCCAAGTTGAATCTCTATGTTTTCTTGGGGCAGATGGACTTACTGGCTGCACTGTGTGATCCGTGTTATTAGTTAACCAATAAAGCATTGCTGGTTTTACATATAAATGTGCTTATGCCATAAAACCGTCAAAACAGGGAAACACGAGGCAGTCATGCTGTATCTGAATCTTGCTTCCTCATTTGCTGTCTGTGTCAGTCGCAGATGTTTTCTGCAAAGATTTTAAGGAAATAGCTGTGAAGAGAAACATTACGTATCCAAGTGCTAGCTTTCGAAAGTCAAAAATGCTCTCCAAAGTCATGAGATTTTCTGAAAGACCATAAGCTTAAAGCAGATTTGTTGTTTGCCTTGTGTTTTTGAGTCATTAGACTGTTTTCACCTATTTTCTTCCAAACTTTATTCTGTTATTGTGATGGTGACTAGCTTCTTATTAAAAAACACGAAAACAGAGCACTGAAAACCAATTTAATGGCTTCAGAAGCTGCTCATTTGCTAATAATAACATATAATTATCCCAGAAGTGCTGTTTGACCATCATACCAGGAAAATAATTTGTTTTTTGATATTAAAGACACAAACATGAATTAAATAGTATTTTGAGACTTTTATTTGACTGATACTTCATGTATCATTTATATAGCTTTTCTACAGCAGGTCTAGATCGCAAGATCTAATGATGCAGTACAGAGAGTCCTCCAAAAATAGTTTTTCTTGAACACCCTCCTGCCCCTTTCCAGAGGTCTGGTTTACAGTGTGGTCCCACAGACTGTTGCATCAGCACAAAGGGGTGCTGAGCTTCAGGAGTGGAGTTAACGGTGCTTCCATCACTCCCAAAAATGACTCCTGTAACTCTGCTGACAGGACTCGGAGTTCTCAGCTGGCTGTTCTTCAGTTGTAGTTCGTATAGCTTCATCTTTCATAAATTCACTCATAATTCAGCTGGGGGTGGTACTGTGTATGCGTCCATCTTGTTAACAGCCAAATATATACAAACGAAGATAAACACTCAAGTAATTTAAACTTTCATTTTCATTTTACAATTTCTGTAATGTGATTAGGGTTTGTACTGATCCTTCTGATAAAACTCTTCCACAGTAACAGCACAGCTCTGCACCAAGCAGCCAGTGAGTGCCAGGCTACCAGACGCTACTAGGCAGTATTTCTGTCTGCGCCTCTCTGTCTGCCCCGATCCATCCCAGTGTCCCACATTGTTTCAGCTAATAGAATTTGCAGATTATTGGAGGAGGAATAGAGGAATGGGAAGGGTGACTTATTTCTTACATCATGATCCTGTGAATCTTCAGTGGGACTGAAGAAAAAAGCAAGAAGAGGGAAAGAAAAGGAACGCAGGCAAAATTAAAAAAAAAACAAACCCAAAATAAAAAGAAAAAAACGATGACAAAAGAAAGTAATTCCTCAGTGTAATTCCAGTACTGCTTATTATTGCTTAAAAATCTATATAGTTTGCTGGGATATATGTTACAGGCAGTGAATCAGTGGGGAGGAAGGTATGTACAAAACTCCCATATCTGCTCTATTTATTTCTCCTTTGTCTGAGCCTTCCCAGATGGAAATCTGCCCTGTGTGTACCATTGGCACAGAGTATCTAGCCCATCATCCCCTGGGCATGTGCTATAAAACTGATCTGCGGCAGACATCTACACATAGGCTGCAGAGTTGATCTGTGAGTGTCAGTGGTCATTTGTGCAGAGTAGTTGCTGTAACCAAGCTGTTGGGTATTTGGAAGTCCCTGGCAATCGGCTAGAGCTTTCAGACTCTGTCCAGACAAAATATGTAGCCACAAAGGAGGAGGCCTCTTTATTTTTCAAGACCTGTGGAAGCCACACACCTGCCAAAGTCCTCTCAGGATTGCTGCCTAGTGACATGCAGAGATCATAGTGGCTGATGTAGTGTTCATAAATGTGCGTTCAAAGTAGTTCTTTTTTCTGCTCAGTGCATCTACTCATTGCCTGTGCACCTCCTACCTGTACCAGGACAGTGGATGGTAACAAAAAAGAAGTTAGAAGAGATGAAGGTGGGAATCTCCTTCAGATCTCATCAGTGCTACTTAGTGTCGTACCTGTTATCTGTCCTTCTCTATTAAGTAGTTTAGATGGACACCCCCAAAAGAGCTGGGATGCTCCAGGCTGCCTGCCTGGGAACCCCAGTAGTGGTCGCATGAGTTAGCCTCTTCATTCGCCTAAGCCCATCTCCCTGTCTTGCTGCAAGTTTTTGTTTAGCTTAAGCTGTGGCGGGCAATGTGGAAACGCTTGTGATCACTCATTAGGAATTCTTTCCACAGTTCCTTTCTTTTCTAATTCACATAAATAGTAAATCACTGCTGTCAATTATGTAACCCTGCACATCAGCAGTGCAGCTTAGCTCTCACATAACACTGAGCAGTGACAGCTACAGTCAACCAACAAATGGTGCCGTACATTTTCCTATATGGTTTCCCAGCACTGAGTGTATGATTTAGATTCCTTAGCCTCTAAAGTACTCCACTGGGTGTCCTTTAATATTGCATTATATTACTCATGATGCATAGTCGATTCCATTGCTTCCCTTTACTTTAGCAATGATAAATGTCAGGAACTGTATGAGAAGTTTATAAATTTTAAGTGCTTTGCAGGCAACTGTTACCCAGAGAAATTTTCAAACCGTTTGTTACTGGTGAAGTGTAAGGGTCATGGAAAAATTGCTTCCAGAAGCTTGGTTAATGAGTTTCAAAATAGGGTAAAATGCATGAATTCTTTATGGCTAAGAAGTATATTAGTGTCAGGATTTTCTCTTCTATAGTAGTTGTCAATTCTGCACAGTTGATATTTAAAAAGGGTTGCAAGAATTTAGCAGAAAACCCCCCGAACCCAAGAAACTTGCAACTCAGCTTTTCTCACTGTAATGTTTTCATGATGAAGTGTCAAGTTCCTAAAAACCTTCTGTTCAACTGCAGCAGCTAGTAGCGCTGCACTAGCGGGGTTTGAGCGTCCTGGCCCAGATGATGTGTGTGTACGGAAAGTAACTGTTTAGGTAGTTGGAGTGAAACCATGCTTTGGTCAGGCTGGTGTTAATACGAGTCTGCGTCATCCCGGTTACTCGTATTCATAGTATCACAGTGTGGAGCGAGTTGGAGGCTGTGCATTGTGGTCTGGCAGTGCTTTCTTCACTGGGAATGATTTGGCCAGCCTGTGTATTACTGGTCCCTCTGGCTCTTTGCTGGCTATGGATTAGCCACCCTGTAGGATGTAAACAGGTCTCCTGGCCTGCTGTCTCTGCTGCTGAAAGTGGTAAACAACAACTAGTAAAGTGGGAGGACAAAGAAAATTGGGAAGGAGTTAAGGAAGCTTTACACGATACTGTTCTCTCCATTTCCCACAAACAGTGAGGTAAAGCATTCAGTGAGAGGAATATGAGATGTTGGCTTTACTACACAGAAGCACTAAACCTTTGGGGATGGAATATACTCTGCCCAGAGATGTTCGTTCTTATTTAATCATCGCAGGAGGGCCTGCTCACGTCCTGCCCGCCTCAAAGAGCTCACAGTTTATGAGATTAGTCCTGAAGAAGCAGGGTTTGCCCAAGCCCACGCAGTGCTTGTTGGAGGGGTTCAACCCTACACTCAGGCATGTCATCTGGGCAGTTGTGTTCACCTCTCACAGCGGCTTTATTGCCTTTGTACCGAACTACTAGTGTAGGGTTAATTAATTTATCAGTTGCCCTGAAGTGCCAGACACAATTCCAGCTTCTCTGGAAACTGTGGAGAGCTTCTGCATGTGGCTTTCAGAATAAGTCCGAGAGCTGCCTCTTCTCTGCAGAAGTAACTTCAGCTGCCTACACCCCTGTTGAGGTAGCCTAGCTCGGATGACAGCAGTCAAACGGCAGAACCCTGCAGCAGCAGCAGCAGCAGCACAGGCTGAGCGAATTAGTGACTGACGAGCTCTGCGAGCCAGTTCTCCCGACCTGGCCCTCCGTGGTCCCGCCAACCAGCCGCCTTAAGGTAACGGAGCCACCGTAAAGGACCCCCCAGTTACTGCCGGAGCGAGGTCCCAAAGTTCACCTCCAGAAACGCACAAGTCCTAACGGGATGGTGGGCGGCTCAGAGGAGCGGGGCGAGCGGCGGGCTCCCTCCCGTCTTCCCTCGGGGCGGGAGAAGGGGTCCCGGTGCCGGTGGCCGGGAGCGGCCGCACGATGGCAGCGCGGGACCGGCGCTGCCTGCCCGGGGCTGCCGGTGGAAAGAGGCTGCAGCCGCGGCAGAACGTACCGCACCGCACCGCACCGCACCGCTGTGCGAGGTGATCTCCAGGCTGGTGTTCTGCCACTGTAAGCAGGCGCTGCAGCAGGTCAGGGTTGTTTTAAATTAGACTCTGACATTTTACTTTCCCGTGTTTTGTGGTTTCTTGTTTCCCTTCCCCCACAGCCCAACCTCGGTGGACGTGGTGGAAGAGGTAGAAACCCAAGCGGTAAAATACGACCTAACGAGAATATAACAGTTTGCAGAGACTCTTACTGCAAGACGTGCTCAGACCAATTGCAAGCTGGTAGGAATCCACGCAGAGACTGTGTGAGGCTGGGAAGTAGAGGTGCAGTGAGGCGACGGGCTGCGTTTGTCCCAGCCTTCAAACCTGTGTCTGTGAAAGCATGTGAACGATAGGCACTATGGAAGATCTTTGAAAGTCCATAGCAAAAATAATGCGTAACTGCTAATATCAGACCCATATGGCATCTGGTATAGCTGCACAAAAATATTCATCTAGCCTTTCTGTTCCTTGCAAACTATGCTTAGATTATATACATTGTCCCTATTGTGCATTGTAGGGGACGGTCTCTTTCATATGGCAGCGTCTTACGGCTTTCATTTGTTCACAGACCTCCCACTAAGTGACTGCTGATTGAAAACCTTTTTACTTTCTTGCCAGGTTTAGCAAAAAGGGCTTGGTGTACTTAGTGCCTTTGATCTATCCAGGACGAACATTTTCATTGAAAGAGGTAGATGAGTCATTCTGTATTTGACACGGAGCTATCTTGGAATACCTCTGGGTTTGCCTTTTCAAGCTTTTTTATATTTTTTTGCATGTGGCTATAAATATTTTACTCTGCGAGAAGCATGAACCTCTTTTCTGGAAATGAAAGAGCCCTATTCCAAATAGGAAAAACACACTTAGCTAAGGTTTGTGCAGTGCATATTTAGTGGTAGAAGGTGCTGTGTTGGCCCTGCCTTGCTTTTCAATACAATATCCTGCAGTGTGAAATGAATGGCTGTATTTAGAGGTATCTGGAAGTGATGACTGATGTTTGGAGAAGTTACAAGGCTTTTCCTTTTCCACATGAACTCTCCAACCTGGCATTTCCACAGCAGTGAAATACTTCTGGGGCTGAGATCATCTGATTATTATTTCCTGTGTCATGTGCTGAATTTATTATTTTGTTGAATATTACAAATATATTCTTAAGTTGCCTGAGTTTTGGATTCTTCAGCAAAGTTCACTGGCATAACAAGGATATTGGACTTGCAAAAATAACTTTTTATCCTTGGGGATTATTTAGTTGTGATTAGTGAATGAAAATCCCAAATGAAGGGGGGTGGCGGGGAAGAGGGAGGGAGAGGGGGAAATTCAGTAAAAATGCTATTCTGATATTCTGCCTGCATATTATATAGTCAGTTCACGAAAAACTGAAATTTGTATTTTTGTACTGAAAACTGTTAAAAGCCAGGAATTCGGACATTTTATTTGCTTCAGTGTCCAATATCTTTTCTCTTCTCTTTTCTTCTTCAGAAAAAGTGAACACATTTGCACTAATCTAGGATTATTTCTGGTCACAGTAGAATCACAGTGTTGTTACTGGGAATTGCACTGGCCAATAATGGGTTCATTGCGTCAGAAATATTTTCATGGAGATTTTTTATATTTTTTATACCTCTAAAAACCAAAACAGAACAGAGACTAAGATCTAGTAAAAGCTCTTCATATAAGCATCTGTGACCCTGTTGACATGAAAATGTGTGTGCTCTCCTTGCAAGACCAGTAAGTATAAAACAAGGATATCAGAAATTGCAAGCATCTTCTCATATCTAAATGTCATTGTTTAAAATGGGATATAATTCTCTACAAAACCGACTCAAATGCCATATAGGTCTCTTGAACTCCTAAGCTGTCTTTTATGTTGCTCAGAGCAAGGCCTGTTCAGGGCTTTTTAGGTTACAAATGAGGGGTGGGAGAAGAATCAATGTTTAAAAAAAAAATAAAAATCTTGGGATCCGGATTCTTGTGATTTGTCTGTTTGTAACACCAACCATATTTCTTCCTCACTTGTTTTGGAATATTGCATGGTATGCAGGTCTTCATTAAGGAATATTTTGTCCTTTGGCTTTTTCTACACATGATTACACAGTAGCCATCCGTTCCCAACATCTGTGTTTATTAAAACCTTTCCAATAAATCTGTGCAGAAAGGAACTGTCCACGTTTCCTCTGAGTTCTGCAAAAGATGCTGTTTTCCTTTGTGATGAATTGGTTAAAGATTATCCAGCTGAGATGTTTGTTTTTTAGCTAGATCTTCAACATTACGACTCAGTGCCCCAAAAGTTCATTAAAAACGGAGATTGGGTGGACAGGCAGTGCTTCTGAGCCTTTCTAGGACACCGAGTGCACCCTTCTGACTGAAATCCCATTAAACAGGGAAGAGTTAATGCAGCCAACGTTTGTGCTTTGCACCCTAACTGCTGCTTGGAGGTGGCAAAAGCCAGTGAAGGCTGTGCTAGGGGTATTCCAACCAGGGCTGCTTTCCAATGAGAAGATCTAAGGAGCGACTTAGAGAATAAGCTCTTTTGCCTGTTGCGTCACATCGCCCGGTGCAGCGTGCTCTTGCCGTGTTAGGTGAGTGGTAGAGGCTGGTGCTTGTTTCCACACTTCACACCAGCTAAGAAGAAATGTACTGGCACCGATGATCGGCATCGGATTTTGTGCCATATTGCGTACTGTCTAAGACAGGGCCATTCTCAAGCAGATTTTGGGCCGTGTGATTCCAGTCACGTGAGGTTGAATGCCTCTGATTGTGGCCTTGGAACCAGAGCCCTACTGACTATCTCAGTGGGACCTTCTGAGAAGATCTTCAGCAGTATATGAACCAGAGATGGCAGCCATATGCAACTGTATTTTCTTGGCTGGGCAACTTCACTCAACTCTTATGCTGAGCATGTTTTTAAGCACAGTTTCACCAATGAGCTAGCAGGCCGGCAATCAAATCCTCGCAGGTGATGCTGATCTGGACAGAATTGTTGGTTAGTATTATATAAGTACAACCTAAAAATGTTAAAAGAGCTGATGAGCTTTTATCAGGAGACTTCTGTAGGACAGATATATCTTGGAAACCTTTATGTAGATGACTTAAATTTTGGGTAGCTCACTCTATTCTGGATGCCCGTAAGGTCCAGCAATTGTGAAGACAAACTGAATAAGTATGTGGATTTTGAAACACTTCACAAGATCAGCTTTGGATCAGCAAAGTAACACCATCTTTAACTCTTGTGGTGCTTCTGCAATATGGTCTGTGGCACATTTACTACAGACTAAATTCTCAACTTAATAGGTCACACCTATCATCAGAACTATATGTCTTCTATGCAAGATTTACAGAAATGGAGGCTGGTGCCCTCCAGACTTCCAGAGTCAGGACTTATCTGCTGTTTTTCTTTTAATAGCTTCTGGTAACATTGGCAAGAGGACCAGCATTAATTTATGTTGTGATTGGGAGTGTTGAACAGGTGTGAAGACATGGGGTTTCTGAGGTGGCTTTTTTTCTTGCTCTCTGCATCTGTGCTGAGAGTGTCTTGGCCAGATGCAAGAATGTGGCTTTCAGTACTGAGGAATTGGGACTGGTTTTGGAGATGATAGTTATTCAACCTGAAAAGCTGCAGAAAGACTTATGAATCAGAAACTGGTCAGTGTACAACTAAGCTTAGTCAGATGGTGTTAGATCATAAGCCATGATTCTTTGGGGCTGAAAGCACTGCACCCCCAGTTTTTCCAGCTCACGCTCACTAAGGAAGGAAAGAGACAAAATCTTTGCTACAGACCTAAACATGTTCTTATATGTTGGCCATACATCCATTACATGGAATCATGACACCACAGGTCTGCCCCTGTGTAGCCTTAAAAGATATTATAATTTGTATTCAGAAAAATAGCAGGGGCCACTGAAAAGTGGCAATTTACTGCCAGTCAGGGCAGACAATGTTATCATTTGTGAGAATGGCATGTTGTGTTGGTCAAGCACTACAATGATAGTTGTGTTAGTAACTTATCATTCAAGCAGCACAACCAAGACTCTAGTAAAGCTTCAATTCAGATGTTCAAAGTACAGAGGAACTGAGAGGCTTTTTGGTGGAGTCGGTAGAGAATGGACTTTGATACATGACTGTGAGTGAAAGAATAGTCTTGGGGTTAAGGCACTGAACTATACCTCAAGAGATCAAGATTCACTTTCTGGTTCTTGGGCAAAGGATTTATTCTCGCTGGCAGTCACTTCCCCATCAATAAAACTGTAGTATTTTGTTTCTAATACCAGGGAGAGCCAGTTTTCATGAAAATAAGGAAATGTCTTGCTCCTCTTCATCATGTGAAAATGAGACTATCGAGGGCAGTATATCATAATCTTCAAGTTCCTAAAGCTTCCGTTCTCCTGAAATAAGTAGTCCTGAATTGAAAGTTTCCTGGGTATTGACAAACATTTTGCTCAGTTTCTCCTCCAAAGTCTAAGGCAGTCAGTGGAAAAAAGGCTCAGGCCCTGTTTTGAGTGGGTAGGTTAGAGATGTTGTTATCTATCCACTCTCATTAAGCTTTATTGCTGAGATTTTTTTATAACATTGTTTTTTCTTTCTTCTCATTTGTGTTTTACATACAAGTCCTGGTATTTTGGTTTAGCCCACAAACAACGTGAAGCTGCTTTGAATGCCTTAATTTTTCCTGCCTACTGCAAACCAGACTTTTCCGCAGCATCAATTATCCTGAAGAGAACTGCGTATGTAAAACCACACCAAAAAGTTTGAAGCCCATATAAATGTATTTTCATTTCTTACAAAAGACTGCATTCTTTTGTGTGTGTTGGCTTTGGATCACCTTGTTTTTCACAATTTCTGATGACTAAGTTGGGTCAGAGGTACTGTCCATTATACCATGTTCTTCCTTTTGGTGGTCGCTCTGGCAAACAATAGGAGATTTAGTGGCTGCCACTGAGGAGAAAAGAGCTGTCTAGAGCTTGTGTAGAGCTTCTCATTTTTATTCATTCCATGGAAACCCAATCTAGAACAGAGGTTATGACAAACTATTTGCATGCAGCCCTCTCTTCCAATGGCCAGGGCACTAACCCTTGGTTTCTAGGGAGAGAGTTTTTCCAAGAACAGCAGACTTGGTTTAGAGTGATGGAAGTGTTTGTCTGATGTGTCTGTGCAGATTTAGCTGGGATGGCTGATGGGGACACGAGTTTCTGTCCCAATAGCAGGGACAGCTGTGGAAGGCACTCCTTAATTGCCCCAGTTTACAGCCCAACATTTTAACCTGAACTGCTACTGATTTCAGTTTGTTATTATACAAGGTTGTAAAATGGGATGGGTAGAACCCATCAGCTATCTCTGCCAGCGTCTGGCAGCGGAGCTTGAGCTACCTCAGGTGATGATATCTGCAACTAGGAGTTAGCACTTTATAGGACAATCTTCCCCTTGCTTGCCAAAGCTCCCTCTGAAAGAAGCAACCAAGACAGTGTGGCAGCACAAACATTAGGGACTGAGACACTAAATGGTATTTAGATCTCTCTGTTATGCACCTGTGCCATAATGTCAATTTTTATTTCTTATTCTTTGTTTCTTACTAAGTAAGCTGCTGGCTGCAGAAAGCAGGGAAAATATAGTCAGGAAGAAGTTTAGTCCACACATGCTCTGATGTTTGCGTTTTCTCCCCCAAAGCATTTGCTACTGGGAGTCACTGGAGACAGGATGCTGTTCTATATGGACTTCTGATCTGATGCAGGTTGACTGTTTTCCTGGTTTTAAATACTGTCTGGATTTTGGCCAGATCTCCTAGGGCCTATATGAAGATAACAAATCAAAATGTCTTCCCTAAGGAGCAAACAATTTAAGCATAAGACAAGAAAGACACGGGAACAGAGACAGTCTGGGGAGTATTAAGAACAAGTTTAAAATTTCCAGCTATTAATGAGAAAAGGTCTTTCATTTTTCATCCAGCTCTGGGGAGGACATCTGAAGAGTTTGGATTTCAGTTTCATGGTCTGGGAAGCCATGCTGGCAGGATTGTTGTTTATCTCTCCTGAGAAACAGCATGTTTCAAGTTGATTCTCTATCGAATAAAGGTTTTAAAAAAATATTTTGTTTGCTGCTTTCTCAGCTGTGCACAGCATTTGTCTTCGTCCTTTGCTGGTATAATATTATAATAGTTTCTTGTAAGTGCTGAGCCTTTACTGCTGACAGCTGCTGAGAAATGATGCTGTCATGAATCATGCTTGCAAACACAGTTCTGTGATGTGACCAGTTCTCAGCCCCCATAATTAACAGCCAATTACTTCCTCTCAGAGAAGCCAAAACTCAAACAGATGAAAGAAATAGTGTTGTGGAAGCAGTGGGAGCAGATGTGTTGTATCAGTTCCTGTGTTCTTTACAAACATACACAATACTGCAGACCAAACTGAGCATTCGTTTACATCTATGTGCAGCTCAGAAGAGTGGATGTTCCTAATACCAAGCCTAGGTTTGACCATCTGTGGTCAAAGTGCATGAGGAAAGTGAAAAGGAGGAGGGAGGCAAGGTTCATTCCAAGACGATATGGTTGCAGTAATAGTAGGTCACCACTTTAGGAGTTTTTTGGCTATTCCCTCAAGGTAACAGTCCATATTTATTAATGGGTATGTGTGCACATGCATTAGCACATGTATGAGGAAGCTGTATACTACAGATGCCAAAAACCCAAACCAGAATGTTTACAGTCCCTAGGCTGCAGCCCTGCCTGCTCTTTTGTTTAACTAGGAGACCCAAAGCTGAGCCTTTTCCATCTGGAGTTTGTGTGGCAGAAACCAATGTGGTTTAGAAGACAGAGCTGAGAAATGGGAGCCAGGAACTCCTGACCAGAGCCTGCAGTTAGTAATTTACTGAATTTTTCTGAATCTTTATAGATTATTTTTTAACAGATTTTCGTTTTTGTTGGTTCACTCATATATACGATGCAGGGAACAGATCAGAGCCCATAACATGTTATTAAACTTTTTGCTTCCTATGTCTTTCATCATTTGGTATGTGCAGTACTTGACTGGGCGACTAAACTGCATGATGATGATCCTGTTTTCTGAATGGCTGACTGGGAATTTGTAGTTAGGAAGAGTTAAATCAGGATTTCAAAAGGACTCTCTGCTTTGGATGTTTCATTATCAATCCTTCACATAGTCCCTCGTTTTGTCAACGTAACATTCATTGGTAGCATTCATTAATGTCATTATATGTATGCAGAAATAATGAGTATCTAAAAATAACTAAAGGTTTCTCGTTTTTATTTGCTTTATCATAGCTGCTGTAAAGGTGGTGGTGGGGCTGCCAATCTCTTTCCCACAAATATGTGATGGAATTTTAGTAAAAAAAAAAAACAAAAATCCCCAAATCATAAGAATAAAAGTGGAGGTTTGATTGCACAAGCTGAGGTTTTAAAAGCATGTACATTTTATGAAATGTGTATTACATGGTAAAAGTTGTCAGCAGAGATGCAAAAACATGTGAGTGTTTGAGACTTCCGCTCCTCACTATTGAACAAAATAATAACTTGAATGGAAACTTGCTGACCCAGGTCAAAATGCACAGTGAATGCTGTTGAAGTTAATCTGCATGTGCCATGAAATGAGCATTCTTAATCTTCTGCAATAATTTTTAGCTCTGGATCTCTTCAAAACTACTACTGACTGTCTGGCTTTGGAGCAGGCTACTTTTCTGCCTTTGCTGCTTCTATAAAATGTGTTCAGAACATTTACAGGGAGGCTGTAGGAGTTAGTCTTTCTATAATTCTCTAAACATTTGAAACTGTAAAATATTTGCAGATGTGGTGCCATGTGTAACTACATAGCAAATTTTTATTCCTTGTATACTAAATTTCTGAATAGTAAGAGTCTCTTGGCTGGCTGCTTCTCAGCTGTGAGACTTTTAAAGATCTCTTTTTGGGGAATGAGTCATACAGACTGTGATCCCAAGTCACAGCTTTACCACCTTCCGCCCTGTTTTGTTGTTGCTTTCAGATCAGTAGCCGTGCAAAGTGAGGATCTGCTCCTGTCTTTATACTAGCAAGCATCCCGTGTTCAGCTGGTTCTGTGATTCATGCTCTGGGATCAACAGCAGTTTAACATGGATCAAAGAACAGGGTCTCTTGCCATTCAACCTTTTGTAATTTTGTACCAATGCTTTCCTCTGCAGTTGCAAAATATCTGTGTGTATCTGAAAAGCATGTGAAAGTATTGCCCACCTGCTAACCCTGTCAGCCTGACTAAAACCAAGTTTCATAATGTGCCATTTGTATTATTTTCCCCAATACGTCTGATTCGTTCCCTCCTTCTCTCCCCACCACCCCTCCTCCACAGGATTCTAAAAGTTTTATGGAGTTTAATGTGACCTCTCGCCCTTTGTAGTTGCATAATGCTAATGAAGCAACTAACAGATCATCAAAATTATCAAAGTGGATTTATGGACCATATGGCTTTCAAATACAGTCTTTCTGGTCATCACAAATCCCCCATGTCTAATGAAAAAATAGAATATTTTTCAAAGAGAGAAATGCTTTGGATGAATGCAAGCGCTTGAGAAAAACTGAAAATTCACTTCTGCAGTTAATCTGCCTGTAAGGAGCATAACTGCCTTAACTTCCTATCTCTGTAGGGCTCTAGAGAAACCCGCCATCAGGCATATGCTCTTGGGCCACTTCCAAGTGCCATCCCAAACCACTTCCTTTCTGTTTAATATTTTGCTAGCATGCTTCCTTCCCATTTATCTTCATTTTCTCTGCCACTGGCAGCCCAGAAGAGAAAAGAGTTTAATACTGCTAACAGTGACTGAGAGGTGATATTGGTGGCAGAACTGTATCTCTGAATGTATCTCTAACCTGGTGCAGGGGGGGATGTGATCAAGACTGGTCATTTCTCACCACCCACACCATGTCTGTTCCAGGGAAAGAGAAGAGGTTATGAGCCCTTGGTGTTCATATGAATCTCCTACCCTGTAAGGCTGCCTAGATATGTCGCAATCTCACAGGACAAACCTGGAAGTGCATTTCTGATTTTGGACATGGCTTTGGTTTTGTATTTCTGTTCATTCTTGGTTTACATGAAGAGATTTGTCAGTCTTCAGCAAGAACTGGATCTTTAAAGACCGTGTCTGAGAATCTTGAACCTTCAAAAGTCCCAGTGATTGCCCTGGGGCCTCCACTCACAGCACTGCTGGCAAAAGGGGCTCATAAAGCAGAATTGCTGCTTTAAACCTTCTACATCCCTCGTCTTTTTAAAATTATTGTAATCAATCTATTTTAGGATAAGCTGTCCAATGACATCCTGGTCATTTTAAAAAAAAAATCAACAGGAAATTCTGAATGTGAGTCATGCCTTCGTCTTGGTGTTTTTCAAGGACTTTTGCGATTTATTAAAAAAAGAAAAAGCAGAAATCCTTGACGTTGACAGAAGCAACCACAGAAAGTCCATGTGTTGAGAAGTCAATCAACAAAGAAAGAACGTCTGTAAGCTCTAAATATTTACTTGATATAAAGTCTTTCTAATTAAGAAAAAACCACAACTCCCCAAAATCCAAGAGTGAGACCGAGAGAGAACTAGTGCCCCTGCTATTTTAATTCTACCTGAGAAAGCTGAGTTTTATTGTTTGGTGGTAGAAAAGGTCTGCATTGTGGGACACTGCAAAAATCCCAGATGTTTGTGAATATCAGATGCTTTAGGAACCACATACACAGATTAATCCTGTGCTCCCATCTGGAGTTTACAGACTCCTGATGAATGCATTAATGGTAGCTGCCAGCTTGCTGTGTTCCAAGGGCCGAAGTAAACTGCTGTAGAGCAGTATAGAAAACGGAAGCACATTAAGAGGAACTGGGACTCTGCAGAAGCTAGAGCGTTCCAGAAAATCCCCGTTATACGAGTTCACAGTGTTTTCACCTTTAAACTGGACACTGTCTTTATTACAGAAATGTGAAACCTTCTCTATGGTGACTGGTCAACAACTGTTAATTTGTGATCACAGGTCTTTTATCTTAATGACTTAAGACAGGGAATCATTCTAATCACACAAGAAATATCCATGGCCTTTAACAAAAAAAACTTGTATCAAAATAGTATTTTAAATTTACTGTAGTAAACTTTATCATTTTCCTTGTCCTCCTCATGCCTTTCATCAAGACGCAACAGAAGTTACACACTGGGATGGAGACGAAATCATACAACCTGTAAGCAGGTTGTCCTGAAAGACCTGAAGTCCTTTCCCAAGACTTTTTGGGAAAGTCCTTGCTCTCACGAGGGGCATCATCCATTTTCTGTGTGAGGCTGGACTCCTAAATGTTCATCCTCAAATTACGGACTTTTAGCTGATGAAATAAATTTCAAATAAAAATGAAGCTGGATTCAGACTGGTGTTGAACAATGCAGAAGGACTGTTATCACCAGCCCTGAAAAACGAAGTCGGACTCTCTGACATTGCGGTACTGTTTTAAGAATAACAAAAACTTAAAAGGGAAAATAATCTTGGGTTTTGTCAGTTTTGATTTCTGGCATTGAAATCTCGCATCCAAGCCGTGTTTCTAAGTTCTTCTTTGTAACTTCGAGGACCAGCTTTTTCTTTTCTTTTTTAATGAAGTACACGTTGAGGGTCTCACGAAACAAGATAACATCAAATAAGACTAGTTGTTGGCCTAACTGCGAGCACAGGGAACTGTACACCAGCATGCTACCTGTTAAAGCCCCTAAGCGGGCCCAGCGTACAGCCGGGTAGTTCCTCTCCAGCCTCAGACTCTGAAACAGGCATCTTTGAAGCAAGGGATAAAAGCACTGTCTGGCCAGAGATGAACGAAGGGTTAGCTGCTTTCTCTCCCTCCTTTTGCCTGGGTGCGTGGCGGAGACGGAGGAGAAGGAAGGAAACAGGCTGCGACTGGAGAAGCAGAACTGCGCGGTGTTACGGGCACTCGTGTCGCTGGGCTGACCTGGGGGCGTGCGTGAGCGCAAACGGCAGGCTGCTCAGCGCTGCTGGGAGGGCTCCGGCTGGCAGGACGGGGAGCGAGGCTTTGCAAGCCCTCCTGCGGGCTGCTGGGCCATGCTGGTACTGTTTGGGAAAGGTAACGGCGCTAAGGCCGCGGTGCTCCGCCTTTTCCTCCTGCCCCTCGAGACGGCAGCTCCGGCAGCGCGCCTCCCGCGCTCCGGGAAAAGCTGCGGGGCCGGGGAGGCCGGGGAGGCACAGCGGGGGGGGGGGGGGGTGGGAGAGCTGCGCGGGGCTGCCCCGCCGAGAGCCACGCCACAGCGAGCGGGGACGACTGGTAGATTCGCCTCACAAAATCACACTCCTAACTGAATTCAGGTGCTGTTACAGATGCACCTAGAGTTGCCTCATTACGGACGCTGCCCCCGAGGACAAGATCTGGCTTCAGCGGTTTGTTGCTCTCGTTTATGAAACGCTGCCTGATTGCTGTTAAGAGCTATGCAAGGTAGCAGTTGAGCAGTCGTTGGGGAGAAGGTAGCCCTTCTCCTCCCTGAAGGAGGAGCGCTCTGAAGTGCAGGTGGAAGAGGCCCTGTGTGTGTTAGTGGCCAAGGTGCCAGCAGATGGGGCTCGAGAACATGGAATGTTCTCCCAAGGGTTTGAGGGCCCTCCAGCTTCTGAGGTTTTGCACTCCAAATGGCTGCTAGGGTACAAGCACTGCCGCTCAGCAGCTGTATCATCCTCCCCTCCAGAGGAGTGCAGATGCAGGCTTGGCCCTTCTGGAAGCATTCTGCATTATTTTGCATCAAGGATTTAAGAAAAAAACGAACGCGCTCAGGCAAAGGGACAAGTCGGAGTGCTGAGATAGGACACTAGTCCACAACCAGTGCTTAAACAGAATAGGAGAAACTGGGTGTTCAGGGATCACTTTTCTCCCGGCTGCCAAAGTGGCCATACACATGCAGAGCAGCGGGGAATGAATGCAGCCGAGCCTTTGTGTTGTGCTCCTGACACATTTCTTCCAAAACGCACAGATTACATGTACTTTTGTATCATTCCTACTACCTCATTTATGGTACAAATCATTCTGATGTGGGATGAGGGCATCTGTTCAATGTAATGGTGGGAAAATATGTTTGATCAGGTCTTGTTGCAGTTGCTTTGCAAATGGGCATGTTTTTTTCTTTAAACCCCTACTGTATACTTGGAAAAAGGGATCCTATGCCCCAAGTCAAGTGAATTAATGTTTTGTAAAAGGAGGGTGTAATCATTTATTAGCACTGTGCTGGACAAAGTTCTTTGTGTTTGGAGATTTGGCCAAGTGCCTGGATTCAGGCAGCCTGTGACTTTTGCTTTAGTCTCCGAGATAAACTCTCAATGAAACAACGCTGGAGTTGCACCAGCTGACATGGATCCAGGGAGCAAACCCTGTCAGGAGGAACAATTTGGAGCAATGCCAAGCCTGGCAGAGGTGGCAGAACTTTTTGTAGATGTTCAGGGTATTTGTGGGATGAAGGGAAGAAGGGATCTGTTTGCAATGCGAGTCCAGGTTCTGGTCAGGTTTTACTTACTTGAAGCTGATTTGCTCATCCCTATGACCAGATCTTACTAGAAGAAGCATCAGTTTCTCTCATTTGTTATTTTTCTTTTCTATGGAGTATTGAATTTACTGCTGTCTAAATATCAAAACGTTCCTGGCTTGTTTTCAGCATTTGGTTGTGTATTCTGTTTCCTATGGACACGTACTCTACGGCTGACTTAGGCTTTGCTTGAAAAACACCGCCAGCTTCAAGGGTAAACCCTTTTCAGTATGAATGCAGTTAATTTAGTATGAATGTCACTTTGAGTGTTTTCCCAACATAATCTCTTTAAAGGTTAATCATAAAGTGAAAGAATGTGCTCTGGATTCTGACACAATGCCTGACAAATATTTTCAGCAGGCCACCACTAAAGAAACACAGGTGTGGTCTCGCTCTTAATGTCTCTGAAATAGTGTTGTATCTTTGGAGAAACAAAGATAAATTGAGAGCTTAACCCATTGGCTTCTTGGCATTTGAAAAAAAATTATTTAACTTCCACTTGTTCTGGTTTTGCTCATCTGTAATTCCCTGGGGGAGATTGTGTTTCAGAGGGATGAAATACTCTTGATGTCTTTATGAAAAATGCAAACAATGTGTTATTTTTAATGATGCCTTAGTCTTTCTGTTCTGTTGAATTCAGCAGGATGCTCGGAAGTCCAGTATTTACACAGTAAGCTTTAAACTGTTTTGGACTTAAAAGCACAGTTGAAAGAGATTAAATAATCTTATTGAAATATGTTAATAATTTCTGGGATTAATCCTGATTTTTTTTTTTTTTATTCAGACAAATCTATCATTCAGTATTCTTGTTTAAGAGTAAGCTGAAGAAAAAGGAGTAGTTCTAGAATTGTTTCAGTTTTGCTTCAACGCCAAAGGGGACATATGTATCTGCTTCTAGTAATTGGGGACATCTTGTTTTTTTCTTTTTTAAAGTGCCACCCTGTTTTTCTTAATATAACTTGTCATTTCCTTCTTTAGTCTTAGAGCCTAGAATTAATAGATTTTGTTTTGTTTTGTTTTATTTTGTTTGTTTCCTGAGATAGGATTGTATAGAGGGAAATGGGATGTTTTATGGAAACATAGGAAATCTTTCCAGCTCCTGTCCTGGTCATGAACACAGCTTCTACTAAATTATGTAATGTTACTGTCTGCTTTAGTAGTCTCTCTTGCATTCTCAGACTAACTGCATTTCAGGAATTGATATTCTAGTGTGGCAAAGGTGCCAGGGTAAGAAGTCTGCCTAGCTCTCGTAATGCTTCTTGCATGAGTCGTTAGAGAGATGAAAGAAAACTCAGTGCAAGGTGTAAATAGGTCTTCTACACAGCAGCTGGCTTACTTGTGCAAACAATTTTTGGTTTATCCTTTTAATTATCGCTTTAGGGTGTTCTCAAGCCAAGCATGTTCCTACCCTTTTCCTGAACCCTCCAGTCAGGAGAGGGAAGGAGGGACAGAAGGCAGCAAGAAGGGCTCCCTCCTTCCTCTCACCAGAGTCCTCCCCCTTTGATGAGCCAAATGCTGAATGGACTCTGTGTGTGGCTCTGCAGGAGGAGGCTTGTCAGAGGGAATTGATAAACAGTGTTGTGTCCATCCCCCCCCTGCCCCCTCTTTTTTTCCTCCAAGGAAATTACTGTTTGTATTTATGAAGCAAAATGCTGGTTAGAAGCACTCAGTATTTTGAAGTTTGCTCCCTCCACTGCATTTCTGAAAGCGAGTGTGTCAGACAACGCTGTCTGCAGAAGGTTAGGGTCTTCTAACCCTTTGGTCAGTTGTTCTTCTATTAGAGGCCTAATTTTCCTAAGCTCTTCAGTTTTTATCCTTTCCGTGTCCCTGTGAAGTGATCCTGTTACCTCCATTTCACAGGTATGGAAAGTAAGCCACAAAAAGATGGAGACTTGCCCCATGTCTCATAGAAAGTCTGTGGCAGACCTCTAGCCCTCCTTCCCCTAATTGCGTTGGGAGGTCTCTGGCTAACAGAACATGCACACAAAAACCACACAGGAATGCAGGTTTTAATGCCATCGTTGAGTCCATTGACTTTCACCAAGGAACTCCTTCACTGAGACACACTGGGCTTGACATGAAAAACTGATTCAAGTATTTGAAAAAATAGAGCAGTACTTTCCAGTTTCCTCAAACATAATTTCCATTTTCCAGTGTTTGAAATCTGGTCAAATTAGAATCTAGCCTTTTGGAAGTCTGAGGGGGAAAAACCGCTCCTACTGATAGATATTCATTCAAGCCATGTTGTAAACTGGCCATTATGATATTTCATTTGTCAGCATGTACTACAATCACTTGTTCTGGATCCCTTGGGCAGACTGCCTTTCAAATCAATATTAATTATGTACCACTAGACAGTAGCTAATCTGAAAGAAAGAACAAGTTTCATTTAACAGATGACTGATGGTTACTAGCTTCCCCATGAGTGTGGGTTTTGGTTTTTTGTTCTGGTTTTTTTGTGTTTGGTTTTTTTTTTTCCTTTTGAGAACCCCCCAATCACAGTATTGCAGCACTGATTGTATTTTCCTTTGTCTAATAATATAAAATAAAATTAAAAAAAAGTATCACCTTGTTTTCCATAAATCTAGCATCAAATTCAGAATTACTGGCATCCTCGTAAGTGAGATTCTGTAAGATCCATCAGCACAGAAGTTCAGCTCCAGCACCTAATGCCTTCAGAGAGCTCACCCCTGGGTAACATTTTTATTCTTTCTGGCAATTGTCCAGCAAACAACAGAGGAACCTGACAAAAGTGGCTTTGAAATGTGTGTTTATTGCATTGTCTTCATGCCAGAACTAGCCGTTCATCTGAAATTTGTAAAAACTGCTCCTTATAATGGTCTGAGTATCTGGAGGGTGATCTGTAATAACCATGAGCTGGAAGCTCTGCTGGGATGTCTGAGGCTGACAGGTAATTTCTGTTAGGGTTAGATGTGTGTCAGCTTGCTTTCTTCACTGAGAGTGTAAACTGAAAGATATCTGGTTTATAGATGATGTAGTAGCAAGACTGTCAGTAATCAGTGAAATTAAGGATTTGGATATGTATTGTTATTATAAAATTAGTTAGCTGGAGTAAGAGTCAAGTTAATATAGTTGTTAGTGTGAAAATGCTCACTGAATTGGAAGAGGGGGTTGGGAAATTTCTCAGAAGATCTCCTGGTCCATTCCCTTGATCACCTACACCAACATCACTCTTGACAATTGTTCATCCATCCCATTCTCAAACCTCCTGTGATGGCAGCTTATGGCCTCCCCAGCTGAACCATGTAAGGCTTTTACCAAGTGTCTGAAGGGCTCCAGCAGCTCCTTGGCAGCCGGCAGAGCTGTGATTTGCTGGCTGCAGACAAGAGGTTCCCTTTTTCTGTAGAAACTGAGATAGGCAGGTTTGGAAGTAAAATGTTCTGTATGGACTTGCAATGTGCCATGTCATTAACAGGCAGTGTTGGGTTGTTTTTAATAGTTTAGCCCTGAAACTGTAGAACCAAACAAATGAGAAGCTTAACTAGTGCTTCTGCAAACTGGTTCAAGAAAAAAAAGAAATGGAGCAATAAGGTATTTCCGCCTATGCTTCTCATCTGTACCTCAAACCCGTCACTGCAGTGGGTGCAGTGTCCTCGCAGCCTTGTCTCCATGCAGTTGGAAGTGCTGGTATTTAGAATTTTTCTAACATGAGTTGTTCCTGGATTTGCAAAGAACAAAGCGTTACTTGATCTGGGCAGAGTGTCACTGATACCGCACATTGCTGCATCTCTGGTTGCCGCTTTAGCTCTGCCGTCTTGCTTTTCCTGACAGCTGGAATGGATGTGAATTTTGGTCTTCTTTTTTGTAGATTACAATATCTATTTATCAACGTTCTTGGGTTTTCCTTCATCGCTGTAACTCACTTGAGCCCCTTAGCTAGAAGAAAATTCTGTCAACTCTTCATGTAAACTGAGACATCACCACTGTGAATAGTGCTGGAATTTTATTTATTAAGTAAAGACTCTTGGATTTCTAGCTTTTGCTTTGGAATGGCAGCCGCGAAATACTACCCTCCCCTGCCTGTCCCTAGAGAAAGGAAGCCTGTAGTATAGCAGGCAGTGCAGGGTCAGGGGTCAATCTCATGATATAGGTGGCCCAACCACAGCTGCATATCGAAGGCATGCTTTTAAATGGAAGGAGTACCTTCATGGGGCTTAGCACAAAGTCCTCCATGCCAGGGAAGAAACATCTGCTGAAGGAATCATAAGGAAGAGACAATCCCTGTCACTCTCCTCCTGTCACCACTGTAGGATGTACCTTCATCCTTATTCTGTAGTTGTAGCTTTGCATCTGTTACATTTGAATCTGAAAGAAAAACCTTTAAAAAAATAATTTTGGCAATATGTGAAGGTATGGCAGAAACTCACTTTAATTTAGGGGGGGGTCTATTTTAGGTAGTAAACAGTAGGTACTTTCAAAATCATAATGGTTAGGACTGCAATGTGAACAAAGTTTGAGAGCACTGTGGTTTGGGGTTTTTTCCTCACTTTTTTTGCCATCTATCCCAATGGGAACAAGTGTTCTCACTGAGAGTGGCATTTTCATTATCGTGTATATTTCTTTGAAAACTGGGGGAAAACAAAACAATCAGCAAAGAGTGTGAACACCATCAAGGAATGCTTATCTTTTAATTCTCAGTGCACTAGGAAATATCCCTGGGGAAGCTGTTGGAGGGAGACTTTAAAGTCTCCAGACATTTAGATTAGGGAATTTAGGAATTTAGGGAAGTCTGAAATAAAAAAAATAATAAAAAATTGGAATGGGCATCATGTACTTTTCTTAAGTAGGTGTATCTAAACATGGATGCAAGTTACTCATTAGTGTATATAAAAAAACCTTGAAAATTAATCTTTGCTATCATTTTGTGGCCCACTTTCTCATATCTTATGGTCCTCAGTTGAAAAACATACACAATTAGGAGCACAATTGACTTCCTTTTTTGAAAGGCTGTTGTAAAAATAAAAAAAAGTTATGTGCTTCCACTTGTACAAGCACAGAAATAAGTACAATTGAAACATAAAAGCAATAAACAAACATTCACAGTTTGGGCTTCTTTTTTTTTGTTGTTAAAAAAAAAGTTTTAAACAAACTAGGCAACACTCCAGGAAATGATTCTTAATGTTTTAAATATATTGTTTTAAATTTAGGTGATCCTTCACTTTATTAAGCGGGTGCGGGGGAATGAGAAACATTGTTGTAGGTTACCTGTTTATTAAACTCTGCCTGCTGTTATTCCAGAAATAACTGAATGACACAATTTACATAAGCACTATCAGAAAACAGATCATCTAAATCAAAGCTTAAAGTTGAAATTCTTGTTTACTATTTTAATTTCACCTCATTTGCTGTGTTTCTATTCAGATAAAGATGTAAATAAGATACAAAAAAGAAATTGTTGTAGGCCGGATGTGAACCAAGATGCATAGACCTTTTCCAATACAGTACTTTGTGTCCTGGTTTTGACCTTTGCTTGTCCAAATCACTGCCTGGGTTTGTAGGCACAGTCACTTAAAACTCCTTCATCGTGTCGTGTACAATTTACACTTGGTTCTTCCTGGTGGTTGAATATCTTCACAATGGCTGAAAGTGAGCCACCTACACAATGGGTGGTTGCTATAGGGTAATCTTAGAACCAATGGCTTTGAGGTACCTGGCTCAGCCTTCTGCTGAGCTGTGGATTTGGTTGGCTTGGGTTAATAAAGTTGGGTTGCCAATATTGCCTGACCTCTTCAGTTGGAAGCATTTCCTTGCGTTCTCCTGCCTGTTTATAGCCATCTCTTTCCCCGTTCCAAACACAGGCTTTGTAGCCAGAACTGTCATTTTGTAAACCGTATTTTCAATGCCTGGTTTATGACCAGGTACTATGTATCATAATGAGTTCCAAGCCTCACAGATTTGAATATGTTTGAGGGTCTGGGTCTATGAGAACTCAAATAGTGAGATATTATAGTCATTGAAGGTGTCAGTAACATAACAGTACAAATGGCACTTGGGTTTCTACACAGCCTTCTGCACACCCAATCATTTGATTTGTACACTTACTCATAGGTCATGCATCTGCAGACTTTGCAGGATATTTGCATTCTTTACATGTTAAAGCTCTGGCTTTTTCCTTGAATTCTTCTATTAGAAAAGCATTTTACGTTCTCTGACATCTGCAGTCTAATACATGTTATATATAAATCTGGATTTACTGAAAATGTCTTTACGTATTTTTCAACTTCTTTTGGAACATTTATTGGAGAAGATACATTTGGCATGATAGGCTGTGATGCAGTACAACTGTATTTTACCTAGCACTGTTTTCAAGAGATTAGATTTCTCTAGAGAAGCATGGTTGTCTCCAGTAAAGATTTACTGTCTGTTTGGCACAGCTCAGTACAAGCCTGCAAACCCTCCAAGATGGAGGCACTGTGAGACCATAATACACAAGGCCACAATTTTCTCCCTCTGGGAGAATTTTTAATCTGTGCCAGCACTTCATTTTGGGGTTTGGCTCAGTAGTGGAAGTGGAGCTGCTCTCTAATTTCTGAATGTTAGATGGTGACCCGGTTATTGGATGTTTACTGTGTGGATATGTTGCTTTAGTTTAATAGGAGGCTGTCAGTAAAAACAAGCAGCAAGGAAACAATGTCACGGGGTGAACCACCCAAATGCCCAGTGCTGTTATGGGACAATGGTAGGACCAGTGGCTTGGAGGAGTCTGGCTCGACCTCAGACTGCATTTGTAGAGCTGGTGTGGGTGAGCAGGAATTCAAAGAACAAAGGAGGTCTGGCTGGATTATAAGGGACTCCCTTTCTCCAGAAATTTGGAACTGTTTGAGAAGAGCTAGGTTAACACTGGTGTCAATTTGAATGTTTTGAAAAAAACAATACTGTCTAGTCTACTATAAAGGTGTGGTAGGACACACAAGTAAAGCAGACTGCTGTTTAGTTTGTTTGGGTGTTTTTTTTCTCTTTAAAGAAAGCCTTTCTCATAACCTTGTTATAACTGATTGAAAACCAGAGGCAGTGCCTTAGAATGAAGGGTTGTTCTTCTTGTCACCATGTGAAAATGGGTAAGTACCAAATTCTGGTGTACCTTTGGGGGAAACAGGGTTTACATGCAGAGCACAGGACTTCAGAATAGGGCCTGATGCTAGGAAAATCACATAATTTCAAAGAATAGATTCCAGAAAAGACTTCCGTGAGGGAATATGAATGGAATAATTATGCAGCTAGTAAAAAAGTGAACTGAAATCAACCGAGCAGTGACTGAGGCCTGGTAGGAAGAGGAATTATTTTTTCCTAAACTCACACTTCACACTGTTACAAGCAACTTCTTGGCTCTCTTAGTGCTGACTCTGTAATTTCTTAGACAGAGGATCTACTTTTAAACACTTTGGAAGTCCCACTGGCTTCACTGGAATTTCTTCAGGTGCTTCTTAAGCATATGCTTAAATTTTCAGACTGTGGCCCATGGTACTCAGCTTTTGATTGTTCACTAGTTTAAGTTATAGCCTCTGAAGTAATTTTCTTCTAGCTGTGTCAGGGCTTTGTTGTAGCAAAAGATTTTAACAGAATGGGACAAATTGGGTGCTATCTGTAGAGTACAGTCTCTTGAGACAGACTTGTCCTTCATCCTACAGCTTTATTACCCTGTTGTGGCATGATATGTTGCCCATGTGACAGGTCTTAATTGTAAGGTCTTTGTTGTACAAACCAGCATCTAACCAATAAGTCTTGTGAACCAGTTTCTTAAACCCTTAATTTAACACAGCAAAGAACCCAAGCATGCAGATGAGGTGTCTTAATATCTAGTGAGATCTTAGTTAAGTAGCTCTTCTCAGACATTATTAGCTGTTTTTTTGTAGGCACGTGCTGCTAGAACCCTTTAACTTGTTCCAGAGAATGCAAATTAAATTAATTTCTTTATAGGCCACTGAATGCTGCTGGATTTTTTTGTTTTACAAATCAATTCCTAACAGTTCCAAACTGCCTCCTCATATTGACCCTGCAGGACTGCAATAGTTGATGTAACCTGATGTGAGAGAGGAATCACCTTGTTCGTATCCAGTTCAGCTCCAGGTATCTTTTTCCTTCATGGGTCACCACCATCTAAGTGTGTGATTTAAAAATAGGTGCTGCAGAGACTGTTCCAGCCAAGGAAGCCTTCTGCTGAGTATATAGTATCTGAGTGGCATGGGAACCCGAAAGACATTGATGTATGGTTTTCCTAGAAGCTGCCCAAGAGAGCTGAAAAGCTTGGTGCAGCGCCCTTTGGCAACTGTTTAGGTGGGAGCATGATTTACCCCCTTGCAGTGATACTGAAGCTGTAACCTATATCTACAAACCCTTGGCAACTGTTTAGGTGGGAGCATGATTTACCCCCTTGCAGTGATACTAAAGCTGTAACCTATATCTACAAATTAAAGTCAAGGATTTATGAACCTTGGAATATTTTACCCATGCCTCTGAACTGCCAAGTGTAACTATTCTGGGCTGTAACCCAAAACATAGTTTACTGAAATTCCATTGCTTTAATGATGACTTTTTTTTTTCCTATAGAAAACAATATGAAACATTCTGCCATCCAAACATAATTACATTCTGCATCTGGAATTTGTTGATGTTTCCTTTTGCTGCTCATATACATTCAATTCAATGAAATGGTTAGTGAATGCCATCGTATCCTAAATCTCCGTTACTGTCAGCTGTTATAGCTCTTGCATTACAGATGAGAACTGTTGGATGGTGAATTCCAGCAGTCACTGTGTGGAACACTGTCCTGTCCTTTCTCTCAAGAAGATTTGAAGAAGTAGGTCACTGAGGCTGAAATATGTCTTGGGAATGAAGATGAAACCATTTGGATGTACATCGCTCAAGACGGTCCATGTCCTGTATGCATACGCAGCGAGATTTCTGTGGCTCTCAGTTAATGGGGAGGTTGGAATCAGAACGGAAAAGGCACTTAGATCCACACTTGACAGAGGTAGGAGTGTGGATCTCTTACTAAATGTTTGGTGGTGCTGTGGATACTGAAACAGCAGGAAGATGCTACAGCCTCTTGCTTGGCAGTGCCTTTAGGAGAACCCTAGGCCCTCCCTGGTCCCCTTTTTGCCCAGTATGCAAATGAACTTTGACCCAGGGCTAAGAAAAGAGCTTGTTCTCCATGAGAATTAGCGTTCAGTCTTCAGAGGTGAGCTGTTGCTTGTTCTTTGTTTCCAGATTTAAACATATGGTAGTGTATATCACGAGTTCTTTCATCCCAGGATGATCTATGGCAACTGGGGAGGGTTAAAAGGAGGCATGGCTGTCAGGAACAGAGGCACCAAAGCCTTCAACACATCAGGAGCTGTGTTGTGAAAAGCTCTCTTGAGGCAATGGCAGGCTTTCAGGTAACCACAAAATGAGGTCTTAAGCCAGCCTTTAGACAAGGGCAGAGGTAATCCACAAACGTGGCCCTAGTGGAGTACACAGACAATCTAATTTTCTCTGGTTCCTATGGTGGGCAGAGCAAGTGGATGTTTTCCAGATGTCTGCAGAGATTATTTCTGAAATTGTGTTGTAGGAAAACAATCTACCACATGAAAGGATGCTCGTGCCAGGAAAGTGAAGGAGAATGGCATGCATTAACAGTGTTTAATCCTTCCTTTTTTCTTTTCTTGTATTCTCAGAAGTGGAAGTTTGTGCTGATCAAGAAAGCTCCTTTGTACTAAACCCGTAGCTTTACATGTCATCTTCTGGCGAATTTTCATCAGATGGATTTAAGGAGGTTGTGCACAAGCAGTCCTAATAACAGCCTCTAGGGATCTCCACTGTTGGGGAGGCCACAGAAATAGCTGAATTGGGAATATGTATGTGTTTTATTTCTTTTTTTGTTAGCCTCATCCCCAGAGCATCTCCAGCAGAAGTCTTCCATGATGAGGATGGTATGAAGCAGTGCAGGAAATGGAAGATCATTAGACAGACAGAGTTACAAGCTGATTACTGAATCTTTGAGCAGCAGTTGTGTTTAGACAGGAGAAAAAACAAGGGAGCAAAAGTGATTTGATGCAATTCCATGGAAAGAGACATTTTCACTGCTTGCATAAATTTCAGCAGACCTAAGCTTCCTCCAGCTCTAAAGGACTCTACAGCCCATCTAGCTACAGCAGAAATTAGGCTGGCCTTTGGGTTGGATTGTGTGTGGATCCTATGTGCAGGGCATTTGCTCTGGAACACATTAAGCTGATGCGATCATCAGCTGAAAATGAGCAGTTCCGTGAGAGTCAGAAAACCCAGGCTGCTTCCTACCTTTTGCCTGTGCAATTCAGTGATTTCGGGGGTTTCCGTGTGTATGTCTTTCAGCATGTTACAATGAAGATCCCTTTCAATCAGGGCTTTTCTGAAAGTAATTTGGCAAAGTTAAGCTACGTGCTTCTTGCCTGAGAGCTCAGGTTCTGAGTGCGCGTGCTTAGCTCTGTCTGTCATCAGCAACCACTTTAACCTGAGGTGAGGATACAGGCTCTGAAATCCCCCCCAGGCTATATTTGTTAAAGCAAGATGATGAAAGGTGAGGGAGGCAGATTACAATGCGTGGAATGAAACCCAAAGGAATAAATGCACCTTAAACTTCTACTGTGCTTTTATGAAACCTGGAGAGCTGACTTCATAATTACCTGCTCAGCAATATATGCTGATAAGCTGGCCTTTACTTCCAGTCCATGGAAGTTTAACCAGAGCTACGTGTCAAGGAGCAATCCCTTCAAGGGAGCACGACAGGACTCACAGAAGCAATTCCAGAAAATATTTTGGTAGGGCAGTGCAGTGATGTTAGTCACTAGTCTGTTATCCTGGTGATAACTGCCCCTATTCTGGCAGCCCCTGCACCGGCTGAGAGTTATCACACCTTCCTTCTTACAGCTGCCATGCTTTGTGGGATAGCACCCATCCCTTTGATCCACTGGTACTGGGGCATCTGTAATGTCATCCCAGCTCAGTTCAGGGGAAACTGCTAAGCCTGGAGCACTTCTTAACCTCTGTCACTATGACTTGCAGTTAGGGCACCATTACATGTAGAGCTTTGCTTGTAAGTCTGGTAAGGTCTGGAAGATGGGCAGAGGACTTGATGAGCAGCCTGATAGACAGGGTAACGTGTTCACCTGCATCAGCAACATTCACAGTAGAACAAATGATCAGTCCCATGTAAACACATCCAACTCTCTATGCAATCATATATTGCCCTCTGAGAATACTCCTACAACATCTTTTTAGTGACACCCTTGCAGTTCATGAGCATTAAAGAAATGCCAGGAATTCACCCTGGCTGGAAAGGAAGGGTATTTGAGGGAACATGAAGCACAAGTCCAGGGTAAGAACTGAGAAAGTCCAGTCCCTGCAGTCACAGGTCACTATGTCCTCTCATCTTCTCTGTGAATTTATCAACAACCATTTTAAAACAGTAACATTTTTGTGTGCTTTGTGTTTCTCCCATCCTGTTGGAAGGCTGTGCCAGAATCTTTCTGCACCTTTTTCTAATTTCTAGCAGAAATTTATTAATGGCTGGCTTATATCCACTGCTTGTTGTGCAAATGTTTTCCTTCAGATTAGATGGCTCTTCTTCCTGCTGTTTGCCCTTCTGCTTTATTTACAGAGAGCCTTGTGTATCTCCTCTCAACCTCACTTCTGTTGCATCTTAAAAGGTACATCTTTGCAGTGCCTGAGGGAGCAGTGCAGAGAGTGCTGAGCTACTGATTCCAGGTGATGTGGAGTGGGCTTTCTGAAGGCTTTCCAGCCAGGTCCAAAAAGCTGTCCATGCCATGGTTCTTTGTAGCTTGGGTTTGTGTCCAGAAGGATTACAGGTGTGTTCCCATCCATCTCAGACACAGCCAGCTTGAGTGAATGGAAGATGAAAATGTTGAAGTTGTATCCTGAGTCTTCTCCTGCCATATTACCTCTTTGATTTGGCCAGGGCGTCTCAAAGCTTTGAAGCAAATGATCACCAACCCCCTGCTGCCTTTCTGAGACTGCAGGCTGTTCAGCAACCTGAAGCACTCATATATGTTCATACTGAAATTGTTCATTCAGCTCTTAGACTTCAGCAAACTAGCAACTACTTGGTGTGATATAAAACATGGAAGTTATTAAAGTGAAATAACATATCTTTCCATTCTGAAATTTACTAACCATATGGGAAGTTTCCAGGAATAACTCATACATATCAATTTAGTGCTTGCCAGGAAGACTGTTTCAGAAATTTGTAGGACAGTACAGCAGTTACCCTACCCTGTCTCACATGGAAAGATTTTCCTTGTGTCCTTTACAAGCACTTGACACTGAGAACAGTGTGCTCACAGCAACAATTACATGTTAATGTAGGTTAATATAAGTTCATGTGTCTGAGTCTTGAAATGCTTAGCTCTCCTTTTCTGTGTTGCTTGACAGCTTTATTACTGCAAATACTAGGAGAAGCCAGTTCAATATGCTGAACACTATCAAAAGATTTTTCTTTATGGTCTTAAGAGGGCTTATCTGTAATTCCTGGCTGCACAATCTTTGAAAACTATAATGTTAGTGATTTTTTTCATTTTTTTTTAACACATGGTTTATTTTTAAATAAAGGCATTCTGAGGCAGAACAGGGTCATTGTTAACTCTTTTTCCCCCCTGGGCTCTTCTAGGGAAACTGCAGATTTGACACAGTTGCTTTGTTTTGTCAGTCTATGGCTATTTCATTGAATTATTCAATTGGAAAAATTGCCTCAAGAGTGTGAAGTATTTAAATATTTCATTGCAAAATTTCTAAAATGAAACTGCAATTTGCGGTAGCAATTTGTTTTGAATTTTTTACATAATTTTTACCAAAATTGAATGCTTCAGAAGGACTCAAACCAAAACAGTATAATGAAGACTGCTTTTTTCCCCTCAAGTTTTACTTTACCATGAATTAAAAATATTACTTTTATCTGAACTTACTATGCTTTTCTAATCCAGAATGACCAATTAATAAGAAAAATCTGTTGGTCACCCAGCGCTGCTCCTGGGCTGTGGGTCTGAGCCAGCCAGGGCGGATCTGTCTGCAGCATGGCCTGGCCCATAGGCTTGTGGTCACCTACAAGCCTTTATCCCAGCTCATGTAAACTTGTTGGGACACGCATTCCCCTTTGACCTGCAGATTCACTGAGGCCAGCAGCTGTGTGCTGAGCTCTAAATACAGTTGACAGTTCCTCAGCTGACATAAATTGTCATAAGTCTGTTCAAGCCAGTGACATAATGTAGTGATAGCTACATTAGCTATCGGCTAGGTAAAGGCTAAAGGCATCACTGAGATTTCAGTGCTCCCTTTGGGAGGGTTGCGGGAGAACTGAAGGAGTTTTACTGTCAGTCCCTCTGCCAAGCACAGTTCCTAGCTGTCCAGGACTGCATTAATCTGAAGATTGCGCAGTCACCTTTTATTGTTACTTTCGTAATTTGCTATTTCTAACTGAGGATTTGCAGTAACAGTTTGCATCATGAAACTCTTAATTTTAATTTCTCATCCTCTTCCAGTCTGACTGTCCAACCTCCTTCCATCATGCTCCTTTCTGGAGCTGGAAATAAATGGGACACACTTGTACTCCTGTGACAGCAGGGAGAACCCATATCAGGGATCTGACTCTGCTGTGGAAGATGCTGTCTGTCTGGCAGCAAAGGAATGATCCCTGGCCAAAGGCCTTCTCTTTCCTTAAACCACCCATTTAGGAAGGGCATGAAGTGGACTGAACCCAGTGGAACTTAGGCATATGCCCATGTTTTACTCTGTCCTCTGAATAGGCACCAGCTTAAGCATCTTCTCAGCCACTTGTTAGGATGTGGTAACGTGACTGTGCATCTGAGCGCTCCACGGGAATGCACATTTCAATTGCCATTTCTAGAACAAACTGTCTGCGGCCTTGTTGACAATCAAAGGGATGCCTGATGCAGCATCAAGCTGCAAATGATGAGTCAGGCTGTGTGTGTGAGCAATTAAACACCATTCCCTGGTGCACAGGAGTTGTCAAGAATTCCCAGTAGTAAAGAGGAGCTGCAGGAAAGGCTGGCATGCCAGACCCACTGCCTTTGATCTGGCCTGAGCTACAGCAAGGACTAGACCTGCATGTTATTTGTCTAATACTTCTGCCTTCATCTGCAACGCTTGAAACCTGTTTTTGAAAATGATGCTGTCATTACAAAAAGTGATCACATGATCACATGTTGCAAAGGGGATTTTTGATCTCTGAATTTTTTTTAAAGCTCCCCCCCCCTTTTTTTTTTCTTTGAAAAACTAAAGAGCTTAACTTTTCACTTGAATTTCTCTTTTTTTCCCATCTGTCTTTTTGTCCTCTTCAGTTTTACCCCTCAATCTCTAGCACGTATGATTAGTGCACAGTGATGCCTAACAGGCAGATCTGCAGCCCCAGGCCACGTGTCCCCACCACGGGGTCCTGCTGCTGCTGCTCAGCAGGTCCTAGTGGGGCTCACTGAATAAGTCACAGCAACAGATTGTGCTGAGACATTTCTCCATCCCAGTGACTTTTTCACTGACAAGACAGGGCAACTGCTAGAAGGATCAATCCACGTTAGATGGAACAACTCATTGTACGAACACAAGCTTTTTAAAATGTAAGGTATATTTGCCCTTGCTACAATATTAAGACTACTCATCCCTGTTCTGTGGCTGCAGCTATATCCATATCAAAGCATAGATATTATGTATATGTTATCAATTACCTGCAACACTATTCCGCTCTTGAACTGTATCATGAATCTTAGCATCGCTTTTTTATACTTTTACAGTTGTACTCAGATTTCAACTCTAGAAGAAGAACAAAGAGTGTATGTTATGTATAACTGCAAAAATATCTAAGCAGTATAGGAAAACCATTTAATTGAATACTGATACAACTGGGATGTATAAAGAAGCTATAGCTGTAAA
Organism: Astur gentilis; assembly: GCF_929443795.1. Taxonomy (NCBI): domain Eukaryota; kingdom Metazoa; phylum Chordata; class Aves; order Accipitriformes; family Accipitridae; genus Astur; species Astur gentilis. The sequence continues at coordinate 23,923,992 of NC_064889.1, forward strand.
AGTATTTATAGCTAACCAAGTTTCTGTTAACAGGCACTGGAAATGCTTGGAGATCACTGTGGGCAACTTGGTTCTGGGCTGTCTGGAAAAAGGTGACTTGAAAGTTCCGTGTTCTCACCATCTGAAAATTTTAAAATTCTTCAAGGTATTCAAGCTGAGCACCTGGTAACTGAAACATCTGAAATCAAGCAGTTTCTGTAAAAATGTAGGGTTTGGTTTTACAAAATGGCTGCATTGATCTCAGAGTGGCTGCTCAAAAGCATGGCATAAGCAGGAGAAATGAAAGGTTGCAAAACTGTAAATTTTTATGCTTAATCTAGTTTCAAGGAATATTTTAGATTACTGTAATGTCAATAGGTAAAAATGCATTTCTGCTTTACACAAAGTACATATGGAGTCCAGCTCATAGGCAGAGGAGGAACTGTTTGAGCCAGGAATTGTATAGAAACTTTTTCTGAATTTCTGCTCACACACAGTTAAAACCCTCTGTAAGGCAGTGGCTCCCACTGGGAGCTTCATGCTGTGGAGAGGGGGGCAGTGGAAGGAAGATGGTGGGGAGAACATACTGTTCTACTAGCACTTTGTTTCTGTAGACCAAAAAAGTGCAACGTGACCTTAAGTATATGAACTGGGCAGTTTCTAAATCTTCTGCAAATTACAGAACTGAAAGTATCAAATCCTTTGTGTATTCATCTCTTTTTAGATATTGTGAACAGAAGAGCTCTTTATGGAGGGGTGCTGAGTGCATTGTCTCCTTCCAAATCCAGGGTCTGCATGGGGCTCAGGTATATTCCAAACCCATCATAGCCTTGAAATACATTTAAATTTTTTAAAAATAACTCTCTGAACTTCTTGTTTTCTTCCTCTTCCAAAAGCACAGGCATCAGTACTTACTGAGATCAGGGTTGTAGCCAAATAAATACAGTCTTTCTATACGATGAGCAAGCCATGCTCTTGAGATATGATGTTCCCAGAAATGGTAGCAGCCTTTTAAAAATTAAAAACCTCTGCTCATTTTCTTTTTATTTATGCTGCTCTGTTAATAAATGCCTTGTTTGATTACTTTTAAATTTTGTGTTTCTGGAATGAAAATAGAATACTGGCTTTTAACTCTGGCTTTTAATTCTGTATGCCTTATTATTTCAGCTTATTAGAAGGCTGAGAAGAGGTCGGGTTTTTTACAAAGACTGGATTGTTCTAAGATCATTGTAAAGCCAAATGTTTAAATGCTGACCATTTTAACTTACTTTCAATGCTCTGCAGTAATTGGTAGAAATCTTGAATTTTTTTCTACAACTTCGTAAAAAAGTTCTTAATTGATGGAAAACTTTTATGTCAAAATCTTGGCTAACTATTAGAACAGTATACAAGACCCTGGTGGAAACATCTTGCGTTCTGGGATTTCTCTGACTTGTAATGTTGCTTTTTAGCTAGACTGACTTTTCTGATAATGAAATGAAAAAGGAAGCTATAGGCAATTTACTTGCCATGAAGCCCTGCAGACGTAGGATTCAGGATTTGGATATATTTTGGTTAACAGCTGTTTTACATGGGTAATACAAAGGGTATGAGGAAGGGGAATAGATGTCAAGCATTTGTATAGAATGGTCTGAAAAGTCCCTCAGATCTGAATATTTCTCTGAATCTTGGGAAGATGTAAATCTCCACCTGAAGTTCATGGCTGGCATTTTCTTTAAATACAGCAGGTACTGTCCATGCTTTTCATGTGAGCAATTGTAATGTTGTTGGTTAACCGGGACCTTAATCTGGCACCAAAATTTTGTCTTGCTCTGAACAATTCTGTGGATCTGGAGTTGTCTAAAAGGAGCTTTAATCTATCACAAGGGCCAAGTCTAACAGTTTTTTTCAACTTACCTTTTTTTGGACTGTACTAAGGAGTAAAATCAGATTCTCCATGAAGTGAAATCTAGTTATTAGTATATGCTATATTCTGCTTTTGCGTGCCTGCAAATATTTTTGAGGTGGACTTTTTTCTGAGATGGGATATGCATGATCAGTTTTAAGAAAAACACAGGTATTTCCATTCCTATTCTGCTTTCAGATCTTCAACTTGTCCTGAAAATTAAGGAGTTTGTTTTGGTTTTGTTTTTGTTTTTGTTTTTTTTAGTAAGTATTCTTATAGTTATTTGAAAAGCCTGAAACAAGGAATGAATTACTAGTATACATCAGATGGGATGAGAATGGTAATTTTTTCTGTGTGCTGAAAAGAGCTAGAAAACATTGAAAAATTTTGACCAGAGCTTTTAATTGGTATTTAAAATGTCTATCACTACTGATAATTAGCGTCTAAATTTGTTAGCTCATATGGTGTAGCTGCAGCTTCTTAGATCAGAAATATGTTCTGTTCTCTGTCCAGCTGGTTTCCTGTAAAGTGCTGAATTATTCTAGCTTTTATGGGTCATTGTTAAAAATGGCAGGAAGGGTCATTGTTAAAAATGTTTTCAGAACTTTGATAACCAGTTTATCAACTGATTCACATGTTTAATCAGTTAATAGGTTTTCCTTTTCAGTGCATGGGAATTTCTTTGTTTATCTTAACTGAGTAACTGTTTCTACAGTGGGAAGAACTGTAGTTGACTGATAATCTTTTCAAATATGTGGGGTTTGCTCTTGTGATGCAAGTTATATGGCCAGATCCTGCACTCACGAGTAAGTCTGTATTCTTAGGGAATAGTCCACTGGAATAAAGTGCAAGGGTTTGCATGTGAATGAAACCCTCAAAAGGTCCAGTATTCTGGGGATACAGAACTTGGAGCCATAGTTATGAGGCAGTTTACGATAAGGCTTTTAAAGGCATTTGGGTATTTAAAAAAGATGAACAGGTGCTTTTGAGAATTTTACTGGGTGGTTAAGTGCCAAACATCTGTGGTTCCTCCAATGACTTGTAAAGAATTTCTTAACAAGATACTTTATCACCGAAAATGCCCATGTGTCAAAAGGTACGCGTTCAGCATGAAACATCTCCAAGAACTGAGATCCTCTGCCTCTCTGGTGACCTGTTCTAGGGCTGCACCACTTCTCTCTGAAAAAGTTTTTCCTAATGTCCAATCTGAACCTGCCAAGATGCAGTTTTTGATATTGCCCCTAGTTCTATCATCTGTCTCAAACAAGAAGTTTGGCTCTGTGTTGTCACTATAATTTCCCTTCAAGTAAGGCAATTCAGTGTAGGCTACTTCCTTGCAGGCTGCTATTAGATAGCCTGTTACTAGATCACCATCTCTTCATCAGACCAAGCAGGCCAGGGCCATGCTTCAGATGAAGCCCCGTATGCACTTTGCCTTACTTACTGAGAGAACACTGTTGGCTCACATTCAGCTTGAAGACAGGGTTTTTCTCTGCCATTCCCATTGTAATAAGGCCAGTCTGCTCCTGTGTTTATTAACAAACCTTAAGCCAAGCAGAACTGTAAGCTTTATTTTGCTTTTTTTGAAATAAATTCGATGATGTTTGCTTTCTATGTAAAGAATGACTTGGCATGGAATAATACACAATAATAAAGTTGCAAAATTTGAGTTTACATAACATTTATCTGCCTTGAAATTGCAGATACTTAGAGCTCTGCAACACTCAGTCGGGTTCATAAGAGAACCATATTCATACAATCACAGCAGCTTCTGGGAACTGGCATTGTATTCACACGTGAGAAAGAGTTAGCAGCATGTTTTTAGTGTTCTGGTTTGTTTCTAGATATGTTCATTCCAGTTGCTGTATGAAGGAGATGTGTTTAGACGAACACAAGTCGTAAGTAAAAACCCAAGTTACACTGGAAACCCAGACATGGGAATTTTGTTGGTATGCCTTGGACTGAGGAAGGCACAGACAATTAGTAGAAAGTCAGCCCAGCTTGACAGACCCAGTTTCACACATTGTGGCTCACATCTCAACTATAAAGGCATTTCTGACTTCCTCCTACGAATTACACAGAGTATATTCTGTCTTGTTGAGAGAGCACTAGGGACTGTTGATGGAGAGGCATGGCTGGAAAACGCAGCTGGGCCTGGTTATGTACCATGAAAAATGTTTATCTGGAGCCTGCCATTTCAGGTTTTTATTAAGCCAGGGCAGGACTGTATTACCATTTGAAATGATCCACTGCTTTGTCAGTTGATGTGACAGAGAATGGGCAGGGAGGAGGCTGCAGGGATTTATTTTTTCCTGTGGCCACCAAAAAGCAGGAGGTAATGGGAAGGAAGCAATAGGATCTTGTGGATGTGGGTGAGAAGAAAGCAGAAGATTGGGTTAAGCCACTTCAAAACTTCTGTTGAGTCAGCCACTGTTTCATATGGAGTATTAATTCAGTGTTTTATTTGATAAAGCAAAACTTCATGAGACTTGATCAGGTGTTAGCCTTTGAGAAGCATTGCTCCGTATTTGCCTATGGGTATTTAACTGTGGATATTGAAAAACAGTGATACCAGTCCTGCTTACAGTGTTTGAATATTCACCCGTTTAAAAAAATATTTTATCAAAAAAGATGCTTATTTTAAAAATACTGCTGTGATATACAGTGAAGATAAATGAAGTGTGGCAGTTGAAACTTGGGGGTTTTTGTTGTCAATTTTCTGTCCTACTAAAAAAGTCCCCTTTGTTGGAGAGTCAGAAGCAAATAAGATCTTCCAATTTGTTGCTGAAGCTTTCTGAAATTTAAAACCAATTGATTAGGTACAATGTAGGTGTAAAGCATAGGCAATTATTAGGATTTCAACAGCAAATAATGGAGCCCATCAAAAATTAGACTTATTTCCTTCTCATTTAAAACATTGTAATGTGTTTTGCCCCAGCTAAATGTGCTCTTGAGCTTTTGTGTCAAAATGAATCACGATCTAATGCTCACCAGATTAAATCTAAATGTTGCAGTATTTCCTTGCTAATTCTGGCTCTTCCCACTATGATAACATTATTTGTCTAGTCAGTTATGTGCAAGTGTGAATGAGAAGATGTAATTTTTATATGTATGCAAACACCCGTGGAAGTGTTGCCCAAGGAAATCACGCTCCAGTTGTGCTCAGCAGAGCTTGCCTTTAACTGCCGTCCGTCCTTTTTCAGATGCATGAAGAAAAAAGCTAAGTTGATAATTAGGTAAAAAGCATAATAAGATCCATGTCTATAAGGCCAGCGTGGCCCAAAAGACTTCTATTTGTGTGAATTTCTGGTACAAATGTTAAAGATCCCAGCTACTTAATTGGTTGCTAAGCTACACACCGAGAGCATTTGGGTTAATGACCGCTGGGCCCAAAGCCGCCTGCTCAGCCGAGCGGGCCCTGAGTGGAAGAGACAGGCCTGGCTGGGCTGTCAGGAGCCGGCTGACACTGGCGGCCACCTGCGCTGCAGGGTTATTAGAACATTTCATGTCAAAGCATTTGTGGCGTTGGAGCAAGCAGGCCCAATTAACAGGCCTGAAAGCCCCTCTCCAGCCAGCCATCACTAACACTCCAGATAAAATTTGACATCTTCCCTCCCGCTCCCCCTGCCCCAAACTCCAATTAATTTAAATGGTTTTACTGAAGGACCATGGCACTGCTGAAAAGGCAGAGGACTTTGCTTGGGTAATCAGCTTAAATACCAGTCCGTTTCCTGCCCTTGCTGCTCCAAGCTTCCCATTTGGGAGACATAAATACTGTTTTTATTTTTAAATCTTTTTTTTATCTCCAATTTCCTCCAGTTTTTCTGATATGCCTTGTACAAGGATCCATTTCAAAGGGCAGGATGGTAAAGCCTGTAAACTGGATGCGGATGGGAACTTTTAAGTTCAATGTTGATTGCGTTTATTGGAAGGAAGGGGTAATGAGGGGTTTCACATGGAAAAGGTACATCTTCTCTGACAGTCAGAAACTAGTGATAATTAGGAAGAAATCCACAGTTTCGTTTATTTTTATACTTCTTAAACACTCTTGCCTAAATGAGCATTTTGTATCTCCTGCTGCAGCAGCAGATCAATGATTATTTGAAGTTAAAAAAAGGTAACAGCTCATTTTGTACATTTTTGTTAGTATATTAACCTGAAGACATGCCAAGGTGTGTGTCAGTTGTAAGATAAGCTTTGAAATGCCAGTATTACAAGACCATGTATAGACAGAAGTTGTTACGGAAGCATCTGTGAAGTCAGTATGAATACATAGTTCAGTTTCTGCCAGTATTGAATTCTTCACTGTCATTACTGAAGCGAATTGCCATCAAGTGGAAGAGTGCTTTGTGGGGTCAGGGTCTTTACTCAGGTGAATGACTTGAGTGTGTTTAATTTTAGGAGGGTGAGTAGTCTGTGGAAACATTCCTATGCTTCAAATTATGCATGCACACAGTTTTATTCCTGTATTCACTGAGAATTTTTTGTCCATCATACCCTCCTTCTTAAGCTGATGGGGAAGTCCTGTTTTCTAGCAGAAGAGCTTGGGATCAAAGAAGTATCCTGCTTTTGAGAGTGTTTATTTCTTTTAAATGTCCAGTATTTCTCTAACATTCTCTCTTTTTTTTAATGAGCAGTAGCAGTTGGCCTTGAAGACAAACTGCCTTCCAGCCACAATCCCTTACCATGGCTCTTACAGCATGCTTTGGAAGCAGGTACATGGCGACCTCCACAGATGGCAGCCAGCAGCAGGGGCACCATTGGACCTGCAGTGATAACAGCACAACAAAAGTGAGTATATCATCCCCTTCCCAGCTGACATGCCATTCTCAGAAATTCCCTCCCAGCCACGTTAGGGATCTGTCTAAAACTGTCACGTTTTTATACTAGAGGCTGCAAGTGACACTATGCAGTAGTCAGAAAATTGTTCTTGGACATTGCACAGATTTCTGGAGGCAGGTACATGTCACTTGTTAGGAGAGGTTCTTCCTCTTCTTAAAGCCCAATTTAGGAACTGTGTGGGTGTTCTGGGATTTGCATGCTTACATGTGAAGCTTGCAGGTGTATGTGTGCACCCACACACAGTGTGTATTTAGCCATCTCTGTTCAGGATCTAACTGAAATCTCCTAAGAAATGTTCAGAAGATACTCTGATGTTAAGGAGAAATGGTATGTAGGAAAATCAAACTTTTTATCCCACCATTGTAATGGATCAATCTTTGTTTTAAAAGGAAGGGGCTGGGTGGTGTTGCTATTAATCATGTTAGTTGATTGGAAATGGCATTGAGTTCCACATCCAGAGTTTTCCTAGGTGTTTTGTAATCACAGCGTCTGGACTCAGCTCAGCTCCTACAAAGGCACTAAAATAAATTGACAGACATTTACAAGGCTATTGCATACAGCACTTCCAAAACTAAGCTTAAGTAGCTAAATGGCAGTCAAGCTTTCTTAACCATTAACATGTTAACAGTAATGGTTAAAGTGTGATTTTCTTGGGGGAGGGGGGAAGATACTGTATTCTTTACCTCATGTCAGCAAAGCCGGTATTCACTTCCATCTATCCCAACCAGAAATGGATAATACCTTTTCCTGACTGGATTTAATGGGAAAGACATACTCTGTTCCCAGGTTTTTGATAATTGAACAATTACTTTTTTTTATATTTTATTGATGTCAGCTTACGCATTTGCTAGCATTTCTTTTTTAAAATGTTATCCTACTGTGCTGCTATTTCTCCAGTGCTGTTTTTCTAGCGTTGTTTAATGATGAATCATGAACATTAACTTTATGTATGTGTAATGCTTTATATATATACACACATATATTTATATAAAAATCTGGGTGGTGGCAGGGAGAGACTTACTCTGCTCCATCTTTTGTTTTGATCTAGTTGCTATAGAAATACTAAGATCAATTTTGACAGAATAAAATACTACAAATTACATTGTCGGATTACCTCATTACAGAAGGCTGGCACTTTGGATTGCAACATTACTGAAATGAAAAGCGTGAACGCTACAGGAATTTCTGCTCTATGGAAAAATGTTATTTTTGGATTCTTCAGGAAGGCGTGCATATAAAACCGCCGGTTCCCTGGTGAGTGACTGGTCCCTGAGACCAGCAGAACTTTCGTCTTAATTTTCGGTTGTGGTAGGTGACGTCATATTTGGCCATACATTTACTTTAAGCTGCAACTGGCATCTCACTGAAAAAGGGCTTCATGTTTTTTCTGTTAAACACTTAGGCAACCGATTTCTTACAGCAAGACTGATGGAATGAGTCTTTTTTCTTCCTTTTTAGGTGTCATCTACTACCTGCTATTGATACTACTAACATTGTTTTAGTGATTTTTCCCTCCTTGATCAAATAGGAAGTATTGTACTATGCCTTATGGTCTCAAAACTGTCTAATGTTAGAAACAACTGCCCTTTAGTTCATTAGCAGTGAAAAGCATGCTTTTAGAACAAGTGACTTTGGGATATAGTTTCACTTGCAGTGGGAGGTCTCTGTGCTGCATGGAGATGACTGTGAAATCTCAAGTTGCTGTGCATTTCTTTTTCATGCTGATGTAACTTACACATGTTTACATGCAGATACGGGCCTTGCTTGAAGAAGTTTTGCAGTTTGAGTCAGATAAGTGTCTTGTGCTCTAACTACTGGTAGAACTTTATTGCTGTGTTAGTAAAAGACATGTTTAGTACTAGATTTTATTTAGGAAACCATTTGTACGTTGGTATTATTTGTATACAGGGAGACAATCTGTGTGATTTGGCAAACGGTTTAGTCATTCTGTTTTTATTCTAGTCAAGAATTTTACTCTTGCTATATCTAATCTAGAGTTGTAAATTGCAGCAGAGGTACAAATCCAAAACAAACATTTTGAAGAATTTGAATGGAGTAGAGCCCCAATTTCCATTTCAGTACTCTCTCTGTTGTCCAATTTGTTAAACTCAAGTGGTCCCATGTGCGAGCAGCATGACTGCCAGAAGCACTCTCCAGCCATCTGCTTTTTTGGTAAGCCTTTGATTATTTCTTTGTCCATTTTTCTATCCAGAATTAGAACTGGCAACTCAATTGGTTGATTAATATTGTATTTTTTATAATTTAACATTTCCAGCTTATGGCTAGGAAATGGCAGCAATGTAATAAAAAGCACAAGAAATAAACTTTCCTACTGAATTCCAACTGTACTATGGTGGAGCTTTTTTTACCACGTTGTTTCAGTCTTTCAGGAGTAGCAAGAGAATTGAATAGGAAAAGTTTTACTGTTTGAGGGTTATGTCAAACTGGGAGGAAGAGACATAGCAGTCTGCATTAACTTGATGAGCTGTCTTGGAAATGTGAAGAACTGCCAGGCACTGATAGAGGCATTTGCAATAGAGGTGAACTTAGAAGCTAGCACTGCATTTAAATCTGAACCAAACCGTACAGTAGAGGAACAAAAGTTAATGAACCAGAAAGCTGGTTCAAAACCCTGTAGGAGAGGCTCTGATCTGTGTCCTACAGCTGGATGGGGCATGTGTCCAGATTGTCTCAACTGAAGCTTAAGTAGAGGTCCTGGGATTCTTCACCAAGAAGGGCTGAAGCCTGGTCCTGTGTTGGTGTCTAGAGACAGAAGAGGGACTCAGGGCTAGAGATGCTATGGTACACCTCCGTGTACCAGCCTCTGGCTGGCTGTTCCTCCTGGTTCAGGTTATCGGAAGGAGCCACTAGATCTTTTAGAGGCTGTGGTTCATTTGGGCTGACTTGCAGAGTTTAACACAATGGTGGTGAAGGGAAAGTTGGCTTTAAAGGAGGCAGCCTAGAGGACTCTGGAGCTTCAGTGCATGTTGTGGGCGGAGTCCTACTATGTTTGTATGGCTTCAAGTTCTCCGCTTCAGTTCATAAGTGGCATCAATTGACAGAAACTGAAAGGTTTTAAATGTTTAATAAAGAAATTCTCCTGGGCAAATGAATGCTGCAAGACAAGCACAGGGTAAATGAGAACTCTAGGTCATTGCCCTTGTATTTGCTGCATTTAACTACCTAATGCATGACATGGTGCTTTTGGATCTAAGCATGCTGGGTCTGTTCTAGGTGGAAGCCAGAGAAGATAGTAGTGGATGTGTCTTGTAATGCAGACTTGGCCAGAGGGATTGCATGATAAAGAATAACTTACTATTCGTTTGTTTGGGTTTTTTTTTTCCCTTTTTGAATAAATGGCATCAGAATTTTGGTCTGATCAGCAGCATCTTGTGAAAGTGCAACAGTTTTGCAGGCCAATGGTGGAAATCTCATGTGCCACATGCAGAGGTTTGGTATTTCCAGCAGCCACTTTGAACTGCAGTGCTGACAGGGAGTGAGAAAGAGAAGGGCTCTTTCTTTGGTGCAAGCTCATATTGTAAACTGTGCCATATTCAGATGTTACTGCTGGGGAGAATGGTTGGTCCCCTAACACAACCTCTTGGTCCACACATTCGTGCTTGTCATTTCTCTTACTGTGCAGACAAAGGGAAAATATTTCTTTCATGTCATAAACCACTCTGGAAACTTAACTCCCTTTGCATTTCAATTGCCCTCTGATTGTGTAGGAGACATTGGTTTTCACAGCAGTATTATGCAGAAAATCAGAACTTCACAAAACTCTGGTGGTTTCAGGGATGCTGTTGAGGGTGGGCGGCTCTGACTTGGTATATCTGGCTGGTCTGCATCTCTTGACTTGCAGGCCACTAATGGCTAGCAGTGCTTGGAGCTGTCAGAATGGAGAAAAGGCAGGCGCTGTTTCCAAATATACAAATGCTCAACACATAAAAAATATTTTTGTTTTAAATTATAATGGTGGGGGAGGGGGGAGGGAGAGGGAGAGGAAAAGGGAGTAATTTAGCAAGTGGGGATGTGGTGGGAGCCAGCCAGGCTGGGGTTTGCTAATATCTGAACAAGGCTGTTGAAAAATGTTCTAAATCTGTCGGAAAGTCCTGAAAGCTCAACTCTGCCCAGTTTAAGTTAGTGGTGACAGGATTGGGCCCTCTATTACTTTTTTATGTGGTGTTATAAATTACTTTCCCATATTTCCAAAGACATTAATGAATCTTTTCAAAGCACATTGTGAAATCATTGTATGTGTTACTTAAACTACTTATCCATATGTACAATAGGTTAATACAATATATGGGCTTTTTCTTTTTGTTTTGCTTTTGCAAAAAACTGGCAAACTAAAAAACTTTCCTCCCCTCCCCACTTTGATTTTTTCCAGGTAAAATGATGGCAGATGTACTCAGCTTAGTTTCATATAACATATTGCTTACTGGAAGAACGAATTTAGCTCTCTGCCCTTTTACTGTAAACTTGGTTTTGTTTTTTATCTATTTGTAATTTCCTTTGAACCATTTATAAACAGGTTAGAAATACTGTTTCATGCTATCTGACTCTATTAATAATCAGAGCTCTTTATACGGGTTCTTTAGGAATCTGTCAAGTAGGAACAAACTGTATGGTAAACAAACATCTCCAAACTCTTCCTGCTGCACAAATATTCACTGCATTGTTTTGTTATTCCTTAGAGCATTCTGGCTTTACTTAGAGTGTTATAGTTAGGGATTTAACTGCTAATTGTTATTTCCAGGAAGAATATTTTATTTTATTCCTTTAGGGTACAAAAAGAAGTCATTTTTGCAACAACATTGATGTTCCATTAAAAAAATTAAAAATGTCACTGGAAAATTGTAAGAGTTGGTGTTTTGATGACAGAGCCAGAAGGCTGCTGGCTGGTTTGCCTGCTCGATATAGAAGAGCCAAGACAGTGATTCACTGTCACTGGACTTGATGACCTCCAGAGGTCCCTTTACACCTAAACTACTTTGTGATCCCATGAAATTGGAAGGTTCCCTTTGCTTTCCTCTTCGTGTCCGACTGCACACCCTCACCTCTTCCCTTGTGCTGTTCTGGCACTTGTATTCCTGTCTGAACAGATTCAACTCACTACACCTGGAGAAAACTAACCTGGGAAAGAAAAATGAGGCTTTCCTGTGCAGTTAGCAGGTCGAGTGTGCTCAGTGAAGGTCCGATAAATGTTGAACCAGCATAAAGGAGGGGGCAGGATTGTGTGATGAGGAGTGGTGTTGGAAAAGAGAAGGGAGAGAAAGTTGTGGGACAGACCTTCTGGCAGCATTGAGCTGTTAGACAAGCTCAGCTGTGTTACTCTATTTATGTCCAAATAGGTTTGGTTATATTGGTGGCAGTTCACATCTCTTACTCGTCCTATCCAGGGATGCGTGGAGACAGTCCTCTTCCAGGTCATGGTCTCCTTGATTTCTTTATTCCATTTTAACCTGATGTGAACATACCCATATGTGACCTTGTTATCAGGACAACAGAAAACGTGAACTTCACTAGATTGGCTTGACCTAGCACAAGGAAGCAAGCAGCTGTGCAGGGTGCTGTTCTGCAGTTTCAGTGGTGAAGTTGGTTTAAGAAGTTTGTGGCTACTCATTTCCATCCATGGGAACACTGCAATTTGCTCTTTCCTCAGGCTGCAGCTTATCCCCTCCCTCTCATCAGCACTGGTGCTCATATGACCCCGTGAGCTGATTAACTTCTTCCCTCCTGGTTAGCTTTCAACCAATGTAGTGAGTTGAATCAGTTCACTGCAGGGTCAGACAAGTACTGGAGCCAGCAGCACTGGTGGGAAGGATGAGACCATGGCTGAGGTGGCAACTGGCTGCTAGTTCAGCCTGTCTGGTTTAACCACACCATCAGGTGTTTCACTGCCTTCACTCACGAGACTGGCGTGTAGAGTAGATCACTATATGTTCTCTGCTAAAAATAACTCCCTGCTCTCTTTTGATTACTTGTTTTAAACTGAGAATTTGATCTCATTTGCAGTGCTCTCTTTTACATCATTGCATTGATGATAAATTGTAGTGAAAAGGCAGCCAAGGGCTGGGAATTTGTGAAAGCAATGTGTTTTAGGACTCTGCCACTGAAATTATCTGGTCTGCTTCTGCGTTTGCTGGTGATGATACCACTTCTTTCTGTATCTGTAAAAATACAAGAGACTATAAGAATACAAGAGAGGATTTTTTTAAACCATTGCCTATAGGCTTGACCATCCTCCAGTGGCTAAAACTGAAAACTTACCCACAGCATCAGGAAGATGAAAATTTGATCAGTGCTGGTCCTGGCTGAAAACAGCCCCATAATGTCCTTCTATCTTTCCAGAGATGGACTGACTTTTATAACCTAAGGTGATAGAATAACCTAGAGAGATTTTTGCTGCATGGCTGGCAAGAAAGGGCAAGTGGAGGGCAAATGAAAAACATGAATTTTCAGTGTGGAGGGGCAGACCTTGGGAGGATTTGTGTGTACAAGTTACAGACCTTTAGCCCAGATTGTGAATTACTTTTCATTTTGGTGAGCAGTTGCTCACATGAGTACTCAATTAATTCCAGTGGGATCTCTCATGAGGGTAGCCACTTACCAGTAAAACTTAATTGCTTACTATGTAGAGTGCACGTTTTCTGCTTTGGTTTTGAATGTGGTAGTTTACTGGCAACTTGCAAAGTAGACTTCTCTTGTAAGGAAAAAATAGAGTTTACTTTTACAAATGTTCTACAGAAATTATGGTTTCTAATACTTTTTGCATGTATATAACAATTCAGGAATTAAATATAAATCAAGACAACCGTAACATCATTTTTGAGCTGTAATGTTGTTGATAATAGTATATTTTCTGAATGATAGCTTTGCCCATTGAAGGGTAAAGTGGATTTCAGACAGACAGTTAGCTGTTCCCTGTCTTATGCTTCACACTCTCTTTTCATTCTCATGTAAACCATTGCCAGATCACTGCCTCTGGAAAGCTGCAGTTATTACTTGTATATCAGTTGGTAAAAAGCACTTTCGGCTCTAGTAGAATGAGAGCTGTAGAAAGAAAAAAGCAAGAAATCATTGATAAACTTATTTCTGTGAACATTGACAAACTTTGTCATTTGATCCACAAGATAAATATGTTGTGTTAAAGGTTTAAAACGTGCAGTTAATAGCTGACTGAGACCAAGGGATGATGGTGGTATTTAAGACCTTGATGTTTTTATTATCTGTGTTTGCTTTGGGCCCATAAGCAACAGATAACTTGGGGGGGGGGAATTGGTGTTTTCATTTATACATAACTCTGTATATCTCCTTGGACAGAAAATGGAAAGTTCCTGAATACTGTTGCAACATATGACTGCCTTGTGACAACACTGCAGTGTAGGGTGGTGTCACTAAAGAAATGATCTCCAAGGAATGAAGGGGTTCAGCAGCGCAGCAATGAACATGCTTTTAATGCTTTCTTCCCCCTAAATGTAAAATTAAGGCACCCGATTTTCTACTCAGTTATGTGCTGATTGATGATAACCTTTTAATGAACTGTCCTGGATCTTATGCTTTCACCTGTTAAAATAAGTTAAATTGATTAAAAAACCAGTAACAATAACACCAAAACCATATTGTTTTAGGGCATAAATCTACCACTTCAATTGCATGAGCCTGTCAGTGAATTTCTGACACCAAGTTATGTTATTTAATGAGTGCTATTAGGTAGTTCTGTCACTTAATAGGATTGAGGGTTGGAAATGCCATGTAATATCACTTCACTGGAGAAAAAATCAACAAACACCCCTCACTAAAAACCTCGTGTCTCCTTTGATGTTGGTAAGACCTGCTGTCACTTCAGAAAGCAACCCGCCGGGGCTGTTTTCACAGGGCTACAGCTGCCATTTTAGGAGAGGCAACAGTTATTCTTGGCAATTTTACATTAAGGGCACAAAAAAAAAATTCTCCCACCATCTGACTGAGAGTGAAGAATCATAGAATAGTTATGGCAAAAGGCCCTTTGCAGGCTTATGTCCATAAAACATCACTAGTTCAAGGAAACGGGAATATGGAGTCTGCACATGGCAAAAATGCTAATGGCCATTATTGTCATGTGTTGTCGTTTACACTTGGGTATCTCCTAAAATCCCTGGGTAAGTTCTGGGCTACCTTATGTACCATACAATTAGTGAGTGTCAGTTTTTGTCCTGAAGAATTGTTGACAGTCATGCAGTCATCTGTGTCTCTAGGCGTCCATCTGGTTGCCCCCCACACGAGCTGAGACTGCATCTTTACAGGACTAAGTGTCAATGTGTTGTGGAAGAAAGTGGCAACGGCCTGGAGAAAGAAAGATGGAGACTGGTAGCAGAAGTTCTGTTTCAGATATTAGCTTGCAGGCTCACGCCACTGGGCAGCTTAAACCCACCAGAGGCATATCTCTTGGTGTTTTCCTCTGTAAAGAAAAAGTCCCTTTTCTGCTAAGAAAATTCCCCACCTCACTGGGAGAACAAACATCGACTACAAGTACTACTGAAGAGTGCAGAAAGAGGAAATACACTCCACTTGTGGTCCTTGATGAACACTCTGGGACTGAGCATGGTTGGTGACACTGTTCTGTTTTGATCCAGAAGTCAAATTCTCACTTTGGTGCTGGTGTCCAAAGTGTAGCAAAGGAGCTAATTTCCCTCTGCAGCAGCTGAGCAACTTAAGTGGGATTAAAACCAGATAAGTTAGATCCCCTTGGAAAATTGAATGGAAAAAGATGTTTTGCCTTTCCCATTACTTTCACTTTTGGGTCCCTGTGAAGGTTCTGGGGGTAAACATGCTTGCTGTTGGTACCATCACGAGGAGTTCCACGTGTCTTTAGATTTTTCCTTAATGTGAGCTGGGTTTGCTCCTGAACTGTGCAGAAGCCTTCTCTTTAAATTACAGTTGCGCTTTTTGTGATCAACATTACAGTTACAGAGTACCTTGGCTGTATGAGATTCCTCTGGGACTCTGTCCTGTGTTGTCTGAGCGTATACAGAAGACAAAATAGCAGACTGATCTCAGAAAAGAAGTGGCCAGCAGCCACGACTCTTTTGCTGGGCTGCATGTGTTTACAGGCTGTGGATTGGTGACTGGTGCAGAGGATGGGTCTGTGTTCCTTAGACTTTGAATTTCGCATGGATACAACACTGTGTTAAGATATTTAGGATGCAATCAGTACCTTCTGGTGCCTGTGTGCAATGGCAAATAAACTCCCGAATCATCTGGAATAAGGGAGCTATGACATTATATCCAAATCAGTTGTACTGGTTTGTTTCTGCTAAATCTACCAAAGTAGTGAGTAGAATGAAAAATGCTGGATAAATGGTGAAATATGTGTAATAAATTACCCATTAAAGACATCAAAAAAGCTTTTAAAAACATTGCTGGTGAGAGCTAGCTAGATTGATCGCATGTGAGCATATTGTAAGTGCCATGCGTGTGTACCTAAAGACAAGGTAAATTCCAGAAGTGAAATATGGCTCCCCTGAAGTCCCCGAGAGAAGTCTCTCTCACTTTGGAGCAGTCAGGATTTCATCACAAATCCCACTGAGCCCATTTTAGGCTAGATAAGCTGTATACAGTGGGAATGAAACAGTCATGTACAATGTATTCAATTCTTATAAAGAGATCTGGAAGCTTGGTAGTAGATGTTCTTCAGTCCTAAGACATACTTATGGGGTTAAGATATGCTCAACTTTTTCCTGTAACTAATCAGATTTGTCATTACTTGAGTAAGTGCTGATAGAGACCTAGGGTTAAGTTAAATCCTCTACATAACTTCAAGAAATAGTACCAGTGACAATGCTTCAAAAGTGACTTAGACTGCAATATCCTTATTTCTTCCCTTATGACAACTGTTTCCCAAATCCTGTGGCAGATTTTGGCAATGAAACTGGATCTAGGGATTGAGGGTCTTTCCGAGATTGGACTTTTTGCATTTCATTTTAGATCCTTCAGTTTTGCAGATCTTCAGGTGTGCTTTTTGTTCAGATTGTTGTGTGGCTGTTAATTAGTATGTGTCCAAATCAGTGTTTCTAAGCAGGATTTATGACTTGAGAAGAAAGTAGGTTATGCAAAAGATGGCTTTGGATTTGTCAAGAGTATTGAAAAATGTGTGCTCTATTGCAGTTGAAGACACTCAAGCTGCATAAAAATTGTTCTGTGAGTCAAAATGATATATGCATATAGAGAAGGAAAGTGAAGTCCCAGGGTATAAATCCTTAGTATAAAGAAGGTTTATTAAGTGCAGAATCTTTTTTTGGACCTTGACAGTGGGATCTAAATAGAAAGTGCCCAGCTAAGCTTAGTGAAGCCCTGCTGGGATAGGCCATTTTTTGAATAATCCAAACATGACTTGGGCCAACTTTTTCTGTTCAGAAAGCTGCATAGGTCCCTGGTTTAAAACAGACCACTTTTTTTAGGGATTTTCTGTGGAAAGAAGTGCAATGTTTCATCTCAGTATGAAATCGTTGCAGCGTTATGCACAAATAGCTCCACTAAAGGGATATCCAGATTAAACATACACCTATTCCCTTTGAGTTATTTAATTTATTTTTGCATTCGTGGACCCTTGAAATCTCGAGGGCAAATGGTTTCCCATTGGTGAGATGCTTAGACACAGAATAAGATGCAGAAATAAGTACAGGGTGGTGTTTGCATTTGTCTCAGGAAAAGGCTGTCCATCTGGACTGATGGGGTTAGTACTTCATCGCATCACCTAGCCATGCTTACCCAAGAACTACTGACACAAACCCTTCTGCTTCCTTAGACAGTGGCCGTTAATATTTTGACACTTGTTTTGTTTTTTTGACGTGAGAAAGCATTTAGTGTGCACAGTAAAACAAAACCACTGGCATGCAAGACCTCACCCTGACGGGATCACCTTGATAAAACCACGCTTAATATGATTTCAGTTATGAAATACATTTTAATAAGGAGCTGAGATTTAAGTGTCCTTTGTTAAATGTCATCCTTGTACATCAGAGACTTTGAACGCTATATTGGTGCCCGCACAGCGTGTGCATATGGCTGCGTGAAAGGCAGTCTCACCTCCTGGGCAGGGATTGTCTGTGTGGGAAAGGCACGAGGGGGAGCCGTCCATCAGCCAGTGGCAGCATTGCTGAACCATGCCTGCGCCTGTGTCTGAACACTGTCAAGGCTTTATTCCCTAACTCGTTAGGAAAAACAATTTATGAGATTTAGATGGGATTTTTAAAAGGGTGGCATGAGCTGATGTAGCTGAGGGGACCAATGGGAATTTGGGAGAAGGGCATATAAGCAAATTCTGTTTCTTAAGTGAATAAACAAAAGCTGTAGAACCAAGCACTCCTGAATACTAACAATTATTTTCTTTTGAATCCCCATATTTCCTATGTTAGGCCATTTCTCTTTTGGAGTCTTCTATTTCTTAAAAAGACATACTGCTTTGGAAAAGTAGTAAAATGCCCAGAGTGCAAAATACACTTCTGCTCCCTCTCTCCCACTGGTAACTCCATGAAAACTCAATGATCACGCATTGCAGCGAGGAGAATATCAATACCTGGACATGGTCTATCTGGTGTGTTCAGGCTGCAGACCGGCTGATAGCCAGTGTACATGTTGGGCATTGGGGGAACATGCTCTGCTCAGGTAGATGCATTCAAAAGCTGCTTTGAAGCTGCATGGGAGATAATTCTCAGATACAGTGAAACTAGGATAGCTTTGCAAGCAATGGAATAGATGTAGTTTGTGGGAGTGTGTTGAGAAGGTGTTCACAAAAGCAAGTGAAGAAGCTGTTATATGGTCACTTCATTCTTAAATAAATGTCTGCTGTGAGCAAAAGGGAAATCCTATCCGACTCGCTTCTAGCCCCATATGTTTGTTCCTGCTGCTTCCCTTGCTCCAGGATTAGTCTTCAAGGCAATGACCTGGATCAGAAAAGTGATCCAGCTAAAAACTAGCCAGACTATTCAAGAATAAATAAGTAAAAAAATCACCAACTTGGACTTAGGCCAGGCTGAAGTGCCTCTGCAACTTGCAGCTTGTAGGAGTAAAAGTCAGAACAGAACTGTTACAGTTTGCCCATAAAGATCTAGGAGGGAGCTCTGCTAAGAAATGAATCATGGGAAGTTCAAAAGCTGACTTCTTTCCCCCAAAGAATCTCCTCCCTGCATGGGCAACTTTGTCAAGATGAACATCTGAAGTCTGTGTGCAGCCATTCACCAGTACCGTTTCTTCTATGTGGGAGCTTCTCCCTGCCTCAGTGCATTAACATTTTTTTCCATGGGCACAGGCTAGGAGAGACGGGTTTCTTCACATTCTACTGTATCTGCATGAGAACAGCCTTCAGGAGGAACGCCGAGACACCACAGACTTCATATGTAACAGCTTTGGTGTGGGAACCGTGATCAACAGCTCTTTAAGGTTTTGGCTGGCTTCCCAGTTTTCTGGTGTTTCAGTTCTTGGGATGTCCTTGCACAGAAGTTGGAGGCGGTTTATAGCTTGTGTATTGGGAAACAGAATTTGTGTAAATGGTTTTTCCTAGATAACCAGAAAATTTGGAGTCTTCTGGGACTTTTGGATGGAAAGACTTTAGATATTTATTTATTTTTCCTTTTGAAGCAACAAGGCAATGCTTCCACTACTTGTATCTTAAGTAGGAAGCATTCATGTTTTGGAAGACTTTTGTTTCATACATTCTGAATAAAAGAAACAAAAAAATGAATTTGAACCTCCATCTCCTCCCAAACATCCCTGACCGAGCATATTAATGGACTGTTCTTGATTTTAAAAGATACACGACTGATCTTCTTAGTTGTGCTGTAAGACTGAGGTTCTGGCTACTAAAAATGCAGTGTTGCTTCCAGATGCTGACGTGCAGTATTGATGACTGGTAGTGAGAGACCCCGAGCAGAGGAGGACTTTTCGTAAGACAGAGCTGTTAGCGTGAGACTCCTGGGTCCATTCCAGTCAGCCTGCGTGATATTTCCTCTGGAGTTTCAATTGGATTAGATACTCATCTTCTCTTCCTGTTCCAAACTGTTGTTAAGTGTTGATGTGTCCTCTTAAACCATTGCCAAATTCCAGCACAGTGGTGGTGAAGCCAGTCCTACGTTTATGCTGGGATTTTCAAACTTTTGGAGAAGTTTAACCCTTTGTCTCCATTGAAATCAGTGGGACATACGCACTTAAATCTCTTAAATGGCTTTGAGAATTCCAGCACTGCAGCAACTGAAAGGCCAAGCTCAGGAGCCTGCAGCAGCTCTGAACCTGCTTCCAGCCTATTCCCCTCTGCAAGATGCAGAGTGAGTATTTATAATCTCTTTGGGAATGCCTGCGATAAGAAAACTTACTCCAATGTTTGTGAGGTAGTTCAAAGTGAGGTGCATGAAATAAAAATCTGCCTTTGCTGCTGTTGCTGCAGGGCAGATGAGGAGGGGGTCTCTCCCGGCCCCTCCACACAGCCCAGTGCAGACTGGGGAGCTGCCCCCTCCCTGCCCAGGTTAGAGTCATGCCTGGGGGCAGACACACACCAACCTGCACCCGTGTAGTAGCTGCCAGTGCTGCGGGAGCTAGCACAGTTTCTCTATCTGAACAAACTAAATCTTGGAAGCCTGTGATTTCCTTTGCTAGAGAGGGTAACTGGAGCCTGCCCTCAGTTCCCTGGTTGTCCTCGCAGTCTGGAGCTTTGCCTTCCGAAAGGAGTTGTGCCTTTCAATATTCTGTGTTGTTCACTGACCTTTACACTGGAATAGCTGTTCCAGCTCTTCTTTTGGCTCCCTTTTGAAGGGAGCATGACTGGAGCAAAATGACTGGGGCACTGGTGAGTGAGCAAAGAGTGCTGTGGAGAAGTTGTAACGCTGTAGTATTTGAAGATAAAGTGAGCAAAAGAACATGCAAATGGCTGTCCTGCATCTGACCAGAGGTCTGTCTAGTCCAGCAGTCTGTGTCTGAAAGGAACTGAAGACGTGCAGACTTGCTGCTTTTGCAGTGTACATGAATTCTCAGTTCTCAGAGACAATCCTATGGCAAACATTCTGAATATTTAGCAAATTCTGGATATTGTTTGGATATTCTTGGGAAGGTCAATTATATCAGGTAGACTGCAAGCCAAATGTCCTTTATCCTAAATACAGCTAGTAAAAGGTTAGGCATATGACACAGCTCTGGTTATTCAAATGCTTTTGTTACTTGCAGTCTTTGTGAACTGTTCTTCTGACTGCCACAAGGTATTTCACCAAGACTTTGTGCCCATCTGAACAGGTTAGGGAGAAATTTAGAAAGTGCTAAGAGAGGCAAAATTCTAAATACTGTATTAACAAAAATGAATATTAAATGTTATAATGCATAAGTATTTCACATACATGCTTTCGATAGGTCACCATATACATGACTGGGTAATATAACGACTAATTAAAAACCTAGGGCTGGGGGTTAATTTTTCTCTGGAAATGTAAGTGGCAAAAATGTTTCATAAATGGCTATTGTTTTCTAAAAGGACCAGATTTCTTGTGCTGGTTTGGTTTTTTTTTTAAATCCTTGGAGGTATAA
Organism: Astur gentilis; assembly: GCF_929443795.1. Classification (NCBI taxonomy): domain Eukaryota; kingdom Metazoa; phylum Chordata; class Aves; order Accipitriformes; family Accipitridae; genus Astur; species Astur gentilis. Next base: position 23,945,248 of record NC_064889.1, read on the forward strand.
TATATACATACACCACACTTGGTTATCCACATAGACTTCGTTTATTTGTGTTTGCCTGCTTCGTGCAAACTCATTACTTGCCAGTAAAGTCCTCTGTTGACACAAAAAGACACTGGGGAGATATAAATTTTTTTACAATAAAGTCTTGTATTCATGTAAAATGTTTCTCACTGGTAAAACAAAATAAAGAACCCAGAAACACTAGCATGCAGAAGTTCACAGCTTCTTATATGGTACATGTGCCATAGCACAGGGGACCTTGTAGCCACATAATGAGGAACCTAATACATTTTTAAAATCTAATGACAGGACCAATGGCTCAGTGACTTTGAAAACCTTTTAAAACTCATTGTCTGAGAGTGTGAGGATGAGTAACTCTAATAAGCTGTGAAATGCTTTTACCTTTAGAACAGTATGTGTTGTTCCTTTAAGTTCAAGCCTTTGATTCATTGGAAGGGCTCTGCTGATTTCTAAGGCAGGGAGTTAGGAGTCAAAATGGAATTCAAACTTGGTAAAGGACCTGTATCTACAGAAGCATTTTGCAATAAAAAAAATCCCTGAAAACAAACATGAAAAACCTCCCCCAAGTCCTCAACCCTTTGCATGGAAGATATGGCAGCTTTTGCTGTAGTTGTTATCATGACATTTTAATTCCAAATAGGACTGCAGCCTTCTGTTACTGTGGCTTGGGAAGCACCAATGCAGATATATTCTGTAGGGAAAAAAAATAAAATCTGTGCTAATGTACCTCTGTTGTCAGTGTGTAAAATGCTAGTTGTGGATAAAGCTGCTTTACTCCTTTTCTTCCTGGCCTCAGAAAGACTAGACTCTTCTGCTTGTTTCTGCATGGCTGTGTGAAGAAATGACCATGGAGAAACATGTGTGTATGAGCTTTACACAGAAATCAGGTCCAGGGTCATTTTCTTCTCTGGCAGGTCTGCAATTTGGGGCCAGCTTTGAAGAAATCCTGTCTTTTGCACGTGAGCATAAGTCGCAAAGGGAAGCATTTCGTCAGGAGACAGAGGCATTTTTTCCGCTGGAGTAAATTAAAGCATAAATTAAAGCAGCCTCAAGGTATATCCGTGTGCTTAGTAACACCTCAGAAAGGCTCAGTGATCATAAACTCATAGAAAAACTGCATCTGGAAAGATCTCTGTAGGCCTCGAGTTGAACCACATACTCAGAGCTAACTTCCAAGCTAGATGAAGTTGTGCAGGGTATTACTAATTGTGTTTCGAAAAGCTAAAGCTGGAGATTATTTTATAACCTCCCTGGACCCTGTTCCAGCGCTGAGCCACTGTCATTGTAAGGAACTTTTTCCTTATGTCCAGGCAGGATTTCCCATGTCATGCTGTTGCCTCCTGTCCTTTCACTGAGCACCTCTGAGAACCATCTGGTTCCATCGCTTCTCTCAACCTCTCAGGCAGGTGAAGAGTGCAGTACGGTGTCATGTCATCCTCCTCTTCGTCAGGCCGAACAAGCCCTCAGCTTCTCCTTGTCAGCCCCAACCATCATAGTGGCCCTCCGCTAGAATCTTTTCAGTTTGTTGATGCGCAAATGTATCACATCATATTCCAGAGGGTGTATTGTCATCCTCTCAATGTCTGTGTGCTTGCTATAACTTTGTTTCCTTCTGCCACAGCCAGTATAAAAGGTGTGCTGCTTCTGCTCGATGGCTGCTACAGGTTTTCTCAGCTGGGCTGTGGGAACTCTACTTGAGGGTGCTTTTGATCTGCAGATTGAAGTGCTCTGTTAATGTCACATGCATGGGGTAAGTCAGAGAGCTCCTGCCTATGCAGAATGCTCAGGGTGATCATGGTTTGTTGCGAGGCAGGGGAGTCCCTTAACCATGGTGGGAGTTAAGTAAACATACCAGGGTGAGAACAGCCCTGTTGCAGGCAGAGCTATACTGACTTGAGCATTCACTTGTGCAGGCTGTGAATGAGACCTGAAAAAAATGCCATTCAGAAGGAAGTCCTCTCTGTCTCAGAGGATTTTTCTAGCTGTTGGACTATTGTCACATGCATATGAGTTGTGCCTAGCCTGAAGATACAGCATTAATTCAGGTGCTGCCTCAAAAGCTTTGAATCACTCAGGAGAATTAAAAAACATGAAAGAAAAGAGATTGGTCTTTTTCTCCCTCTTCTTCTCCCTTGAGTCTGTGGCTGATAGCTTAAGTGATTCTTCCTATCCTTGAACATCCTTTTCCAACTCTTCTCAAAGCCAGAATAAATGCTGTACTTTTAGCATCATTTGGGAAATGTACTCCTAACACAGAGTTAGGTTCTAGCTGAAATTAAACATCATTTCAGTTCAAATCCCTTTTTTGGTTGTGAACCAGGTATTCCAACTCAAATGGGAGTACCAGAGTGCTGAGAAGGACGTCAGGGGTATTTGATGACCGATGTCTGAGTTCATAGCCCCTTTCCTCTGACTGAGGCTCTGCTCTAATGCAGTAAGGTTGGGAGGATCCTCATGTAATATAGTGCACACACTGTTCTGGAGCCGAGCACGCTACTCGCTGCTAAATTTACAGAGAAGAAAGGCACTGCGTGCCAAAATTACATAAATTCCGCTGGTTTCCTATAGACTAAACCTCATATTCACTAGGTGTGATTACCTCATGCTCACCTCTGCACCTGGGGAGTATACAAGGCCAACAAACAGACAGGCCGAGCCAGAAGAAAGCTTCCTGGTTCCTGAAATCACTTTGCTTATTCAGTGAAATAGTGTATGCGTGGTGCACAAGTTCAGGGTGGGGGCACATATGGTGATTTGGAGGTCTGTGTTTGTTTATTGTGCAGGTCAGGCTCTCTAGCACTGACCAAAATGAGGTCTGCTTGCTGAAAGGAACCAAGGTGTCCTGCACAGCATGGTTCTGAGTGAAGGGGCAAGAGCCATTGCGTATGTCCCAGCTTCTCCAGGACAAACACATGCAGCAGAAACCCCGTTTTGCTAACATGACTCTTGTTTTATGCTGCTGTGGTGGTGCACAAGCTCTGTTTCCTGCTCACATCTCCATCTGCACGTGGGGAGTCCTGTTCACAGGGGCAGATGAGACAGGAGGTTTTCTTTAATGAAGGGCTGCTGGTGTTGGTAGAGAATAATGACCAAGTCAGGCACACCTCGTTAGTTACAAGAAGTGCCTTTTCAGCCCAAACAGGCATTTTCACAGGCATTTTTTGTTTGTGTTAAACTTTGTTTTTGCAAATGACAGCTTGATAGATTTTCTTTTTAAATCAAAATAACTTTTCAAGAAAAAACAAGAACCCATTTACCTTCCATTAAATAAAACTTACTGTCTTCCTCAGCTGTTCTGCAAGCTTAAAGGCAAAGGTGTGACTACTCTTTGTATGGAACAGAAAGATAATCTCTAATAAGGACCACTATGTTTTCATTTTTATCAGCTCCATTTTTGCAAGGTATTTCGAGCTGAGTGATGTCAGAGGCAGTGGGAAATCAGGTTGGGCTACAAGAGTTGCTGTCTTTAGGGGAAGCGCTGCAAGACTGTCTCTGAAAGCAACAAAATACCCTGAGTGTATCCATAGGGTCCTAAATCCAGGTGGCATATTTCTCCAGAGCTTTGCAGCTTGCCCAGCCACTCTCTGGTGGTGACTGGAAGATGCACAGTCCCTTCACACTCACGACACCAGTTCTCTAATGCTCTGCATGTTTGGAAGCTGGTTTCCCAAGGAAAAGATGTTTTTCAGGGTCTCATTTGTTTGTCTGTGTATCTGTCTCCCTTGCTCTTAAATGCTGAGGCTGTTCACCAAGGAGAATTTAACTCAATTTTTAACTCAATTTAACTCAAGTTTCGTGATACAAAGAAGCTGTGCTGATGAGGCAGACGCCATAAATGTTTTGGCTATGACGTGGTCTCACACCTTGCTAGACACCCAAGAATCCACATGTTAGTGAGGCATTGTAACGTCTCGACCACAGGCTGTGTCATAAAGCAAAATCCATCCAAGTTTCCTTAATTCCAGTGTTCATGAACTACTGGTTTTACTTTCACCCGTCTGCCTTCCCGGTTATTGCTCCTAAACATTTTTGCCACACCCTCCTTCTCTATACTCTTTTCAGTCCTTCCTGGAAATATATCTAAGTCATTAATTAAATCACTTAATGGGAGCATCAAGATAGTTACAGGATATAATGAGTGATCCTATTACCGTGACCGTTGTCCTGCCTTCCCCGGTCCCCACCCACGTCTTTCATTTTTGCTCCTCTGGCCTGTTGTATCATGTCTCCATGGAAGATTACCATTTCAAGGCAAAGACTGTGCCATTGTTTTCTGAGAACCACCCAGGATAGCTAGGGGAGCTCAAGTAATAATAACTATTATTAATAGTGTGGTAGAGGATGGAATTTGGCTGCTAGACCCTTTTTGTGGGGGGGCCTTTATGCTGAGATATGTTGCTATGCTTCAGCATATACTTGCCCTTGGAAAACACAGAGCAGATGGACTTTTCCTCAGTTTTTAATGTTCCTGATCCTGAAAATATTTTTGAGTCAATGTAGCTTGAAAAATCTCATTTGAAATTAACTCCTCCTATCTCTGTGGCAGGTATGTCTGTCCCTAACTAGATCTGCCACTAGATTAACTCAAGCCAGTGTTTGGATGAGCAGCAACGTTGGGAGTCCTGGCCCAAGAACTGCTAAATGACTATCGTTCAGAACAAGTGTATTTTCTTGTTCATAAACTGCTTGAAGACAAGTGAGAGAGACTGAGTGAGTTGAGATATAGGGGTGCAGAGGTGTGTGTGTATGTACCACTGTTCCTCAAGTCTTGCCTACCCTGGCAAGCAAGAGTATTTTTACATAATTGACTTAATTAGCCCAATCGACTAGCGATTGCACAATAAACTGAATATACAAACTTTATTCTAGAAGAATGAAACTGTGTATGTTAACCTGGTTAAGAGCTTTTCTTTAGTCACCTGCCAAACACTTGATTTGGTTTATATCATGACTTGATAAAGAAATGACATCATTAATACAATAATAACAAATCATTTCTATGTAAATCAGTTGACCTTCTACCTGGATCATTTTAATGATTGCCCTCCAGCTCACTTTTTCTTTCAAACAGCATCTTCACATCCAGTAATAACCATTCATTTATTTCTGATTGTTTTGGACTTGATAAAGGAAACAAAAAGGGCAGAACCCTTCAGAAGCTTCAGGATCCAAACAAATTAATTATTGTATTGCCCTTTATCAGGTTCTTGCAGTTTTGTTTAATGTTATCATTTTAATGTTTTTTTTTCCCCTGAGTTTTTGAGGTTTGGAATACAAAGTATTCTTTTATCATTGTTAACATTTTGCAATACCCCAAAAAATTTATGCTTTCTATAGAAAAGCAACATCTCTCACAGTTCAAGTCATCTCTTCATTAAAATATGAGGTTTGCAGTATCGTCTGAAGTCAGATGAAATTTGACTTGAACTAGTACATCCATTGGGGAGAGTTTCCTATCAGCTGTGACTGGAACTGAATCTTTTGACCTCTTTTCCTGACTATGCCTTTAAGTCACTGTCTGGTTGTTGTAATTAACTTTTTAGCACTTGCCTGCAAAACAGGCATGATTATTTTATCCTCACAAAGGAGTGTTAAGAAGCTTAATTAAACTGTACCTTTAAAGTACTTTCCTTAATACACTACAAAAGATTAGTGTGTTAATGTATATCACATGCATTACATATAAGTAGCTTTATACCAAGAACATTAAGTGAATGTATACTTTGTAAAAGGCCTTTGTGTGGATCTCCACTCATGGCAGTATTTTATGTCAACTCACTTGAGTCAGAAACTTAAATATAGTAATTAGTATCTTTTTGTGCCTGAAAGCCAAAGCTCCACAATTAACAATAATGTGCAGGTGATAATTAAGCTTATTCTATATCCTGTGTCTAGCAGCTGATAATATGGACAAACTGAGCTGCCTGGTCATAGCTGATATTTTAGGGAAGGGCAGTGAGGAAGCTAAGATTGTTTAAAAAAAAAGATGATGTAGTCATGCAGGAATGCAGTCATCTGAAAAGTACCTATGATAGATGGGGAAAAAATGCTTCATTCTTCCATAACTAGGTCTCTCTAATGGTTCCCTATGATCAACATAACACATGTCAAAAACTGAGTTTACGTGGACCAAGACTTGGCAGGTTTTACTGCCAAAGCATCAGCCATCTAGTGATGTGAAGAGCTGGCAAGGTGCTGAGGCTAGCAAGGCAGCCTACACTTAGGTGATAATTTATGGCTACCTGTAATCTCCTCTAAATAGAAACCTATTCTCACTAGGGAAGCTAGAAATGACCAGACAATATGAGTTCAGCCAAACCAAGACTTCATGTAACTTTACAAAAAGCAAACGCTTTCTGGTACTGACATTAACAATGATATGGGCTCTTAAAAAGTGTTCGCATTTAGGTTTTATTTATTTTAGTGTTGTTTGCTTGTGTAATTTCAGAAACTGGCAGTTTATAAGAGCTGAAATACAGTCTTAACTCTTGGACTTTGATTCTGTTTATTTAAAGCATAAAAAAGACTGGGGACCAGCCCAAGTCAGCGCAGTGCCATGCAGTGGTGTTTGTGTACTCCCAGCGGGTGACTTGCTGATAATTCCAAATGTGCGTGATACTGAAATTATTAGTCACTGATGCTATCTATCGTGGTGCTGCAGAATTCGTGCAGATGTTCTCCTTGCCCCACCCCGTGGTTTGGCATCGGTCTGCCCTTCCCTGGTGTGCTTCTGCCTCCGCTCTGGGAGGTAAAGTGGGTGTTGGCAGGATAGGCATGGGCCACATCCACCAGGCTGGGGATGCTTTTCCCTCTTCTCAGCACAGGGCCACAGCTGATTAGAGCTGGCATGTGCAGGAGGCAGTGAACTTGGGAAGATCTTGTGCTTTGGGAAAAATCTGGTAATCTTAAGCGAGAGCAGGGTTGATCTAAGTCCTTCTGATACTGGCACTGTAGCGCCTTGCATGTATGAAGTCTTCCAGGGACAGGTCTGAGGCCTTCTGTGAGATCGTATAAGATCACCAGGAACAGGCTGCTAGAAAGGAGTAAGAGAGAGTTCTCCATTCACAGGTCCTCGTTCTCCTCGTTCAAAGATTTAATATTCCCATAGCTGGCGGTGTAAAGAATTTAAATGTTATTGCCTGACACTGAAGTTAACAGATCCAGGTTGAGAATCTACATTTTCCTCAAACCTGATTTATTCATGTGCTGAGATCAAGGATTCCACATGAAATTCTCCTAATTCTGTGGGTGCTGACATCTAATTTTGGCCTGAGCTATTCTCTGCTCTGCCTGTTGGTCTGTATGTGCTGTTTATCTTTGTACATATGCATAGTTATACATTATTATTTATGAATGTTCTTCATTACCCTCCTGAAGAGAGTGCAATACTGTAAGGGGACAGAGACTCTTTATTCTTTATATACAGTAATACAGTACAGCCTTTAGGTATCACTGAAACTCAGGTCATTAATTCCAGTGAGGAAAACTGCATTTGTTTCACAATTGTTTGTGTTTTATTAACTTCTCTTTTGTGGACCAGCAGGTTCAAGTCTTCTCTCCTCTTTTTTTTTTTAAAAGTTTTCCTTTTTTTGTAACTGTTAAGCAATTCCACCTGGAGATGTGAAAACTTCACAGGCTATAAAGCTTACATCCTGCAAATCTCCCTATCCAATATTAAAAACATCTAAAGGAGGGGAGGCACCATTGAAATATTTTGAATTATGTTTAGGAATGAACACAGGGATTGGATTTGTTCAACAAAATAGTCTTTGCGGTTTCAGGAATGGCCCAATGAATGAATCTCAATGCAATGGAAGTATGGAAAATACCTTTTACCAGATAGTGAGGTGAAACAACTTCTTTAAAACTGTTAGTAGAGTTAAGGCCATGTGAAAAACATCTTAAAAGCAGAAGGGACAGTGGCAGCTGCCACTGCCTTTTGTTAATTGTGGAAGTCCTTCTATCCCACCGATGACCTTTGAAAAGATGCTTTTCCTTCCAAAGAGGAAACATCTGTTTCTCATGTAAGTTAATACTTAACCTAAGATACACAGTAGAAACACCTTATCAAAAATAGGATAGAGGCAAAGACTGGAAGGCTTGGTTTATGTATCCATAGTGGAAGCAAGGTGCTACTTTCAAGAATGTTGAAGAATGTTGATCTTGGGTTGAAAAATATTGTATAAGAAACATGGGATCATTTGTGTGTATGTGTATACATATGCCTATATATGTAATTAGTAACTGTTTCTAATATGTTATGTTTTTGGAAATGCTAGCCTTTGCGTTATTAGTCTCATCCTCATTTTTAAGATGCTTGAGAGGGTAGCCATGTTACGTTGAGTTTAGTACTTGTTTCTTGTTAACTTGCAGAAAAATATTCTAGTTACACTTCCAAACTCTTTTATACTACACCGGCCACCATACCACCCATAGTGTGGTGCTCCTGTGGTTCTTTTTTAAGATAAAGATGGAATGCTAAAGCAAATAACTATCTGAAGCAAATCTACAGAATATCCTAGTTCATATAGCAGGTTTATATATCTGCTTGATGATCAATGAAAACCTAAGTCTGATGTCATATGAACATTGTCAGAGGAGTGAAAAAGAGCATGTGAGTACATAGTTGTATTATTGAAATATCACCATGTCTTTGCTTAAATGTAGGCAGCAGTATGTGGAGTTTTGTGGTTCTTTATGCCTTAAAGGAAAACCTTATAACTTGTTTTCCTGCATGTTGCCATAACACTTTGTATCTTAGCAATAAATATTGGGTAAATTTAGTGTTATCTCAAGAAATTTGTGCTCCAGAGATTTTCTCTTCCACTCCCACAGTACCTTTAAACCCCACATCAATAGTAGGACAGCAATTCCTGGCCTGTGTTAGGACCAATTTACCTCATTTCCTCTGCTTCAGCAAAGTGAGATTGAAGAGGTTAGAAAAATAACAAACATAAAAACTGAAGGAAAGCGATTGCCAACCTCTGTGTGTAACACTCTCCGAGTCACCTCGCAGAACAAGCCCAAAGGGTTCTGCTCAGCAGAGGTGAGGGGAAATCATTCTTCTTTTGTAGTGCTAAGCAGGACCCTGTTTAAATCCATGCTTGTCACTGTTGTCATGTCTCATCTGGGTGTCTTTAGCATGAAATAAAGTACTGCTGTGTTAAGGACCAAAAAAAAAGTGGAAAACGCACTCATCTGTGTCCCTCACTTGTGCCGAAGAATATTTCATTCCCACTTCAGCTCTAATTTGAAATGTGTTAAATAAAAATCTCCAGGAGAGTATCCAGAATAGATAGGTATGTTTAGGTCAGCATACTACTTGGCATTGCCATGGACCTCATCTCTAATTACTAAAGAAATAGTGAGTTAAAATACACAGCGACTGTGACCTAAATCATTTCCATTCTGGATGCTGGCCTGAAATAAAGAGGGCTTTTCATTAGCATGGCACAGATTTAGTGTCGTGGGACACAGAGTTTGTGCTTCAGAGGAAGTGCGGTCAATCGGCCATTAAGGTTTGAAACAGGAGGCAGGCATCATCTAATCTCAGTGCTGTTGACAATAAATATTGGGGAATAGCTTAATATAGATTCATGATAGCCATGCCAAAGTCACTCAAGTAAACTCAGATTTGTAATACTATGAATGTGCATGCACTGCATTCACATAATGGAGGGATCATTTGCAGGTCCCAAAGGAAATCTTTCCTTTCAGCCCTGGAAGATGAGAAACCGACTGGGAAATCTAATCCAGTGTATAGACTGAATGGCAATTACTTTGTATTGTGGGGATTTGCTTTTCCCCTGTTGAAAATAAAATGTTAAAATTAGAAAACAGTTCCTGAATTTTGACAGTTTTGCATTTAAAAACAAGTAAACAAAAAAACCTCCAAACCAAGATTTACACCTTCTGAAACCCTTCAGGGTGTGCATGTAAGGGGAAGCCTTAATAGCTGGGTCAAAGCAGCAAGCCGAGGTGATACAGCACAGGGGCCCCTGGAAGCAGGACTGCGCAGTATTGAGGAGGGACAGGAGACGGCTCGGTTTGGTGTAGTAGGGTCTGTGAATCACACTGGAGTGCTTTAGGTTGCCACTTTTGGGGCTGTCATTTTAAGTGGTTATAACTCCACAAGGCCATACCTAAGCAGCCTTTAGCTCGTCTGTGTGTGTCTTGGTGGTCATGGGCTGAAGCAGCCCTGTAGCCTCCTCCTGCCTGTCTCTTCAGGTGTGCATCCTGGCTAAGGTAAGCCACACTAAATGTAAAACAACCGCTCATTTTAATAGACCTGTATTTTCTGCAGGATTAGGATGCTCAAATTTACAGAGGGCATTTGGGTGTCCAGGTCCAAGTGATAATCTTTGAAAGTCTTACTTAGCCTTCACAGCTGAAACCCCCCAGATTTCATTTTACATTTTTAACCCTTAGTGGGGAAAATCTTCAGGTGTGCTCACCCAACATTTGCTTGCAAACTCTTCAGCTGTCGCATCCCTAAAGCCTGCAAGGCTGGCAGAGGTATCGTTCTGTGGTAGCTACCAGGCTGTTTTGTGCTGCGTGACCAATCACTGCAGTGCAAGGTACAGACACTCCCTGCAGCAAAACTCCGTGCACCCCAACCATTACTGGCAGTACTAGTTACTGCTTAGCAGCTATTCAGTATATTATTTCTTCCTCTTTATTCTCTGTATGGCCAAGGTTGTACTTGCAGCAAGCTATGAAGACTAATCTGGAGCTCGAATGATTAATTTTCCATGTGTTTTTGTGATTTTCTTCAGTTGTTTACCTGAATGCTTCACTAAGATGGGTGGTTTTTTCCAGTGTCTCCAATCCAAAGGGATGGGGGGTTTTTTACTGTCATTTATAGGTGCAAGTTGGTAGCTCAGGATTGTTTTGTACAATAAATATATCTAAAAAATAAAATAAATGAATAAAAGTACCTAGTTTGAAACAGCTAGAATCTGAACTTTTGGAATTTGTGTCATTAAACACTTTAATAGAGTATTTAACTCTATGACAGGTTCTTGATAGACTCTAGACCAGCCATCTGTTCAAGGCTAAGACCAGTCTCCATCTTCATGAAATTTGTTGCTTTGTTCACTGTGCACTTTACCACTTCTTCAACAAGAAAGCTTCTGTGAACAACAGTTTGCCTCACTAGGCTCCTGGAGCCAGACCATCCTATGAGCAGGTCCTGTGGAAAAGTAGCATGTTCCTCTGTAATGAGACTGTGTCATTATGTACACACTCAGAGGGGTCAAACAGAGGTTGAGCAGGCAAAGGCAACCTTATTTCTGTCATTTCCCTGGTTTTGACTTTGCAGCCTTAATAAATACTCTTTTCTCAGTTTCTATATACAACTGCATCAGGCGAGTTCCTCCTTTTCCATGCTACCCAAGCAGTGGCTCAGGTGTTAGTGAGGATACAGGAGCGACCTGCACAGGCACTGACTGCAGTCTCTGCTGGCTGGTAATTTCTGTCTGTGGTCCCCAGCCTTGGACTGGAAGGACCATACACATTTGCTGCTCTGACATGCGAGAGCTAGTGGGAAATGGAACATGGTCTGGGAGAAAGGAGTCATTGGAGATTTTAGCTATTAAAGTGCCACTGTCTCTGCAATGTACATACAGGTACTTCGCTAACTAAATTTGGGCAGACCTATTTAAGACCAGGAGAAAGTGTGTGCCTGCCACAAAAATCTGCCTGTCTCATCCCTAGGGAAATTTCAGTTTCCTATAATGAAGCACAGAGGTCCAAAGCCTTCTCAAAGGAGATGTTGTGATGATTTTGACACAAGGACAAATCACCTTTTTTTTTCCTATACTCCTTTTCAGAAACAATTTGGGTTTAAATTACTGCAAAACAATTCAACTGGAAGCAGACACTTGCTTGGAAGATGACAACCCAAATGTTGAAAGTAATCAAATAATAATTAGTTGGAAATAGTATTTTAAAAGGCAAGCAATGCTAGTAGCAGGCTGTAGGGATAGCCCTGTCTATAGGTATTCTGTGCTGATTAAAAAATTCACTGAAACAATCAGAAGTGTGTTTAGTGGGTGCCTGGATGTCCTTGAAAAAGTTTGATCTAGCAGTGCTATGAAAATGCTGAATGGAATTGAAATGGGCTCTTGTCCTCTCTTGACTGAGAGTTTCGTGACAGTATTTGCCAGAAGAACAGGTAAGGAAAACAAAGCAGCAACGAGGGCTGGTAGTACTCGGAAATGAATGCTAAAATTCCTCTGACTTGAAGGAACTAAAAATGCTATTTTATGGGCTGTTCATCCAGCCTCTACCTTGTAGAAATCACAGCCTGTCTTGAAGGGTGGATCCTCACTGAACCTGTCCTGCACAGCACATGGTCCGACCAGCGGTGCTTTGTCAGCTCCGGGGTGTCTGGCAGTTCCCCTGGCTCCGCTGCTTGTTATTCTGTAACCAACACAGCAAGGGGAGCATAAAGCTTTATATACATACATATATATAGATATACGCACACACACACATATGGATATGTGTGGATATATATATGGACATAAAAAGAAAAAAGAAAGCTACAGCTTGATCAATTTATGATTATTTCTACTGGTTATTTAACTCTCAAAGAATGTAAAACTGCTACTCTGTTAAATTACATTAAAGTCTGGTTTTCTTCAGGCCTGGTTTTGCCTGGCAGCCGTCCCTCATGTAGGTAGGCCCCATGGGAGGAATGTGCTCACTACACGTATGTCTGGGAGAAGCGGCCAGCCACGCTCCTTGAGTACTAAGTCTTCGGTTTTTATTTTAAACCCTTTTAAGTGAATTAATTCTTCTGACAAACTTAAGGCAAATGAGGAAGGAGAGTACTGTGTACAGGCTGAGCTTAACTGTGATCCGGTGGGCTCGCAGAAACTCTGTGTATAGCTCAGGTGGGAGCTTGAGGTACAGCTTGGACAGTGGGTTGGTGAGCACAACTGCATCCCTCCAGCTGCTCTTCGCTTGAGAGCCTGAATGCCGTGTGTTCGCCCAGCCATTCAAGAAGCTTCTGGCTTACTGCACATAGTAGCAAATGAAGGCAGTAAATAGCTTTTATCTGGACCTGATTCATGTGATGTGCTCAGAAATGTGATGGCTGGCACATGTGATTTGGAGGTATTTACTGCTTTAGTCCACGCCTTGTACATTTGTGGCTGGGCTACTCCAGGCCTTGTATGGTGGAGTTGCTCTCTGTTTCCAGTGCAGCACAGGGATTCGAGGCCAATGTTTACCAGATGCGGGGTGAACAAAAGTTACCGTAAAAATCAAATTCTACAGTATTGGAGGAATTATTTTATGGGGCTGGAGAAAAACCATGGCTACCTCAGCATACCACTAGCAGGAATTTTTATTTCTAGCCAACAAGTAAACCTGAAGACAGAGGGAAAGAGTGCCTAACGATGCAAACAGGGTACCTACCAACTGTGTTAGCAGCATTGCTCTCCGTTTCTGGGGTGAGTTTACTGAGAGGAATTAGGAGACTATAGCATCCTGTCTGCCTCCAAACTATTGAAGCATGTGCCCAGATAAAGTGACTGGAAAGCAGCTGTGGGAAAGGTCCACCTCTTTGGTGACCATCCTTGCTGTCACAGTTACAACCAGTCTGGCCTCTGCAGCAATGGTAGTTTCTAGTACCTTTGCTATACACTCTAGCTACCTTCTTCAGGCTGAAAAGTATGTCAAGGTTATTTTTTTTGTACGTGAGCTTCTCAGATTGTGCCACACTGTTGAAAAATTTTGAAAATAGAGCTGTAAGACGCTAGCTGTGCAGCTGTTCTAATAAAGTCTCCTGGACTTCACCCATTTTAAAAAACTTTCACTCAAGAAAACGCTGATGCTAATGGGAATTAAAAAAATGAAGTCAGGAGAGTTTGTCTAAGTAAGGGCTAAGTTGGAGTGAAGAGCCAAAATTTGCAAGCAAAAATTTTGCTTGGCTACAGCAGCATGTAGCAGCATCATGAGGGGACGTGGCACCTGGAATCCTGTCCTAAGAGAAACATACATAACATCGGCTCTCCTGGCCAGGCCTGCAGAATTACTTTGATAGTGGAAGGCACCACACAGCACACGGAGCATGGGAGAGCTGCCGCTCAGTTCCAGCTTTGAGTTTTGGAAGTGGATTCACCTTAAGAATGTTTCCATGCCCAGGAGTTGATCCTAGGATTTCGGTTTGCTAGCGGCTGAAAAGATGAGGTAAATGTTTTTGAGGCAGCTCTGGAACTAGGAGGACAAAACTTGCACTTCAAAAATGAAGGTTAATGGCTATTTAAAGCTTCTCATGGGTACCCATTTTCAGTCTTGTGTCTATGAGCAAAGATTGTTAGTGCTGAAGGTTATTGACTGTGGCAGAGTAGGAGCTCCTCTGGCTGTGTGTGTTGAACCAAATCACTAGGAAGGATTTTGCAGACTAGGTTCTGCACAACCAGCCTTGATGGGGGAGCTGTAAATCTGCACCCTTCTCACATGCTAGCAGGTAACCTGATGCTAGCCTTTGTAGGACACTGCAGGTTGTGTGATGCAGACCTGTTACCTGCACGGTAACATGGGCTGGAGGTGGGGTTGTGGTCAAGGAGAGACATCCACTCCATGGCAGGTAGACAACTGTAGTCTCTTTCCCCTTCTAGAAACTCAGAGGCCACTTGCATCCACCTGCTAGGAGGGTGAGCACTGTCTGGTGTCCTTGCTCCCAAAGTTGGAGAAGAGAGTGTTGTGGGTGCCATAATAAGGAGCCTGGAGAAAGGCTGCAACCTCTCCTACCTTCGAGGATGTTCATACCTGGCACATACCTGGGAAAAGGGAACATCCTTGGCAGAACTGCCCAGGGAGAAAACTTACAGTGCCTGGCTGAAAGCTGCCTTGGGGTTGCCTGCTGATCTTTCAGGTTTTGAAACAACAAATTTACCTTCAAAATTTGAAAATTGAGAGTGTGTTTCAACCCAGGGTGTTTCAATGCTTCCATGGAAAATAATTTTATGCTCACAGTATTGATATGTTTGGAGCTCTGTGCAAAGAGTTAAGTTATTGTATATTTTACTTTTTTAATTGACTCCATATCTGCTGGCAGCAGAATAGACATTGATCTGTTTTTTTCCTTTGCTTTATTTAGGAAAATACAGCACATAGTGTTTACTCTGCCTCCATACAGCATTACTTTGTAGGGTGAAAGTGAGGGCGAGACCACAGTGAAGAATTCCCTCATTGTCAATTTTAAAGGCTTCATAATAAATGGTAGGCTTTTTTGGATGGGAATCAGAAATGTTTTCATGACAGTGTTTTGCTTAACTTTTTGTATTCAGATGGGATTTTATAAACTCTTTTAAATTTGCTGATTTGATCATTTAAACATCTCCTTCTGGGCACCAACTACTTGATCAAATTACTGGAGTGACACTGTACCTGACATCTATTAAGAAAGGATTTGAAAGATCAAATTGGTGAGTGTAAACTAAAATTTATCTTTAGTGACAATAGGCATCATTCCCACTGGCAATAGCATCCAGACTGCCTTTCAGTGGGAGAGGATGAGGGACTGGACCCATAATTCTGCATGGTGAGAGGCAGAACTGTCTCTACACTGGAGTTTTGACTGAGAAAGAACTATAGCACTGAGTCCAACCTCAGAAGTGAAATATAAAGGAATAGGTGCCCAGAATTGATCCATCCCATATATACCAGCTGAACTATCTACTGAAGCTGATTTGCATTGCGCCAGGCCAAAAACATTAAAGTGGCACTTAGCTCCTTGTGACTTTCCCTTTCAAATTAAATTTCTGTAATTGTGAACCTGTGTTCCTCCAGGATCCTTAGCAGGAGCTTACTGGTTTCTGTAAGGGAGTAACGTTTTGTGTTGCATATGGACTGCTAGCACAACATTATTATACTGATTAATTTTTTTCCATATTCCCCTAGGCTTGAGACAGTATTGGTTAATTGGTCTCTTCACAACTACAGATTTGCCAACAGTCATGCAATCCTTTTAAGGGTTACTTTTGGTTTCCTCTGAAAACTGTTCAGGTCCTTTGTTTTTCTTCTTGTTCTGGGGGTTTTTTTTGTACTGCTTTGTTCTTGGAGGTCTCCATGCCTGTTGCAGCCTTCCCTGTGAACACTGTATTCAGACAACTTCTGCATATTGCTCATAAAACGTGCTTTGGAGCAGGTCTTTCTCACTCCACATGGTACTGCTGCTCAGTACTTGCCTGCTGAAGAATGTCCTGAGGAGTGAAAAGCTTTGAGTAGAGGAACCCCTTTGGAAGGCATTTGTATTTTCCTCAACTGTAATAGCAAAAAGCAAGAGCGTGTGATCTTTGTGATTGATGAGCAACTGAGGTATTAGTGCCTTTTTCTGTAAAGTGGATACAGAGTTCATGCATCTCCTAGAATGACCACTTGTTGTAATGCATATTTCTTTCACTTCTTTTTAAATGGCAAAATTTCCTTTGAAAAAGAAACCTTGTTACCTTTAATGCTATGCAAACCACCCACAGAGCCTCTTGGTACAATCTGAGGATTGCTAGGGTCCGTTTGTTTATTTTCACCGGGATCACTAACAGTTGCAGTACTATTTTGCTTGCGCTGCTGAAAGATGTCCTGGAGATCTGTTTTATCATCTTAGCACTGTAAACTGCCTTCATTCTTTCAATCCTCTTTCAAAATATCATAAGAGTGGCAGGATGTGTCCTGCATAGGGGAATTTTTATTAGGCAGAACTTTACTTGGGAGGTTTAATTTACTCCTAGTGTTACTGATCAAGTAACACCATTGTGGTCCCACTTCTGTGGTGGACTGAGCTCATCACCCATTTACTGCATTTAATCAGTATCTTGGACTACACATTTGTGAAGACCATTTTTGCTATTTCTCCATGTGCCCGGTGATTTGGAAATTCTGCTTCACTGTTGCATTTTCAGTTCAAACTGTGTGGACTGGTGCAGGCAAATCTGTAGTTGTCAAAAAGCTTACTAGGTCTGCTTCAGGGAACTTTCCTGATCACAGTGTGTTTGTGTCAACCTGCTGATCATCGTCCTCCAAATTCCTATGATTTTGTGGCAGAAGAATCCCATGGGGTTATCCAGCTACTTCAGAACCCGACATATAGGTTTAATAATGCAAATGCTTAAGACTCTCTTCCCCCTCTTCCCCTTACTCATGGCTATGGGTTTGGGGTTTCCTTTCCTTCTTAAGAAGCTTTGGAGAAGAGGGTGGTCAGTAGTAATGCAAGTCACCAAAGTTTGTATTGTTTATGCTTCCTTTGCTATTAGATAGGATTTTTTGCTTTGTATCTTTTCCTCACCCCATGAGATATGTTTTTCTCTTCTCAGTGAATGAGAGTGTTTTCCCTTCCCTGGCATAGAAATAATATACTCAAACATGCTTCAGTACAGGAAATCCTATATCCAGCATGGGGAGGAAAGACCTTAATCAGTAAAAATTCCATTGTGTTTATATCAGTCCTGACCCTCGGTGTCGTTTGGACAAAGCTTTTTAGTGTGGGCCCCAGGCACTGGTTGGTGCTGCCAGTTCACAGCTATGTCACTGCAAGTCCACAAGGCCCATATATGCCAGATTTCTCCTCTGCAGGTTATTCTTTATGGAGATTGCCTGGCCTTTCTATGGGAGGGGTTGAGATAAGGGGCAAGTATGCAGGGAGCTCCTTTTAATTGCAAGCTTTTCCCTTCTTTGGAGAATAGGTTAATCCCCCTGTATTTCCTGAGTATGAAAGGCTTTCATGAGAGAAAAGAGGAGAATTTAGGAGAATTTACCATCTATTTCACAATCCCTAGCCCATGCTACAAGCTGGCTGCATCTTGACCTTATACTGATGGTCTGGTCTAGAGGGAAAGAGCCTGGTGAGATACTGGTCCTCTCTGAGGTCTCAAAGGGGTGACGAGGTTCTGCTGTGTGCCAAGAGCATAGGTCCATGGTGTGGCCCAAAGCGTTTCAATCAGGAGGAAAATTTCTAACCTGCCTGGCCCATTAGTGAAAGCTTTAAATAGAGGATTGACTCTGTGTAGAAAGAGCCCTGCACAAATAAACATTCCAGCAGCACCCTTCCTTTGCCTTTCAATGTGTTTTTTATCAGGCTTTGAATTAAACCACTGTCCAATTACTTGAAGGCATGATTTTCAGGAGTCATCCAAAATATAATTAATGGCAACTCAACGCATTCTCTGGGAGTGGAAGGAGAGAGTCTTGCTGCTTTATCTTAAAGAGGCAGCTCTGTGTAACTCGTTTGTGGGTTTCTGAGCAGCACATGCCTAACAAGCTGCTGAGAAGAGCATCCCGGCTGGGCAGGCAGGCCACCCTGGGCAGGGGGTGTGGGTCCCGCATCTGGCCCCTCTGGCTCTCTGTGAGATGGGAAAGGTGACTGAGGGACACGAGCGAGGTGCGGAATGAGTGCTGACTGTACGCTGTCTCCTAGCCTGATGCTGGGATTGGGGTTGTAGCAAATCCCTGTGGTGTCTGTGGGCAGTGAGCAGAGGCCTCTGCCTTATTTTCCCCTCCTTTCTCCCTCCAGCACTCTTTCTTCAGACCAGCAGCTCCCCAGGGTTCCTTTCTGGCTGCAGGAAAAGCAGGCTCAGCCTAGCACAGCACGCTGCTCTTTGGTGCGCTCCCTCCTTCCCTGGCTGCTGCCTGTCCCTCTCCCTCTCCCATGGCTCTGGCTAAAGTGGTTTCTGCAAGCTCCTTATATTGCTGCTTTACACTAGAGAGAAGGCTGGGGTGGTCTTGTTGGGATTGCCCCATTGCTCTCCCCAGGATCTGCCGGTAGGTTTTATTTGGGAGGCAGCTGTGTCCCTTTCCTGCCCATTTGAGGCATTCCCACATGTGGCATCTGAGGACACATCTTTGTTTAACATCTACATCTTGTAGGTAACAAATGAAAATAAGTCATCTCGCCAGCACTTTTCTGAACTTTTAGTTAAAGCTGTGCATTTCTGACAGGACATGAGAGCCCATATTTGACCTCTGAAATGTTTATACAATTGATATATAGCTTTTTCTTACCTCATCTCATGTTTGTGTATAAGATACTATGTCGGTACATTCCCAACACGATGCAATGCTTCGTTATGTGATAGACATTTAAAATAACAAACTATTTTTTTAATAGTCAGGGGTATCTGCTGTAATTCTTGGACTGGGAAGTGGCCTGGCCGGAATCTTTTAGATGCAGATGGCAATAGTTCAGGTACTAGTATTATTATTATTTTTTGCCAAATAACCAAATTAACATTGAGTAGTTTGGCTTGCTGCTGAAAAATTCACTTTTGGAAGTGAATTAGGTTTTTTTTTTCCTTCCAAGTCCTGGCACTAGTTGCAAGGGCCTCAGCATTGGAAGAAATAGATTTGGATGGTCTTCAAAGAACACTGCTGTGGTTCTGCCGTTTTTAACTTTTTACCTTGCTGTTCTTTCTCCCCACCTCTTCCCTGGGGAATTGAAGGTAAATGATTGATACTCTGTCTCTCCTGCTCGCTTTCTTTTTTTAAATCTCTTTTGGCTAGACTTCTCCAATGTAGAAATATTTACCAAAAGAAAAATTGCAAGGGCGGGGGAATGGAGAGAAAAAAGGGAATTGAGAAATAAAACATAAACATTCAGCAGTCCAGGATGGTGACTTTGTTGGGGAAAGAGGCCGAATTGTTTGTAGAACCTAATGAGATTTAGGATTAGATTTCCTGTATCAGTGGGCAGCCGCTGGGGAAAAGTAAATTCACTGCACTTAATGTACTTTGCAAGAGAGGCATTTATCTTACGTTGTTTGCATATGGCTATACCTAAGGGGTCCTAGCCTTGATAGTTGCCTGCCCCCAAAGAAATTCCAGTCTAAAACAGACAAAGAAGAAAAAAAACTGGTAAAGGAAATAGGAGCATGGAGAAAGGCAGACACTTGCCCAGACCTGCCCGTGAGATAGTGGGAAACAGAGGTGAGATGGCCATTCCTGTAGTGCAGCAAGCCCAGCACTTGTCACACTGCTTTTGCAAGGAAGGCAAAGAAAACAATGACCAGGCCATTGAAGTGGCACGATGCGAAGTATAGCTAAATGTGTTTCCTGGAAAGCGCTTATAGCTGGGGTGAAATAGCTGGGGTGAAATTTCTATCTGTTTTGTGCTAACTTTTCCATCAGTCTAAGAGCCAAATATTTAGTCTGGTTTACAGTTGTATGGGTCCAATTCTATGTGCCAAAAGGACTGAATGTAATGGGAATTTTTTCAGTGCCTGGAATGTGACTTTGCAGGTACACAATTAAATTTTGCTTTTTTATTTACTTTTTTTTTTTTTTTACTTGGCAGGTGTCCATTTTTCAGCTTAGATAAAATATCCAGATTCATAGCTCTTCTCCTAGAGCTTTCTTGTAAGGACCAAAGTATTTGGGTCCATGAACTGACAGGACATCTCACCTAGTCCAGTTTTCACTTGAAATTGTCTTGTACCACATCCTGACCCCAGGTAGATTCAGTCCCCAAGAAGAAGTCTTTTCCTAGCCAGAAAACTTCAATGCTTACATTCAGTGTGAGCTTTGGGTGAAAATTTTTGCATTGTTTCCTCTTTTTGTGGTTTGCATCAATTGTTAGGTTCAGAGGATCTTGTAGAAATTAATTCATAGGATAGAAGTTGGGCCTGTAAGAGAAGAATATGCATCCCCATGCAGTGGGCATGGCATTGCTAATTCTTCAGAGACTGTAGGCCTGGGGAACCACCGAAGGCTGTGACCTGTAGTCTGGCCTTCTCCCCCTCTGAAATCCAGCCAAGACACCTCTGTGTGATGCTGCTGCTGGGACCCTGCCTGAGAGGAGCTCTCCTAGTACGTGTGGGGGCTGCATCTACACAAACTACCACCTAAGCTCAGGCCAAGTTGAGTTTCTCAGGAGATTCCCTGCAAGGCTAAGCAAGGACAATAGCCTACAGGATGAAGCTGTAAGTTTTAATTATTCAAAACTAGGCTGCATTTTTTTCCATCCAGGCAGATGGCTTTGAGGGCTTACTTGAGGCAGCCTGACCTAGCAGGCTGAGCATTGCTGCGGAAACCAGGTAGCTGTGAATTCTGATTCCCTCACTGACTCCTTGAAAGACTGTAGACAAATCACGAGTCACTCTGACTTGTTTTTTTATAATTGTACCAATATATGTATTTTTTTCCTTTTCTTCTTCTAAGCCACATATCACACTCTTGCGTCTTGGCATCAATGAAGGTTCTGTTTTTCACATCAGCATATGAAAAAAATCTTGCCAGATCAACTCTGGCAGCTGTCAGCAGCCTAAGGTGCAGGAAATTCTTCCATTCAGGAGACCTGGCTCAATGAAATGTCACCTCTGACATTAAGGTAGATACGCAGAAGATCCAGTATAAGAGGGGCAGAACTTGTATGACTTATTCTTCATTGCCAGCTGAAGGTATGACCTCTTGCTAAGTGCATAGCTGAAGTGTTTAGACCTCTGGCTGGGGAAGGAGGATGGGAGGGTGACTGATGTTTGATTCCTAGGATGAAAGTTTCTTCCTCTCTGCCTGGGTCTTTTGGCCAGCCTCTATCAGGGGGAACTCCCATGCTTTTACTTGGAAGAGTAAGTGGAGCCATGTGTCTTTTTTCCATGCACAACAACTGGAGTCAGCTGGTTTGGAAAAGGATCTACCCTGTGTCAGCCAACGGGCTAAGGAGGCATATATTCATCCTCCATCCCTGAGGTAAAAGGAGTTCTGAGAGCAGGGGCGTGCATCTAAGGCACAGCTTCTTCTGGGCTAAAGGAATGATACCCCACACTTAACAGAGGCCTTGCTAAGAGCGTGCATGTATTTAATCCTCAGCAAAGTTGTACCAGGCCATTGTAATTCCATTGTACTAAAAATGTCCTCAGTGTCTTGTTTGTTTTTTTTTAAGCTAACCTCTGTTTCCCTTTGTGATACAGATCCCTTTTAAAACAATCCTCCCCCCGCCAAAATAAAATTCTCCCTGAGACTTAATAACATTTTTTAATATATACGCATAAAACAAATTTCCTTCCCCAACAATTTGTGTGGTTTTTCAAATCATTAAGGGAGTTTCCTCATTCCGTGATGTCAAGAGTCACCCAGATCAAAGCCTTTACTGATATTACAATTAAGCACTCTGCACCATTAAGTTCACTTTCCACACTGTAATTTTTATAATAGGTCGGGAAGGAGCTTCATGGTTTGATTTCATTCCAGCCATGGCGCCAGATTCTGATTTCTCATTAGCTCTTACACCATGGTTTGTGAAATACTGAAGTTAACAAGGAGTCTGAATTAATTTTGGACTGGCATCTGTCCAGCTGAATTGTGTTCATTGAACTTGCATGCATATGAGATGACAGGGAAATGATATGTTACGGTCAAGAGAAAGTAACAGCTTCAAGATAAGAACGACGTAATCTCTCTTGCTTCCCCCAGAATACATTCCTTGGTAAACCAAGGTTATGCACAGCAGATTCAAGCAGTTGCTTCAGTTCTTCATCTTTTCATTAAAAGTGTAACATAGAGAAACTCAACTTGAGGGAAGAGAAAGGCCAAACTGAAAATGGATCTTGCAGCAAAGGCGGAGAAGAAAAGGAAAGATGGACGTCTTTCTTCATTGAGTGATAATGGGATAGTTTTCCATTGCCTTCCTTGCAGGTGTCTGGAGAGCATGCTAAACGCTCTCAAAATGGAAGGGTCAGTGGACTACCGTAGATAAAAACAAACAAACAAAAAAAAAAAGTAGGTGTTTGCTCTTCTTTCTGTCTGTGGAGGAATGAAAGGGGGAAAGCATACATGTGTGCCTGTGTGTGCTCACCCTTCCCATTGCTGTTAATGGGAATTGCATGAGTGCAAAGCATCTGGATTCCGAGTTCATTGATGCTGTTGCAAACCTGCAAGGTTTTGGAGTTTTGCTGACAATTGATATCAGCCTCACTGAGAATCAGTGTCTGGCCCTCCAAGGGGAGAATATATTGCTGGAGAGTTTGTAATCTGGAATGTTAGACTGCATGACTTTCTCTGCATAGCACGGTAACTAACACTGGGTGGGTGTTTCTTGAAAACTATTCAAGCAAATGTCAGAAAAACTGATCCAAGGAGAGCGTTTTCAGGCAAATATTTGGAGATACATAAGCTACACTTCTGCCTCGAGCCATAGAGACGGAGTGCTGCAGTCCTGCCAGCTCTGAGGCACTCGGGTGGGAGTCATGCTGTGTAATTTGTAACAGATGACGTTTATTACCTGAGTTTCTGTGGAGAGTCAGATTTGGGAGGAAAGGGGGGAAATATTTGACCAAGTTGGGAGCCAGTGATAAATTTATACAAACTCGTCCTAAACCTGCAGCACATGCCACCACCTAATCTAATACATTCTGCTGAGCCAGGACAAGGACTTGGTTCTGCACCAACAAGATTTACTGTCTGAGCATTTTGGGTTATAGCTGCAAACTTTGCACTGAGCTATGAATCCTGCCTGTACTTTTTAAAAAAGTATTGTCTAATGTGTTTTTCCTGGAAGATCCCTCCATGAGCATCCCCATTCCAGATGCAGTTTCAACCTGTGGCCAGACAGCTTTAAGGTGTGCTACTGAGTTGGGGTCATGACAGATGATAGCTGTGACACAGCATCACTCCAGCACATGCCATGTCTTTCCCCACCCCAGTTCTGACAGACCTGTCTCTGAGCAGCCAGGAGATAAAAGGGCTGTGCTAGGATGCAGATATAGCTGCAGTAACTGGAATTTGTCGTACCGGCAGCTCGCTAATGGGCGCTTTGCATTGTCACAAAGGGGACAGAACAGTCATCTACCGTTTTGCAGATTTTTTGGACTAGGATGAGGACTCAGGAGCCTTCATAATGAAAACACAGTGACACCCCCCCAAAGACTCAGACTTTGGGGAACCATCTATCTCCCCTCGTGGGCCAGGTCTGGCCTCTGCACACCTGGTCCATGAGGCAAGGATCTGGGGGCTTGGCTCAGAGCTGAGATTCATTTCCACAGGGGGCAGAACCAGGCTCCAGATATATACATGTCTACTTTGGCACTGGAAATCTTGTCCCTGCTTTGAAGGAGTTTGAAGCCACCTCTCCTGCTAGGAGCTCCAGGGACTCCAATTCATATTGCAAATAAAATCAGGTTTCTTTTTACACATCCTGAGTTCATAAACCAAAAAAGGAGATATAGCCATACCTTAGATGAGTTACCTTTGGCAGACATAACACGGATAATAGTCATAATTCAGTTTTGGTGATACTCTTGAAGACTTAATAATCCAAGCCTAATTTAGTGCGAGCAGCTACTGAGCACAAGACACAGCTTGTCAGTGGATCCAAGTCATGCTGACCGGCTGCATCAGGCACGTAGGATCCGGGCGTGAGTAACAGCTCCTGCTCTGCCCCAGGAGCGCTCAGCCTCCAGGTGCCGCAGTGGGGGAATGTGGGGCAGGGGGCAAGAGAACACGTCTCGGGCAGGATGCATGGGCCTGTACCTGTGGCTACATTTACTACTCTCCTTTACAGCCTTCTCTCTCTGCAAGTAAACCTCCTTTGAGAGAAGTCAAAACGTTGAGTACTTATATAGTGTTGTGAACTCCACGGAAGTACTGCTGAAACATGTCACTTCGTGCAGCACTTTCTCAGGGGTTTCTTAGAGAGGGCTTCCTGCCTCCTCCCTTGTTTACCTTGTCCCTAAAGTGCAGGGCCCCTCCAAGCACGTGCTGGGGCTCTCCTCTATTTCTGAGCAAAGAACAAGTCTTCAAAGCAAGAGCTGGGCAATAAATTTTCCCTCTAGTGTCCAAATTTCTGCTTGGCCAGAGGCCAAATGCCAAGGTGTGGCATTGCTAGTTTTGCTCTTCAGCAGCAGCAAGTTTTTCTCAAATGCTGCTGAGAGATCTCAGCAGGTTCATTCTGAGATAATCTTCCTGGGGCAGAAAGCAGAAATGGTGGTTCCTTGAGCTGTCTAGGAAGAAGAGGTTTTTGCTGGAATACCTCTGTGTCAGACTTCGCTGCTGCTCTTTGCTTTTTCTTGGGGCTCATTTGGCATCTGGCTTAGATTAGAGGCATCTCACTTGCATGGTTTAACACAGCAAATGGGGACCGGAGATGCAGTAGGCACAGGACAGAGCCTGTCATTAAGCCACCTCTGTACATCCATTACTGATTGTTCTCGGTAGCACAGCTGCTCCCCGGGATCAGTCCTCAGTCATGCTTTTGGAGGTGGGGATGATGTTAAGAGGGAATGTGTCCCTGTTTCCCCTGCTGAGTTTCAGGCTAAAGTCTGAGAGTTTTGGAGTGGGTTGCTGTGCCTCAGGAATGAGCTCAAGAAGCTGCAGCAAGGGTGGTTCAGGCTGTTACATTTGTGCCACCTATAAGGAACTGTAATACATCGCAGGCTTGGTAGCAACACACTAGCACTTGCAAACAAAAAAGTCTTTTTTTCCTATCCTTTAACAGAAATCCCCTGGAAACTGCAGAATTGCCTTCTATCTTTCCCCCCTCCCCTGCACATTCCTGCAAAAAGTAGGATGAAACTCCCTCTGTTTTAGGCAAAATATTTTGCAATTTTCCAATGACCTTGCCAATAAGAAAGTTATTACCCATATATCATGGGAAATGCCTGCTTTCTCACAAGACTGTAATGTTAAACTATCACCAGTAAAAGACTGTTGGCTGCAAGTTTGGCAGGAACATGAAGATCTTCTGGTATGGTACATTACATGAACTATTGACTTGAGAATGCCAAAAACTTCACCCCATTTTAAATGAGCTCCATTTTTTAAAATACATCAGCATATGAATTGAATGTGTTTATTCCAGAAAATAAGAGTATCAGCCTCTGTACTGAGTTTACATCATTGCCATTTTTATAAGAGGAATCAATCTTGAGTTAACAGTTGGATTGCTTAATCATCTCATCAAACAGTTTTGTTGAATTCTAAGATCCAAGGGACAGTACAGCGACCATTTTGCAACTAAGTGTTAATATTGTCTTGACTAAAAGTGTCCCTTTCCCTGGCTAGTTAATGGTATGTGCATGCCAGGAGCTATTCATTATGGATGAAGAATGGTTTTGTGGTTAAAGTACTGGACTGTGTTGTGGGAGATCTGAGTTCAATCCCAGATTCTTCTTCAGTTTCCCTGTGTGACTATGAGCAAGTCGTTCAATCTTTCAGTGCCTCAATTCTCTTTTGGTAAAATGGCAATAATCCTATTTCCTTTCCTCCACCCTTCACTTTTACAGTATTTGTTTTCACTGTTGCCTGTTCATCACATCTGTAGGACATGGAAAACAGGCCAGTAATGGGAGTGCTAAAACATTATAAAAAAATGAATAATAATTTAGTGTTTCACTTAGTTTTTCATATTCATATTTTAAATAGAGGAAGATAATGAAAGCTTGATGGCAGTGCTGTTTGTTTATATGCAATGACCTACTTGTCCCAGAAAGCAGTATGGCCAAGAAATTGAAACAAGATCTTGTGAAGTGCCATTGGAAATAAATCTGCTCAACTTCCCTTCTGTCAAGGCATCTCACGCTAGGGAAGGCCACTGGGAGTCATTAATTGTATAATGGATATACTTGATTCTTTAAAAGGGTTGTTTTCCCAAAGATTAAAGCAATTACAAGCAAAGTGGTTTGAAAAGAAAAAACCACCCTAAACCAAACAGTGTGAATGATAATTGGGAATGGTTTAAGAAAACTTCAGCAGATGCTGTAAAAGTCACAGTTCTGCAATCGTGGAAGAGGACTTTGTCAGTGTGAACCCAACACCCCCTTCCCCTCTTTCAGCCCAGCGTAAAAGGGAAATGAAAGCTACCGTACAAATACACATATGAAAACACGCGCTGGCATATATATGAATGAAAATAAAAGAAAACAGGGGACTGATAATGAGGCTAGAAATTACTGGTATTTATGAAATAAAGATTGCTGATGAAGGAAAATAAGGATAATCATTAGAAGTTGTTGATGGGGGGCAGTAGAACTGGCCACAGCAACACAGAAAAGACAGGAGAATTCCCTAATTATTTGTTTTTATATTAAAAAAAAAAACCCGTTATGTGATATTTTTAGAAGTTACAGGAGTACTGGAATGGTTTATATTCCTACACCCAAGACGTTGAACAGCAACTGCTACAGCTCCAGCCCTTATATCCGGAAGCTCTGCAAGGTTAGCTGATGAGGTGCTGGAGCCAACATTGACAATTGAATAATCTTTAAGTATCGGGTGGTTCCCAGGCACTCAGGAGGTAGCGCAAATGTTGGGCCAGTATTTACAAAGGGTAAGTAGGTTGAGTTCAGCAGCAGTGCCCTATTTAGCTGGATATTAATTCAATATAAAATCATGTGAACTTGTAAGTGACATATTCAGCAAATGTTATAGGACAGGAGCAGAATTAGCATTGATCAACAGGATTTTTAAGAAAGTAGATATTGTCAAAGAAATTTGATACTGGTTTTCAATAGTTTGTTGAAGGTAATTTTTCCAAAATATGGTTTCTGCAAGATGTAGAATTTCTCATAAGGCTATGTTTTGTTTATGAAATCTAAATTATACAAAATTAAGGTAGTACTTACTAAATATGATAAAATCTGGTTAACTGATATTTCTCAGACAGGTCCTTGAAAATGAAGAAATATTACCCAGTACTAAGGGTTTCTGGGAAAATGTCTCAAAGAGCAGGGTTTTTTACTGCTGCTGTTCCCTATCTGTTTCTGTTCAGTATCTTGATTTTGTCCTAGAGAAAAAATGTTGGTAGCATCTGTTAGTGTTAACTGCAAAAGTTAGTGGTTAATAAAATAATAATGAGAATTGAACAGTCCCACAAGATGATAAAATTTAATCTCAGATGAGTTAAATAATGTAGGTCACACGTAATGGGCCTTTATTTAGGCAAACAGATCCAAGTGATTAACCAACCTCGTCAATAATTACGATCTGCACGGTTATTTGGGGGACTTAATATAACTTTTGTGTGAACACCAGTGGATATATGGAGATGAGGTGTTCACCACCAATGTCAGAGACCCATGCTGAAATATTGGTTTCATTTTTGATCAGTGATTACAAAAGAATTGACAAACCAATGTGAGTTCAGAAATTAGCTATAAGAATATTTTTTGTTCTGGGAAACCTATCTCAGAGTGAGGAATCAAGAAGGCTGAGGCTATTTAATTTCTCAGACAGGTTGTGTGAGAGGGACCCGACGTGGTGGATGTTAGGCACATTGTTTACTAGGAAGAAGAGGAAATGATCTGGAGACTAGAAACTGGATATATTCAGACTAACAGTATGGTGTTTTTTACTTTATTTTGTATTTCTTAACCCATGAAGATAGGTAACCATTGAAACATCTTACATAGATAGGTGGTTGATTCTTTGCTGTTCAAATGCACTGCTTAAAGTTCAACTTCTAGCTTGACAAAAATTCCTGTGCAGTTACAGAGCTAGAGGATGTGGTCTTAATTTACCAATTGCTTGAAGAAATTCTAAATTTTGCATATGTCGGAGGTCACAGTAGACTATCACAATGATTCTTTTTACCTTAAAATCTATCAATCAGTGTGGTGGCCTGTGTGCTGTGTCAAGAGACATTGTAAGTATTTGGTAAGTATTTGTAGATGCTGTGCAAGAACAACAAAAATCCCCTGTGAACTTCCTCTGTGAACACTGTTCCCCACCAACCTCCACAGACTTGTCCCATGGAGTAAACCTAGTCGGAGTCTGTCCTTCCCCAACTGCAAACTTCCTCCTGCAACTCAGGTTGGGTGTCACAGTCAAAACATGATGGGACTGTGATGAAGACGCATTTTCTTGATTTCACCAGGAAACTTTGGAGGTGAGAGCATTAACCCTGTGAGCTGATTATACAGTGTAACACATTTCCCTGCCCAGCCTGGTCAGGAAGATTAAACCACAGTATCATCTCTGCCATGGTGACCATGCTGGGAGTGCTTCTTCCTTCCATGCCCAGTGCCTAGATTTATAACTTGGGTAGTGTCTGAGTAGGCAAGACTTCTAATTCCCATGTCATGATGCAAGAAGTCACTCCTGGGCTCTAGTGACAGCCTGTGGAGTGCAAACAAGGCTTCCTCCTCGAGCCTGCAGTCCTTTAGGTGTCAGCCCTGCATCACCCACATGCCACCCTTCCCGTCCCTCTGGGACTGAAGCAGCCATCGGGCTCAATGTGTTATTTCTTACTTTTTCCCATTCTCTCCACATCTGAAAGCTGATGGGAGTGTGTGGGTCACACCCCCAGGTAAGTGGTGAAATGGCTGCTTGTGCACCCCCTCTGCTCAGCGAGTCCCTTCAGGCATTCAGCAGCGTTGATCATCCTGGGGCTGAATGGACGAGGCTGTCCTTCACTCATCGGCTGAGCAGCTGTTTCTCTCCTACTCGGGTGGCTTAACGCTGACTGCTATTTAGGTGCTTGTAAGTAGACGGATTACTTTGCAACAGGTCTTCCAAGTGAAGAGTGACACAGGCAAGCAATTTTCAAGCTAGGAGCTTAACTTTTAACGACCAGTTCCTCTTTGCCCCCATCCAGTCTTCAGAAATATCAGAGAATGAGGGAATTGTAACCTGTGAGCTTGCATGGTCTCCTTGCGGATGTAATTGGCATTTTAATGAAGGTACTGACACTTGAAAGATGCTATTAACCAATCTAAAATTGTAACTTGACAGACAGCACAGCTTCACAAGAAGTACTAGCTCAGCTTCAGTTAATACTAGAGCAGATCTCGTTCTTGTCTGGAAAATGAATTAAAATGAAAATAACATCATCATTTCAGTTTGAGGAGAAAATTTAGCTCAGAAGCACAGTAGCAGACAGTCCCCTGTGCTTGTGTGTGTTCACCTGGACATCAATTCAATTTGATAGTTTGTTTTGCATAAATAATTTCTTAATGTTCATTCATCTGAATTTCTTTCATTTGAGGATGTGGCTTCTGAATCCCATATCTGTGAATGGCAGAGCCTGGGTTCCTGCCTTAAATTCGTGCCATAAACAAGGGGATACCCCCTTTAGAAGTATAACAGCATGAAATGCATTTTCTTGAAAGCAAGATCCAGTCCCCTGATAGTGTAGGGATATAAACCAACTCTTAACCCGAAGAACCTGTGCCTTTGCATGTTATCTTGTTAGTTCTTTTTTGAAAGACAGCACAGAAGTTATAATTAGCTTTTGCAAAACATTTTGAACGAGCAAAGTCTTTCATCCTGTCTGAATGCCTTTAGAGGCATAGCAGCGAAACTAAGGAACTCATGTGATGGACCTGCAAAGCAAATCTGAGTGTACATTTATGAAGGAACTCATTACAGCAGCTTGGAGTGATTTAACAACTCTTAAATTGTATTTATATAGTTACTTTAATCTGGCGTACGTCTGCTGTATTGCTGAAAAGGGTGGTTCCACCTCCTAGCCACTGCCTGCTGTTGTTCTTCATCCCCGTTCCTCTCTCTTGTGCTGACATTACCATTTTATCGGTTCAGTTATTTTTCAGCTGGATCAGTTCCCTGATCTGGATCACAACTCAGCCACAGAACTATAGCACTGGCACAGGGCACATAGCAAGAGCAAGCAGCCATGGAGGAGGACACAGTGCCAGCAGTGACTTATGCTGGATTTAATGACCCTATAATTGCTTCGTGGTGTTTTCTACAGCTCTTCTCCACCCCTTTGTAAAAGTTGAGAATAGGATGGAAGGCAGAAGTTAGAGAGCAAAAAGGGTGTCTACAGAATTTAGTCTGGGTACTATATTTAGAAGACCCAGTGATAAATAATGTTTGATGCACAGAGATAAGTATTAGCATACTATGGCCAGGTTGGTGCAGCCCAAGTCATGCTTCAAGAATTTTGCTCTCTTTTGTTCATTTGTTCCTGCCTGTTGAATTTGAAAAAGCAATAACTGACATGAAATTTTTATCGTGAGGTCTTTCCATAACTCTCCATACCTTGTTCTCATAACCCTCCAAACCCTAGCAGCAGCCAGTCTTTCAGAGGCAGCGAATTACCTGTCTCACCAGAGCTGCTGTTACCTTTCTGTGCTGGCATCAGTTCCTAGCATTCCCTCTGCTACTTGAGAACTCTCAGAGTAGAGTGCAGTCATATTTTACACTCTTATGCAGAAGCCATCAGAAAGGGAAAATAGTTTAAGGTTTAAATTGTACATCAATTCATAATTCATCAACCTCAACTGGCTTCTTTTTATCTTGCTTCCGTATGCAGTGTCCACATCTCAAAGAAAGATGGTCTGAGCTTGTGTGTGCAAAAGTTGTATCTTTTGCATTTTGGAGGGTTTCATTTATTCTTGTATCAATTACACCTGGGTGTGAATGTGTGCAAATGAATGCTCAGCACATAGGCACATGCTTATTTTTTGTTACATACAAACATGAGCTACCTTAAAAGGAGATGGTTATTTTTCTGCAAAGTCAAGTGCTTGGATGTTCAAAAATGTCACAGTTAACCTACAGCTGACCCCTTGGCACATGTATTCTGTTATCTGTCTTTAATGACAGGTTGCTAGGGCTTTTTATTCCTTTGTTTTAACCCTTTTCCTCTGAAGTTGCTGAGCCATTTGGTTAGGAAAAAAATATCAGTGCATAGCGTGGAAAGCTTCAGCAGAAATGGTTAAAGTTTGGCACGGCTACAGGCGATAGTAGAAAGGGTTTCTCTTTTGCAAACTTGGATAATCTTGATAAAAAGAAGGGCTGCAACCTGTATGTGAGCTAATAGCTCCTACATAATTGTTCATACCCAAATAAAAGCAAGGTTGAGACCACTATTTATTCAATAAACAGGATACATTTGATTAACCAGAGAAACAATTTGGCAGTACCATGATTTATGTAAAAAGTTATTGAAAGTACAGCTAAATTTAAATTAAAAAGAACATATCATCACCATGTTTAATATTTTTCTGTAGCCTAGTTTTGAAAACCATTAGTAGTAATAAACTTTCCTCCCATAAAAGTTCAGCAATTTTAATTTCCAATTAGAACTTGCAAAAGATATATATATGGCAGTAAAAGTAAAGAAATTAAGTCTCAGGCCATGCTGCAGCCTGACACAGTGATGCCCCAATGCTCATAAATCAGTTTCTGTTTGTTGTGAACCTCTTAAATCCACACTGGTAAGAGGTGTAGAGGTATTTGTCTCCCATGAAAACATTCTCCCACACCCTTTGTAATTAAAAGTAATCTTAAATTTCATCTAGTTCCATGAGAAAGAGCTTTCATACAGTAATTTGAGTTGGACTCCAGAACGATGGAATGTGAGTTGAAAGCTTAATGAATTTACTCTATAAATCTTTTTCTCTGTTTTTCTTGTCAGTTATATCAGGGCATTACACATATTTTTCCTTACATTGCTAGCTGGGGAATTTTTTTAAGAGAACCTCAGTGCATGTTTTTTGGTGGAACTGCGTCTGCTGAAGTTCATTTTATTAATACTGTAGCATGATTGCTGCTTTTTGGGATCAGAGTTGAATGCCATTCTTCTAATGAAACAAGACTGGGAAAGCTCCTCTTGGTTAAGTGATTTCATGAGTGTTGTTTTAGTTTATTGGCTCTGTAGCATGATAGCACAACAGAGCTTTGGTTATGCTTTCAGCAGTATTATTTATGCAGTGGGATTTACTGAATGCAGGCCTTAAGCACTGCTCTTCCAGCTTCTAGAAAAGCTTAAGAATGGAAACCTGCTAAGAAGGAGTTGCAGTATATTCTTATTTTTTGTAGTGCCACTGCTCCTGGAAATCATGATCTGAACTCCCTTGTGCTAATAGGTGAGAAAAGGTCTTCTGTTCAGGACAAAATGCACACCGAGCTACAAGCAGGGCTTCTTTAGTGCTCAGACTTGCCACGTGCTTTTCTTTAAGGTCTTCATTATTGCTATTTCAGGTTGCCCCCATGCGTGTTTCCTTCCAGGTGCACTGAAATTAGTATTAAAATGAATAAAGGAACAACAAGAATGATGACAGAGCGTACTGGGGAAGGAGAGCAGAGGGGTGAGGACAAGGAGAAGGTGGGAAAGATTGCCAAAGCAGTTTGGCAATTAGGACTTTAGAGTGACCTCACCATTCTCCCACACAGAACAATTTTCTGAAACTAGACAGATTTATAAGGATTATGGGAAAGTTTATTTTGCGCTACCTACTGCATTTTGTTACATGTATATATATAAACAGAACTGAGGTTTCCTTAAACATTTTTACAAAACATAGTTCAGCAGTGTCCAGAAAGATTAAAAAAATCATGAGGAATTTGTGTAAATAAAATAAAATATTAAAAGAAAGGGAGATTAGCAGGGAAAGCGGAGGTGGTTACTGATTTGGAGGGGGAAGGAGGGAGCGCTCTTCCCTGTTACCCTGGCAGCATTACAGGGAATACATGCAAGTCCAGATCCTCTCTGTAGGAGAACAGGAAAGTGAAGGAAAGACAGATCGGAGATTTTCTCTTGCCAGAGCCTGTCCCTTTTCTGGTAGTATTTGCAGGCCTGTGAAGGGAGGGTAAAAATCAACCATTCTGATCTGGCAGCAGCACAAACCATTTGTGCCAGCGCAGGTACCTAATATTAAGTTAAAGAGAGAAGCTGAGGTTGAGCTTTCCACAACCTCAGATGCTTCTTGGGTTTTTTTAGGATCAAAATATGAAACATTAACTAATAATACATTAAACTCCTACATGCTGTTGGCTAAAGCAAGTAGAAATGCTTCTTTTATGTTGACAGCTTACAGGATTAACTCTGAGCTTTGCATTTTTTAATAATAGAAAATGATCGTAAATGTTCAAAAAGAAACGTCAAAACACACAATCATAAAGGGCAATTGTGTGTTTAAACAGAGAGACTCCCTGTTTTGTGTTGGCCTTTTGTGCAAGTGCTTTTGCTCCTTCAGCTTCGTTGCTCTGAAGGAGATGCAGCATGGATTGACATCATTAGTTTCTTCGTTCATCTTTCAGTATGGAAGACTGCGGTCTGTCACCTGTCAACGCTGTCTTTATTATTTTGGAGAAGCCCAGGGGGGAAGAAGTGCCTTGGGGTGTTTCCATATCAGTGGATGTTGCAGTGTGGTCTCTGTAGCCAAAAAAATGTTGAAATATCAGAGGTTTTTCCTACTGCTACTTTCCATATTTCATCTACAGCAACTTGTCTTTCAGATGGTACGCAACGAGACAGCGCATATTTTTCTTTCTTAGCTGACACTGGCTGGGATGAGCTCTCAGTGCTGCAGATCCCGGCCATGCCTCTGCCTGACTTCACAGGCTCAGTCTAGGCCTTGTGATAGCACTGTTGCATTGGTGATGGCTTTTCTTCAGCTTTAGACTTCTGCAGAGTTGCCCACACAAATAAAATGGTAGAAACCCCAGTACCTGTTCTAGGCAAGTACTAGAAAGTGTGCTTTTGGGAACAGATCTGCTTTGGCAGAAAGTTCTTTGAGATGTTTTTGCCATATCTAGTCTATCAGTGTTGACTGAATCTGGTTATGTGGTAGCCCAGATTGCTATCACTGGGAAAACTGAGATGTACTTTTGGTTTGTAGGCAGGAACTTTACCAAATAACTGGTTCTTTTGAACCTTAAGACCCCCCTACCCCAAACATATCAAGGTGGAATTGAGACAAAATGCAGCCATTGAGAGCAGCAACCAGGAGAGCTGCTTCTCCATGCAGAAGTGACCTTCACAAATCTCTATTGCTTTTCCCAGGCGTTTTGCCCTGTCAAGCTAAATTCTCCTCTGTTTTCATCTGAAAAGGGTGACAAACTATATTAAGGTACTGGTGAGACTAGTCAATCCATTTTGCAGATTACAGTAAAGTCCACTCAGATAGCCAGCAGTTTGGTCTATCAGGGCACCCATAAATAACTTAAACAGCACTCAGTCCAAACCTAGTATTTAGGTTTCTTTGGGGGGGGGGGGGGAGCAAGTTGTGATGATTAATGTAGACGTCACATGGAAAGCAATGGGTATAAAGGCCTCTTCATTTTTGACAGGTGCATTGTACATTCTAGGCTCCCAGCCAAGACACATTGTCATCAAATGTTAATAAAATCTGCAAATAATATACAAAGTATTAAATTGTGCTTATTCTTAGAGTAATTTGAGACGTAAATTTATCAAACCATGCTATACGTTAAGTTTCCTTTAAATGAAGAAAATCAGAAATATGAAGCAGATAAAAAGATTGTGACAACAAAGGGCATTCAGTGAGCCGTCACCCTGTTTTAGGAGAACTAAGCATTTAAAACCTCTTAGTATTTTTGCTTAGAAGTTGTTCTAATGTAAACAATTAAATCCACAAGTAAAGGGAAGCAGGCTGGGATGAGAACATAAGAAATTTCCCTACAGCTACACACTTAAGAAAATAGTAATTTTTCAGTCTTCTGCATATGGCTGTGCCCTTACTCATAAGGACTATGGCTGCAGGCCCCTACCCCCCTGCCATTTACTCCTGCACCTGAGAAAAGCATGTGTATTATAACAAGAAACTCAGTTTTCAGGCAGGAGGGCTTTCTGCAGCTGTCCATTTTGTGCATTTGGCCGCTCACCCTGCTTACTGCCAGGATCCTTCCTGGCAGCTTTGGTGCAGCGCTTTGGTATCCTCCTAATGCTCCCATTTGAAAATGAGATCTGTGGTGTCCTGAATGTTTGTGTCTGAGCAAGGGTATTCAGAAAGCTACTGAATCTTTTGACTTTTGGTACACTTAGTAACAGGAGACTCTCCTTTAATAACTATTAAATATTCTTTAAATTAAATGTCCTTTAAGAAGAGTTAAATGCACTTAAGAAATATAAAAAATTAAATATAGTGGAAAAATGAAATCCAGAGTGAAAAGATGCTATAGAAGCAGCCTGCCTACCACCAGAGTCCTTTATACCTGATTGTCATAAATGGTTACTGTGCTAGGAAAACATTTTGAAGCCTGAATAGCAATGTCAGCATAAAGAGAGCACCTCCGAGTTCCTCAGTGCCCCATTTAGCTTCTTTAACGCTAGGGCTTTCCTGCCCATCCTGCCTTATGGTGATCTAAAAGAGGTGAAGGTGTTCCCCATCTCCAGAGTACTGGCTTGTCTCTGCTGTGGACAGAGCTAATTTAGAAATGTGTCGAACACGGGACATTTTAGTCTAGGGCAGGAGAACTTTGCTGAGAGGATGGATTCACAGGATGCAAAGGGACAACTATCAAATGCAAATGGGGCAACTCTGGGTTATCCATGTTAGGATGCGGAAGACGAGGATGCATTGCACCCCTCCTGGGATGCTGATATGCCTTAATACCCTGGCTAACAGGTTGCACAGATCTACCAACATGTGTGGCTTGAAGGTGTAGCCACAAACGTTAAGCCCCAAACACAGCTGCTTCCAAGGCAGAGAACGTCCTATCAGCATGTTTCTCAAGCTGGACCCACATGGCGTGGTATTGCTAGATCCCAGAGGGCATCCTCCCTGCCCAGATCCCAGAGGGAAGCTGCAGGGGGAAGAGTGAGTCAGCAGAGCCTCACAGAAGTTCCGACACCCTGCCGTCCTCCTGCATCAGGAATGCTTGCCCTGTGGTCTGGGAGATAGGAAGGGCTCATTGGTGTGAGCCTGGCCTCACTTCACCAACACCACGCGCTCTGGGGGAGGCTGGGAGGTGCAGAGTGTCAGAAGCAGCCCCGTTCTGCGCCTCTGAGACACCTTCCTCTTCCTCCTGCAGCTCGCTCCGGTGCCAGGGGCTGGGCACACCTCTGCCTGCCGCAGTGGCTCCCCGGCAGTAAAGCCGCTTTGGGATAGTTCTGTGCTCAGCCCTTGAGACACAGTGGGTGAGCAAGGAGCAGGAGCTGGCTAGTAAAACCATGAAGCTTTGGGGACTGCCTTGCATTTTGCAATGGAGGCAGGTTTTTTGTATGCTTCCAGCACTTGCTGCTGCCTCCCATGAGGCTGTGCCCCCAGGAACACGTACCCACTGCCAAGGTCTGTACTGCGCTTCCCCAGCCTCCCAGAATAAGGATTTTCAATCATATTTTCTTTCCCTGGCAGAGTCCTTCCCAGTTCTTTGCTCTAGGCCTACCCAGAAAGGATTTTCCTTGAAATACCTTTCTGTAGTACGCTTCTTTTCCACTCATGTCAGTGGGATGGATGGATGAATAGATACTACAGAAGAGCGTAACTGCGTAAATGCAGGTGAGAACAAAACTCTCACACTGAAGCTCTGTGGCAAGGCTAACTGAGCTCTCTAATGAGTCATTCATTTTCTCTAATGGGTTTTGGAGAGTGGAGTTGTTGTCCTGTTTAAATGAAGCAGGGAAATAGAGGCTGGCAACGAGCTGAGCCCAGATTCTGCCTCTGCTGGGCTGCAGCCATTGTCCACCCCTCCACCTTCCCTCCTCTGCTAGCACCTACTGCCACTTTAAACACAGGGCAGCTCCCTCCCAGCCTTGTCTGTACTTCTCAAGAATGTAATTGCTTTACTGTCTATCCCCTTAGCAAAGCAGAAATATAGCAACCAAAACTCTTCCTCTTCAAGAATGTGCCTTGCCAATGGCCTTTGTCAGGGCCAGGTTGTTATCAGTATAATGCCTGATGTTTACTTTTCAGTGCCAGTAAATAAATCTCAGTCCTGCTTGACCCTTCGCTCTCCAGCCTCCCCCAAGCTGAAAACAAAAATGCTGTTCTGGATACAATCAACCAGTTTGGTTCAAGTCCTGCTTTTCAGGATCTGAGTCTGAAACTGGTGGTCTCTTAATGCCATTAAAGCTCAGATTTCAAAGATGTGTGCCTTGGAGCTTTTGGGTTTGATTTAAAGATAAGCCACTCAAGCTATGTTGATCAAGGGAGTGTCTTTATGTGAATTTTCCTTTTCAAATAAATCCAGGCCAAGATTTATCGGATCCTTCTAAAGGCATGTGTTACTGGAAGACATTCTTGCCTGCTTCCAGCTCTTCTTTTTTCTTCCGTTAAGGAAGGATCCTGAACTGGCTCCTTCCTTTCTCACAATATCAGAAGCTCTAAACTGGATTGCAGGCAGTTCATAAAATGATGACATGCCCTCATATGCTGGGGGCTTTGTGTGATTTGTGAAGCCTCCGTGACCATGCCTCACTTTCCTACTTCTTTTTTTCTTCATTAAAATTTATGACAGTCTTCCTACGTCCAGCAAAGCAGTGAAAATAGCCAGGAAAGTGAGAAGTGGTGGTAATTAAGGGCTTGTCGCTTACCAGCATAATAGGAAACGGTGGAGCTGGCTCAGCAAAATGCCACTAGCAATGCTTCTCCTCCACCTGCAGATATAAAGGTGTCACCTCTGAGCACCTCCAAGCCATCTCTAATTGAACTGGTTTGAGCAGCACCAGGATTGAAAAATTTGGCAGGAATGATCTGATTGTGTTAAACATTTCAGACATTTATTTTCAGGTCAGTCAGAGATTTACGGTCTACACTTACTAGTTATTTTGACTCTTCTCCACAAGTTTCTACAAAATCAAATTCAGGGCTTTCAGAATAGGAGCAGATTCTGTTATTTTGGTAGAAATTATGCTTAGATGTAAATGTTTTGGAGATTGTTTTCATATTTGTTTGCAAAAGAAATCCCAGGTATAGGGGGTAACAAAAGGTGATGGAAGGAGCTCTGACTAACTGCTAGATCTCAAGACAGAGATGTCATTGCTGCGCTGTTGTCGTACGGATAGGCCTGAATCCGTTTCCTCTTCTCATTATTCTCCCTAGACTTTTTTCTTTTTCCTTGTTTTTGCGCTTTGTTGGTTTTATGCTGCTGGTTTGCATTCTTTCATATTTAAAACACTTCATAAATCCATGTAAGGGTAATTTCCTTCGCAGAGAATTCTGAGTGTTTTATATATTTTGTATATATTTAATAGTTACAGATTGGAAAAACAAAACACCACCTTATGCTTTTTTTCCCTCGCTTTGCCTATTGGCTGAAATGACTGGTCCAAACCCCAGACGCAGGCAGTTTGGGCTGAATTATGGGGATTTGCAGGAGGGCAGCTGGTGTCCACATTGATGTCCTGCGGTTCCTCTGCAGGGCAGGAACTTGTGGAACAGGCAGAGTGGTGAGGTCCAGGTCTTCCCAGGTGGAGTCACCAGTTCTCTATTACCCATTTTCCAGCTGTACTGAATCACCAGCGTTGTTCTCCAGACAGTTGTCCAGACATCCCTGATGTCTTTCAGGAGGGCAGCATGTATGAGACAGATCTTACTTCAAAAAACAGAAGAGCGAAAGCTATAGCATCTGTCTAGGACAACCCAATTCATCAGGGCCTCTTTTGTCTACAAATACCTTCTGAAGCACAAAAGCAAGTACTGTTTCTCTCCCTATCCCATTATGTTTTCAGATATTGAGTCTGTTGATTAAAACTGTCCCCTTTGTTTTTTATCCCTTCCTGCCTTTTGTGCTCACTCTGGTTTAGCTCTGCCCCTACAGAAGTCCAGCTGATGGGAATCCCACCCAAAATCATTCAGTTTGCATGGCTGTAGCTGGTAAAAATAAGAAATCTAATTTAGTATTTAAAATATTTGAAAGGTGTGCAGAGTCCTAAAGCCAGCTGGAGGTATGGGGAGGGAGAAGCAGCGTTTTCATTCAGGAGGGAAAAGCAAGAGGCCAGGGTCTGGGAGAGGGTGGGCATATATGAAAGCAGCCTGGAGAGATCATGTAACCTGAGCTCGGACCATTTATGTAGTTTAATGCAGCAGTTCTTTTCTGTAACCACTAAAATGAGTCCAACACATGGCATGTGTGCACCCTGGGGTACCGACTACCTCCATAAGAAAGCATGTCCCCTGCTAGATAATACAAAAGCTGTGATTCCTGAAGGTCTGTTTAAAAGAATAACATGTTTCTGATCAGCAGGGACATTTTTACCTCTCCCATTTTGAATCATTCTGTCACTAACATATATATATATATGTGTGTGTGTGTGTGTGTGTATATATATATACACACACATTACTGTGTGGATTAGTGAATCAGGACCGTTGCTGGCCCTCTGTGCCTGTGCGGTGGGTGCCCATCAGGTGGCAGTGACATGGGCCAGTGCTGCTGCACAGGGGCTACATGGAGCACCCCCCAGCACATATGTTCTCTGCCTCTAGCAGGTTTTTTGCCGTTCCTCCCCACTCCCTTGCCTGGTTATCAGGGGGTGAGATTAGGTGGTTACTGACAGCCTGTGCAGCACCTTTCTCCAGGTCTGGTTGACATTTGCCTACAGAGGAGATAGAATAAGATGAATGCTTTTGTACTGACATAATCTGTCATCGCTGGTGCTTCCAGCAGGTACTTGGGGGAAGAGCAGATGTCTTCAGATGCTCCATCCCTGCTTGAGCGGAGCACAGCTCTTCTCTCCCAGGCACCTTGCACTGGTAACTGCTGACTATTTACCAACCAGTGCTCCTGGACCCTGAGAAGTCAGCGAGCAGGGTTTTGTCTTCTCTGAGCGTTCCTGCTGGCCCTTAGCCAACACACTGCATCCTGCTTCAAAATTAGTGTTGTTATGTCAGCACCCTCTGCACAGTCCTCTGGGTATCCCTGACTCCAGGCCTGGGTATCCCAAGAGCAGGATTCCCATTTCAGTGACCAGAACCTGTCCTCTGGGCTCATGCAGAGATGTGAATGGAGGTCAGCTCAAGATGTCATCACCTATGATGACAAGTTGCCACTTTGTGTTTCAAGAACTGGGCCCCTCACTACGAGAAAGACATTGAGATGCTGGAGCATGTTCAAAGAAGAGCAGTGAACCTGGTGAAGGGTCTACAGAACAAGTCCTACGAGGAGTGGCTGAGGGAAGTGGGGTTGTTTAGTCTGGAGAAAAGGAGCCTGAAGGCAGGCCTTATCCCTCTCTATAACTACCTGAAAGGAGATTGTAGTGAGGACAAATGATATGACGAGAGGAAATGGCCTCAAGTTGTGCCAGGGGAGGTTTAGATTGGTTATTAGGAAAAATTTCTTCACTGAAAGGGTTGTCAAGCATTGGAACAGGCTGCCCAGGGAAGTGGTTGAGTCACCATCCCCGGCAGTATTTAAAAAATGTGTGGATGTAGCATTTAGGGATATGGTTTAGTGGTGGACTTGGCAGTGCTAGGTTAATGATTTGACTCGATGATCTTAAAGGTCTTTTCCAACCTAAATGATTCTATGATTCTATGCTGGAAACTCACCCCCATATCTTTCCTGAGCAGCAGGGTGCTGGATCTCTCTGTGGCCCTTAGGAACAGGCTCAGGCTAGATGAATGCTATGTGCAGGAAATGCACATTTTTCTTCTACCTGTGTGAAGTGAATATGGTGCTGCAGGAAGGTATCAGACATGCTGGGCATGTACAGATCAGAGTAAATGGGACTGCGCATCTGGGCAAGGGGTACAGGTAGGATGTGTCAATCAGTCTGTGGCCTCCCTGATGAGAAGTGCTGATAATTGCTTCCCTTGAGGACCAGACATGCATGCGTGGCTGAGTCCAGGCTTCTTATGATCTTTGTGACCTTGAGAAGCTTTTCAGTCTTTTCCTTCCACAGGAAATCGTGGTCAGATAAATGAAGAAATAGTCTGATGGGGTCCTCCAGCTCTCAGCAGTATTCCCTTTCAGAGCATAGGCAGTGGTTTTGCCCTTAACCAAGCTGCTGCTATTTCTAACCAAACGAGACACGGAGCAGAGTAAAGGGAGGAAAGATGGAAATACCCAGCAGAAACTCCACTATTTGTGACCTTCTAGTGGAAAATATTTTGAAAATAAACCATGAATACTTAATTCCTATAGCAGTGGAGATGGCTTCAGGCTATGCTTGCAGTGTCACTGCTTCTGAGGAGTTTACTCTGCTCCTAAATGTTTGGCCAAAGCAAACTTAGCCTTCAGGCCCAGGAATGGAGAACGGTGAGATCTAGAAAGGCATTTGGCAAAAACAATGTCTCATTTTGGATGCACTGAAGGACTGAGATGGGAAAGAAAAGTGAAAGAGAGGGTGGTGGCTCCCCACTTGCTCACCAGCCTGCTGCTTTTCTCATGGCTCTCTCTGACATGACGGCTTCCATGGCAGACTGCTGTACTGTGTGTCTGACCCTGTAAGCACGGCATGAAATTGGTCAAGTCCTGCACCGTGCGTTAGGCTGATGTCAGATCTGCAGGGTGTTTCCTGGAGGGGAACAAAGGATTTTTTCCATCCTGAAGAAGAAACACTTCTGTGGAATGGCTGTATATCTGGCTGCATGCTTACCCAGCCCAGCTGCTCGAGCTGCATGCTGGAGCTTTGCATGGGGAACCTCCCGAGGAAGTGAAAGAGTAGGAGAGTGCAGGTCCAGCCCTGTTTGCCACCTCACCTCTGAGCCCTGTTGCAGTCCCTGATAATTCCAAGGGAAACCAATTTCCTCAGGAATACCAATGGTGGCCTTCCCTGCAAACGCAGATGCATTGCCCGGACAGCTAAAGGAGAGACACAAAAGGACTTCTGTCTTTGGGAGTCTAAAGAGATTTTGGCTACAACCAGGCAATAACAGGCACTCAGGCTAGATGTTCCCAGAAGGACTCCCCTCTCCCTGAAGGGAGAAGAAACCAGAGGAAATGCTGCTTTTTTGCCTCTTGCCAAAGCTGCAGGAGCATGGGATGGGGTTGCAGAGCACTGAGAGCAAGGTGAGCAGTCGTCTTCTCCTTAGAGCCAGGGAAGGACAGTGATATGTGTGGTGATACAGATTTTCCCAGCCCTAAACCCCAGATAAACATCCAGCTTGATCTCATTCCCTTTCCCTTCTATCTGCTTCCAGCCCCTAGACCTTCACCCAGACCCAAATTAGATACTGTTTTCTAGAATGATATCTGTTTTCAGTATAACATTTTTGAGCAATAGTGAGGCTACCTTTCATGAGAAATTGTTCCAGTATGTCATTGCCCTCACAGCTAGAAGATTACATCTTAATTTAAGGTCGAATATGTCTAGCTGCAAGTTCCAGTCATTAGATCTCATTAAGCAAGGTTGAAAAGTCCCCCACTATCAGATCCCTTTTTGAAGTTCCTCTGTGTAGTAATAAAATTGTCTCTTAATTTTTGGGAGACAGTCTTTGGAGAGAGGCCTAAACATAGCACTGAGCATAATAAAAAGAAGTTTAAATTGGCAGAGAAACAAAAAAAAGAAAAAAAAAACCAACCCCAAAGCCCATCCCTTCCCTTCCCTCCAAGAACTTTAAGGAACTGAATTAAAAATGAAAGCTGGGAAATTTCAGGTTTGTGGTTGCATCCACCCACCTTAGCTGTCTGTGCTGCAGCTGCAGGAGATACCGAGAGGTCGCCCAAGAGGTGGTTTTTAAATTTACCAAATAAAAAGTGCAGCATTCTTATCTCAAATGCAATGTGCACTGACTTACGGTGGGGAGAGCAGCTTTGGAGCATTTCCTTGGTTTTGTGGGTTTAAGCTAGATTACTAATGTTAATTTAAATTAGATCTTTGTGGTTTAATAGTTCTCCATTTGCGGTGTGGTTATCTGAAGAACACAACTCAGGAAGACAGAGAATGGGAAAACAAAGACTGTTCTGAAAATACTGTGCTAAAAGAGATGCTGCCTTCTCAGACAACACACTGAGCTCAAGACCAGCTCAACCGTGGGTTTAGCGCTCCTGTGATCCTTCACAGCCAGAGTAGGGGTTCTTCACTCCAGTGCCTTGGTTGGATTCTAGCTCAGAAAATTACCCTCTGCCCACTTAAGTTTCTTCCTGCAGTTTCAACTGAGTGTTATTTTTTGCTTCCGCCTTTGAAAAGAAACCAATAGTTAGCATAATTGGCACAGAGGTGGCAGCAGCGGTAGCGAAAGCGATCTGCGTATCTACTAGAAGGTATTATTTAATATAATTAACTGGAGCATGGATCTGCTGCCTCCCTCTATGGATTCAGCTCCCAGCTCAGACCCAGGCTCTGTGCTCCTCATTTTAAAGCTGGTTCTTCAGGTACTGTAGCAGTTTTTGACTGTACAGGTCTGATCCTGTATTCTGCTAAACAGCCTCAACTCCCATTGAAACGAATGAGAACTGAGACAGTTCACCATGTCCCAGAAGGAGGGATCTGAATGTGAAATGAGTTGAGGATATGGTTTTTGGATCAGTATTTGGTCCATGACTCTGGG
Organism: Astur gentilis; assembly: GCF_929443795.1. Taxonomy (NCBI): domain Eukaryota; kingdom Metazoa; phylum Chordata; class Aves; order Accipitriformes; family Accipitridae; genus Astur; species Astur gentilis. The sequence goes on from NC_064889.1 coordinate 23,989,341, forward strand.
GTTTAGGGCTTAAAATAATTCTGCTATGAACAGGCTTAGAGTTTAGCTACCTTAAAGCTAAATATCTGAAAATATGCCTTACAGCAGGAATCAAAGCCTTCATCAAAGTCTGTCTGTCTAAGGGCTTGACCACAAGTGGAAGTTGTCTGAAATAACCTCTCAATAACAGTTCTCATGCCAGTCCGTTCTAGCACAGACGATAACTCCGAAACGAGTCATGCTGGATGAGCTGCACTTCCATTCACATCATGGTTATTTCCGGATTAGGGCCTCATCTGGCTAATTAGTCCGTTTGGTTTTAATTTCTCTTTCCATCTTGCCTGATGTGCCAGTGCCACTGTGGCTGTATTTCACCTGCAGTCAGCACCAGAATGACCAGAGTGACAGAATCCTGCTAGTATTTATACAGGTGATACTCAATCTTCAGAAAGATGGTTTTAGTTCCCATTATTTCCTCTTAATAACTTAGGCTGTCTGACTTAGTTAAAGCCCCTGATATATCAAAGGCTGAGAGTGGCTGTTTCTAAATTGATTTGTCTATCTGGAGTAACCAGTGAAATGTTCCTCCTAATGACCAGGCTCACATAGAAGTCAATGAGAGTGATATGAGCAATAGCATTAATATTCTGACTCAAACGGGGAGCTAAAAATATGCAGCCCAGCATCGGCAGTGTTGCTAGCAGGACCTGTGGAGAACAATCGTCAAGAGATGCCACCCACAGATCTGCATAGGGTGAGCAAACCCCAGAGGGGGAGGAGGTTCTGTTTTGATATACATCCAAGAGTTGCTCTAGAAACAAGGATAATAACAGTCTTCTGGGGATGGGCTTTTACTTGTGATGTCTTTGGTTCTCCCTGGTGTTTCACGCAGAACCAGGAAATGGAGAAAGGTGCACCCAACATCAAAAAGCTTTCAACTAGGCATTTTTGCCTAATATCCTAAGGAAATGAGTCTTGTATGATCACACTGCCTCTGGGGGTGTATGTGTGTGCCTAATAGCTTTTGAATTCTCTGGCCAATTTCAACCAAATTTAGCAAAAGGGTGAAGATCTCAAAGAGGGATATGTTCCTACAAGTTTGGGGAAAACAGGTGGCAGGGGAATGAATGGGAGAGCCCCTGTTAGCACCATGCTGAGGGAGGAGGCCAAGCAGCTCACCTTTTATTAAACATCAGAGATTCACATGGGGAAAAGGAGGTAGAGAAAGTTTGGGAATCAGACAAGTGGAAAATGAGCCTTTGTTAGTTCTGCTTATCATGGACGCGCTTGCTGAAATCCCAGAATTGATGAGTTACTTATATTTGCTGCACCATGTGCTTTCCAGATGATAGGAGCTCTGTGGAGTTGGGCCACAGGACTTCCCTTTTGGTCAACACCTCTGTGGGAAGAGGTTGGCTGCTTTGAGAGAACTGCACTTGCTGTGGGGAGCCTACCAATACCCACACTCCCATTCCAGGCCCTCCTAGACTAATCGTACAGGATGATGCACGTGCATAAGGACAGCAGAGAACTGTTCTGCCTTTCTGGAGAAGAAGTGGAGGAGAGCACCATGATGTCAGAATGACTTGCTGTCAATAGAGATATTAAATCTAGCTCTGTGCCCTCACTAAATGTCAATGCCCAGAGTTGCACTCTTTTCTTCTGCTGTTCCAAGCAGTGGTTGTATCCTGCCTCACATCCCAACCAGAAAACTTGTATTTATTGTTGTATGCTGCTAAAGAACTGCTGCTTACCCGGAGGTTTGGCAGTTCTTTAGTAGTGTCTAGTCCCTTATCTCTAGAGCTTCACAGAAGGATGGCAAGGGTTAAATAATGATTGAAAAATGCACTACTGTATCAGTCCATACTATTATTGCTATTGTTCAAAGCAGTGTCCTCCATCCCTAAGCTGGGCAAGAATGAATTTCATGTGAGATTCCCCAAATAACCTTCTGGCACAGCAAAGTTGGTTGTCAAAGGCTTTAGATAGCAAGATCAATTTTTAGTCCTTGCTATGCTGCCTCCAGGGAGATGCAGCCCTTTAATGGTAGGAGACCATATGGAATTTTATAGGACCCAAAGGCCTTTTGAATGATATTTATAGAGACTGAACTCTGAGCACAAATATTTGATTCTAATGATCTGCCTGGCTGTATTGCTAATAAAGCTTTATAAGCAGAATTTAGCAGGGACACCTAAGCTAACACTGTTCCCGCAGGGCAAATCCTCTGGAACATTTATGGACCCTCACAAGTTTGCTTACTCTCCCAGCTTCAGTATATCCTGCTGGACTAAAATTGCGGGGGTACTGGCTGCTGGGATTAACCATCTGACAGAAGGTGGTCATGAACACTCGATTACTGTCTGGGTGACTGCCTGCTCTCCAGCTTCCTCTGTTAAGTCTAGAGAGCAATTTATTTTGTAGATGGAACCCACCACCAGGTTCAAGCATGTCCTTTGCTGTGAATGGAAGGAAGGAAGGAAGGCTACAGCAGCACTTGTGGCCACAGCAAGGATTTTATTTCATGCTGAGCCTGTAGAAGGACTGCGTGAGCCCCGTTGCTGAGGACAATTTCCTCTTTTTCACGTCTGGGAGTACTGTGCTTTAAAAGCCCCTGTTTCTCGTTGGGCTGTTGGGGTGCTGCTTGCTGCAGGCAACCCAGCAGCTCCATAGCAGTGAGCCAGGTACGGGGGCTGTTCAGCCATTTCTGTGTGGCAAACTTGGGGACGGCTGAGGTAAGAACTACGCCTGAACCTGCACCCAGACAAGCACCTACTGAGTGTGGAGCTGCAAAAAGACTTGGTTTGAGTGGCTATTTTTTTAACTTTGGGATTTTGCGAGCTTGGGTGGTTTTACATACCCAGGTTGCTTCACAGACACAGTTAGTGTGAGGCCACATGGACAGCTGAATCGCCCAGCTGAGGCAGCCCGTACCTCCTGTGGCAGAAAAGGAGAGTGGGAGTGAGAGGAAGAGCTATGGAGAGAAGAGGGATTGCTCAAGCCAGCTTTGCCATTGCAACACACAGATGAGCACTCAGCAGACCACCGGGACTGGCTCGGAAGGTGTGTTTAAAATGGTGAGGAATGGGTAGGAAATCCAGATTTTAGCCGTACCTGTTCTTGGAAGTACTCAGATATTTCCCGGATGGCTCTGCATCCTCTTAGAGCAGACATCTTTCACACAGGCTCAGCAGGAAATAAAATCGTATAATTAAAACATACACCCATTCCCAGTCTGCCTGGTTGTGTTGGGAAGAGCAGTTTCAGTCAATAGCATAGCGGTGCAATGCTTCGGTTAAAGGGCTTTGGACACCAGAGTGTAAAGCCCTAGGTTAAAAATATAATAGAGTTGGCAAAGTGACTGGCAAATGTAGTTTGCATTTTACTGGCTTGACTAATCTGGCTGCTCTCCTGAGAACTGCTTTAATGAGCTTCCCTGACTTACTGCTACAATGGGTAGATTTCAGAACCTGCCATTTCCTTAGAGGAAAAATATTTGTCGCAGAATATTAGATTGGCCCATTTTGATTCAAGTTTCACTAAGTCCTGTGCAGAAATCATAGACGTGCTTCAGCTGTAGAGCTCACTTCCTAGTGGTTCTGTGAATACACACGGGGACACATTGGGCTCCATTCATTTCTGTGGCAGCCACTTTTTTTTTTTTTTTAAATGAGAAGTTAAATACTGAAAATGATGGTTGTGACATAGTGGGTGGGATTCCCTCAGGGAAAATGTAGTAGGCAGGTTGGATTTCTCCTCCGAGTCCTAACAGATATGGCATTCACACTTGTTAGTGTTTGAAAATTAGTAATGAATAATGTTAATGTGGCTGAACAACCCACTGTCAGTGTTGTTGGCCACATGCAAGTAAGGAGTTTTGAAAAGCATGGGTGGCTCAGAGCCTGCGGTCTCAAACCTTCAAGCTGCAAAACAGTTTGGCCTTGATATGCAAAGCACTTAGGTGCATAATTAATTCTAATTATCTTGTATAGTCACATTTGTATCAATGAAACTACTTGCTAGCCTAAAGTTAAGTGTGTACTTAAATTCTTCCCTGGCTTAAGCGGTGATGTGCAAGATGCTGGTGCTGATGCTGCGTTGCCTTTGGTAGCTCATGCTGTTAGACTCGTCACATTTTATAATTACTGAGCCTGAGTAGTGTTAATTCACACCGGTGGGGTAAAGTTCTCGTTCCATTCAAAATCCAGGATTTTACTTCACTCTAGAAAAAAGATATCCAGGGAAATAATAGTTGACAGGGTATGCTTTTCTCAAGGATACCTGCAGTTGGCTGAGAAATAAAATAGCAAGCCTCAAAGGAAAAAAATGCAAAGTTGTCTCTATTCTGCTCTCCACATTTGTAAAAAGATTTCATGACTGTTTTCTGTTGAAAGTAGAGAGCAACTATGGAAAGGATTGTGGGCAATTCCCATCTAGTGGCCTCTTTTTTCTATATTCAGCGATCAAATAATTCTGATAAGGTAGATGATTGCAAAAAAAAAGCAAGAAAAAAGAAAAATAGTCATAGGAAGTGATGAAGTTGACAGTTAGGTGTAATAGAAACAATGTCACTTATTTTTCTTAAATGCTTTTTCAATAAGAAAACTTTTTTGGGGGTGTTTCAGCTATCTGTAATAGGCCAGAGTAATCTCTCACCATACAGACTCATTTGAAAACAATTCATACCTCTGTATGAAGTAGTTTATTCCCTCTCCTCCGGGAAACAAGGGTGGAGCATACAGAAAAAGAACATCTATAAATCACGTCTTTGATGCCAGATTAATGAGTTATGAATCATGTATTAGGATGAGAAGGCTATGACTTCCATTATCACGACTGACCAATATCTTTGTTTGCATTAACTATTCTCATTCCATTAACACATTTTAAATGAAAAAATAGTACATCTGAAAATATCACACTCTGAGGTTTCTTTGAAATACCTGTTATAACAGGCATTTGAGGAAGAACTGAAAGGCTTGGAAGGCTTAGCATGTGTCACCTTTTGTGTTAAGGGGTTGATGTTAGTAGATTTAGTCTGTTGGGGTCTAGAGTATTTCTTGGTTGAGAATGAGTAGTTAAGGGAAGGGTAAAGTAAGTAAATATTTCATCTCTGTCATTTTTCATACAGGCATGCTTGGAATCCTTCCTCATCAATAGAGGTTTTGCTGGATGTTGGCAATGTCCCTCAGGCAATGCACAAGATTAATACCACTCTCTATCTAATTACAGGTTTACTGACGGATATTACTAAGGCCCCAGCAATGCAAGTTCCTTACGTTGCACTTTTCCCCCTGTCTAGAGCTTACAGAAAGAAAAAGAGGAAAAAACAGTGAGCGTAGTAAGGTATAAAGGCATGACTCAAATTCTATTTCTGCAGTAATACATACAAGCAAATATTTTGCTGCTAAAGAAGCACAAGTTTAGAGGTAATTTGTTTTTAAATGAACCATCTAGGTTTATGTGAGAACTAGATGTTTTGTAGTCTGGAGGTAATATTAGTGAGTAACAAAAGGAGTTTTCTTCAGCAGTTTGTGCTCAGTGGCAAATAGCTTTGATCAGATCATGTCCAGTCAGGAATGCTTATAGGCAGAATTTTACCCCTTGCTCTGGCTGGATGTTTTCTTATTTTCCTTAAGGAATGGGTAAAGAATTCAGGACTTAACCATAAACAAAAACAAACAGCTCCCTCCCCCATTTAGATATCAAAATTAGGGGTAGGAAAATACCATCTCTGTTCAGATTTGTAGTCATGGCAGATTCTAGTGATTAAAGCATGAGCTTTAATGTGATTTTGAGCCATGGGACTCTCTGAATCCAAAGGGTGTCAGACCACAGTGAATAACCAGGGGAAAACAAAATACACAGGTGTATTATGATTTGACTTCTCTATCCTTAAGTATTGTGATCACACTTTCTGATCTATTATCTCCCTTATTTCAAAGAGTCTATACAGCCCCATGTACAGTTAGTTTTAATATGGCCATTGTTGTGGTGGCGTGTGAGTATTTCCCATCTAGGTGCATGTTGGTTGGAAATTTAAATACTTCCATTCAACTATCAAGTCTCTGTAGGTGGTTTTCTTTCTAGGAAATGGCTTTTTTCTGACAACGTGACATGAAACAGTGACTCAGGAACCCTTCCCACATTAAAAGGGTCCTAAAGGAACTTGTAATTGTTGTGGAAATGCTGATTTAAGGTTCCAGGATAATTTCCATGGACTGGTTTCATGGAATTAATTTTCATTTTACATATTTTCTTGCATAATTAATTGGATTGAGGCAATTAGTGAAATATACTGCTGTCTTTTATAAGTAGTAGTATGGTAACAGAAGTTTCAGCTTAGGACCATGTTTTATTGGACACAGTTGTGCTTTGTGGAGGACGGCACAAAGAAATGGTGTTTGTATGTTCAGGATGGCTGTGCCGAGGTGTTACGTTAGAGGGATTTTCTGTCCTCCAGAGCTTTCACTGCAAACAGACACAACAGAAGGTGAAAAACACGTGTTGTGAGACAGTCTCAACCGATTAAAGGTTAGTGTTCAGCACCCAGCCCTGCAGCGGCCATGTTGCATCCCAGCATGCTGAGCAGGTCCATCCCTCACATTCTGAGCTCCTTTCCTGACCTGGGGCTTCTTGAGGGTAGCAAGCAGGTAGCCCCCCACCGCTCACCCCAGCAGGTACTACACAGCTGCCAGACTTCCCAAACGCCCATCTCATGTCTTCACACCCCAGCTCGTCTGCACGGCTGCCTGGTGCACGCAAGGGAAGGAGGCTCTGTTCAGGCTGTTATTAGGCAGAGAAGATCTGTACCCCCAGGTGAGAGGGAGGGAGGTGCACCAGGGCCAAGAAAACAGCTGCCTTGGCCCTCTCTTCTGAGAGCTTGAAGTGGGTTTCTATGTATATTCCTCCTAATCCTCAGCATGCCTCCTGCTACGCTGGGAAAGGTCCCCACAAGGCACGATGCCCCATGCCCCTAGCTGTGTTGGGGACCCTGCCCAAGGACCCTTCCAGCTCAGGGCTGTGCACGGCTCTCCCGGCAATGCCGCTCCGATCGCTGTCTTGGAGGAAAGCTGGGAGCACAGCAAAGCCTTGCTCCACTGGATTTCTCACTTACTTTTTTCCTCCCCTTTATGCATGTTGTCTTCTAATAATACCTTCTCTATGAATTCATCGCCTACAGCACAGACTTTAGATAAATAAAGCTAATGTGGGCCCAGAGCCAGACTGGATTGCATAAATATACTGAAATCTTGAGTAGTTAGGCTTTACTTGCTGAGACAGTTTAAGTACTGCTTTTTACTGGTGTGGGGTTTCCTGACAACTGGAGGAGACTGAAATGGGGGGGGGTAGGAGGAGGGAGGGGGTGTGATGGACAGTGTGGTGCCACTCAGGGATGTTCCTGTTTGACTCCATGTCAGTCTTTTCAATGGTATGTTTCCTTCTCCCCAGTTACATCTGTGCTTCGCTGAGATGGATGTGGAGTGACACTGAATTTTCAGTTTCTAAAAAAATAGAGATGTAAGGTAACAGGAGGTAATCCACAGCCAGAAAGCTCTGCCCTCTCCTTTCCATGGGTAGTCATGCCACTTCTTTTAGAGGCATGTCAACAGCTGTAAGATTTAAACAGGGGACAGGGGTGAAAGAGTGTGAAGGAAAGAATTAAACTGCCTGACACCACAGCCCATAGCTGTCTGGGCTGAAGATGGGGAAACCTGTTTGTCTGGCTTTGGCTGCACGAGGAGGAAGGTAAGGAGGTTCAGAGATGCCTCTTCCTTTAGTAAACCCCATACAGGTCCCCAGGGCACAGCCCTGGGGCAAGGGGAGAGCGCTGCTTGCTGCAATGCATGTTGCCTTCTTCCCCTCCCACCAAGGACTGCAGGTGAATTCTCTTCCCACTTTTTTCCAGTCACTTCACCAACTTATGCATGATTGGGAAATACAAAAGACGTTGCTCCAGATTTCCTGGGCTTTCCCTGAATTAGTGCCATGAGTATTTTTTTTCATTTCAGATGTCGGCGATCATTAAAGTTACTGTGTTCTCAGGTGTTATTACATTAATACATCATCCAGGCTCCAAGGCTTTTGATGATATATATGATATACTTGTGTCTGACTTCAGAAACCCTGCTGCTCCAGCGATATATCAGTCAGCAATACGCCACGAGTTCAGACCAGATACTGGTGGGCTCAGTTACTGTGGCCCAGTCCTTCTTTTGGTGTAAGCTGGCAAAGCTCCTTTGCAAGGCGATGCGATGATTTACACCAGGTGAGGATGCGGCCCTCACAGTCCTTGGTGTTCTGAAATGTGAGAACCTGATTCAAAAGAAAACAAACCTCACTGTCTTGCAGCACGGGGCAGCCTGAAACTATTAGCCCAGCAGGCAGGGTTTGCTGGGCCAGTGCTATTCTGGGCAGCTCACTTGTGTGCCTTGTAACTTCCAGCTGAAATGCACATCAAGAAACTCACATCTGACCAGGCTCACTTGGATTCAGGCTCCTTTTCAGCCTGTTTTCAGCTCCTATGGGTTTGGATAGAAAGCACAGTTGTTTGGAAACATTTGAATTGTGCTGTACCTAAGTGTCCTCCCCAGAAACTATATTGATGAACTGGCGCCTTTATAAAGAGCTTTTTGCTGTGTTACTTCACTCTCTGCTGACTCCCTGTGTTTCTGTAATAAGGCTCTCTGTTGCCAGTGGACCATGGTTCTGTAAAACATTTTGAAATGCCAATAAATTCAGAGACACGGTTTGGAAGCTGTCAGCTGGAATTTGCTAGTTGGGTTTAAACAAGCTGGGCATATCTGCTTACTCCTATTTTATTTGCCTAGGTGTAGCGAGAGCAGTGCAGTTAGCGTGGCTGTGGGTTTTATTGGAAAAGTTTGGGGAAGGTGAATCTGTAAGGAGCCATGCTAAGTTTGGCTCTCCATTCTCACTGCTAGCACGTTCGGGTCATTTTATGTCATGTTGTAGGTAGATTGTAGGTGGCCCTAGGGACACTTCCAAGTTGCTTGTTGAAAATACCATTCTTCAGATTCACACAAAAGTGCCTATTTCACTCTTTTTAGTTGTTGATTAGCTTCCAGCTGAAACATAAACCCGAGCTTGTGAGCTCTGGAGGGCGTTAAGGATCTCCAACAGCTTTTTGCAAATGTAAGGGTATTAAACCCAAAAGCTTGGCTAAAATCCAAATGAAGGAGTCTTACTCCGAAACTTTTCGGTTTCTTCTATACTCAAGGGAGTTTAAGATATTTTGCACTTCTTCGATCTCACATGATTGTAAGTGACTTGCCCAGGTCACACACAGGAAATCCGCTGGGGAAAAGGACTTGCATCTCAGCTTTCGACTTCCAGGAGGGCTTCCAGATTAAGGGATGTACTGGGGGGGATTCCCAGAGCACCCATGAGCTCTGGGGTCCTTAGGGTAGCACCTGCGCGAGTCTCCAGTGGTGTAAGAGGTGTGAACCCATGCTCAGCCTCCGATTCTTCCAAGGGGAAGCAAAGAAATCCTGTCTTCTTTACTTGGTGGTCTGTTTTCATAGAACTTCAAGAATTTAATATCTCTGAGGCTGCTGTTAATGTCACCGAGATTGGTCATTACAGAGTGTGAGCCTGGGAATTAAACCAGGTTAAATAGGAAACCCTGGTGCAGTGGGCACAGTAAAAGAGGTGGCCTGCTGCTGCGTCCACTAAGTTGAGCAGGAGTCAGATCAGTGACAAGGGTGATTCCCAGCAATGTTTGTGGTAAGCCAGTCCAAAAGAGCAGATGCAGCTCTGTCTGTGGGGACACAGGCTGAGATCAGCACACCTCGTCCAGGGGGAATGTCACCCACTCACAGATATTGGGAGACACCGGTGGGACCTTCCTGAAAGCCTGAGAGGCTTCTCTCTCTTGAGAAGAGAGCCTCTGGTTATGGCACTGTAACATGCCATGGATTTTCACACTGGCATCTGGCTTGTCTTGTGTAGAGAAATGCATTGTTTGACTAAGGACAAAATCCTTAGAGGCCTAAAATCAAGCAGTGCTGCCTTTGACATGTCTGTTCAGCTGATCCAAGTCATACTGCTGCTGCGTTTGAATCTGCAAGCTTTAATAAGCAGGCACCTAGTGCATTTCTTGGCCTTAGAGCAGGGAAGTAGATACATCTAGGAAAGATTGGCCAGAGAGCTCCCTGTGGTGTGGGAGTTTACATGCGGTGTCAGAGAGCATCTGTGGGTATAATGGTGTCTATGAGCTTTGTACCTTTGCAAGCTTTCTTAGCAGCCCTGCTAATTGCTTTGATTTGTAAAGTGAGAGGCTCAGTAAAGCACCTAGCAGGAGAAAAAACGTAGATGAAAAACAGACCTTGATGAAGTGTCTCATTAACTAAAAAGGCAGCAATTTCTGGCATTAACCCACCCCTACACACACCCTCCCCCCCACGTATGTAAGGCTGGTTATAATGTCTTGGCAAATACGTAATAAACAGACGATCAGAGCACACCTTGGAGCGGATTCAGGTTTGTGCTGCTTGTGCTTTATAGAGGTGTAATTCCACTGACACCAAGCTGGGCCAGTGCATGAGGGGATCAAGGCTCTGGCTCTTCTCCCCTGCCTCTCTGAACGTTGTGCCTTTTTCTTCCCATGCGCTGAGCTCACAGTGAAGAAAATAGAATTAGGATCAACTTGAACTAGTGCAAAAAAAGTAGCCCTTTGGAAGGGTAGCAGAGCTCAGGGCATAGGATCAATCATCATGCAGGCAACGAGCATTGCCACATAAATCTTTGCTTCTGACTTAACTTCAGTCATTTGGTTATTCAACCTGATCAAAACCGACCTGTTTGAGCTTTGCTGTGGCAAGGGTGGCTGGAGCTGACACCTAATGAAAGCCACCAGGACTCTCTTTGGTTTTGCTAACAGAAAGGAAAACGGAACAGCCACATATCATCCATCTGAAAAAGACTGTAATTACCACTCCCAGAAATTATTTCTTATTTAATGAAATGTCTCTTTAGGCTGAACAAAGGAATTCTGAGAGAGGAGAGCACTGAAGGGTGGGACGGAGAACACAGGCAAGAACACAGTTCAATTACAGGGAATAAAATCCTCTTGACATTATGACGCAGTTTGTGGGACATCTTATTAGAAACCTTGCCAGGCCAGAGCAACGTGTGCTTTTTTATACAGATATTCTGTATCTATTTATACTACCCTACCCACTGTGAACCACTATCTATAGTTCGCCAATAATCATGACGGACATGCAGCTCATTCCTGCATGCAAGTTTCGAGAGGCATCTGCTTTCTTTTCTACCAGCAAAATGCCAGATAAATTGTCGAAGCAGGGATGCTGCCAAGTCTGGGAACACCCTCCTGCATCGGAAGGGAAAATGTTGTGGATGAGTCGCTCTGGCAGTGGGGAGGAGGGTGGAAGCAGGGAGCAGTCAGTCCTTTGGGGAATGTCTTCCTTCCCCTGGCACCCTGTGCCTGCAGGGATGGGGTGCTGCTAGCCCAAGAGGAGACACCCCAGGGGGTCAGATGGAGGCAAAAAAGGTCTCCCTTCCTTTTGGCAGTGGCTACAGAATGTGGGCACAGACCACAGGGTGATACAGTAGATGGTACCCATGGTAAGGACCACTGGCCTTGGTGCATGACAGAGGTTTATTGGCCTCCATCATGGTGGGGGAGAAGCTTTATCCAACTTGAAGTGAAGCTCATAGTCTCTCAAGCCTCCTGGCTGTACTGAGAATGAAGCCTTTTGGTTATTCTCCAAGCACTTGAAAGTCTACAACCCATTTGGCACTGGGTGTACTGTGAGCACCACATGGCCCAGCCATTTAATGATGGACTGGGATGGCTTGTGAGGAAGTGAGGACTCTGCCAGGTCAGCTACTGCATCCCTGGGACTTCATCTCCCATAGCATCACCTGGCTGTACAGATACAGACTTGCCAGTCTCTGCAGGTGGTGTCCTGTGAAGCTGTATGATTGGCTTTGGCACAATCTTTAAGGGCATGCACAGCTTTAGGGGAAGTGGGACAGTCAGCTGAGCTCTTCTTTAAACACTTGGTCATAGTTTATCTCAGTTGAGCAGGATAGTTATTAATTTTAGAGCAATGCCCTAAAGCAGGAGGACGGTATTTTTAGTAGTTTAAATAATATTTTTCTACTGATTGCCTTTTGAGAAACAAGGCAAATGCTGTGATTTTCCTTCCAGGCACAGACTTACTGGATTTAAAAAAAAAAATTCTTCTCTTTTTTTCCTTTTTCTTTTTCTTTCTTTGCTTTTTTAAAAAAAATGTATTGTTTTTATTTAAGTTCCTCTTTTGGAAAACAGTGCTGCTGGTATATCTTTTTATTGCTTGGATTAAATGAATACTATGCACTGTAAAATACAGTAAAGTCAGGCCATGTAGGAAATAACAGTGGATTTAACCTCTAGCACTGCTGTAAAAGCAGCCTTAGTAAAATCTGGGGTAAATAATGCAGCTGTGGAAATTACCTTTCTCCAGTTTATGCTGGTGGAAAAAATAATCTCCTGTAATTAAGTAAGACCCTTAGTCTTTGGTGTTAAATTTCACAGGCAGGTTGAGGGACAGAACATGGGATCATTCTAAACGCCTAATGAAAGGGGCTTATGATCCTAACAGGCTGCAAAACCAAGAACTCATAATTTCTGAGTCTGCTTGTGGCAGAGACCATCAGATCAGGTCATATCCATCTGAGTGAGGAAAGAGCAAGAAAAGGGACAAATCTGGAAGCCAATTACAACCCACAGTAAGAGAGCAGAGGCCAAGTCCCGGTGACCTACAGTCAGGCACAACTGCATGCATGCCACATCCTTTGAGGAGGTGAATGCTGTAGAAATGTGGTGTTTGGTGGAGACAGAACATCTCCTGGTGTTCCTGAAGGACCAGGTGGCTCCTCGAGCACTCCCTTTCTGGTTGGCTTTGTCTTCACAGAGCCTTGGCTTCAGTTTGGACTCCACATCTCATTGAAGTAGGACAATTTGGTGGCCCTACGGCTTGGGACAGTATTCTGTGGTGCTTTGGTGATTGTTGCTAATACTGAAAGGTGGCTTGTGATGAAAGAGTGACACTGTGCTAAAATCTGACAGTCAAGATGCAAGAGCCCGTTAGAGCTATCACAGCAGAAATGGCAGCTCTGGGCCCATGTCATCAAAGCTCATGAATGTAGGCAGGAAAAACGGCAGCCCATTGGAATACCATATACTTAATGAGGTTCAGGAAACTTCTGAAATGTATGGTTAAAACTGCAAACGCTAAACTGCCACTACCCTCAGGCCGATTTGAGAAGCTCTTTGCTCTTAGGATTGTTGCACGCTGGCAATCACCCTAACATAATTAAGTAGTTTATTCTATCATGTTTTGATAAATTCCAACCTTCACCTGCTGGCTTACCCTGTGAAGGCTTGGTCCATATGCTGTCTAATGTTTGTGGTATACAGGGATTTGTTTCTGCTGTTCATTAATTCTTTCAAATTAAATGTACGCGGGAAGGAAAAATATTGATGGAAAAATAAATAGCAACTTTCTCACAGAGGGCTGCAGTGCATTCTGCCTTGAATCCTGATTCACACTAAGCCAAGTTTTTCTAGTCTTGTGAAATCATAGGTTTTCCTGCTACAAATTGATAAAACATACCTGTTTGCATTTTAAAACTGATATCCAGGTGCAGCACATTGCTGTGAAAAAAGCATAACATGACCTCAGCAGGATTCAGCTTTGGTTTTGGTAATGTCTCTTTGGCATTTGCTAGCCAAAGCAAATGCAGATAACATGCTGGAATGATTAAAGTATTCAGTCTTTGCCTTAGCTAATGTTTTGACTCTGCAAAGTAGGTATGACTTGCATTTGATTCTCCGTCAAAAACAGTTTCTAGCAGCAATTCTGGCTAGAAGAGTGCCAAAAATGAGTGGGAACTGAATATCACATTGCTTACAGGCTGCAGAGTTAGTAGGAGCCAGGCCTTGGGGTGCAGTCCTAGAGATGACCAAGGGGGATATTTACTCAACTGTAATTAACTTAATCAGCCACTGGGTATCAGTATTGTCTCACATCAATATATTAAAAAGGGTATTTTTATGGAGCTGAACAACTTGGCTGTTAAAGAGGCATTGCTGAGGACGAAAGCCAGACCTACTTCACAGGTGTGAGTGTGATGGTCAGAGGGTGAATCGCCTTCAGCTTTTAGATACCTCTAAAATAAACCTGCCTACTGAAGCACTGCTCCACAAAGCGTTATGTCCGTGCAACTGAAGGAGGGGTGAGTGACAGCACAGGGACGGGGCGCAGGGCAGGATATTTGCCAGCAACCTTGCCACCCAGGGAAATGCTCTGCTAATGCTCATGTCCAACTGCGGACCTTGGAAAGCTGGGCATGCTGCAGGTTAGGATGAGCTCTACCTCTCAGGAAAAGAGCCGTGAAGTGTTTATGTACATGAACTCTGTAATTGGTGTCAGATGGGATTTGGAGACGACAAGCCAAGGCATGGCCTGTGCCAGGGGTGCGAGGGAGCATGCCTGTTTACATAGGTACTGCACAATATTGCAATGACCTTAGTGCTACCTCCTGGCATGAGCGGATGGGGGAAGAGAGAGATGTGACCATTTACCCAGCTGAATTCCTTTCATGTGGTGCCACTCTTCTTGTCTGCCTGCCAAAACAGGTGGTCGGGTTTGCTTTTAATGGGGTGCTCCAACTAGGATGCACGAAAGGCAAAAGGTGCTGCCCAGTTGCTCCATGAACATACCTGGGACCGCCCTGTTTGCAGGTTTAGCCCTCAGTCCACTATGGCGTGGGCTTAGAGGCCACCAGCTTGCTGTGCGATGGATGCACGAGGCAAGAGCTGCTGCCCCGCGTAGGAGAAGACCACCCAAGTGAGGTGCATTGGCAGAGCCCTGTGTGCAAGGGCAGTCCCACTGCCTGTGCTTCATCAGCAGGAGACGCTGGCAAAGGCTTGTGCAGGTTTTTCTCTTGGGCCTCTCGCCTTCTTCACTAGGGATGGGACTCCAACACTGGTGGGATTTCTGCCTGAGTTTCCATTCAGTTTTGGCTCCAGGTAACAGTTGCTTCCCCTTCTGCTGCCTTGCAGGCTTGCTTCCTTGCCAAAATGCTAATTTAGCCCTTCAGCTATGTTTAAAAATAAAAAAAATCCTCCACTTCTCAGGGTAATAAAAGGCCAAAAGGAATATAAAAAGTTCACCAGACTGGTCAGTTCACTCCCCACTGTGTCTTCCCGGGGCGTTGCAGCAAAAACACAGGCACAAAATCCAAAGCAAACAGCTTCCTCCTTGGTCTGGAGCCGCTGGCTCCCAGCTGCAGCCTGCGCCGAGGTGCCCAGCTCCCTCCTCCACCCCCTGCTTCTCCACTCTGCCTTGGGCAGTGCCAGCATCTTTCCAGGCTGTAGTGGCATCTTCTGTACCCCACTTAGAGGCTGCTTTTCCGACACCTGAATCATTCCTGTTCTTGCTTTCTCCTGCCCCAAAATTTCCCCACCAACTTCTGGGCTGTTTGGGCACAGACCCAGCAAAGAACTCCAGCAACAAGGATTTTTCCCCTCTAGTCCCTCCTGGAGTGAGATAATATATCCACATCCTCCCTGCTGTTCCTGCCATTCCCAGGCTACCCTACAAAAAGACCCTGCTAAGCAGCAAGACTGAAGTCCTCTGCTTGACTTCATTTCCGGTTTAGTACGAGATGTGGCATCACTGGAAGCTGTAGAAGGATTTATTTAAAAATACAAACAGGATTATGGCAATGCATTGGATTTCAGAGAAGTTCTGTGAGGTTGGTAAAACCTGTAGGATCACAAGATTTGTATTTATTCCTTCTTAGTTAAGGTCTTATGTTGTAATACAGGAAACTCAGATAACTAGAGCAGAAAAAAGGTTATTTGAATGATTGAAAGTTTCAGTGTTTGTTGATCTAGAGTGAGGTTAAGGTCTCATTTCAAGCCCATCTAAGAAAAATAAGAAGTGCTCACCACACAACTTCCCTGTTCTGATTTCTTTCAATCTGTGTTGAGAATAGCTGGCAAGGGATAGAGGTCTCCCCTCCACATCGCTCTCTTTTTTTGTTGTGCCTTATGAGAATAGGGAAAAATGCCTTCTACCATACTAGAAATGAAAGAACATCCTGAGTGATTATCCTGTATTCTGAGAAACCTCCCGGGAACATATCACTTAAGGCCTCTGAAATGTTAACTGAGAGCAGGTGAACTTCTGTAACCGTAACTATCCCTGAAGTCACTGAGTTTTGAAAGGCAAAAGCACGAATGTTGAAAATGGCACAGCTCTGCTCGTGGTTTCCCAGTGCTGCATGCTGGGTCCGTGAGTGACTTTGGCTCTGCAAGACTTGGCAATGTGGCAGCCGATGGGAATATGCTGTTTGATGGCCTGTTTTGAAATATTTTAAGTGTACAGGACATTTTTGAGAGGTAGATTGCAGGAAAGCTTTTCTTCTTTTATTGCGATAATGTCTGTGGGCTTGTTTCTGGACTTCAGTACTGGTCGTGATCTTGAGTATGGGGGATGCTCTGCTTTAAATTGTGCTATAGATGGGGATTGGAGTTCCTGAGTAGATCCTTTTCGTCCCCAGGTTTTTTCATGTTTTGCTAAGTGCAGCTATCTCTCTCTTAAAAAGGTAAAGAGGTGCCACTTTGAAGCAGCCACAGAGAAAGAGAGGTCTTGTTTGGATTACTTCCTGTGTTTGGGGCAGTGCCTGTTTAATTTTAGACCTGTTCACTGTATGGAGAGAGACATCATTTGTTTTCTTCCAAATTAAATGTCATTTCACAGAACTGATTAATCATTAAGAGATACAAACTATGCAGCGCTTGTATCAATGTGTAGCTTCAAAAGTCTGAGTCAGCAAAGCACAGAAAACAGGCAGTGTCCCATTCCTGGGATTAACCCATGTCTCAGGTTTAAGCCTATGCTGCAGTTCCTTGCTGTCAGCCTGCTATAGTCCGTAGGAATTTAGCAAAAGCCACTTTATTGAATCAGGACCAGGGAGGATCAAAAGCAGACCACCACACAGATGTCAAGGAGCGTGCCAGCTGGTGCTCAGTGTTTCGGCAGCATGAACCCAACAACACGATAGGAAGTAAAACTGGAATGGAATAGAATGCAGTGGGGACATGAAAACAAGAAAGGGAAAACGTGACTCCAACACTTGAGCAAACAGTGTGCAACTAAATTAAATAAAACCCTGACATAACATGCCCAGTGACCATTATTCCGCAAAGACCCATTTTTAAATGTAACTAATGTTGAGGCATTGAGCTCAACCATTTTTCACTGCAACACATGCCTTTTCTCCCTTAATGCTTATCCTGTTCGCATCAGTTTCACGCTTTTTTTCATCAAATATCTTTTTTTCCTGAACAAGAAAGACCCTAATCATTTCAGGGTGCTTGCCACCTACTATCAATGTTTTTTTGGGGGATAGCTCAGCAAAGCTTTAAAATGTCTGAACTGCATTAAAATGAATTGTTGGCATTCCAGCCCAAACCTCAGGAGGCAGGAATCTGCCATGAGAGCGTGGAGGGAAGCACTGTTATAATAAAGCATACATGTAATGAGGTTTGATGTGCTTGAAATTCAAAGTCTGGTCCACATTACAAAACATTCACTGGTTTAACTAAATCAGTTTCAAATTGATCTAATTAAACTCCTAGACAGCCTCAGTGTAGACATCTTCATATTGGTTTTATCCATTCTTAAACCAGTTTAGCCAAGATGCGTTAGGAAAAAAATGTCCAGGAAATCCTCAGAGGGGGTTGCCATTTACAGGTCTGAGATAGGTTGCCATTTCAGATTTGTTCTTGCATATCTTGCTTCTTTAGCTCTCATTTGGTCTTCTCTCTCTCTGGACTCTCGTTGACTTTGGACACCATTAACTGGCCCTGAATCAGAGTGCACTGCTCTATGGAGGAAGAGGAGTACAGCCATCCTAATAATGTAATGTACAATAAGCAGCAAACCAGGAGTACAAATGGCATGCTGTGAAACCCGTATAGATTTTGATCTCTTTTTATAAACATGGCACTTGGTGGACATTCAGTGTCCTGAGTTCAGGCACATGGTTCTGGTTTCCAAGCTGGGATTCAGGACCGAGTTGGATCCATGACAGATTTACAACACATGAAGAACGGCAGATCCACGAGCAGCACGGGACTGGTAAAACATACATACAGAAGCAGTTGTCTTCTGTGCAGCTATGCAAAGAATTTCGATATCTTACTGGTCCATCTAGGGAGATTGTGTGCTCCCCGAGTGAAGTGCAGAAGTTCATGTCTCAGTCCTGGGAGTCGACAGTGGCCTTCAGAGAGGCAGCCCTCCCACTTGGCATAATGCAGAGGCAGCCTTCAAATTGCCACTGTGTTGCAGGACTGTACCAAGGGATGCAACTGAAAGAATCCCTTCTAGTGGGAAAGAGAGGCTCAGTGTTGAGCTCGCTTGATTTTTCTTTGCAGGAGAAGGAGTGATGATGCCAATTCTGAACTCAAGCATGGACTTTGCAGAGGTTAATGTACCCCTGGAGATTGTGGAACAAAGCTGTCTGTCAAACAAAACTGTTTTTTGGGGCAGGGAGGTGGAGTGCATAAAAGTACATTATATTCTGTTGACCATTAATTGTATAAATAAAACACCACTAAGAATGTTTTTATATGCCACTCTGTTTTCTTATAAAATACAGGGATTCCTGAAGCTGTGTAGAAATTCCATAGTAAACACAAAATCTGGCAAATTATATCCATCCCGTGGAACATGGACAGATATTCGCAACTCTCTGCGGATTAACAGTATTGTGCGAGCACGAGAGGCTGCAGATCTTTCCACAAATGTTGGGGACAGAACAACAGAATAGAAGATTCCTGCAACTCTGACCCCACGTGCCCTTCCTGGGAAAAGGAGCTGTCATTCCCAGGGGGCTAGGGAATACCTCCTCCCTTTCTAAGACAGCACGGGTGATACTTTGTGAGGATTAGTGATTTGAACATGATGTTCTGGTCTTAAAACCCTTCCAGAAGGCAGGAGCGGTTGCAGTTGTTCCTGCATATTTAGTATGGAGAAATTAGTGCTTTGTTCACATTCATGGTTTCCAATATTGCCTGGTGCCCAGCAACTAGGAGTCATCAATCTGGTTTTTGGAAAACTTTTAAGGCACATCTGAGTGATTCTGACAGCGGCTGCCTGCTTGTGGCTAATGAAAGGTTTTCACATTCCTTTCCATATGCTTTGAAATGCCAGAGGAAATGTCCCAGTGACTCAAATTATAGGTGTTACTTAGGAGTAACTGCTGCATTATTGTTGAACACCTGGAATTAGCAGCAGCAGGCAGGCCGCATGCTGGAAAAAGAAGGAATTGGACACTCTTAGCTGCCCCTTCCTACCTCCAACAACAGGTCCTTAGGCAGCCCTGCCCGTGGGCTTTGTTCAGCTGAAATAGGTACAGAGGGGCTGGAAATGGTCATTCAGTTGAACCTTGTCCCCTTGCCACCCTCTGGTCTTGTTCTGTCTCTGAAATCTTCCTGTTTCCTGCTAAAGCACAAGAGAATTTAGTTTCAGTGTCAAAGCATTCATTCCATCCAGTTACGCCATGGATGGATTTGGATAGGTATCTTCACAGATCTAACTGGATGTTCACAGAGGATAAAGCGTATCTGCGTTCCATGGAGAAAGACAGCTGGGGATATTCTGCAGTCCCACTGATATTTACTTAATTTATTTAACATCTTGACAGTAAAACTGTTGGAACCAGGTTTGCCGAAGATACTTCTTTGTCTTCCAGCTTATCATGTCCTCTCAACCTGTCTAAGAAAAGCATTCTTGGCATGGCAGAGGCAGCCCTTTATCCCACTGCTTTGCCTTTGAAGTTGGGTTCTCCAACACAATTGGTACAAGGCCAGGAAAGAAAAAACAAGTCTAGTACTGCCAGTTGGCTGCTCATTCATTGCGCAAAGGTGGTATTGAAGGAAAAACTTCCATTTCACAGAAGAAGTAGTGGGAGGACAGTATTGTTGTTTCTGTTTACATTACCTGATGCAACACGGAAGCTGCATTCAAGATGAAGGCCCAGGTGTGCTCCGTGCAAACTCATATTGGCAGCCAGCTCCGGCACTGATGGATTTAATACAACAAACAAGTCCATACCACAGTCAGAGTTCTGCATTTCTTACCACAAGGTGAGATCTACCATGAGCATACCCTGGCAGTGTTGGCTTCATCACAGAAACTACCTGCATCTTGTTTCTTGCCTTAGTCAACCTGCTGAAAAAAATCCCCCGACAGTGATAACATAGTTTGTACATGTCAACTTGCAAAGTACAGGTAGTTTGGAGCTGTTTGCTAATATTTATATACCTATAATTGCCTTATCTACATTGGTTTACTGTGGTGAATTAACGTCTGGTAAAAATAGCGATTGAAATGGGACTTCAGAAGTACCAGTGTGGTCATTTGGAAGCATAGGAAAGAGAAGGTACTAGTGAGCTGGGATCCAGAACCGCTTACCCTGGCGAGAGCTTTGAAACACCTCTCTGCGGTGCTGGTATTGATCCATCTCAACCACCAGACATAACGCTGGGTGAAATCCTACCAGAGACACCCGAGGAGAACTGTAGGCAGGAAACAACGAGGGGAATGGCTGAAAAATGGAAATTAAAATAAAGCATGTTTTTCAAGGATAACCTAAAGAGGCACCAGTGATATAGGCCATCAGAGATATTGATGGCACCGGTGTAGCCTTGTCACTGCAAGGAAATTGTGGAGACTTAACTGGTATTGGTTTGACTGGTGTCCTGCTGCTCAGTGGGTGTGTTGAGGGAGAGGGACTGGGGCATATTAGCTCTCCATTGGGTTGTACAGGAAGGATCTTTTCTGTGTAAAGTGCCTTACAATGAGCAAGGTCACATCTACTGCTTGGAAACCACTCTTTAAGTGATCTAGTTAGACTGGTACAAATCTGTTTTCTAGATAAGGCTAAAAATTCCCAATGTTCAGTTAGTACAATCTTAAACAGCCCCTCTGCATTTGGTCTAAGACAAATTTTGGGAAGGGCCTTTTCAGCCACAGGGGTCAAATACTAGCAAGATCAAATGGCATCTTTTTTGTAAT
Organism: Astur gentilis; assembly: GCF_929443795.1. Taxonomy (NCBI): domain Eukaryota; kingdom Metazoa; phylum Chordata; class Aves; order Accipitriformes; family Accipitridae; genus Astur; species Astur gentilis. The sequence goes on from NC_064889.1 coordinate 24,010,442, forward strand.
GGCGGCGGCCCTTTTGTTCCTTCTCCTGATTTATGACAAGGATTCCTGTGGGCTTCCACAGTTTGATCGAGAAAAGTCTGAGGTAGTATGTAAGCCAGGACGTAGTTAAGCTTTGCTCAGTTCTTGACTGGAATTATCAGAGTTTTACTTAAGCTTTGCTTTCTAAATGTTATCTTTACTAACCGCTGTGATGAAGTGGTTAAGTTGCAATATTAAGAGGCTGTGAATCCTTGGTGTCCTAAAGCTACCACTGAAAATTTGTCTTTTGGGGCTTATGATAAAGTTCCTAGAGGTTTCTGGGATTTTTTTGGTCTTAATGGCCTTTTTTGTTTCCTCTCTGGCTTGAGTAGGAGGTTCTGAAGTAATTAACCTAGTAGTACCTTTATTAAGGTACATCTGCCATGTGAGATGTTATAGCTGTTGATATCATGCAAAGACACTATGTGAGTAAGTCACCTGAAGTACTATATCTAAAACACAGGCCTTGAGGTCCTGTGTGCTGTCCTTATTGTTTAGGGAATGCTTTGTCTTAGTGATGAGCTGAATGTGAAGCTAGTCCTTCAATTGGTATAGCCAAGTTTGGAGGAACAACTTACTTTTCTGCAAGCAAAAAGGACTGTGCCCGTTCACACTAAGCTTGCAAAATATACAAGTCTTTTTCCATGAGTATGAAAGTGAGCACTCAAAAAATAGGGAAAAACTTGCCAAAAGTAGTTACTTGGGTTTGCTGGCCATGGAAATCTGGAGTTAAGATGGACTCCAGCCTGCCAGAGATAGGAAGCTAGAAGGTAGGATACATTCACCCGTTGTGTTTCAGTCTTGGTTGTTGAGCTTGGCTGCTGAACTACTCCTTCCAGTTATGATTTGTCATCAGGCTCCTGAGAACAGGGAACCCAAACAGTGTTGTCCTCAAACATTTTGCAATCTCCTCATTGTCCATCTTGCAACCCACCCATCGGGAAGCCGATAACCCCTGCTGCTGAGGTTTATTCTCATATTCTGACATGGAGGTCAGCTCCTATGGTGGTGGAGCCCTGTGAAAGCATCTGCACTGCTTTCAGGAGGAAGAGGGCTGGCTCTGTATGAGGAGTGTGCTGCCAGCATCTTGAGTTTCAACCTTTTTTGTTGCCTTGTTGCACCATTGCAGCTGTGCTCTATGGAGCTCTATGGATTTCTTTTGGAAATCAGAGATCCATGCTTGAGAGAAACAGGTCTGCCATGTGTCATGTTATTTAGTGTGCCGAAGACTGAATGATAAAGGAAGTTCGCAGGCACAGCAGTGTTGTGGTGCTTGAAAACGCATCTGGGATAAATGCTGCTTTGGATCTGTTGTGAATTCAGACTTCCAACCCAAAATGAAAAATAAGGCCTTGGGGAGAAGTGTCTGGGTGACATTTTGGATTGTGCTTATGAACTAGTTGGGGTAGAAAATCTGTTAAAGACCCGAGAGGCTTTAATAGCTTGCATGATGATTTACAGCTGTTTTATTCAGTGATTTATAGACTGCTCCTTATCACAGAGGCAGGATACAAATACTGAATTTAATAAAAGCACACAGTTCTTGTTTCTTTCTCAGAAACTTATAGACGGAAAAGACATTCCACAGTAAACAGCAGTCTCTTCCCATCATCTAACCACCCCCTCACACAAAGATTTGAGACTACAGAGCACAGCCAGCACTGCCTGGGCATATCTCTTCCCATATAATTTCCATAATACAGCCCTTTCCTCTGACTGCAATGCAGACTCCCTAAATATACAGCCTGTTACCATAATGCTACATTCCCGCTCCCCCTGTCTGTGATAGGCACCTCAAAATAACATACAAAGACTTAGCTCTTAAGAGTCCCAAAAGAAAGGATCGGCATTTTTTCTGGCAGTGGGTGCTCCAGATCTTCGTGCACGCTCCAGCTGGCTGGAGCAGACCAAGATGGGGTCATCCTCATGTGGGCTCCAAGAGCACTGAGGAACTGATGTCTAACCAGGGCTGCCCGGGTCTTGTACTGATTCAGAGTCCATATCCCAAACAGTTAGCAATTGCCTCAACAAACTTATAAATGGGTGAGGAAAGTGAGCTCTAGATCAGAGGAAGGACATAGCTGAGGTCACCCTGACCTCATGCTCTGCCTGCTAGACCATGCTGCTTCCTCACAGCTGACCAAAACCCTCCTTAGAAACATTCCTCCCTAGCCTGGGAACCATAAGAGAAAATCTGAAGTCTCCCAGTTGTGGTGACTGATGCTACCTCCAAGCACGAGCTTGGTTTCTATGTGGAGGTCCCTCACCGTATTTCCACTGCTGTTGGTGATTAGCTCAAGCACAAGTCGCACAGGAATCAGCACCATCTGCTAATAGAAAAAAATTGCATTTCCACGTGGTACCTCTCTGCTGGGAAGCTTAAAACAGTGTGTAAACAGGAATTAAGCTTGGATCATCACAGTGTAATGAGTCATTTTTATTAACCCTGTTTTCAGACTAATATATTTAGCTTCAGAGATGACTTCTCTAAACAAAACCATGAGAGGGCCAGGAAGAGACCCCTAAGATGCTGGTGCTCCCATCCCTGCTAGAAGGTGTCACTGCCTTGGCCCCTGCTCCTGCTGTGATACAATAGCTGTGCTGGGGTAGCCAAGAGGAGGTGGGGGGGTAATGCTATTCCTTTCCTAAATATCATTGTTGCTAAGTATTTCCCAAGTGCTCTAATCTTTCCAGCTATATTGTGATTCTTTGATTTCTCCTCCTGTCCTCAGTAATTGTTTTTTGCAAGTAGAAATAGCCTGAGGCGGAACTGGAAAGCAAACATCACACTGAATAAATCCATCTTCACAGTTCTTTTTTTGTATACGCCTTTATATCAATTAGGTTCAAAGAAAGTATCTCCTTACTCTGCCTGGACTGTTTAGCATTTTTTATTAACAAAGTCCTCTTTTAGGCTGTAGCCCATTGAGGTTCATTAATCAACAATTGCCATGAAGTGAAAAATTCTCCAACTTCCAAAAATCTTTTTCTTGGAGTGAGTTAATACTAACAATGAAGTTTTCCTTGGCTAACTGTCCCCTGCTTTGATGTGTCTGGGTGAGAAACTAAAAGCCACAAAGGTGTTATAAACTGGGCACCGATCACAAATTTAGACAGGCTGGTATGTGCTTTTAACCAATAAATATATATATATAGTATTGCGAGAATTAGTGTTTGTTTTGTGCGAGAGAATTTTTGGCATTTCAGTGATTTTCTTATCAGTTTTTCATTAGTTGAACTATTTTTTTATTTTTTTTTAGGAGAACAGCAAGTTGCCCTCAATGTCCTGAAAATGGCTCTGAAACTGGTCACACAAACCCCATTCCTAGAGTAACATTAGTTTACATTATTTCTGGCAGGAGCAATAATACAGCTCTTCTTAATTTTGGGAGCAGGCTGTTATTCAAACATATGCCTCTGCAGTTTTGAAAGCTTTTGAGTACCTCTGGAAGCCCTGGCGTGGTGAGCTGTATTGGCAACCAGGAGATGTGACCCTGTTCAAAGGTCCATTCCTGGGGCCAGACCTGGCAGCAGAATCTGCTGCTGCCCTTCAAATGGATGCAGAGCTGACGTGCAGGGCTTTTTCACTGTTATTACTTGGAGTAGGTAATTTTTTTATAAAAACACAGGCAGAGAAAAAGCTTGGGGATTACTTTTGAGAGTGTAAAGTCCCTAAACCTGCTCGAGGTTGCCTCCCCAAATAAAGCCTTGCACCTGAGGCCAGTAAAATAACTAGGAAGACTCCCATGGCTTTCTATGGGCCAGTGAATGGGGACAAAGGACCGAATAGCTCCTGAGAGCAGTCAAGCTGCTTAAGTGCTGTTTCAGGCCAGCCAGATCCATGCTCTGAAGGTCAGGAGGAGGCAGAGCATTCCACAAAACCAAGACTGCAGAAGTATGAGCACTGCCTCTCCAGTGCCTACAAAGCACGGACTCCAGCAGTCCTCTGCCCTCCAACTGAAGAGAGTGAGAAGTTTTGTGCTTCACCAACATGTTCCTCAGCTTTGCCTTGACTGCTGGTATTGTTCTGATGGCGTGAAGTTATTGCTTGCGTCATCTTTCCGCGGCAATATTTTTATTTTTTAACCTACTATAAAAAGCGAGCAGAAATAAGAGGTGCTGCTCTGTCCTGCATAGATAAGATGTAGTGTTTGCCATTGATAATAGTTACCAGGATACTTCTTCCTCCAGTGAGTCTGAAGTGGATAAAATCATCCATCTTTGTTTCTGTTTTTGCGTGTGTCTATTTTTGTTGCTTGCATTTCAAATTACTGTATTTTTCTAACAGTTAAAGACTGCATTTTGCACGCATAGCACATTCTATAAAACCCTTGGAAAAAAAATTGGCAGTGTGAATTCTCTCTCCAGTGGGGTTGGAAGGATTTTAAAGTCTCATGAAGGAAAGACCATGCCAGCTTCCTGCATACAAATTCTGAAATAAGTAGTGGTGATCAAATAGCTAATGTGCAAGTTTCATATGCACAGACACAGAGGGAGTACCAGCTGTCGGAGAAAAGCAACGCTTATGAACAAGCGCTTGTTTCTTATCTCGCATCAGCTCATATTCAAACAGAGTAAATATTTCACTGCAGTAACAGAGGTCTAAAACTTGTAGGGTTACATGGGTGAGGTCCATACGTTCAGCATATGGTAGGGAGGTGGGTAGGGTGCATTAGTGGGATGCGGGTTCTCCCTCCAGCTGTGCTGATTCTTTATTGCATGGAGATGGGTGAATCTCCATGGGCCTGGTGGTATCCCCTTGGGCATCCGTAGGAATCTATTGGGGAAACATAAGTAGCTTGTTCCTTTCAGTGTTATGTGCCTTGTTAGGGCCAGTTCGGGGGAAAACAAGATAAAGTGAAATGGGAGTGCCACCGACATGTCCCATCACTTGAAAACTTACTGCTGAGATACAAGTAGCAGTTGGTTAGTGATTAGTACTGATTTAATAATTTCAATTCAGTAATATTTAAAATAGATCTCATAGAAAATAGATGGGAATTCTTCCATAGCTGGCAGGGTTGTTCCACCATTGTCCTTATTTTTATATAATTTTAATGAGGCTGTTTTTCCACCCAGTTTCCACTCTGTTAGTTTGCTTTCCCTGAAGAGAGTAAACAACTCTACACAGGAAGGTGATCTAGTTGCACTGTTAATAATTTGGGGCTTGAATAAGTGAGAATTGCTGTTTACAAAGAAAAAAAATAGATAAATATAAAAATCAGAAGCTCTGTTTGGCTTTGCAAACAAAAGTAGCCCAAAAATAAACAGGCCTACCCAGCAGAAAAGAGACTCTGAGGGGAAGTGGATGCCAACTGAAGAGGCAGATGTAAAGAGCATTTCCTATTTGGTTTAGCAACTGCAGACTTTTGTCTCCAGTCTGCATGCATTTCCTCCAATGATTCATCATAAATGTGCATTTATAAATAAACTCCACCTTGGCCTGGCACATTGATTGCAGGCTGTTTACTTAGGGGGGGGAAAAAAAGTCATACTCCCCATTTTTGAATGATACCTGTGTGGCAATATGTTTTTATAGAACTGTTTCCAGGCTGTTTATTTTATTTATGTTGAGGGATTGTGACTCTGAGAGATGGGACTTGTGGTTTTCTCATTTCATCTGAGTAACGATTCATTAAAGAACTTATTTAAGCCAGCCCCGTGTTATGCTGTCCGTGTTGGACATGTCCAGGGACTTGGGTTTGGAAGCTGCTCCCAGGCCTTGGGCTGAGATGACGGGAGGCTGGGAGCGGAGAAGCTGGGTATCTTTGGGGGCTGGAGAAAGGTGTCATTTAGAAGACTGTCTCTTTAGCAGCTTCCCCAGGGACATGGGGTACGACAGTGGCTGTCAGGAAGGCAGAGTGCAAGAGGCTGAGCAAACCCACAGTGTTTATCCCTATGCATTTTTTATGTTTGTTCAAAACAACAGCCCAGGAAGATTCCCATAGCGGTGTCCCAGAGAGACCCCAATGCAAGGCAGCTTGTAGCAAAGCCAAGTTGTAAGTTATTTCTCTCTCCTTTGAACTCTGGCCTTGAACCTGGCCTTGCAGCCTTACCCGCATGGGAAGCTGCCACAGAATCACCTAGAAAAGTTGTAACAACCATGCTATGTTTCTGTGGTTCATTAGAACTCTAGAAAGCCAGTGCAGTTGCACTTGGGCTGCGCCCTTGATGGTTAGGGACCAGATCGCTGCCAACCCAGCCCAGCTATCTACACCATAGACCCCTCAGACTTGGCTCCTTACCATCTTCTCCCCCTCAGAGCTCTGCACAGCTCCTGCCCTGGAGGCCCTTCCCGTCTCTGCTGCCTTCCCAGTCCCACACCATGCTGGGAGCCAACCCAGCTTGCCCACATCAGTCCTGGAGGACCACCAGCAACTCCACAGTTTTCTTTCCCTGCCTTGTTCCTATAGTACCTATAGTACTCCTATAGTACTTGTCCTATGGGATGAGTTTTGCAGACTGAGTACTGGGGGGGGGGGGGGTGTCAATTTGCACATAATAACTGTAGCTGAATTGTCTGAGGAGAGGAGCAAGGTTCAATACAGCTGGGAGGAGATCACATCAGGTGGCTTAGGCTGAGGTAAGCCACTCTTATAGCCAAGTCTTCATACTACTTCTTGGAGTAGGTGTAGTTTTTCCCAAGGAATGTGCCATTCTTTTACACCAGGTGCTATACCAAATGCTTCTGCATTGGAGTGTATCATACCGCCAGATGTGTGAGTGGCATTCGGGAAAGATGGGAACCCTAAAATTCTTCTGATGGTTATACCAGCATGAGCATCATTCACACAAAGCTACAGCTTTGCCATTTTGCTATTTGAATCTCTCTCTGTTGGAATGAAGCTGGAGGAGCAGTTAAATAAATTTAAATGTTTTTTGAGAACAAGAGCTAGTCAATAGTAAATGTTCCTAACTTTTTTTTTACAAGTCTAATCCTGAGCATGTTCAGAGCACTCCTGAACTCTTACTGACTCATGGAGCCACGGCAAAATCTGCAAACCAAAGGGCTGCTTTCTCTGCAGACAGTGTAAAGGTGCAACGCAGAGAAAACAAAGGCAAGGCAGTCTCAGACTCTGCACAGCACATGATTCTGTAATAAAAAATGTTTGGCCTCTTCTCAGGAATAACATGGCCATGCTTGTAGCTCCAAAAGAAGCCCTGAATGATATTAATACATTCATTAGAACAAGTTCAAAGAAAATCATCTTAATTAGCTTGCCTGGCTGAAACTGAGGTTCATTAATCTAAAGTAGATTAACCTGATGGTAATGCCATTAAAGCTGGCTGGGATATTAATGAAATATATGCAGTTGCAGGGAGCCCAAATGTCCTCCTGCCAGTTGTGGACTGATAAAACTGCCGGGGTTTTCTGCAGTTCAGGCCATTTTAAGGAAGACCTGCCTATTTTACAGCCACCACCCTTGTTCTGTAACTCAGCCATGGCATTGCTTTTGGGACACATTAAAAGGGGGAGAGCATCCCACAGAGAAACATGAGAAAACAACTAACTTTAGCCTTTTGTGTGAAAAACTTGCTAGAGCAGAGCGTGCACGTGCATGTTTGAAACAGGTAGGGATTTGCCCATGCAGGGAGCATGCAGGCTTTTTATACGGCAAACTGTGGTGCGGGACTTCAAAAATTTGACCTGCTTTTCAGATATATGTTGGTGCACAGTATGCAGTAAGGATCTAAAAGCTTCCAGAAAGCCAGTGAAGACCCAGAGGGCTTAAAATGGCCTTCTCCTTCTCCCCAGGCTCCAGTATTCTTAATCTCAACTCTTTTTAGTCTTTGACACATCATTAAAGTGACAGTTCAAGAACAGCTCGGAGATCAAAGGCCTGCAGAGCTTCTATCGTGTTGCAATGCTTTCGGCAACTCTTTCTCCAGGCCTGCTTCTTAACTCCCTCCCTCCAGCCAGGAGGTTGAGTCTCTCTTGCTGAAGGCCAGCAGCATCTGGCAGCGCTGCCTACATCCCTTCCCTGCCCCTTGGTTTCTCGAGGCTCTGCCTCTCTGCTGGGCCACTCTGGGTTTCGCTAGACCAAGGCTCAGCCCAGCCACTAAATATGATGCATTCACTAATTTAGGTATATGTGCACTAGCAAAACAACTTCAGGTTTGGGCATGGCCATATACAAATATACACAAATCCAAAATGCAAATAGGGAGGATTTGCAAAATCAGCTCTGATCTGGAGTGCTAAGAGAAGACACGGGACGGAGTATGAGATGAGGAAGTGGGGAGATTCGGGTTCCTCTCCCAACTCTTCCCTTGGCATGTAAGTGCTGCTGCAGGGAAACCTGCAAATCTCCTAGAGTAGCTCCCGGGTTTTCCCATGTGTACCTTCGTGGTGCCTACAGAAGTGCATTGGAACAGCTGATTTCATGCTCTAATGTGCCCAGTGTCTAGCACGGGATACCAGCGGTGCTGAGCAAAGGAAGCCCAGGCATAGCTAATTTTATATTTACTACCCCCCCCCCCCCCCCCCCGCCTACCTACGTGTTGAATAAGTTTTGCAGCTTCATTGACATACATATATATTTGTAGAAAGCTTTGTGATCCAAAAGTGAAAGGAAATATACATGCACACGGTATTGCTCTTAGGACAAGATCTAAGGACCTTCCTTCCTCTGCAGTGGCTCAAACATGGATTTTCAGATGCGCAGGACTGAGGTCTGCCAACCTCACTGTATTGCCTCTCCCTAATGCTGAATATTTGGTGACTAAGTGTCTTTCTCTTGTTTCACCGTAAAACGCTGGGTTGGCTCACAGCTTATTTACAAGGTAACGCGGTGTGATGCATCATAAAGACACTTTTGAAGAATTTCTGTTATTAAAAACTGCCCATGGAAAGAATTAGGTCAGGTGTTTACAAGTCAAAGCTTTGGGGATAATTAGGTAGAAGGCAGCAACTTTAGAAAAGAGGGTTATTTTCCAGCCCTCCAAGAAGCATGTAGTAATGCATATGTTAGCAGTAGCCTCTCATCAGTGAATTTCCCACCTCCTTACTGCAGGATCTGTTAAAGCCATTGCTTTCGGGATGGGGAAGAAAGCGGGGCTTAGAAAAGTCTCCAAAACTAGAGAACTCTCTGAGCAAACCTGTTGATGTCCGGGCTTTCTATAAACAGCCATCGAAGTCCTGTTAAGGGGGCTTCTTGTAAATACAAGCTCTAGCTTGCTACTGCTGTGCAATGCGGGTGAATTCTATACTACCTTTGAGGGAAGAAAGTTGTGTTGTGTTTTTTTTTAATTAAAAAAAAAGGCCACTTGTTCCTGGTGGCAGAGCATGTGTGTGGAGAGGAGGGACAGGACAGGGCGCTGGCTGTTTGTGCACTTCAAGCAGAGCGACCTCCTTGAACCCCACAGCGCACAATGATGCTTTCCATGGAAAGTCTGGCTGTATTACCTTTGGCAAGGGCTGAGGGAATATTTTTGGAAGCTTTAAAATCCTCTGTGGAACATGCTTCATTTTTGTTCATATACAGTATCTTTATATTTATTCAATAAAGAAAGGTTTCTGTTTTGCTGCAAATGGCTGCCTGACCCTTCCCCTTCAGCTCTTCTCCAGCAGTGCCCAGGGTGTTGGAAAGGCTGGTCCTCCCAGGACAAGAAAAAGATCAGGCCTAAAACATCAGCCCCTGCCATATTGTACTGGTTAAAACTCAGTTGCCCCCCTCTCCTAAAAGTTTGTTTAAAGTGGTAGGAATATAACCTGTTCAAAGTGAGACCTCCAAGGGCCTGGTTCCCATTTGCATTTAAGCCTTTATGCGGTGCTGGAGCCGGGTAAAGGGGCCCTCTGTCCTAAATGGGAATCAGACTCCACATCTGTGTTTTTCAAAGTGTCCTTCCTTTCTGCAAGCAAAGCCAGGAAATGTCTCTTGAATGGGAAAGGGACAATTACCCCAAAAAAATGGCAAATCGGGGTTTGCAGGGCTGGATGGTGCGTGCAGTGTTACCAGGTGGTGGATAACTGCCTGGGCCGGGTCCCTGGGATCTCACCCTGGACCGCCTTGCAGAGAGGTTGAGGTGTAAAACACAGGAGGGCTTAAACCCAGTGTTAGCTTTTGGGTTGCACTTGGTAGCTGGAAGGAACAGGGTACCATCAGGAATGTGGGAAGGCAATTAAGTGTTAGGGCATCCTAAGAGGAGTTTTCATAACTTTTTATTTTACTAGATTTAGGAAATAAATGTGACCTGCTGGCTCTTCCTCCCTTGGGTCATCTGTGATGTCTAAACCAGAGTAGTGCCGGCAGGGGAAGGTACCCAGATACCACCAGCCTGAGCATCCTGAAGCAGGATGAGAATAGAGCAGGACCCGTGGGAAGGCCATACGCTGGCTGGGCTACGACCTGGCTCATGCTGCTCTGCACCGGGGATTTTTTTGCAGGTCAGGCAAAGACAGGACTTCTAGCAGCTGCTTTAGAGTTAGCTATTATGTTTTAAGTATATTTGGCAGTGCTTTAGGAAGCAAGGAAAGCTTTTGTGTCCCTGTGATACAGATAGCAACAGCAGGATGGGATCGCAGAGCCAGCTGAGTCACTGTCGGGGCCAGACGCAGAACCCACTGTTTCTGGCTCCCGGGCTGGCGGGGTGCATGTACCTGCATGCTTCCCTTTTCCCGAAGGTTGGGAATTGAGCAAATCACACCCTGTGTGACAGCCACAAACCCTCTGAGCTCAGAGCGGGGTCAGGAGGAGGCTCCTGCCTGCTGAGCCTGCGACCCGTGTGCTTTCCAGCCACGCTCCTGGCTGAGACGGGCTGGAACTGGGGCTGCCTGCCTTTCCCCGAGCCGCAGCACGCTTTGCACCGCTCTGCCTGATTTGTCTAGACTGACTGAGAACTTGGCCTCGTGCAGAGAGTTTACAACCTGGGTGACGGGCGAGTCTGGTCTTGACTGTGGCTTGTAGCCGTACGAGTGAAGGAGACGGGATGTCTCTTCTGCAGAGGCCTGTAATCATCAGCAGGCTGGTAATCGCCCTTTGCAGATGATAGCAGAAACTGAGCTGTGAGGGGTGATCACTGGCATACGGGTGATGTGGCTCTGCTGCTGTCCTCAGGGCAGGATCACAGGGTATGTGGGCTAAAAGGTACCTTGGAAAATCCACTCATCCATCCCCATCACAGGGCAGAATTGATGTCTGGCAGATGTGGGTCTGATATTTTCTTGCAAACATCCCATGATGGAAATTCTACCTGACCCTTATAATCATTTTTATAATTGTCCTAATACCTATCCTGAATCTTCCTTTCTGTAGCTTTCTTTGTCCTGCCTATCCTGGATATGGAGGAGGGAGTACCCAAATACAACAAGTATAAGCATCTACTCTGTTGCTATGCCAGTGTTGAGTCTGCAGGTTAAAATCACCAGAGTGATGTCTTCATAAAATTTGGTTATAACAGCAGAAATTTCTTCCTCTTCACCAAATTTCAGCCCCAAAAGAATGTGTGAGGATGAGTTAAACCCCAGAGAATTGGGATCTCTAGTAAAAACAAACATGAACAGCCTCTTAGCTATTGCAAATCCACTATCAAAACGCCTTTTCAGAAAATGTTTAGTTAAAGATTTAGTTTGGAACAAACATTGTTAAAGCATGACCATCGGGCTGCTTATTGGAGCCAGATGTTCATTATAAAGACATTTGGGTCCATTCAGTGATTTTGCATGCCCTGATAGGCTGGGGTGAGCAGAAGGATTTGGAAAGCTCTGACTCAGATCCTCAACTTGCCCAAAAATGCACAACCCCACTGAAAGTGCCTCACCCTGTGCCATTACAGGGAGATATTCCATAATGGCCAGCATCCTTTTTGTCTGTCTTTCATTTTTTTTAAGATTTTAAAATTTTTTTTTTTAGGAATGACTAGCCTCTCTTGTGTTGTCTTTCTTGATTTTTTTTGTTAATCCTGCATACTTCTTGAACAGCCTTTTAGGAATACTTCTCCCTGAGGGCTGACTTTCTTAACAATTAAAAAATGAGTATCTGTTGACCTAATCCTGCAAGCTGTCTGGGTGTGACCATCCCACGTTAGTGAGTGGAATGGTGCCCTCAGAAGACGTGCAGAAATCTGACCCCTATTTCTAAACCAAAGGCCAGCAGAGCCAAGCACCCTGCAAGCTGCGTGCAGGTTTGGCCAAATCCACGTGCTGAAAAAAATCAAAACCAACAAAAGCTTTGCAAGGCTGATCTTATTACTTCTTTTTAGAGCTGCTTCTTCCATTTTTACTGCTTGAACATTGATTACTGGCTGCTTTGTGGATGGAAAGCTGGACGGAGACGCTCAGTGGGAGAAAAACAAATGTGCGGGTGGGCCAAAAGTGTGCTTCATTTCCTCCGGACCAGTCTCACCTGTGCTTTTGGGGCCTGTTCTTGATGGAAATGAGGTTTGGAGCAGGTCAGGGCACTGTGGGCTTGGCTGAGTTGTGGGCTGGGAAGTAGCCACTAGATGGCCATGTGGCTTGTCCCTACCTGTCCCCCCCTGTTCCTGTGCAGGGCAGGGATGTGCCAGCCCTCAGCCCCACACAAGGCAAGCTCAAGGAGCTGCAAGCAGGCTGAAGACCCCCCAGGGCTGTTGGACCTTCCCTGGGAACAGATCTTTGTCGGGGGGGAGTGCTTGCATGGAAGGGAGCAGCAGCCCCCGCAGCTGGGGATATGTGTGACACATGGGAGACCCTGGTGATTTCAAGGCTGAAGGATCTGCATCCCTGGGGAGTCGGCCTGACTCTGGCAGGGCTGAGCTGTCTCGAGCTCCATCGGTGCTCTGCAGGGGAGGAGGTTGGCACCCGCAGGTGGTGGAGGTAGGATCAGGCTTCATTGGAGCTGGGTGACAGGACTCAGCTGGGATCTATTGCAGAAAGGGTTCTGATCTGCAGAACCATGTATTTTTTTCCATCCTGGACTTCCTTGAGATCAGAAGAGGAGAGGACAATGGGGGGGCGGGGAATCAAGAATAGCAGGGCAGATCCTCACAACCTCTTCTACCCAGGTGATGTAGCATTTGAGAGTTGCACCCGTTCAGACTTGGAGCACATCTTCTGCAGCCTGCCCCAAGAGGCAAACCAAACGTGGCAATGGGAAAGAACTGGGCAATTTGCTTCAGAAGTGCACTCTGTAAGTAAAACACCATTACAGGAGATCCCCGCTCTCTCTCCTATCCTGCCTGAGAGGGCACAGGACAGAGGCCACTGTGTCCCCAGAGCCCATAGCTACATGCTGCAGATAGGTCTTGGGCTTAGTGCTACTGGAGGACACAAAAGCACTTGCGGAAAACATCATGGAATGGCCAAGGTGAAAAATTAACTCTGTGATATGAAAAGGGAGTTTAAATTGTCAGAAAAACATGAGTTTCCTTCTAGTAGCAAATCAGCTATTGAAATGTTGCTTTCACATGTTTACATGTCCTCTTTGCCTATGATCAGGAGTGGTTTAGAGAGGTGTGTAGCTCCAGCTCATCCAGTGGATAGTCACTAGCGTCCACCCAATGGTCAAATGACTGATGCTGTTTACTGGAAGGTTTGGTTCCTTAGAGCTAAGCTTGACAACACAGCATGCCTAGACAACACAGCAAATTTTGCTCAGTGGGACAATTGTCCAAGGCTCATAAGACTTTCCACTGCCTTGAGATTCTGTGACGTGACTCAGAGTTGTAAACATTGGCACCAGCTGCTCTTCTCACTGAAACCATAAACCCATTAAGGGAAATTTGTTTTCTAAAAATAATCTGATCAATGAAAGGACTCTCTCAGCGTCCCCAGCCTCTCTTCCCCGCCTCCCTCGTAATGACTTCCTCGTAAATACGTTCAGTTAGAGGAGCATGATGCCTCTTACGAGTCTCCCCATTGACCCAGCTTCAGTCCTCCAAGTGAAGATACTTAAGGAGTAGTGTAGGGCCTTATTAAAAGATGTTTAGCTCTTTGGGGTGTAACAGGGAGAATGGAAAGGAAAGGCATGACTGCAGCACAGTTCTTGTAGGGAGAGGCGAACATGGCGCTGGTGTGTGGGAAGATTTATAATTTCTGTGTCATATTTATAATATTGATGCCTACAGATGGTCAGCACTGTGCAGCTGGTGAAGCCAGGCTGGAGGTTTGGCAGGTGCTTTTAAATTAATCCTGTGGCAATTATGTGCCCTGGATCAACTCTGCTTTTCTTTTACTGTATCACAAAAGGGAGTCTCAAGTCATCCTTCATGGTTTAAAGGAATCAGAGGATCGTCTCCATATTGTTTCAGATGTCAGCACAATCTGGATGAAGGCACGTTGAGCTGGGAGTCAGGCGGCTCTGTTTTCTAATCCAGGCTCTTCACTTTGTACTCTGGTCCTCTGTCTGCTCTCTAGCTGTCAAGTGAGGATCAGGCTAATGCGAGGCCATCTGGCAGGCAAAGGCAGATTGGTTGGCTAATACTGTGGAATGCCAAATATTACTGTGTGCATGCTAGTAATTTTGGAAAGCCAGCAATAGTCAATCTATAATTTGCTCTTTGCTTAAGTAATAATCCACTCTATTAATGCAATGTTGCAGAAGGCTCTCTTCAGATACTGCTGTGATTGGATTGTGCAAGAACCTACTAGAAAAAATGAATGCTGAATTCTGCACCTAGGTGCATGGCACAAACAGCTGCAAAAAATTTGGATGTGATTTTGAATATCCCTCAGCATGGAAGCTGGTCTCGGATGCCTCCACCTTTATGACAGCTGGTGGGGTGATGGTCTGGAAGAGGAGAGCTTTTCTGGTCTAGAAAGGCTGTGACTTTGTATGTCTGGTGTAAGCGGACGAGGACTAGAGCCCTCAATGTCCATGAGGACTCTCATGGACCACCCAGACCACCCAGGTCCACAGCCCTTCCCAGGCTTGCAGCTGTGCTCTTCCCAAGAAACAGTATTACCAGTTCAATGACTGACCTTACTCCTGGAGTTCTGGGTCACAAATCTTATCTCTTACCTTTTGAATGCATTGATATAGCTACAGAGTAATACATTTATGGTTCAGTCTGCTGTAGACAGAAGCAAAGGGCAAGCATTTGGCATCAGCAGGGCTGGTTATAGCAGCACGTTTTGTGTTCAGTGGGAACTCAGGTAAAAGTGACCTGCACTGCTGACCCAACACCTGCCTCAAGAGGTAACACTAGGAGATCCCACCATCCCCTGGATGTCAGCTGGATATGGTCATGCTACTACTTGTGCAGCCCTGATCTGTCTCAACAGCATCTTAGTGGCCTGTCACAGAGAAAAACTAAGGAAAAAAATTAAAGACAAGCTGGTATAAGCCATCTTTGCCTTCCTCCTTGCTCCTCCTAATGCCATTTCCTGTCTCTGAATCTGCCCCTAACTTCTTCTGAAGGATCAATATCCTTTTAAATAAATGGAAAGTGATCACCTTGAGCCAGAATCCATGCAGCCATCTGTTGCTGGCTGCAAAGCAGTGCCATGCCATCATTGTTTTCTCCATCGAGTACCATCCCATGAAGGTCACTTGGTGCTTTCATTCAGAAAGTACTGAATTTCATTGCTTTTGCTGCTGACCATGTTATTTGCAAACTGCAAGTGTGAACCTGTTTAATCTGGCTATTAAATGGAGATTTTGAAATAACACAGAACAAAACTGCCGACTGGGAGGAGAGGTGCCAGCAGTGTATTTGTGACCACAATAGAAAGAAACCTATCACAGGATTAATTCCTGGTGCCATGGGCTGATCTTTTCATAGGGAGGCTTGCAAGAGGGCTCTGAGACTTCATTTGGCTTGGCACACGCCTAGTAACTGGACAGATCTTTTCAGCTTTTATCTGATCACGCTGCCCTGTACTTTGCTACTTGAGACACTGGGCGTTTATTATTTTAATAAACCTGCTCAGTTTTGCCTAAGGCTAGCTTTGAAGCAAGCCCTACCCCTGTAATTGGGGTCTGTGGTGGTTTGGGAGTTTTTCATGCTGTGCTGTTGTTCGGCGAACGCCTGCAGCTCACTCACATTATGCCGAAGACCTCAACTGAACTGAGGCGCAGTTTTGTTCCTCCTGTGCAGGGTCAGGTGAGCCTACCTCCAGGCCAGGAAGAGGACCACCCTTGGGTTGTCAATGTATGCTCCCGTGGGTCCCATCAGCAACCCATGGGTGCCAGCTCCCAGGCAAGCAACCTGGGGCAGACAGGGAGCTGCCACATGGGTGCTGCCCGCTTCAGAGCATGTCCCAGTGTGACTGGGAGAGGTGGGAGGTTGGTGGGCAAGCAAGGGAGGCTGTCCAGGACGGGACAGGGTGGGGAGGAAGAGAGCATCTATCATTGCAGCATGAAGGCTGTGCTCCCCCCGTATCCTGCCCCACAGATAAAAGACTGAAACTTTGGGGAACAGTGTCTGCAGCTAAGCAGGAAGGAAGGAAAGAGGGAATATGGAAAGAATAGGGTAGTTTCCAAGAGAGAGGTGGGAAAGGAAGGGATGTCTTCAGCAGGGGAGAGGAGGAGCTGGGAGATATGAGCGTTTGGAGCGGGATAGCCTTAGGACAGCAGAAATAACCCAGCCTTCGGCATGAAGGGATGATGGGAAGAGTACAGGACCCCTGAAGTGGGTGAGTGGGTGGGTGAAGAGGCCTCAAAGCAGCATCAATGAGGTGCCCTCAAATCCTTGTTTATCTTCCTGGAAGTTTCCATTGAAAATCCTGGCCTAGTCCCTTCATGCCATCCTTTTGCAGTGGAACAAGCATCGTGGGGGGGTGACGTTTTTTGTCCCCAAATCTGTCTCTTGGGGGAGGCAGGGAGCAGGGTGCATCCTGAAAGCCAGGCACCCAAGCAGCCAGGAATGTTGGTGCAGTCCCAGCACTTAAAGGGATCATTTCCATGTGAGTTTTACCACTACTGTGGCACTGTCGCTGTCCTGATCCCAAGTCTCGCCAAAGATAATTAGTTTATTTTTAATGAGTGCTGAGATTCTTGCACAATCAAACCAAA
Source organism: Astur gentilis (assembly GCF_929443795.1). Lineage (NCBI taxonomy): Eukaryota > Metazoa > Chordata > Aves > Accipitriformes > Accipitridae > Astur > Astur gentilis. The sequence goes on from NC_064889.1 coordinate 24,027,391, forward strand.
GGGACTTTAAGATAAAGTAAAAAAGTTACTAAATTAAGAAACTAGGGCTTGTGATCGGGGGAGACCTTTGGAAAGCTGACATAAATGCATGCTGGGGGTTTAAAAACAGAAGAGAAATAAAAAGTAACTTTTTTTTTTCCTGCTGCTGCTGTTAGTAATAGAAGAAATCATAGTACAAGCATTTTAACTCATGCTTTTAACACATCCCATGGTTTGGGAACAGCCTCCCATCCGGGAACTGGCAGTGCTGCCCGTGCCGGGACCAGCCTGGCTCCTGGTGAGGCAGCAGGCAGGGTGCAGCTCCCAGACCGTGCCTCTGCCTCTCGTTTGATGCTACTGCGAGATTTCAGTCGTGCTTTGCCATGAACAGCCGCAGCCCTTTCTTTTCTAAACATGTGTGCTTTGAAAGGGAAAAGGTTGTTGCCAGCATGTCTGACTCCTTCGTCCTGACAACATCCGACCATCCATGTTATCAAGCCTTACTGGGACCTATCAAGAGACATAGTTAAACAAGCTCGTGTTTATCTGAGGGAAGCTGTATTAATTGCGCAGTGGGATAAAGAACTGGCCGGCACCAGGCAAATCTCTCGCTGGCATGGGAAAGGGACAGCAGGCCTCCGCTTAACAATGGGCTGCAGCAAAAGAAAGTCGCTTAGTGCTGTAGCCTTTTTTTCTTTGCAGACTGCAGTATTTTTTTTAAATAGCTCTTACTCCTGTGTTTTGTTTGCCCATTTTAAAAATAAGAAAACAGTAACAGCTCTGCTGGTTTTCGGCTGAGTGGCTCCCTTAGAAGCGCCGTTGCAGGAAATGCTGTCGCTCCGGCGCACGGCTGCGGAGCCGGGCTGGGGCTCAGGTGCTACGACCCCTCCATCCTGTTCCCCATGCCTGGCGTCTCTCGTTCACTGCCTCTGCTGCCGTTGGCGGTGACGGCCACATCTCACCGTAAGCCACCCCGGGGTCACTTTGGACAGCGAGCTGCTGAGTTTCCAGCCAGGCGTCTGCAGAGGCTGTGGCATAGCTCTACTCGGCGAGTCCCTGAGAGCTGATATGTGTCTGGGGCTCACTCTGTGCGTGGGGGCTCGAGGATGGTGTTGGGTGTTAGTTTTCTCATGGGGGTGCATAATGGGGTGGAGAGCAGTGGTTGCTGCTGGCTGTGGGGAAGGCTTAGTGGTCCAAGGAGATCTTCTCAACAGGGACACCTTGGAGAAGATGCTGGGTTTCCCAAGGGAACAAGACCTGACAGCACTGTTGTCACCCCCATCTTGGAGCAAGTGTAAAAGGAGGCTTTGCAGCTAAAGCCCATTCAAATAATCAAACAGCGAGGAGTGAATAAGAGCACTGCGTTCAGCGTGGTTTGTGGGCTCATGCTATTCATCAGGTACCTAGAAAACTGGGATGGAAATATTTCCAAATTCCCTTGTTTTACAGGTTTAAACTTGAAAATTGGTACTTAAAATATGTGGTTTGCTGTTTTAAAAAAAACCCAAACAACCCTCCGTCAGTTGGAGAAGCGCAGCAGCACCGGGTGAGCTCCATGGGCAGCACTGCCGCATGCCAGCCATACCGCAAGCTTGGAGCTATTGATTAATACTCCAAACAAGGCTCTTGCAAATGGCCAAGAAGCATGGAAATGACCCACCTCGCCCAGCCAAAGGGAGAATTTCTTGCTGATGGCAGAAACTGGTTCAGTTTGGGCATGATTCACTTATCTGATAAAGGGAGCTGCGTTAGCCTGCAGAGCCCAGCTGGGCTGCCGGATGGAGAGGGAAGGGAAGCCTTGGCCATGCCATGCCACGGAGGCAGGCGAGTGACCGCACTGGCACCGGAAAGCAGCACAGACCCTGGATCGTGTTCTCTTGTGAAGAACCAGGCTATCGTTGATTGCCAGCTTTTGTCTGATGATGCTTCACTTAAAGAAAGATGTAAGAAAGGGGAAACTACCAAATGAATCACATCCCTTTTCTAATCTTATTTTCTCTTGGGGGTGGATTTGGGCATGCTCCAAAGCCACAGCCTAATTTAAATCAGGAGAAAGGTGGCTGTGAAGAGCAGAGAAGCAAGAAAGCTGGGGAAAATGGACAGAAATATTTGTCCTTCCATGAATGAATATCTGTCCTGATGGAAAACGGCCACATCTGGTGATAGAAAACAGAGGTTTCTTCTAGACGCTAATCACTTGCTTTTTATCTGGGATTCACAAGCCATTTTAAATACTGGGTTGTGATGTGACTGGAGGCTTAAGAAGGGGAATGGTTCCTGGCTTCCCCATGTCTGCTGCCCTTCCTAGGGGATGCTGACAAATGTCTTGGGGAGATAGCGAGCAGCTTGCAGGAAGGAGCCTCTTCAAAGTCTTCTCTCCCTTATCTCCCCGCTGGAGTTGTTTTGACAGAGGCTAGTTAGAGACAGGAGCCCTTGCTGGGATGAAGTCAAGATTGCAAGAAAAAAAACAAACCCAAGAGACTGCATCGGCAGCACACGCTATAACTCTAATTTGGAGTGGGCAGATGGAGACTGTGTGATTGCTGCTAGGCCAGGGAAGCTCAGCCAGTCTAAATAGTACTAGAGGTAACGCGAAAGGTCACTCCTGTTGTAGTTCAGCAGTTTTGTGCTGCTAGTGCTCAAATTCATGTTTCAGCTCTGAATGGCCTCCTAGGTTCATGATGTTTTTTGTGATAGGGGCAATAGCAGCCCCCTGCTTTTACTTGCCCTGCTGGCTTGGTGAACGGCTCAGGGATCACATCTGGTTTCCTTGCTCCGTGCCGTTTGCAGACGTGTGTTAGCCAGCCCCTGTGCATGTCCCTGGCTTGCCTCTCTGCACCGCTAAGCTCGCTCAGAGGTCTCACACTGGCTTCTTTCCCCACCTCCTCTGCCAAGTGCAATGTGCCTGACCCTCCCAGCTTGCTACTGAAATCACTGACAGTAAGATCCCGCGGATGGAGGCCGTCTCAGGGGCAGAGGGGGTCTGTGCTTTTGACAAGCTGCATGGCGCTCACCCACAGCCCATCAGTCCCGGGGACAGATGCTGGGACACGTAGCTGCTCAGTCATCCTCGCAGCCCATGGAGGTGCCCCCCACTTGGATGAGCAAAGGGCTTGCAGCCATGTAAACATGCCCCCAGATTCTTACTCTGGCTTTCCAATCAAATTTGCTGACCAAAGCCATGTTTGCAAGCAAAGCCAATGCATGCCAGGCCTAAAGAAATCCAGTTTTGATAAATGGCGGCCAAAAGAAGTTTGCCCTGATGGCTCTGCTGCTGCTCCCACCACCATCTCTGCCAGGTCTTCAACATGCAGGTGAAAGGCAACCTGGCAAAAAGGACCTGTGTCAGGCAGGAATGGGGCTTCATCCAGGTTTGCTGTAAACACCTGGGACGTACCCTGACGCCCATCTGTCCAGTCATTTCCATTTATCGGTGCAATGAAAAAAAATAAAATGGTACCTCTCTTTTTAAAGCTTTTGGCAATATTTTTAGCCCCTCAAGCTATGCAATCCATGACACAGAGAGATAAGCTAAGTATTTAGGAACACAGGCGGGATCTGCGATGTGGCCCAGCTAGTCCTGCACCCTCTCTCTGACAGTAGCGAGCAGGAAATGAATCAGAAATTTTTGCAAAAATGGCTGGAAAGATGACAAGCATCTCTCCCCAGATGCTGTCTTGTGGACCATTTCGTTGTGCGTCCGAGAGCGGCTCCCACCCCTTACCTCTGCATAAGACAGTGGTCCTGGCTCCCATGGAGCTCTGACCCTATGCAAGAAGTCTTGCCTTTTTATGTTGACTTCTGGAGGCAGCCAGTTCATCCACCTTGCCAGATCAGCCAAGCCCAGAGGGTTGGTAGGTGTGCAAGCCCCAGCTGTTTGTACCTTAGAAGCTACCCTGGCTCTCACAATGCTATTGCTCACTAAGCTCCATCCTAAGAGGTTTAAAGTGCAAAACTATTAGTAGAAGTAAACCCATTCTGCAGAGGTGGTTGAAGACACTTTGTAATGGATAAAAACCCTACTGTTCCCAAAATCCCTGTGGTTTTTTACTTGGTCCCAAAATGTCAGCTGATGGCGCTGAATTTGTTGTTCCTGCTGGAGTATTTCCTATCTATTCATACTTGCAAAAAACTCTTCTCAGGTGCAATTACAGACAGAGCTCTTCCTCATGCCTTCTTTGCCCAATTGACTTGGCCTAAGAAATTCTCCAAATAACATAATTTCTACATTCTTCAGTAAGAGTTACCCCCCCTGCGGAGCCTCTGGAGCCCCCCCGTTTCAGAGCCCTCATCACCTGCTGCCAGGCGAACACCTTGCCTGCACTCTCCCCTTTGCCATGGGAGTGGTGGGATTGGGCAAAACTGCTGAGGGGCAGGGGGCTTGGATGGTCTGCTGAAAACCCACACCTTCGGGTTCAAAGCCTCCAGAGGGACTTTCAGCAATTAGCATGCATCAGAAAACTGAGCGTGCAAACACAAGGTTTGCATTCAAAAGGAAAAGGCTCTTCAATTTTTGGCTGGTTTAAAGTAGCATTGGAGCATCCTTGATGTGTCTATAAATAACGAATTATTATTTAAGGGACCCTTTGCATTAGTGGTTACTATGGCAATGAATCATTTGGTCTCTGCTGGTGCCAGATTGAACATTATTGTCTAACGTTCATCCAAACAATATTCAGTCATGGTGCAGTTAGTTAAAGACTTAGCAGATGTTCTAAAGTAAATTCTATTCAGGGCTGTGTGCACTGGCAAAATGCCATTTTCTAATATCTATGCTGAATATGTAAAGACTACTGAATTTCTCTGTTTAAAAAAAAGTTTGTTAATTGTCTGTACCAAGCCTGTCTAATTAATTGCACATGGATCCACCCTAATGTGCAGAGAGAAATGTAAGTGAATCCATTCTGCCACTATTTCCAAAAGTATAATAAGTGCATGTAAAAGCTGTAATCACTGGCTGTAATGGCTTCCTAGTTGCAGGCTGTTTCGTAGACTATGAAAATATGCTGTGTGGAAATAAACCATTTGTGCATTGGACTGAATTAAAACCAAATGCTTGAACTTCTAATTAAAATTTTTCTTCAAGTCAGGGAAAGGAAAGGCTTAATTACCACCAAAATGCTCTCCCTTCCTTCCTTCCTTTCTTTCTTTCCTTCTTTCCTTCTTTCTTTCTTTCTCCCTTCCTTCCTTCCTTTCTTTCTTTCCTTCTTTCTTTCTTTCTTTCTTTCTTTCTTTCCTTCTTTCCTTCTTTCCTTCTTTCTTTCTTTCCTTCTTTCCTTCTTTCTTTCTTTCTTTCTTTTTCTTTTTTTTTTTTCATGTTGTTGTTCATAAATTAGCTGTGTCCAATAGTTTTTGGTACATCTTGCATTACTGCCCAAGCAGTCCCTGAAAGCCAGGTTAGCTTTCCAGGATACCTGCCCATGTGGTCCTCATTGGCTCTGCTTTCAAAGTTTACTGCAAACACATGGATTGCTGCCTACACATTCCAGATGCTAAGTAAGCTTTAGGAAAATGAAAAAAAGAGGGAGAAGCGTGCGTGGGGTGGAGGAGGAATAAACAGAGTTAGAGAGATGCCATTCCTGGCAGAGACAAAGATGCTAACTTCGATCTTGCATAAATGGCAGCGCTGGAATCAGTCGGTTTTGTTATTTCTCCCTATCTTGTATGCTGTATAATAGAGGGCTTTTTTTGAACTTTAACATTTGGGCTTCTTAACAGACTGTTCTTTAGTGTGGTTTGGGAAGGACAAAAGAAGACTTTTGTTGATTTGGCATAAATTATACAGTGGGTATTTTTGGCATAAATGTTGGAGTTTCATGCTTTTTGTTGGTTTGGCAAAATATACCTTGAAATCACAAAAATATGCTTCTAATTACAGAATGTATGTTGCAGTGATGTGGGACAGTGAAGTAAGGAACCTTTCAGTATTTATATTAACAGAATCAAAAAATTAACCTCTTCCTGTTGAATGTTTACAGCTGGAACCCAGTCAAAGAATCTGAGGCTGGAGCTAGTAATGCCTAATACGTTTCTGCCTCAACAGCAAAGATAAGTAATTCATTATTCAGATGCTAAGCATTCAGCAGGCCAGTCCCAGCAATTAGGGTTTAGACTTGCTTGAGAGGAGAACTGGCAGGTACAGTGGGCCCCAAATTTAAGCTGTATGTGGTGATGTTTTATGAAACCCTACATGAACAGAAATCTTGCAGGGGAATAAAAGGGCAAAAAGGCAATGAAAACAGGTTCTTGTTTAGACTGAACCCTCCTCCCGCCACGTTTGTCACTCAAGCATTTCAGCAGCCTGCTAGAGTTTGACAGGCAGAAAGCGAACCTGTTTTCACTGCCCAGGTAGAGCAGAAAGCAAACAAACAGCTTTCGCCGTTCGAGCAAAGCCTGCTTTGGTCAAAGATCTTCTCAGTGCCCTTGGTCCTTCAGCAATAAAAAGCAGGAAAAAACTGTTTTACCAACTCGTACAGGACCCGGTTCTCCATCCAGCATTGCCCAGCCCAGCTGGATGTCCCTCTGCAAGCCGTCCTGTGCCGGTCCTCTCCTGCGCTCTTCCTCTGAGCGGGGTGGCAGAGTGCTGACTCTGCCTTGCCGTCCTTGATAAGGATCGTTCCGCAGAAGAGTCAATGACCCTAATTAACAGTGTATGTAATGTTTTGCCTGAAGAGCTTCCTGTGAGTGGCTCTCCCAACATGTCTGTCTTGTTCAGAGATGCTCTTTCTGGAATTACCATTAAATTGCAGTGCTGTGTAATTGCTCCAAACGGTTGTAAATCTCGTTTAACCCTTCTCGCTGCGCAGGTTATGGAATGTGAGCGCCGCAGAGCATTTCCAAGGTATTGGACCTGAGTGCACTCTTTATATAGCAAGAAAGACTTTTCTGTGGGCTTTTTTTAAAATGTACATATATTTCTCCTGAAGGGCTTTTTATTAAGCCAGGCAGAAAGTACTGAGTAGAAGTGCAAGAACAACTAACTAATTTAGTGCACCCTAGACAACTCTGAAGGAGATTGCAAAGGCTTGCTTGACAAAACAGGCACCAAACATGTCAACATTTGGGAATGTTACAGAGAGACTATTATGGTTTCAGGCCCTTCAAACACTAGCAGTAGGAAACTACCTCGCCCTGAAGCGTATAGGCAGCAAAATGCAAAAACAATGAGTGCAAAACCCACTCTGGCTGTATATGTGCAACCTCGACTTCAGCAAATCATATCAGCTCTCACGTCATAAAATATAGAAAGGAATAAATGCTTTCCCCTTCCCGTTTCTTTAGGAATGGTTATACAATTCCTGTGGTAAAATCTGCTTTGCTGTGCTGGTTGCTAAGATAATATGATCGTGTTTTGAACAGGGGGGAAGCAGTCTTTTTATTACTGTATATAATGGCTTTTCCTGTTTCTTGGTCATTATGGTTATTCTTTTTCTTTTCTTTTTTTTTCCCACGTTTCTCAGTCCTTGTGAGAGACATCAAGGAAAGACTAAGTTTTCTAGGGTGCTTGATGGCAGTAAGAACAGGAGTCTGTGGAAAATCATCAGGTAAATTATTGCCACCTTGGAAAATTTGCCCCCTCAAAACACCTGAGAAGTTGGTGATAGTGGTAATTTTTCTGTTATTGTTGTCCTTTTCTTAAAAAAACAAAAAGGAGCGCCATAAGGAGCTGTCATATGTGGGCCAAAAATGAGAGTTTTGCTCATGATGTTCACTGGTGATGGTTCAGTCAGAGAGAGGTTGGGTTCTTCCAAAAACACTGGTTCCCCATTCTCAGGCAGCTTTTTGTATGATGGTGGGCAGGGGATGGCATCCCTCCAGGCCTCTCTTTCCCTACCTACAATATGGAGATAAGGAAATGACAGGATACTGAAAGGTGATCTGGTAAAACAACAGATGAGCTGGTGTTTTAAAGTGCTGTGTATGGGGCAGGGACTCTTTATTCCTAATAATCAACCAGCATCTTTTCAAAGTCTCAGTTCATTTTCCCCTTATGGTTCTTTCTGTATATTCTTCATTTTTTTTCTCAAGTGAATATGAGGAACAATGTTGCATGGAAGGTAAAACAATGAAATGGAGAATGTGGCCAGTCAGAGGACTGGGGAGCAGAGGTTTCTGAGGAGGCCTTTGCTCAGCTACCATCAGCCAAGCCTTTGCCACACCAGGAATCGGCTGACCACCACTCCCCTGTCCTGGTGCACAATATGGCAGCCTACTTTGCTGGTGTGGGATCTCTCCGGGCACACGACAGCAGCTCTCATACATGAGTAATGGGGTTCTTGTGTTTGACAGCTGAAATTTCAGGCTTTGGCTTCATGTAATTGCCATCAGCGATTGATGGTGACTCTCTGAGCCCCTTATAAACAAGAGAGGGACCTCAGCGTTCCACTGATTGCTTCACTTGGGATGAGTTCTCACAGAGATCTGAAGAGAAAAAAGTGATACGTTTCCCCTTCTTTGAAGAGAGACCTTTAACTTCCGTGGATAAAATAATGTGTAAAACAATGTTTGGGAAAACTTCCAGGGGGCTCATTTGGGCTTTACAAAGGAACCCTCTGCATTTGAATCCTGATGGGAAGATAAGATAATTGTCCAGCACTGTTTAGTTATCGCATGTGGTATAAACAGCCATCCTCTCTTCATCTCCTGAGAATGCAGTGCTATTTGGGAAATAGTGTTAGGAACAATTAGAGTAACTGGAATAGACTCCACATTCCTCAAGAGATCATGGACTCTGTCCTCATCTCTGCTTGATGGCTGTCAGTAGGGCTGTGGATCTGAAGGTTGCTATTCATATCTTCAGGGCGATCTGCTGAGGTCTCTAGATGATTTTGGTCTTTTAAAGTAACGCAGACTTCAATTATATGAGCAGTCATTGCCATTAGATCTTTTCTTGGCTTCTGTCAGTTCCCCGGAAGATTTTAAGTGCCATCACTGTGCTGTGCTGGGAGAAGAGCTGGGAGGTCTGCTTTAACATGCCGGGATAATTCGCCGCACACCGGGATGGGGGAGAAGGAGCACTTAGTGGGCAGGAAGAGCCGTAGGGGAGATGGACCCCACACTTGCTGCGCAGTCCACAACAGCAATATAGCTGTGACAGCCACCTCGGCAAAAGCAGTTTAAGCCTGTGCATTGCTCAACTCTTCCAGAGTGTGCTGTCTCAGAAGCTGCTGGTAGGGCAGCATGGCATGGATAATGGGAGGAGCAGGGACATGGCAGTGGCAGTTTCACCTTCACGGGATTTGGCTTTTCTGGTCCGTAGAGCAGGGTTGGGAGGGGAGGGAGCACTGCTGGTCTTCTGAGCTGCAGCATTTTGCTTTCCTGTAGCACTGAGTCTGGGAGGGATCAGTCATCTCGTTTGTTTGCATCACATATTGGACGTGATTTTAAAGGGAAAACCTTGCTCTGTGGAAGCAGCTGCAGTCAGCAGTAACAGGGATATGCCCTACCCCTTATCTAGAACTTTTTACTAGTAAGTTTTAAAGTACTTCACAGAGAGGTCAGAGGTATTATCCTCATTTAATGGGAGGGGAACTATTACTCATTTTGCTCTTGACATTTCTCTCTCATTGCTCTTTTGTTACCAAGCCCCTATAACAGCAAAGAGATCCCTTCCACTCAAATTTATCTGCAGGGAAGGGTGCTGGAGCAGTGACAAAATGACAGCGTTGGTTGGAGACCTGTGACTGTAGCAGAGCAGTGGTTAAGTCAGCCAGAGGAATGTTTTGCCAGTTTGTCTCTGTTATTTTTTGTTTGTTTGTGTGTTCAGCAGAGCACTCTGTTATCTTCCGCCCGTCCCGACGCCATGCTTTTCCTGTTTAAAATTCCTACTTCTGATTTTCCCTTTGGGTTTTTTTTTTTTTTTTTTTCTATTTTGCTTCCCCAATTGTTCTAGTTTTATGTTCCCAGCACCAATCACCAAATGATATCTAATGAAAGCATTTGAGGACATACGCGTTTGGTGCCTCTGCCTCTTTGTAACATGTATTCATTCCCTGTGCAATTCTTGTTTCACTTCTTTTGCTTGCAAGACCGGCTGAATATTTCTTTGTCTCATTAGCTAAATTTTACCTGGTAATCCCTCTTTGCAAAGGGAGCTCATAAAGCAAACACACTGAGAGCAAATTGGTGTCACAAATGATATCTTACACTAGACATAAAGCTGAGGGGAAAACCAAAAATTCCTTTCTCTGGTGCCTCATGCAATGGACACTTGTCACACCGCGGGTACCGTGCAATGTGCTGCGTGGTGCTTCAAGCAGGCTTGGCTCAGGGATGTGTTGTGCATCAGACCGTGCATTTATGTGGGGATGGACCAATGTGCTTCAAAGTGGTCAAGAGGCTCTTCTGATATAGACTCACTCTAAGTTAGGAGGAAACTTGTTTCTGGTACATCACTGCATGCTGGCACAAGGTGATGTGACCCTCTGCATAGCCTGACAGAGCAAGTACGAGAGTGCGGTAACACTTGGTGACTGGGTTGAGGTGAAGAATTCATTACCGGACACTCTTGTTGCTGTTGAGTGCATTGAATGGTTTTGAAGGTGCTTTCAAGTGTGCTTTCAAACTCTGCTAGTGAAACACAGGAGGCATTGAGACTTGGTGCTATGCAGGTATTAGTTATACAGTTGGTGCTTTTCAGGGCTAATCTTTGTGCCTGTTGTTCCACAGAAAAGTGGAAACTCTGTAAAAGGCCAAAACATCCAAAAATATCCAATGCTGAAGGCTTTGCAGAATCCTGAGACCACGAGAACATCACGTAGAAGGCACATGAGAGACATGGGCAGGGCAGAGAGCTTCTGCTTTGGTGTCGCATGAATCTCCAGAATAACTCACCAAAGCTGGGTACCAGAATACTGAGTCTTCCCTCTGTCAGTGCTCAGAGACTGCAGCCTGCAGAAACTGGGCAAAAAAGAGCCAGTAGCTGAGTTTCTAGCCTGCCCTTCAGCCCGGAAGACAGAAAAGGGCTGGAGAACTTGCTGTGATTATGGCGCTGTGGATGTTCACTGCAGCCCAGCATGGGAAGGATGTTACTGCGTATGGTGTCTGCACGGATCATGCAGAGGGAAAGGATCAGCACTTTCAGTATTTTCTTAGTTGATAAATTTTTAATAATCAGCTTATGACTCATTTCACATATAATTTTTGGGTTGTATAGAATAAGGTTTCAAAAAGGAAATATTTAGTAAATGTATTTTCTAGTAGAGAGAGGTTGAATTTAGAGGGTTACTCAGAATCTGCAATACCAAATGTGGATACAAAGTTATAATACTCAGAGGTTTTGTAGAAATGCCTGGCTGTCAGAGGCAGCAATGGGGCACTTTTTATGTAGTTGTGATGATGCCTGTGACAAATTGGGGCTATTTTGTCAGGAATAGTATGACAGAATTACAAGATAGTGTGAAAGAATCAAAAAATCAACTGTCTGCAAATGAGGCAAAGTAGAAGCAATATTGCTTTATTGAGGACTGAAGTAATCTAGGTTCATCAAAAAGATGAGTTACCGTGGTTTGGATCTCTGTGCTATGAATACCAGCAGGAATGCTAAGGAAGCAGTTCTGTGCCTCTCTCTCACACGCACACAAATACACTCAGTATTTTGTAAAGATGTTCTTTTGTCCCTCTCTGCATGGGAAAATGTGCTTTCCACCCAAACATAAATTACTGTGCAAACTGCAGCTTACAATTCAGAAGTCTGCATTTTTAGTGGCACACTGTGCAGATCATTTTGGCAACAGCTCTGAGCAAACACACTAGAAAAAAGCACTTTGGTTGAGTGGCGAAGAAGCAAACAACCTGAATTCACTGTAATGAACTTTTTTGGAAGTCCTGAAGAACATTTTCATGGCAGGGACTATTTTAAAATACATTCTGGGAATACAGAACTTGGAGAAACACCCCTCCTGCCCCCAGCAAAAAACAAACCCAACCCCCTAGACAACAGCAGAAATCCAGAAGCTACTCATGCTTGTTCCCAGATCATGAATTAATGCCAGGGAGTTACAACCCAAAGGAATCATCATCCCCTCACCCAGACAATCCCAGATTTTTCAGCTTCCCTTAAAGTCTCCTGTCCCAGTATAGTCCCTGATTTGTGGCGTTAAGCTTTTTATAGTTTTGCTTATCCTAGCATTTAAGGTATTTTCAAACTTTCATACACTTTAATTTGTTACATTTGGAACGAGATGCTGGGTTTAGCACATAAAAAGGCTATTTTTGTTGGAGATGTGATGAACAGTTCAGTGAGGAGGAACTTCTGACCATGGCGACCTGCCATCCCACAGGTAGAACAAAGCACAGCAATGCACGTGGCGCAGCAGTCCCACCAAAAGGCTCACACATGGACACGGAATGCCTGGGACCATCGACAGAGCTGAGCCCTTTGCTGCCAAAAGGCCCCAATCTGCCCAGTACCTGGGAGCAACTGGGCTGGGAAGGTTTCCAGCCGGGTTCAGGAGACCTCGCTGCTCAGCTGGATCTCATCCCTTCCTCACTGAGCTGCACAGAATGGAAGAGGAAGCCCAAAGACCTTCTTGCAGGATAAATCTAGCAACAGATCAAGTTCAGAGTGCATTTCCTTAGGTGAATAGCTGACCTCAGCCAAGGACAGGTACTGACTGAACCAGCAATGGTTGGTAACAAAGAAGAGTGCAGCTGAAATGGTGCAAAGGAAGGTGGGAATGGTGCTTGGTGTCCTGCACCGGTCACCGGAGGATCTGACACTCATGGGCACTGGACCATGGAGTTTGCAGAAAACTTAAACTTATTTTTAAGCGTTTGCCTTTCCCCTGTTTCTAATTGATTCTGTGGCGGCTCAGACCCTGTGCCAGGGAACTGTGTTTGAATTTCCCTCTCTGTATCATCCCAGTACACCTAATGTTGTCTCTGATGGAAAGAATCAGTCTGCTGTTTTGAACAATAGAACTATGTCAGAGGGATAAATCCCAAGTGAATTTGGGAGGTGTTGTGAAGGAGCACCATTTTACCCAATCTGCCATGGAGTGTCATATGCTTCAGTGCTACTCTTCTGCTGAGAGAATTGCCATAGAAAGTTCAACAGTAAGAAGATCATTCGCTGCAGGGGATGAGTCCAAACTTGGGCAATAAAATTCATTGCACAGTTCTGCACTTCTGTGGATACATCCCACACTTATTTAGGCATTTCATTGTATGGGATGCCTGAAGTAGAAGTGTAGTTGCTCTTGTCTTCCTCTGTAGTGGAGGAATGCAGGTGAACACCTCCAGGGATTAATTAAGATCTTAGGGAGTAATTATGGTCTTAGGCAGTGCCCACTGGAGATGCATACAGCTCTCCACTTACTGTGGAGGAAGCCTAAGGTGACCAGACTCATAGGCTTGTGAAATATCTCTGTAAGGTGGGTTGAATCTTGACTTGGGACTCATTCACATACCCTTTCTGAGTTGTACATCATCATAAAAAAGAAAATGCAAGTTTGTGGTTTATGTATTTCTCCCACTTTGTAGGTTACCGTATAATTCTCCTTTTTGGATCACAACAAACAAATATACAAATAAATTACTACCTTAGAGAGCAAGACCTTTTAATGCTCTCTCAAGGGTTATTCTACAATGACCAGGTTTTTTCCCCTACACTGAAGAAAACTTCATGTTAAGGTGTAATAGCCAACTTAGAGGAGACACTTTGCCTGTGTGTCATCAGCCCTTGCAGTGATGCTGAAGGGATTTGACAGCAGCAGAGAAGACAGCCCGGGGTTTCCTGGCGGGCTCCTGGATCTTCTGCAAGGTGACAAGGTGACAGCTTCTGTCTGAACTGGAACTGAAGTTGGGCTGCCTACAGGACAGGATGGATGAGAGCTGCTAGGTGTGAGAGAGGTCCTGAGCTCCGCAACACCTCCAGCGCCTATACCAAGAAGTCAGCATAAGTGTTTGAATCCTCTGGGGGACGATTCCTGAAAATGATCTAGTGCTTGAAACCAAAGAGAAGGCAAGCCACGTGTTCGTGCAGAAGGCTGAAACTGTAATGCTTAGATACGTGTTGTCCAGTTAGCTGGGTTTGCTTGCTTGGAGACTTGAGACTGTACAAGTCAGCAAGATGTGATTTGAATAAACCTCTGCTGTACTACAGAGCTCCTAGTCACCAAGTCAAACATCTGGCAAATAATATGAAAGGTTACGCGTGCAATGTGCAATGGTCTAACGGGACCTTCGCTGCCTGGAAGGGGACAACACCACCAGCACCGTGCAGACCTATCACTCTTAATACTGCAAATGTGCAGCACACCTTGCACAGCTGTTGTGATATGCTAAAAAGAGCTTGCTGGTGTTTCAGTATTACACTTTTTGTTGGGTGAAGCAGCCTGCAGAGATCCAGAGCCAGTCAGTGGTTTGTTTCTTGCCCCATGACTCCAAAATTCTATCAATGTGAGATCTTTTCAGGAGAGATCCTGCCGTGTCTGCATCAGGATGACTTGCACAGAAAGCCATCACACCTTTACAGTAAAGCATTCATTATCATGCTTGGTGAACACAATGACAGAGGTTGCAAAAATAAACAAAGAAGAAAATGAACCTTTAAAGTGGGACAGGGAGTGGTGGCTCTTGAAAAATTATCTTTCATAAGATTAAGAGGTTGCCGCATAAAAATGCAGCCTTCCCTATAATACCATTAAAATGCAATGCACCTCAGGCCAAAAAACCAATCTGTGCAGCTATTTTTAGGAAGCATGTTGGTTTGGGAAAGTCTCAGAGGAATTCCCTTGCTCTCTGTCCCATCTGAAAAAAAAAAATAAATTGTGGGTCCAAATTCCCGTTCTGTACAAGTGTAGCATTGGGGATGAGGTCAAAATAAGTAATTTCTCATTTCTTGATTTGCGTTTTCCAGCTAGAAAACAAGTAAATAAATACAAATATGTATAAGACAACATATATTCATGAAAATTCCTTCTGAAGATTTTGTGGAAGATCAGCCCATAGATACACAAGGATTTTGGGTGAGGATTTGGATGAGGATCTTGCTGAATGAGCACAGAGCAAGGGGCCACTTCTACCTCTGGTGGAACTTGTTCACTCTCAGTTAAAAGGTTTTGGGGACAGGACTGGGAACAGTTCAGCCCTGTTCATATTAGTGAAAGCTTTGCCACAGGTTAGATGTAATGTTAAATCTTGAAGTTTGGTCTTTAAAAAGAATTTTTACTTGAGGAAGAGCTGGCTCCCAAATAGTACCAGGCACCATATCTTTTATCGAAGTGCTACAGGACTATCCCATTCTGGAACCCTTCCACAAGTGTGAAAATATGAAACATTACACACCGGTGAACTGCCACGCACTTTGTTCCATCTGTCTGCAAAATGTTAGCTAGTGCTTACGGTATCATTTTGGATGAAAAGTTCTCCTTGACATTGAATTATTATCAGAATTAGTCATTAGTACTGTCGTCATCACAAGGAGTTTTGCCACTGATGTAGTAGGACCAGACCTTGGAGCCAGAGTTAGGTCAGCACTTCTTACGTGTTTATAGGAAGGTGGTTGTGTTTGGGATGTAGCTTGTGAAAAATACTGTGTGGGGAACAGATTTAACTGAGGAAATTTATCGATACCCAAATTTCTTTTAAGCTCCGTTCAGAGAATTTGTTGACCTTACAGGAGTAGAGCCCATCTTTACTGAAGGACTAGAAATGCTACACCCAGGATCCAGTCTTTATGCTTGCTGAGCTATTAGAATGGGAATTTGTTGCCCAACTCTTGGTTGGGAAACGTGAAATCCAGAAAAGCACTCACCTTCAATGGAATGCTGAAAAAAAAGTGTTTGTTCCCAGATCTCCACATTTCCACAAATGCTTACTTGCAAGTGATTTCTCCCTCACGAATTTAAGTGTTATCATATTGGTAACACACAGAAGAGCATCTTAGCCCATAGCTGTGCTCAGCTGGCTGGTTGCAGCAGTGTCCTGTGCTGATGGGTTTGATGCTGAGCACTGTAGAGCCTCTTTTCTTGCTGCGATAGCTGCTTCGCACAGCAGCCTGGGGACGGCGGCTCCTGATAAGCTTGCAGAGGGCCTCACGCAGGGGCACCATGCTCTACCCATGCAACCAGCCCTCTTCCACGCTGGCCGGACCCAGCAATGCCTCCAGCCCTGCCAGCCCTGTGGCTCGGCAGGAGATGATGCCCCATGCCAAGGCAAGCATCCAACGTGTCCCTTTGGGAATCGGGTGCTCCTGGCTCCCCCCTCCCCCAATCTCTTTCTGCTGCCCCAGGCGCTGACTTTCCCGTCTGAGATACCAGAGATTGGATGGATTATCTAATGGCTGTTTCCAGGCTGCTGTTTGTCTGGAGAAATCATACTGGAGATAAGGTGTTAAAATACAGATAATTAAATTTCCTTGATATGAGTGTAATTCTGAATTGAGATTTAAATAGCCTGCTTTGAATTAGGCCTTACATGCCTCTCCATGGTTTTGCTTTGGGTATCTGCTGAAGGAAACGATGGGGAGAGTCCTGCATTGTTGACATTTACTCTACAAAAACATTTCCAGCTCTTCTTAGGGCCTTTTTCAGAGAAAGAAACCAGTTCAACCACTTCCCCATGAACATTACGTTCTTTACACAGCCGAAGAGCAGACTGTACTGCTGGGCTGGCTGTGATTCATTCCTTTGCATTTCTCTCATTAACACCTCTTCGTCTCACACTGGGGAAATTTAGGAAGTTTCATCTCGAACAGAGGGCAAATTGAACTGCAAGGAGACCCTCCTTAACAATGTGCAAAGCCCTTACACACAAACGTAAAAGAAAATAGAAAAGCCTTCCAAACCTGAGGGCCCTGTTGTCAATTATGGCAGCCGTGAAATGTAATAAACTTTTTAAACAGCATTGATTGATGTGGGATTCTGTTTACTCTGTTGCTCCAGCAATAAACGCTCTGTCACGCCAGCCCCCCCATCGCGTAGTCCAGGATAATGCGGAGATGCAGAATTTGCAAGCTGAAGGAGGTGCTGGCAATTCAGGACCTGATCCTTCCCCATCCAGAATGCACCATGTTGTAAGCAGGAGACACAGTTTGCGGGAAATGAATATGCAACTGAAAAGTGAGTTCAAAGCAGCAAAGTTTGGAGCATCAACCAGTAGCAATTATCCCTAATCTGCCGGAAACCAAGCTGTCTCAGACTAATTTGAGCTTTCGTAAGATATTAGTCTTCTGGTTTGAATCACATTTCTGAAGCTGGGTAAGAGGTAGCTGAATACTGGGTAACTTTTAAATCCAGGGCAAATTAACACCACAGCCTCTGACAGTCTCTGCTGAGCAGCTCTGCGTGGTTATGCCCTGACCTTCATTCACAAGAGCCAGAGACCGAGGCAAAGGGCTTGCCATCTTTCTAACCTTGGTGCCCGCGTGCAGTTAGCGTCAGTGCAGAGGTCTGGGGCTGCCTGGAGCCTTTGAACATGCCAGGGCTGATGCTGACGGTCAGCAAATGTCTTCATCTGCTCAGAAGGGCAGTGGGTCAGGGAAATTTTTCATAGGGAAAGACGTCGCCCCATGCTCTGTTTTCCACCTCCGTTTCAGGCTGTCCGGCTGATTATGGAGAGATAACTTGGAGAAGAGGCAGACCAGCACTTATCGACTGTTCTACTGTCAGGCAGAAGCTTTCTTTTCATCGTCATTAAAAAAGTGAGTGTGTGTGTGTGTGCGCGTGTGCGCAAAATACTGTGTGAGGCTGATGGACTGTGCCGTGTAGCTTTGAAATTCGAGTGGGCTCCTCTAGGCTATGTTTACACTACAGCATAATTTGTGTGTGTGAAAAAGCCTCTACTTCTGTTTCAGCAACATTGCAAGGATGGAAGTAATACCCTGTGACAGCCTCTCCCCTGGCTCTGCGGACACGTTTCTGGAGTGTTTGTTCAACAGAGAGTCCTAGCTAAGGAACACGGCGCAAGCATGTCCTGAGTGGATAGGGAAACCATCCAAAAAAGCAGCTCCTGCCCCAAACTCACATGCAAAACCCTTTTGTGGTCATTGCCCTGCCAGAGCCTTGGGTTGCTGAAGGCTCCAGATCCCTTCCTGCTTATTTCTCTCCCCAAAGTGTCATTGTGTCACTTGGACACTCAAGCCTTGGTCACACACCATCACAGACATCGGGGGATCTCAGGGCAGGAATGTCACAGTGATTCTAGGCACCTGCCTGCTTCCATGACATATCTTAATAGGGGCAAGGAGTTTACTTGATAACCTATTATCTCAAGCAGAGCTTTATAGTGCTATAAAGCAATTACTACACTTTCAAAACTGACGCATCAGTTGTGAAATGGAAGTACTGTAATAGTGTAAGAGAGTGCTGAAAACACAGGTATAACCATCCTGACGCCACCAACAATTTTGCTAATGGTCAGTTGTGCAAGCTTCTGCAGAGAGAGACAAAATTGCATCTGTCTCCAAACAAGAGCTATCTGAAAATCACTGCCTCCCCCACCTCCCAGAAAAAACATGGTTAAATATGTGTTTAAATAAATCTAAAATGAATTAATTGGAATTACCTGAACTCAATTGAAAAAATCACCATGTGAGAGCTCCAGATCCCATTGAAATTTTATCCTTAAGAGAGAAAAAGAACAGATATTCTGTGAATGCCATTAAAGGTTTGGGCATTGCAAACTATTTGATATGGGGAAGGAATTTGGGCATCACAGTGGTGGGCAATGGTGTAAAAACCTAAGCTGGATGGGCAGCTTGAAATCCTTTTAAATTTGGGAGCACACATGGAATTCAGTTCACATTCAACAGTGACTGCCTTCCCATTCTCCTTACGTTTACAGTAATGGATTTGAGAGCTTCCAAGTGTCCTGCACTATTGATTGGAGATTTTAATGAGCTTTAATTTACTGAAGGGGTTTATGGGTCAGGTGCCTTCGGCAGAGGAATTGTTCATAGACACTGGAACTGGGGTTCAAAAGCTGCTCCTGAAGCCACGCAAGCAGGATGCCTGAGTCTCCAGCTGCCAAGCACCTGAGTGCCCTTGCCTTGCCCTACTTATCTGAAGAGGCTGTCAGCATGTTCTATAACTAGTGGAAACCACTTTAGAGCTGGAGCCAGACACTGAGGTGCCGGGGTCCACATTTCATTTCTGTGCATGGGAAAGTTCGGAAGTAGATACGGCCAGATCCTTCTCCCAGCAACATTTTTCTGCCTATCTAGTTCTCAGCCCTGAGCTGGCATGTCTGAAGATTGACATAGGCCCTGCTCTTTGTAGATATTTTTTTGTTTCTAGGAAAGAAAATCGTGGCCATCAAAAATTGTTGCAAAAAGTTAAGCTGTAGCAGTTTTTAGTGCAGTCTGAGAATTTTAACTGTACATTTGCAGAGAATTTAAGCTCCACTGTGGGAAATGTGTCCCAGCGCACTCTATAACCCAAAGTCTAGCTGAACTTCAGTTGCAGGGTGTTTGAAATTCATCCCATTAACAGACCTATTTGGGTGTAATGACATCCAAGAAGCATATTGGAAAGTTGTTCTAAACTGGTTCCTTTTCAACTGTGTAATTAAACAAGTTGTTCATTAAGAAGTGGCACTAACGAAGCTTGGTTTCATTGGGATTTGTAGTCTCTGTCCCTTGCTTACTTCCCTATAATAATCCTATCTGTGCTGGGTGATTTCCCATGGTCTGCCTATCTCAGTCCTTGCCGCTCCTTTGCACACTCCCATGCAAACAGGCAGCAGGAGGTGCTGGTCACTTCCTGCATGCTCCTGGTCCCCCTTGGGGGAACTGAATCTGCTTCTTTCTTGTCTCACACTGCAGGGCAGCTGCTGTGCAACTTGAGGTCTCCAGGTCTCTGTTCCTCTCAGTTATTGGAAACAGGGCTCAGAAGGCGTGCAAGGAGGGACCAAGAGCCTTGCAAATGGACGTGCAGGGTGATGCTTTCTTTAGCAGGCAAGGCAAAAGCTTGCTCATTTGTAAGTATGCCCAGTTACGCTGTGGGCTCCGTGGGAAGAGCTTTCCCTTCTCTCTCTGTGCTAAACTGAGAGTGCATTGCTCCCTGAGAGCCAGGCAAAGCCACCCTCCTCCTGCTGCCCCAGGCAGCGAGCAGACAGGTGAAGGTGCCAGTTTTATGGCAGGGACACGTTCCCAGACTGAGTGCTGTGTAATTTCTCACATCCTCTCAGCTCTCTTGTCTCGGCGCCCTGAGGTTCCCATGGAAGCCAAGGGCAGTTTGTCATTGACAACACAACAAACAAACCTTGGTCCGTGGGCTCGACGTGGCAGGTTATGCTGTCACTTGAATTAACCAAGATGTGTGTTGGAAACGGCTGCCCTGCATTAAAGAATCAGAAATGTAGCAGCCTTAGCATCCTAACTTCTTTCGGGATTCATGCGTAGGATAAACCCATCCCTAGGTCTTATTCCTGGGACACTGATGCTCAGTTTCTTCCTCCATTTCCTTAAAACTTTTCTTTCATCACGACCTTGGGCAAGTAAATTATTTTTGCTTTGTTACCCAAATGTAAGCAAGACCAGCAGCACTTCTCAGCTTTGGAAGGGTGCTGCTGAGGTGGGTACAGCAGGGCTTCAGAGGTGCACAGATGGTGCGGTAATGGGAGCCCACTGGGTATGTTGGGTGAGCAAGTGGTCCTACACACAAGTGATCACAAGGTCTCACCTAAAGATTGAATAAAAGAGCTTTGAGTCATGAACACTTTGCAAGTGCAGACATTTGGAGTTGCTTTGTCAGGCAAAGCAATATTATTTTAAGGGAAGGAGAATGTTTTCCTAGGGACAGGTTATGCTCCTTAAGAAACACTTCAGATATTATTACTTTACACAGATTCCTGGTTGGGGAAAAACAGAGTTTAAAACCAGCCAGAACTGTTAAAATTTATGGTATCAAAATATATTCTGTCAAAATATTTAGACCATAAACTAGCATCGTTAACTGTCCCCTCATACTGCTCTTGGGAAAGGAGAGAGAGGAATCTGAGATGTCTGATGTGTAAATTCCTTCATTTATCGCTGGTTTATTGCCTGGCATAGCAACAAAAAGTGGCTTTAGAGTTTGAATGAATATAGATCTGAAGGAATTCCTGTTGTTGAACAGCGCTTCTGTGGGCTAAGGGGGTGTTTTCTAAGTGACATATTTCCAAAGGCACCTACACACATACTTACCGTCCCAACCCACATGCCAGCACATGTTATTAACCTACAATTACTCTCCAGGAGTTGAGCAAGCATATTCTGCTCCCATCGAATTGTGTGGCCGCAGAAAGGGACCTGGGGGGTTTGTATGTGAAAATATGAGGCTGAAATATGTATGCACTAAGACCCTGATGCTCTCATCTTCATGGCTTTGCCTTGCCTTTGATGTAAAGCTGTGCAAAGTTTCCGTAAAGCCGGATACAAATCCTCAATACCAGCTTCCAGCACACCCCTGTGAAGTCTTCTCTCCACCTTCTTTGTCCTACACCATTTAATTAGAAGGTCCCAGGGATATGCCCACTATTTTAGAGGCCCCCACAGTGCGATGCTTGTCTGTCCAACGTGAATGGAGTTGCTCTGATGGAGGGACAGGCACCCGGCACCCGGCACCCTTCCTGTGGCCTGCAACAGGTCTGCAACAGAGTGACCACTGATCTTTAATTCCCGACACCATCTACTCCCCCCGCCTCCAGCATCAGCAATGAACTTTTTGCTACCAGATCACTCTAGGGAAAGCGAACAGTACCGCAGTCTTCCATTAAAAAATGAATTGTTCTGCTTCCTGGAATTATTACTTTCTGTCTTATCACTTATCTATTAATTACCAGTGCTTTTGGATGGAAAGCAGCAGATAGACAGGAGCTTATTACACACATGATTTAAGATGCAGGGTTACAGTGTCACCTTCTTTTATTATTTCACAGAAGTTTGGGTCTAACGTAGGGATTGTTAATATTTGCATTCGTTTGACTGTGAATGCCTGGAAAAAAAGGCATCTATGAGTTTATTTATCTTGGCAAAGGCAGTCTGATACATACAATGCATCTTTAGTTTTTGTAACAAGTTGAAAAACAGCCTGGAAATGGTGATGTCTGGAGACCATGGCGAAGTACTTCCCAGGGTAAGAACCCCAGTAGGGAGTTGGTGTTGCACTGGACCCTATTTCCAAAGGAGATGCCAGAGCGAGGTCCTGGGCTGTGTTCCCAAGCCTCTGCCAACCCCAACTCACGAGATTCCCTTAAAAATCCAGCAAATGCATATTCTTTTAAATCTTAACAAGGGAGTTCTTTTTCTCTGCTTTCTACCTTTTGCATTATTGGGGTTCCTGGGTTTTATGCTTTTCTCTGTAACTGTGAAGGTTAGAAAATGACTTCTGAAAAAAATGAAAGTCGAGATTCTGGTATATTCACAGGTCTCCCAGGACCAAGGCCATACAAAAACCATCAGCTATGAGGATATGTTTGTAAGAGTTGGCAATGGCAAGGTTTTTATGTCCAAGTGTTTGTGCAAGTGAAAGCCCAGATTTTCATTTGTCTGAAAATTATATGGTGTGATAAGGAAACAAAGTGCATGAAAAATATGGCCAAGAAAAAGCAGCCTGCAGTTTCAGAGATGGGCTAAAGGCCCTGTAAAAATGTGTTCCATTAAGTAAGTGAAATGACAGTCTTCCATGTAATGCAGGGGGTGATTCAGCCCTTTCTATTTTCTGGGACATAAGCATGAGGAGACATCTCTTCTAGCATGGGGATGTACAGTGAGGATGTGCAAGAGGTACCTGTCAAAGTAAAATAAAATTTCTCTAAATATCTCAGATCAGTGCCTGCACAAGTGGGTGATCCAGGCAAGTTTGTCCATGTTATTGAATGAAAGAAGAAGAAGAAAAAAAATCTGCTGTTTCTTTAAAGGGCAGATGAAATCCTGCAGATTTTAAGGGATTATTGGGCATTTAGGGCTGCAGTCCCACAGCCACTGGGGATGTGCGGGGACCATGCTGACAGAGACACCACGCTGCAGCACTGCTGTGTTCCTGTGGGTCGGAGCAAGCCTGTAGCTCATCAGAGGTGACAGCAATGACTACGTGTCTCACCAGAAAATGCCATCACTGGAGTGATTAACCTCAGAAATACTTGGAGTTGGGCTGTTTGTCAAAGGACGAAGGTAGGTCCAGCACTAGGGAGAGACAACTCATAAATAGAGCTGATGGAAAAACGCACTGATCATTGCTCTCCGGGCTTCAGGCCAAGAGGCGGTGGGCCTGGCTCTCTGCTACCTTGT
Organism: Astur gentilis; assembly: GCF_929443795.1. Lineage (NCBI taxonomy): Eukaryota > Metazoa > Chordata > Aves > Accipitriformes > Accipitridae > Astur > Astur gentilis. The sequence goes on from NC_064889.1 coordinate 24,050,582, forward strand.
TTGACCATTTACACCAGTCCTGTGGGGATAAATGAAGCCACTGAGGTTTGATAGCATGCTTCAAACATTTTGTTCTTATTTTGCAACGTGTCAGCCTTTAAAGACACCAGTGTGTGGAGTGCAGGGCAGTGGAAATACATCCTCGCAACACGCAGAGTCATGGTTCCCAAATGGCTGCTGCTGGTGACCCCAGAGGCCATGGGAAGCAGCCTGCAGCTCATCTGCAAACTGCCATCAACCATAAAAGTTACCTCTCCATCCCACTGCTCTCCTTTAGGCTCTGGCCAGGGCATGCAGTGGTCTGTGAGAGGCTCCTGGTGCTCCACAGCGCAGGAGGTTTGGGAGCCATCGGGCAAAGCATTGGGCAGGGGGTTTGGGAACCATCGGGAACAAATTGTTCCCTTGGGGTAGCAGCATCTGTGCCGTGAATAGCCCCCAGTGCAAGGGAGATGTTCGGAGGAGTCTCTTCCAGCTCTGCCTCACCTTTTATAGCACACTTACTCGCCCTGTGGGCATCTCCTTCGCAGTGTGATGGCCCTGCCTACTCCTTTACGATTAGGATAAGCCTGGGACACGCTAGGGACAAGCCTAGGGATGAGCCTAGGATAAGCCTTTGCTATCACAGCACACGAAGATGGGGGCTCACCAAGCTGCTGCCTGCAGTGCCTGTGCCTGCTTCTGCCTTCACACTGTGCTCCCATCGCTCCGTCTCCTCTGATACCAGGAGAGGAAATCTGATGTTTGCTGAGACAGGAGTCCAAGACAGGCTTCAAAACCCAACTCAGCAGATCGCACCAAGCCCAGCCCTACACATTGCCAAGCGAGACAGTCACCCAAATACAACTGTCCGCTGGCAGTCATCACTGCCAGATCCTGGGGCCCCTTTGCAGAGGTATAAGGGAGCAGGTTTGGCTGGCATGGAGGAAAGGAGAGGCGTGATGGGATTTCGCTGTTACTGATATGCAACGCCAAGCTCTTTTTTTTTTTTTTTCCCCTCAGAAATGTATATAATGGTTTACACAGGCAGGGTTTGAATGTCCTCAGGCAGCAGTTGTGTCAGTAGGTAGTGATTGCTTGTTACTTTCTGGCACCATAACAGGAGCGGTGCCAAAGCTTTGGTTGAGAAATCTAAACCCACGTGAGCCAAGTGTCACCGATGTGAGAAAGAGGTCAGGTTCAGGAAACCTGCAGAGCACGGGGGCTTGAACCCAAGGACGTCTCAGCCAGCCCCAAGCCGTTCAAGACCAGGTTTCAACTTGCCCACGTTTCCGAACCATTTCTGCTTTCAGCAATTGATATAAGCCTGGTTTTTTTCAGCTGAGACTACGCCTATGTTTTAAGAGGAACCATAAAAAATGTCAAGCATGTGTAAAACAGGGAATCCCAGAGAAGTTGTCTTGGATAACAGAATCATTCCAGGCAGGAGATAAACTCACCTTGCGGAGCGTGGCTAGGGCTGCGCTGGGAGCGCAGCATCGCCTTGCCATGACCACGTGCAGCACCCAACCCTCAGAGGCAACCTGCTAGGACCCTCCCAAAATGTGTGGGCAGGTTCCTTTCAGGGTGGACACAGGTTGTAAGAAGCTTCTCCTGCAACTAGGATGTTTGTCCCTCTGTGCTTGTGGGATGGTGGTGTTAAGAGGAAAGCGAATCTCCTTGAAAAGCTCTGGTTGTGGGCTGAGCTCCCATTTTTCTTATGAAGAGGTTTAGTGGTACCAAGACAGCCCTTTTCAGGCTGATATATTTTCTGAAAGGATGTTTGAGCATAGATAAGAATGTTTCCAAAGCTATTTGTGTCCCAGCCAAAGAGCCCTGGAATGGGAGCAGACCTGCATTTTATCTCCCAGTGGGAAATGAGTAAAATTAGTTTTCTGGAGGGACAGGGTGAGACTGGAAGTTTAATAGCCCAACCCCCTGAGTTACAGATAGAGCTAGCTGGAAGTTGGACTTTACTGGCCAGGCTTTGTGTTCCCCCTCTCCTAAACTGTCCCGAAGATGAATCAATAAAGTTTCAAATACAATTGAGGTAAGCAGAGATCATAGACCAAGGTTTGAACAGCTCAGTGTGGTTCTGGGATGCAGCAGGTGTGAACTAAGCCACTGTGATTAAAAAAAATCCTCTGAACATTCACCCAGGGTTTTCACTGGATTAAAATCAGATTTTTATGGAGGATTCATCTCCTTTTGCTGTTATTATTTTCCTTTTTCAGCACAAGAGGAATTGGGAAACCATGTGGCAGTGCAGGACACTGGCAGGTTTTCTAGCTTGCCTGCAGAAGGAGAGGGGTGCGGGAGGAACAAAAACCTTTACATACAAGTAGGATGAACCAAGTGACCTCCAAAGGAAAACTTTTATTTTCAGAAGCACTTAAGGCAATTGTGTGTCCAGATCTCCGGTCGGGGGGATTTGAGCATCTGATTCCAGCTTGGAGGGCTGAGTCATGTGAAGGCTGCAAATCTGATTCTCCATCTGTGACCAGACATCCAGGCTTCAGCGGCAGGCAGGATTTGGCCTTACGCTGGCATCCAAAATATATCTGCTTGTCTCAAGTGAAATCTAATTTGGCACTTTTTTGAGACTTGGCCATCGTTAATTATGCCTGCAGTTAATGGCATAATGTAGGTTCCAAGAGCTGATGAACCTGAGTCTGCTGCCGGGTCAGGGCTTGGCTTTGAAAAATGTTTTGAGATGCCATTCTTACAGAAGATGCTTCACCAGGCTCTTTATTTAGGACAAGTCCTAATGGGCATTTGGCTCAAGAACGAACTAATAGTGGCACAGGCTATTTAAACACGACCTGAGAGATTATAGGTTGGCAGTGTGTGTTAAACAAAACTATATACTTCTGCAAAATTGAAATGAAATTTAATCACACAGCCAAACCAATGCACTGAGAAGCAGTGAAACATCGAGCTAGCAGAAAGCTGGTAGCAGTTGTTTGCTGTCCTGTTATTAACTCTGATTTGTTTAAAAAGCTGCTTCTTACTTGATTTTTCTAGTGCGATCTTACAAAGCATAGCCCTCCTACTCCTCTTGGAAAAGCAGGAAAGCATATTAAGAGCACTGATAAAAGGTAAACAAACCAGGAGACACAAAGTTTCTTGATATGCTCTAATTGAGCTAGTTTCCTTACTTCGGCTTTGAAAAGGAACAGCCATAAGGCATTCTTGAGAGAGCCAAGTGAACTGTTGTTATCTCAAAAAGGTCTCCTTAATGTCTCGCTCGTGGGGGCTCCAAGTCTGCTCCGGCCATTGCCTGGAAGTCTAAGAAAAGAAGTCTGCTGGCCTCTGTGATAAAGCACCCATTTTTAGGCCTTGGGAAGGATGGGGTTGTTGACAGTTCATTCCTGTGAAAATTCAGTGCGGTCCAGTCTCCTGATTGTAAATGGAAGGAATATATGGCAGCACTAATGCAAAAGGTATGTGATTAGATAGTCCCGTCTGCTATCTGCCCCAGCTTTCTGCTGATAGGCAGCTCTCGCTGGTGCTAAATGGGAGCCATCAGAGTTGCCAGACTGACGCCAGGCCCTTCATCAACTGCCTCGCAGATAAGGGGAGAAGGCTGCAATCTCCACGTAACACAATGTTTCCCCAGTGGGTGAACTTGAATATTCCTGGCTGCATCTTTCACAGACATCTTGTGGAGCCAGTGAGGGGGTAATATATAGTTTCATACTGTAAGGAGTCCAAAAGTTCAGTGTAAGCGATCCTGTTGCAGCCACACATGGCTCATGGTTATCTGCCCGGGCTTTAACCTTCTGTTGAATAAGACTAGATATGATGCCAGCAGAAGACATACCCCCTTGGATGGTGCCGGTGCTCCAGGCTCTGAGCTGCCCTGCATTCCTCGGCTGGCGGGAGCCTGCCTGGCCACGGCACACCCCACGCGATAACTCGCCTCGAACCTCGTGCTTGTGGTTGAGGCAAAAATAGAAGAAAATTATCTGCTGTAAAGGACCCACTTAGGCTCCATGGGGTTGCTCCAAGAAAGCATTGACAGGGTCCCTATTGGCAGACTGGTGCCGGCTCTGCCCTTGCAGGTAAGCAGCCTCTAGTCACGAATGGTCTGAGCCCTGAAAGGCCACTGTAGGGCAGAGTAAAGACGGCTTCAGCACATACATGGTGAAGTCTCCAGGTTGCACGTCGATCCAGTTTGCTGTCTGAACTCTGTGTATCAGTATATGGTTGGAGTGGAGCAGTTTCTTGCTTACCAGAAACTTTGGGTAGTGGTGGCAGGATTTGGTCCACAAACCTATTGTGCAGACCCAAAGAGATGCTCTTCCATGGGCCTCCCACCCACATAATATCCAAGTCTTTGGAGATGTAAGCCAGCAAAATCAGCTATCTCAACCTGTGCAGCCACTTCTGGTTTCTGCTACTGCTTGGCACCTGGAATAAGGGTCTGTCCTTTACTTGGGGCATGGAGCAAGTGGAGGTAGATACTCCTGGTACCACAGCTGTCTCTGCAGATTTCCAGAGATCTAGGTAGGCACAGAAAAGTTTCTTCCACCATTAACTTCACTGCATGCAGACGGCTCCAGTGAATAATCCTTCTAAAGGCTTTTCTGTGTGGCCGTTAGGCAGTACATGAAGACCTTCATAAAACCTGTAAACCCTCCACAATGAAATGTATTGCAATTAGGATCTCAGGTACACTAGTTCCAGTTAGGCAGTCCAGAAAATGATTTGAAGGCACCCCTACGTTATACCATCAAATGCCAGCTGTTTCTAGGAATGTGCTGGAAGCACTAGGTAGACCTGAAAGCTACACAGACAATTGCATTTCTTCCTTAAACCTTATCTTTTTCCACACCCTAGAAAAATCTTAGAGCTTATTCATTCATTAAAACAGAAGGGAACTTTCCTCTAATCTTTTTCCCGGTGACTCATACGCTCTGTCAGAGCTGCCATCAGAGGCGTGACCAGAGCATGTGTACGTTGACCCAAGTTTTCTCTGGCCTTTTCAGCTTGGGTGCCCTGAACAGTGTTGTCATGGCAGAGTGGATTTCCATGCTGGCTACCTGGCCAAGTGCATGCCAAGCAGTGGGGTAACGCTTGCCACCGGTCCTGGGGCTAGAATATGAGTTACTCAGGTTTAAAGCAAGCATGTGCATGCCTCCCTTCGGTACGAATCGTCTCTTGATTAGAAGGTAGCCATCCCCATGGCCAACCGTGGTGTGACACAGCCAGCCGGGCAGCTCACGAGGTGAGCACAGGGGTGTGCTTGATCAGAGCTATGTGTGGGCTCACATTAGTCATTGTTCGCAAGTATTTGAGTGATGGCCAGGACTGATATAAATGTCTACAGAGCCTTGAAGATTCATAACTGTCGGCACAGAAGAGTCTCCTACCAAAAATCCTTAACCTTAAATCCTTAAATTCGGGAGTCAGGCCTTTATTGCCAGCTGTTTGCTGCAGGCACCCAGGGCAGGGCTGCGACCAGTTCCCCGTTGCTCTGCTGGGAGGTCTCGCTGCAGCCCAGCCTCTGGGCTGGAAGTTCAGACAAGCCACATAGTTGGACGTTACAAGTAATAGGTGTGAAACTCAGTTTAACCAAACAGGTCTGCAAATGGGAAAAAAAGTAAGGGTGACATTTGCAGCAAACATTGCACTCGGTAAATAACATGCCTCAGCTCATTGCACTACATTTATTTGGTGCTTGTTTTGTTCTTCTCTTGCTATGTGCTTTTCTTCTTCTGTCTCTTTTAAAAACTGCCTTGTACTTGTTTTTATTGTATTTTCCATAGAGTAACTCTGCACCAGTAATTTTGCAACAAGGTAACTGTGAGATTTCACATAAGTTTGTTTCTGATTTCTTTTAGCTTGCCAATTTAACAAGTTATGTGAAGCTGGAGATAAGTTTGAGCGGTTTCTTAAAATGTACAACTCGGGTGCAATGCATTGCTGAATATAAAAAAGAAACTAGCATCATTTTGGGGGACTGATGGATGGCACTATCTCTAACACCCAATGCGTGGCTGTCTGGGTCTGGTGCATCACCTCCTCCAGCCAGAGGAGAAGAGCCAAAAGAGTGCCCAGAAAGGAAAAAATAAAAACGCACTTCTTGCATGCCTGCTGGGAGCCTGTATTTCTGCATGTGTTAGGCCAGGTTTTAGAAGCAACTTTAGAATTTCGACTTTCATTTTCACACCTGAAAGAAGCAGGGCGACACATGCTTACCAGAGAAAGCTGTCTCATCGGACATTACAACCACCTATACGTTACGGACATCCTGTCCGATGCTGATGCAGTGGAGTGTGGACCATTCAGTTCTGGGAGCAAATTTGAAAGCCAAGTTTAAACACGCAGACCACTGTTTATTTCAGTGAATCATGGATGCTTAGGACCTGATCCTGCTAGCTCCAGAACATCTCCTGGGAGATCTTGAGAGCTCTCACTGATAATGCAATTATCCCTTTTCAACTGGAAGACTAAAGCGGCAGATCTGTTGCTTGGAGAATTGCACGAGAGGGCTCAGTGGTTTGGGTTCTGCTTATGAAAACCTATTAGGGGCTAGCTCACCAAGTAGCATCTTGCAATGTGCATAGATGTGCACAAACAAGTGGTTACATGAACAACAGATGCAGTTAAACACATACATAGGTGCACAGCCATGGGTTGTTTCTGCTTGTTTGCTTGCTGCTTATATCACAGTAAGAGTTTAAGGAGCTGACTTCAAGACCAGCACCATTTGCAGCGGCAGAACTCATCCACATGGGAGGTGACCACAGCCACAGTGTTACATTTTCTCCCATCACTTTGTCCATTTCCAGCCTGGTGGAAAGCTCAGAGCTGCCAGTGGCAGGACTCTCAGGGGTTTCTATGGGTTTTGAATCCAGCCCTGATTTACTATGAATCATTCATCACCTTTTTCTTTTTATTCAGACAGAGCAGTTCTTGGTGCTAACCATTGGGCAAGATCTGATAAACCCAGCACAAGCAGGGTTCCTTGTGAAGCGAATGAAGTGCCTACCTGTATTCAGGACGTTTTATCTATTTCTTTCACTGTACCTCCTGTTAGTTGCTTGGCAACTAGAATAATATTATTGCACACACACATGTTATAGTAGGTATTACCTGCAGTTAGAATTTATTTATCATTTTCATTTAGCAGATTCAAACCCTGCCATTTTGAAGACGGCACTAGTTGCCGTACGGAGCTGCTGCCAAAAAGGAGGTAGTTCACAGCGTTAAAGGAATGAGTCACATTCTTACACACTCGACAGGATTAGACATTTCACTCCTTAATGCTTAAATGGAAGGTCATTAAAACAACCCTGTGGTTTGGGGAGGATAGCAATTCCACAATATGCTTATTTTGGTGGCAAGTGAAAAGCTTGGTTTGAATCTAAATTGGTTCACACTGTATCATCACAGAGCAGAGCAGCACTCGCTCTCTTTTGTATCGGAGGGTGCAGTCAGTCTTTGCTGACTCTGTTCTCGCTTCATTGTGGCCAACCATGTCTCAGCAAAGTGGGGACTTCACTGATACTATTTATGGTTTATATTGTGGTCCTGGCAGGGTCCTCCTGGAGCTCAGAAGCTGGTGGTGCCACAGGCAGGCACACGAAAGCCCCTTCTCCACGCGCATGCAGTCCAGGGGTCAGATGAAACAAGGGATATAGGAAACTCTGGGGAGAGATCAAGGCTCGAGGGAGACTGTTATGTTTTATGTAGTATCAGTTGTCACCACCTTTTCCGGAGAGAGGTTTTAGAAAGCCATGGGTGTTCCCCCACATCTCTGGAGGTAGAGTCTTTTTTTATTTATTATGATAATAAAAATCATTTGCTCCATGGGCAGCAGAAATAATGAGCCTCTGGTTTCCTCCGTATTTTTGCCTTGTGATTGGATTTCTGTTAACAAAGAAAGTGCAGCCTCCGATTCAAGCTTTTTCTGACATAGTATTTCCATCCTGCCAGTGGATTCTTTGGTGTCGCATCTTTTGAGCTCATAGTTTGGTCCTTCCCCAGCAGCAGTGCTCACAGGCTGTCCTCCTCCCAGCTGCTGCAATGTTCACAGAGCCCGTTACGTGTGGTACAGCTGAGCCTGCCACTCTGCTGCTAAATTAGACGGTGACTGAGCCATGACTTTAAAAGTCCCTGCCATGGTTGTGGGGAACATAGGCAGACATCCGCTGAGAACAACTACATAAGCTTCTGTTTTCTTAGAAGACCAGGTTAAAATATGAGAAGTATACTGGGTAAGGCCATGTAAAGTGTTATCTCCCAGTCTCCCAAACTGAGCCTGGAGAAGGGCTTGGGAGGAGGTGGGAGCGGCAGCGATGGGGCTGGCTGGCCGGGTCATGGAAAGCATGTGCTGAAAGCAGCAGTCACTTAGGGCTGGGTGCTGTTACAGGGTACAAAGCATTTGCAGCAGTTTGAGGAAAAGCACTGCAAAAATAATTTTCACAACTAAACATCCCCATATATATGAAATATGTCAGTCTGTGTCTCTATCACGGACGCTGACTGTTGCTTCAGTCTGATGGAGCTATGAGCAATTCATAAAACCAAATGCCTTTCGCCTTCTAATGGAGTGGTTGAAGCTGAGGAATAGATGATGAAACGTGTTTCTCTTTAATCTGCCTGGATTAGGTATGTTTCATTGCTCACTGGGAAGAAACTTCAACAGGATAAGTGATGTTAACAGCAGCTAATCTGATGGTGCCAAAGCAAGTTCCTACAGATCGGTCACATGAAGCTGGTGGAAGAGGCAAAGCTTTGCTCTGCGGTGAGCAAGAGGAACGCTTTCCCAGTCTGTCAGCTGAAGTACATGAACAATATATTCTGAAGGCCAAGGGCAAGTACAAATTATCATGGTGAAGGTACTAGCCCTGATCTGTGGGCAAACAATGATTTCATTTAAGAATAGGGAAGAGAATAGAGGTGACCTACCACAGTGTCGGTTGGGGGGGGGGGGGGGGGGGTTAATACCAAGGAGAGGCAGTTATTATATCAAAATGAAGCTGCTATGCTTTCTTGATGGTGGAGACACTAGAAGAAAGGGAAACCTGTAGTTATTTGGGGATTTTGAGTGAAAGAACTGTGTTGTTTTAAAAATTACTGATTTTTAGGCTCAGGTCTATTTTGGGAGGTGGGGAGGAGGGTAGGTGCTAGTTTAGGGTTTGTGAATGCTTGGAGTTGAAAACTTGGCTTGCACCATTTCTTATTTCACCAAGATGTCTATTAATTTTATAAGTTTTAAAAAGGAAAAGGACTAAACCCCTCTGTTCTTTTGGAGATCCATACCAGAATGGCATGTGTACTTGGTGTTCAGCCTTTTCTGTTGGTCTTACAACTGTGTGTCATTTTTGCATGCATCCTGTTCCAAAATTGGTGCTAGATTCTGGTTTTAGCTTCTCTAGCACAGATCCAGAGCAACTCCATTGGCTTCAGGTATCACGTGGAGCAAGATCTGGCACACAGTCTTCTTCCTTTTCTGTTTCCTTGGGAGCTCTGGTCCTGTCTGTAGGTTGGATGTTGTACTTGCCTTCATATAGTCTAGGTATCATCTCACCCACTACCAAAGTAGCTCTTAGCCTCTTCCTGTGAGCCCTGTATGTTGCCTGATGCTGGACACCCTTGGTTGTATCAGAAGCAGCTTCAGCCTGAGAGTCTGATCCTGTGCCTGGAATAAGATTTAAAGGTGAATGGGCAGCACAGGGTACAACTGTGCTTTCATCCATGTTGGCTGCTTCAGTTGGACCTTAGACTCCCAAATAACTGAACTGTTTTTCTCTTTCAAACCTAAAGCTTATGTTCTGCAGAACTTGATGGGGCCAGCAGAGAAAATGTTGATACCAAAGGACTGTCTCAACCTCCTGCCGAGACTCCTGACTTCCAGGTCTGTGCCTTAACCACAGGGCCACCCCTTGTCTCCTTTGATATGACCATTTATTTGTAGACCAAAAGCAAGCTGATGAAAGCCACCAAACAGCATCCAACTTCGAGAAAGCATGTGCTGTGCATACAGACCTCCATTCAACCAAGCGCCAGGACGGGCAGACTGGAGTGTTGTGTTAAACAGCTCCTCTGTGCCACTGCAGAGGTGGTGGTGTTTCAGCGGTGGATAATCACTACATATGCTTTGGAAGGCTCTCAGGGATGAAAAGGCTCTATGCAATTGTAGATTTTTTTTCTTTCCCCTCTAAGGCCAGCATTTGGCTTGGACTATCCAAAGCAGTTAAGTTTATTAATAGTCTGTTTCTGGAGCCGAAGTGACTCCATAGAGGGGAGTTATTCCGTGCAAAACAAAACAGGAAAAGAAAACAATGTCCAGCTCCTCCATTCTGGAGGGGCACTCAGAAAGCAGCATTGTTCCACCTTCTCACGTGAAGCAGAGGAGACCTAAGACAGAGCAGCCTTTGCGGGAGGAGTGCGATGTGGTCCAGCACAGAGACGCTCTGCGGTGGGAGGGACATAGAGAGAGCATTCAGGAATGAAATGTGACTGCCTCTTTTGAAAATGAGTCTGTTCCTGGCCGAGTCACTGGCTTAAGCATTCAGCAAGAGAATCAAAGGGGGGAACTTCACAGGCAGCAGCACAGTCTGTTATTTGATGGGGTCTAAGTGCTCGTACCCTTGGAAGGGAGCAGGATATGTGAATTCCCATCATCGTTCGAAAGGTGTATGCCAGACGGTGAGACTTGTTCCATCTACAGAAGTGCAGTGCAGCTTTTAAGTGTCTCTCAAACCTGAGGCTTTGTGTGGCTTCTCTATTTGGGAAGCAGTTCAGCCTTTCTTCAGCCCTCTGGCATTGGTTTCCATCCTTAATCGGCACTGCTGGTTTCTCCCATACACACAGCTAGCGGCCAGGTACTTGCAGACACAGGGATAAAGTGCATCAGGATAGCAGAGGAGCTACAGAAGACCCAGGTGAAGACAACAGTCAAGGAACAGGCAGACAGTCAGCTGTTCTTCCAGAGACTGTGAGGATTACAGGAAGCCTCTCAGCTCAGCAGAGCCCGGGAGGATGATGTTTCTTTTTGCCTCTGATGTTGTGTTTTTTTGATTATGACTTTCAAGTCTTCTTCCCATCCTGGCCAATAAAGCTATGTGGGCTGAAAAGGACACGGAGAGAGAAAGTAGGTTTGCTCCAGCTCTCCATAGTAAGCAACCTGGCATTGTGAAACACTGGAGACAGTTGTTCATTAGAAAAATAGAGCGTGGAACTTTTCCCATGGCAGGGAGCTCTCCCTAGAAGTGTTCTTCATCATGAAAAACCCAACATCATCCGGCTCCTGCCTTTCCCCTCCTCTGACTAAATATAAAATATTCTTCACATGCCTTGTTCCACTGGGATTCTGCAGCGGTTTGCGCATTGCTGGCTTTTTTCACTGCCATATTTCAACATATGCCCCTTATGACAGACAGCAGTGTGCCTTTCATCAGTTTTAGCTCTTGGGTTGATTTTGCCTACCGAGGAAGAATAAGCTGTAAACATCCCTCGGACAGGGGCACTGAAGCCTGAGACGAGTTTGGGGAATTACAGGATTACAAAATAGCATGAATTTTAGTGACAGTGCAAGGTATCCATTTAATGACATCTTCAAGTTCCAGCAGTTCCAGTAAGGAAGTTTTACAACAACATTAAATCTGGGATAAAAATGGATTATTGGCAGTTGCAAAGTTTTGGGGAAAAGGTTTGTTCTCATTCTGAATAAAACAAATGGTTTTCAATTTTTCTGGGAAATGAGGATTTGAACAAAAATGTTGGTTTTGGTGACTGCATGGTTGGATTTGCTCTCAAAACTTTGTAGCATTTTAAAAATAGAATGAAATGTCACTTAGAAATGGAGAAGATTTCAACTCAAAGTGTCAAAAAGCTTCATTTTGAAATGCTTTGAATTTTCTTCTCACAGAAATACAGCATCTATACTATAAGGAAGTGACCAACTTTGGGTTGGGGCACGTCTGAGATGGCTAATTTTGAATCTTTAACTTAAAATCGCTCATCTGGGTGGAGTGCATGACCCATGACCAGCGATGTCTGAGGGAGGGCGAGCTGGTTCTGGACACCAGGTAGGCTGCAAGGCAAATTAACTCATTATACCACAGGCTCGTCAGTTTATTTTGCTGCCTTTGAACACCACAAAATTCCTACTTGTTACTCACTATTTATACAGTTGCACACAGATTCTTTCTTAAGCATTCACATATTTTATGAAGTTAGAAAATACTTTTAAGATGCAAAACCCCTGATGTTTTTAATGAGCTTAACAATAAACAGGCAGAGACTAAAGCATGCATAGTCCTCGGGTCAAACCCGCACCAAATTTCCACTGGCCTCAGCACAGAGCAGCTTCAAGCCCAGGCTTTCACTTCCAAATCACGCTGGGCTGGTGAAAACAGAGTTTTTACTGATGCTTCACACATAAACAAAGAATTTTGGAGTACTGAGGGTCGCTCAGAGCTTGCAAACAGCTCATCGGCGTGTGCTGGGCGCTGCTTTGGTTTATTTTATGCAGAGGAACTCTTTTGTTTGATGTGTCCTGCTGGCGACCAGTGCGGCGCGGTGCAGAACTGGCAGCAGAAAACTTTCTTCACATGCCTTTACATTTAACTGAGGCAGCTTAATTGTTACTCAATGAAAGCACAAATCTGCAGCAGAGGCATCGTACCCGCTCCAGGGAGAGGAGCTCAGATTAAAGAACTGGCAGGGAAAGACCCTTATGCAAGGGCAGAAAGATCATTCAGAAATATTCATAAAACACAGGACGAATCTTTAAAAAATTATTAAAAACAAAGTTTGAATGTTAATTCCCCCTCACACATCACCCGTGAAAGAGATTCTACAGATGAGGAAATGAAACCACAAAGCCAGTAAGTGATTTGCCCGAGGCCTCAGCTGTAAATCAGGCTCTGAACTTGAGATCAGCTCTTCCTGCTCCCTCCATCGCCTCTCCTGACTCTGTCGCCTCTCCGTGATAAGGTGAAGGGCTGAGCTTGTGCCCGTGTTCCCCCAAGTACCACCCGGGAGCGATGCTCGTCGAGGTTTCAGACCTTGGTTCTACAGCGAGAGATAAACCCTGCAGCTACAGGGGGAGCGCCAAGGAGCGGCTGTGATCTTCTTACTTCTCCCAAATGTTATCATGCTGAGATGAAATGACTTGCCTTCTCCAGCTTGTGAGTGTTTTCATGGCCTCATCAATGAAAACACACCTGAATTTAGTTTGGTAGGGTATTCTGTGTAATTAGTGGGAAAAATTACTGGTGTCGGCGGTTTTGTGCTGGAAAAGAGTTTTCAAGTCTCTTTTTAGAGTCTTTCAGATTTTGCCCAACTGTTTTATGATTTCTAACTTGGGTGGCCCAAGTCCTACATGTGCAAGCATGAGGCCGCCGATGGACTGGGAGCCCCAGTCCTCCTCCCGGAGACAAAGCCAACTATCTCAGTTCTCTTTTGCAAGTTGGTACAGCCTTGTCCCCAGCCCTGGTGAGCACCCATGAGCAGCCGGGCTCCCCAAAACCGCCTGGGCGCCAGGGCTGGGTCACCATCCTTGCGCAGTGCTGTGCCACACAGCGCAGATGTGCCTGCGGGGCCTCGCACCAGATATGCTTCCTCCCGTGGGACTCTCCAGATAACTAGCTTGTGTATTAAAAGTTGTTTACCCCATGCTTAAAGCAGGATGCTTGCCTTATCTGCAAGCAGAGTAAATTCCCCCCAGTGCCTCTGCGCTGTCATTCCTGGCCTGCTCCTGACTCCTGAGCTTGCTCAGCGCTGGTGGTGGCTCTGCGTTATCTCCTGTCTGCAGCGCAGACAGACCCTGCCTGGAGCAGCCTCCAGGCTCTGCAATACCAAGACCAATGTCTTCAAAGACTGAAAATTACTCTGTAATTTGAATCTTTAACAACACATGGAAAAACCTACAGGAACTGGCCTGTATCATGTCTCCAAATGGCTTCATAAATATAACACTGAGGAATTTGGATACTCTTGAGTGTGTCCGTGATGGATGTCTGTATTCTAAGAAATGCATTCTCTGCTTTTCCCTATCTCTGCAAAGCAGCTCAGATCCACCGTGCAGCTCCTTTTCCTGTCCCTTCCTTACCTTCAACCCCTGTCCCACGTCACCGGTGACTGTGTCTGCACCAGAGGGCAGGGTTTAGCCCCTGTCACTAGTTCCCGAGCCAGCGGGCTCCAGTGGCTCCTCCTGGGCCACCGCTATTGTTGTCAAACCTCCATTCCCATCTGCCTGAGACGCAGAAGCCACATGCAGAAAGTTCAGATACAAAAAAGCTCAATGGAATGTATTTATCTGAAAACAATAGTGTGTCTGGATGGAAAAACCAGTGTTTTACACCAATCATGTGGTTGTTATTAATGTTTTCCAAAACACCCAGAGGTACCTTACGTGTTAAGAAAGAGTGGCCTGTACTATTTTGCTTAAAAAGCAAAATGTGCATCTCTGCACCTAAAAGTGCTCTTGTATTTCAGCCCTGTATTGACGCCCAGATGGCTGCCAGAGGAATTTGTCGTTCCCCCAGATCTGCAGTCATGGGGCTTGATTTCAGCCCAAGATGCTGCAGCAAATATTTGTTCTTGTGTTTCAACGCTTCTTCTCCATTCCCTTCCTTAAAGCGGGAGAGTGTCCTGGAAGTGCGGCTCGAGCCTGACCTGTGGCCCTTGCAGCCCCGCTCTGCTTTCTGCTGCCCTGCGTGGGCTGAGATGCAATCCCCAGAGCCGGGTGCAAGCGTGCCGAAGGCAGTGCCGCGGCAGTGCCGGGGTACGCCAGGGGTATGCCGGTGGGGAGGATGCTCGCGGGGTGGTACCGTGGGCTCCAGCCGGGTCTTAGACCTCGTGCTTTAACCAGGCAAAGAAGCAAACCCAGCAGAGAGCTGCGGCGAGGAGGAATTGTTTAGAGAGGCCCCGGCAGCAAAGGCCGAGCTGGAGAGTTCATTTCCTTGGCCGTAGTGCTGCTGCAGCCCCAGAAACCCAAGATCCACTGATAGCCATTGAGCAAGGATTTCCATTTTTGGTGTGAGCTCAGACTTAAAATAGACAGTCTTGAGTGAGGAAGAAACTCTGTTGACAGAACATAGGGAACATTCCTCTAGTGTACTTTTGCAAAGGACTATCTCTGTCTTTAATCTCTGCGCCGTTTCCTGCAGGTCTCCCGGGCCCAGCTTCCCTCTCATTGTTAGTGGCACTTTTGGAAATGACCTCAGGCAGTTTGCAGTGACTGGCGACCCACGGTCAGAATGACTAACCCAGTCTGTCTCCATCCCTTGGACATGTCCCATTGACTAAATAAATGACAGGCACTGACATGTGAACAGAAACAAAAACAGCCTGACAAGTGAAATCTTAACTCTTTGGAGCAAAGAAGCGTCTGGCTGTGTGTGTGTTCAGCCTGCCAGTGGAGCAGAGGGGAATCGCCGCAAACAGTCCTGTCGACGGTAAAAATCCAGCAAGCCTCCCCGAGCCGCTCAGGACACATGCAGATTGGGTAGACAAACACCTCTAATATTATTTTTAATTGTTTGAAATTGTTTTCTGAAGCTTTTTATCTCAGCACATCTTTAATTAAAAGTGTGGCTCTGTATTTATATGGCCATTTGTGTGTCTGGGTTCAGCATGAATAATTCCACTGAACGTTACAAGCAAGGGTTAATGATGAGACTGCCTGTCGCAGGATCGAGGCCCTATATTGTACCCATATCAGCGGCTCTATAACTCACCTATGGGTGAGCCTATAGGTGCTTCCCTGTAACTCGCCATAGGCGAGCCTATAGGTGCTTCCTGATGTTCCTGGTCAGACGGATGATCCTGATTCCCCCAAGCCTGTATGGAGCCGGCCAGCATCCACTGAAGTCAGGATGTAAGCTGGAAGGGGGATGTATGTATTTATGCCTCTCCTAAAGGCCACCAGCACTGGGTGCTGTCAAACTTCAAGGACTGAATTCCTCATCTGAGTCCCCGCTAACACATTTTGCAAAGCTCCCTCCAGCCCCCACCACAGCTAAGTGACACCAGAGTTTGAGAACATGCCATGCCATCCCAGCATGATATTTTTTTTTTAGGGCCCAGACTAGCTGCCTTTGAAATCTAACAATAGTTTTACCAATAAGAATAGAATTAGTGTTAATAAGCTACATTTGTGGATTTTTTTTGGTTGGAAAAGTAGGAAAGTATTCTCTTTAATATAATCAAAATATATTTCAAGTGTTGTAATTACAATAATTAATAATGCTGCTTAGCAGTTATTAGCACTTGGTGCATTGTTGGGATGTCTGTATTAGCTAAGGTTTAATAATGAGGTTCATATAAATCCAGAAGAAGAAAATAATGATATGGGGAGTGGTTGTAGTGCTGTGGTCTGATGGCTTCTTGCTTTAATGTACATAACAAATAATTCCCTCTGGCTCTCAGCATTTGTGGATAAGGCCATTAAAAAGGAGAGGAAAAAAAAAAAAAGGAGGAAACCTCAGCTAATAAAAATGCCACCCTTGCTTTACGACTCTGAGAGAAACGTTTGTTGTTTGGCTAATGACGATATTAATAACTTGTGTTGGGTTGGTTGATGTCATCCTTTCGTCCTGCACATTTAACATTTGCATGGAGGGTATGGGGCCCATGGGCCCATGTTTGGCAGCGTGCTGGTCCTCAGCGCGAGGCACTGGCGATCTGGTGGGTCACTGTCACAAACGCTGACCGGTGTCGCAGCGAGGGGATGCAGGAGCAGGGGTAGCAGCCCCAGCTGGAGGTGGCTTTGGGAGGTGTTGGCAGGTCTTGCAGCTGAGGTGAAAACGATGTCCTAACCTGCCGTTGGGGGTTATTTTGTTTAAGGCAACACGATTTATTGCCCTTCCTCCTAAATGACTCTTGTCTTTAGCTGTTGTTAACCAGCTGCGGTCCCCTACCACAGGGCTGGATGAAGCTCAGTGAAGAGAGAGATGATCCCATGAAAAGTGGGACAAGAATTGCTGGGACTCGGTTCCTGCAGATCCGGTGCCTGAGCTCTTGGCCAAGCTCCTCTACACTCACACGCACTTGTCTCTCTCTCTCATTGCTTTTTTGGTCTCGGTTCACCACATCTGATTACCGTGCATTAATCATTATTCACTCACTTGCCGAATAAAAAGAGGCTGAGAGCTAAAACCCATTCACCTTATATAAAATTTGTTTTCTATCAGACATTGTCACCAGGTATCTGCTCCAGTCAGTGCTCCATCCTCTCGTTCTCATACCAAATGATGCTGGAATAGCCTGACGGGCCATGGGAAGCCTTCTGCGGTTTCCAGACGGCAGGACAGTTTTGCATCCCTGTGCCAGGTCAGCTCTAGCACGGGCTGGACTTTGGGTAGGGTGGGTAAGAGCCAGCATGCAGGGTCAGGCTGTGCGGTCAGGCATGGTCCCAGGTAGTCGCCCATGTAAGAAGGTAAATAAACGGTCAGATTTTGGCTGGGACCTGTCCACTGAAGGTGATAGGAGCTATGCCAGTTTACACCCTCCGAGGGCTTGGCTGCTAGAGATGGCTGGCACCAAAATACCGGTGAAAGAGTTTAGTGTCATAAGCGCATGCCGAACTATGGAAAACCCCAGTTGTAGCTCCAAAAGGATGATAAGGGGTCTGCAGAGGAGACCTGCACCTCCAGAGCTGCCTGACTCAGTAGGTGTTTCAGCCAGGCACAGACCGATGGGTCTGTACCCATGTGTGGCCATGCTGGTGGCCGGGACGGCTGCCCAGCGGGGAGGTGTGCTGCTGCCACCCGTGGTGCCTTAGGGAAGAAGCTGCTGCTTCTGATCATCTCACAACAGCCTGAGATGTTAGAGCCAGCAGTTTCCTGGACAGAGACGGCTTCTCAGCACAGTTCAAGGTACGGCAAGACCGACCCTGTGGGGTGCCTGCTCAGAGAGGGGTTTTCTCTTTCCATGATGTGGCAATGGGACAGAGAAGATCCCCTGGAGATCCAACTGGCTTCCAGCCACCATCTACTTTCTCAGCAAAGACCGCTCCATGGGCTGCGTGCCTAAGAAGCAACTGTGCTACTGCTCGGTCAAACTGTATACTTCTGTGTCCTGGTGTACGTTTCAGAATGATTTGCTCCCAGTAACACCCAGCAGTGCCAATGACTTCAGGGTCAGCTCCTTTCCTCCCTAATCCTGCTTTCTATTTTCACATACTTCTGCATGAGCAAGCCCTGGAGATGCTGCAGCCAGCTGCCAGCAGAGATACTCAAAATACAATTTCAACACAAAGAGAGATGTAGTTTTGGTACTTTAGCAATGATTGCCCCTGGCTACCTTTGGTCCAGGCTCAAAACAGAGAATACAATATTCTCTTTTTCCCATAATGATTTTCATATCCCCATTTTGAGGTTGCAAGAAATTTGGGGAAGCATCAGACCAGTGTGTGTGGGTCCTACAGAGGCGTCCTGGGACCGGCTTTTGAAGCCTGGCTTTTTTTTTTTGCCCCTGCTGCATTCAGCCTCTCCAGCCAATGACTCAGTCGCTATTTGTATTCTCTTCCCACTTCTGTTCCTGCTTCTCTATAAAGTTTTGGTCAGTGGCAGCAGCTCTTGCTAATGTCTTGTGGCTGCTTCTCTCTGAGTTATTATTGGAGATGCCTACGAAATAACAGTGCTGCTCTTTAAGACACTACTGTACCACTGCAGAAAATATTTACCAAAGATGTGGTAAGCAGCTCTTTACTGGAGTGACTGGCGTCTGCTCTGAAGCAGACCAGACGCCAGTCACTTCAGCAAAGAGCTGCTGCAACAGAACAAATTGCCCAGGGCAGCAGATCTTGGGAAGGGAGAAAAGCCAGCAGCCCAGTCTGTCTGTCTTTGTGTTTTCTAAGGGAGAAAAATTATCTTTTTACAAGCCTGCCCTAGTTGGCTCTGACCAGCTCTTCCCAGAAAATACCGTCGTAAATAGAAGGGCAAACTATTGCATAAACGGACAGGTTGCCATTTATATCTGACCTTTCTCAGATCTGCTTTGATGTCTTCGTCAACCTATGCTTCCTTCTTGTCCAGCCCCACCGTGTTTTTAGCTCCTGCTTCTAGGAGAGCGCCACTGGACACAACAAACCTCAATTAAAATCCATTTTTGACATATACATATACTCCCTCTGCTCTCTGGACCAGCTCCAAATAGAATAAACCTTTTTTTTATCCTGCCCTCCCAGGGATCTTCCAGGTTTGTGTTTGCAAATTGTATGGGTAAATATGGATAGGGGTAGATTCTTTTTTTCTTAAAGACACTGGGCTTGGCATATTACGCAGTTTGTTGCTAGATCAGCATGGTGGCAGCATGCAGTGCTGGACTGTTTTTCTTACTCAGATAGACCCTTTCCAGCTCAAAAATGACAATTCACCGAAGCCAAGCCAAAAAAAAGTAAAGGGCAGTTTCAGAACTGGGTGTTATCTGCCTGGAAAAGGCTCCAGAAAGGCAGACTGTCTCCACAAGCTGCTGAATAAATGCTGATAAAAAGGACAAACTCCTGTGTGTTTGTTATGGGTGGTGTGGTTTTTAGATGTATCCTCTGGTGGACACGGGCGGTTGTAATTCCCTTCCTATTTGAACAGAGCATCTGTTTTATGTGATATTACTTGACTCCTATAGCCAGACCAGGATAGGAGGAGTTTAATGGCTGGCCCTGCTGTTCTGCCTGCAACCAGGAAAGTAAAGAATGAGGCTGAGGTAGATGCTAGGAGTTTCTATGGGCCTAGAAATCCCTGAAGTGCTCTCATGCAGACAGATGGCTGGACTCAGCACGTCCATCTCTCTCCTGCAGGAATCTTGGAGGCTGCACCACCCTTGGCCTGGCTGAACATCACTTCTCCTCCCCATCCACTTCTCCATCTCGCACTTGTATGTCCTCGTGCGCGTCCTGGGAGCCAGTCGCTGTGCTCACACTGCTGCGGGATCCATTGGAGGGTGGTCGCTCATAATTGACCACGAGGTAGGATGTCCTCCTGGATAAAGCACTAGATTAAGGCTCAGGAGTCAATGACTTTATTCTCTCTACCCACATGCCTCATTTTATTAGATCGCCTGTTCAAAAGGTCATAGAAAATCACTGTTGATGGCATCAGAAAAGACACAGAAAGGTTCGATAGCAGGTGGATCTTCCCCTGGATCAGCAGCTTCATTCCAGAGCACAGAGGAGTAATGACGCCTGTCATTCACTCCTGTGCCACACTGGTGGTCAGGAGATCCTGCAGCTGTCTAGTGAATCTGTGAAGTAGAGGTAAGGCCACAAGATCCTGGTGCTTTGAGGAATTGTAGCTTTGCTTTCCAACCCCCAAGAAGTCCTCAGAAACCCACGTTCGGATGAGCAGTGGCCTAACTCCCTCCATCTTCCCTACAGCACTCATTGGGTACGTACAGCAGTTTAGGAACTTCTGCCCTCGGTCATTCTGGACAGAAGCGCAGGGTCAGAGCAGTTTTGGGGCATGGCAGCTGGGGAGCCTCCTCAGAGGACAGTCCTGCCCCCACGGGCCATTTGGCCTCTCCTGGATGCTGACACCAGGGGCCAAACTGGAACTATATCAGCTCTGTTTCACTGAGCATCCAACCAACAAAACCAACTTGTAGCTACTGGGCACAGGACCGTTGAGCCCGCTGAAACCTGGGCGTGATATTTGCTGGCTGATACCAACCTCCTGAGCGAGCAGCAGTTCGCAGCAGTTCTTGGTCTGAATCCATGTGCTCAGCTGCGGAAAAATGGAAAAGAAAGGAATAGTTTCGGGCAGGGGCTCCCCAGCTGGTTGGTGCACATGGCTGTGGAGACCCAGGGCAGGTCCTGTGTCCCAGCACAGTCCTCGCCAGGTGGAAAAGGTTTCCAGTCCTGGACTTTCACATGAGCTCTGTTCCCTTCTTTAGCACAGATACTCCCCATTACCTTCAGCAAATTGCTTTCCCCTGGACCAGCAAAAGGTAACTAGATCTCTGTGTCCCACCGGACATCATGGGAGCTGGTCAGTGACATATGTCTCTGAGGGTCCTTCCCACTGCAAGCCCTCCGGATGAATACAAGGGGACGTTAACAGCAGTTCCTTGCCTCCCCAGAGTGTTGTAAAAAAAAAAATACAGCACGGGGGAAATTAACAGTGCTTGCATGGGATCAAGAGGGAGAGCGTAAGGAGGTGGTACAGAGAAACTCCAGAGGTTTGAGAGTTGGGTTTGATTAGGCAGTGGAACTGGCTGATAAATCAGATCTCGTTCAATTTGAGAATCTGCCTGGCTGGCCAGAGGACGGGCTTGCGCGGGAGATGGTGGCACACATTGCTGGTGCTGCCCACGCTCAGGAAATGTATTGGCTGCTGGAGGAGGAATAAAAGTTATTGACATGAAATTTGCTGAACCTCAGAAGAAGTTTGGCTTGGGTTTAGTTCAAGCCTAACGGCTTCTCCTTTTTCCTTGGCCAGTCTGCGACTGCCCGGTCGGACCTGCCGCACGCCTGAGACGCAGCCACGTGCAGGTGGCTGGCAAAAAGCCGGATGGGCTGCCGGCAGCGCACACTTGCCGATCACCTTCCCCATAATGCTGGCGAAGGGAAGCCTCGGCATGGTTTGTGGAGCTCTTCATCCTTTTCAATGTATGGGTAGCTCTGCTTTGCTGAGGTTATGCTGGATTTTTTAGAAGGTGTCTCTTTGAGGCTCCTCGGAGAGGAGTGGTCTTCTCGGCCGGGATTTTCAGCACTGTTGGCAAAGACAGGAGACGACGCTCCTCCTGCTTCATGTTTCACCGTGTGCCCTATGACTGACGCAAGAGCCAAGGTGCTCCTTTGGCTTGTTCTCTCATTGGAAAAATTGCAGTTTAGCCTAGAGGAAACAGAAGATGCAAATGGTTTGGAAATTGTAAGAGGTCTGTGTTCATTGCTGTGATATTTGCTGCTGTTTCTTCTCTGTGGATTGGATCCCATGGGAAGCTGCGCCCTGCAGCTCTTTCTGCTTCAGCATCCTTTGCCGTCACCAAGGCCAGCAGCGAGTGACTTCAGGCTGCGAAGCCACCGCCAGTCCAGCCCGGCCAGCTTCTCCCTGGGAGCGAGACGCACCTTCTGCAATACTCCCCGAAGTTTCTCTTTTCACTTCTCACTGCCTGGAACGTTTAATAATGAAACTTCATAGCAAGGATACATTTCTAACTGTTCTGTATTTTTCAAATGGAGAAAGCGCATGACTATTTATCTCTGGCTGAATGTGAAATGACACCACATGGCAGTGGGACTGAACAAGGTCGCTCCGGCCGTGTTCAGGGAGAGGGGCAGCTCGAGAGAGATGGAAATGCAGCTTTTATTAAGGGGGAAAAACCCTACCTTTCTCTGCTGCGGAGGCTGGCATTAGGTTTGGATGAAGGCAGCCTTTATGTCCCACAAAACCTGAGACACCAGTGCTTTCCTTGGATTGCAGCAGGACTTTACTGGGATAGCTGGAGTTTGTTTTTCTACAAAATGAAAGGAGCAGCACAGGGGATAATCCTGTCCTCATGGCACTGGCCTGACCTGTGGTTCAATCCCTGTTTGTCCTGATCCGAAACAGGGAACTGAACCTAATATCCCATATCTCAGATGGGTGCTCTCGTCTCCAGCGTTAAAGTCAGACTCTTTCTCCCTGAATAACTGCTTAATTATTTGTACAACTTGGTCCAGCTCCACCCAGGAGAGATTTAAAGAAATGGGGCTGCAATCACCCGTAGAGCCAGGTCTTCTCCTGGGATGCGAGAGTCCATGTCCCTGTTCCAAGCAAGGGGCCTCTCCTGGGGTGGGGACCACCATGGATGGGTGCCATCACCCATTGGTGACAACCTGTCGGGAGATGATTTTACCTCTGTGGGTTTGACTAGAAATCCAGGCTTGAGCGCAGACAACTTTTCCAAGCAGCACTTCATGGAAATCTGGTAGTTTGCTACCAAACAAAAGAAAAAAAAAAGTTTTGGTTTTGCCGAACTGACATTTTCTGACACAAGAAAACATGTTGTCAAAAAACTTCCCAGCCACTCTGCTGGGAATACGCTCTTTGCCATCAGTCCCCAAGGCTGGAACGCTGGGGTGTTGAAATGTTACTACAGCCCTGGAAACTGTGAGTCAGCTTGTCCCCACCCACAGCAGATACTCGTGGGAAGGGCCTTGAAAAGCCTGGAAACTCAGCAGCTCTTGCCTTGTGGAGTTTCCATTAACCCATTAACATTAATTTCAGGTCTGGTGAAATGTGGTACTTGGCAAATTTCTGTCAGATTTTGTCCCTTTTTCCCCCCATCCCCTTCCTGATTGTGATAAATTTTGGAGGATATTTAATTTCAACTCATCCCTAAGCCATTTGGCTGCTGTGGCCCCCAATCACCCCCCGAGCCCTGTGGGACTGGCTGGACCTGGGCAGTGAATGCAGCACCCACCGCAGTGCCACTGGATCCGGTTGGGATTTGGATGGGGTCACTGGATGGCAAAACTTTCATCCCACTTGGAAGAAAGGTGCCAGTGCAAACTTTACCAGTGCAAAACCCTCCCAGCTGTATCGCTGTGCTGGGATATAAATGCATTGACTTGGGCACCTCCTGGCAGGGAAGAGGGTCGTGCAGCGATGTCCCAGCTTCACCAGCAAAAGACGTGCGGCTGCTCTGCTCCCCGTGGGGATGCCGGCAAAAGTCGCATGGGCGCCTGCCGTCCCTGCCAGCAGCTGGGCAGCCTGTCTGCCCACACCGGCGGTGGCCGCGGGGCATTGTCACGCACCGCAGGGTTGCCCCAAGCGGGTCGGGGTCTGGGTGCGATGCTGCCGTGTGCACGCATGCTCTGTGCACAAGCCCTGCTGCAGTGGGACGTGCAAACCCACTTTTGGGGCGCGAGGTCGGCGGGACGTGAGCTGTGCTTCCCGCAGGCGAATCCACCGTGCTGAAGCTAAGCCCCGTTTTCAGAGCAGTTTGTGCAAACCACTGACCTCAGGCTATCTCAGAGCCATCTGCAAACTGCATTTATTGCCGACTGGAAAACACGTGAAGGTAGCAAATCCCAGGTCTTAACTCAGCGTACGGTGATATGAAACAACCCGTGCGTTCCCCTGAAGCATGGCCTCGCGTATGTCCCAGGAGTGGTGGCAAAGGGCGGCTACGACTTGAGCCCAGAGGAGCCCGGGTGGGCTTTGCCGTGGCTGCAGCCCGCCCGGGACGTGGCACGTGCCGAGGTGGTGGGGTGAGATCACATCCTCTGCATGAAGAGTTTCAAGATGCCCAGGTCTGGGAGCATGGAGTCCAGCGGTTGTGAAATTCTCCATACAGGAAAATTCTTCAGACTTTTTTTTTTTTTTTTTTAACTTTGGATTTATCAAAATGCCTTGTTCTGATTTTAGCTTTTTCCATTTTGAAGACTGTCCAAAGTCCTATCACAGTGTGTTACCACACAGAGTATAACATTTGCAAGAGTAAAATGAAAAGTCGGTTTGAACTGGAAAATCATGGCAATGTCATTAAAACAAAGGAAACGGGACATTCTGATGTTGTCAAAACTTTTTTTCTCTGGTTCCTTTCAAAATCAGCTTCCAGCAAAACCAGCCTGATTTTATGAGGCATTTTAGTTTTTGGCAGAGCCCCTGGCTCTGCCGCAGCAGTTTTGTCGTGGTTTCTCTGGCCGGGCTCGTGCGCTCTGTGCCCCCATTCCTGGGTGGTGAAACGGGTGTGCAGTGTGTCCCCCAGCCTTCACCGCCTCTCGGCATCGAGTCCACGGGGTCCCCGTCTCAACCCCATTTCCCAGACATTAAAATAGTCTACCATTTGGGCTGTTAAAACATTACTTAAATGGCAGTTATTAATATTGTGTTTTACCTCTGCATCTTTCTCTTTGACCAGAAATGTATGAAATACTAGAGAGAAAAAAAAAGCAGAAAATGATGAGATTATTTTTCCTTACTGAAAACCCTGAGCGTGGCGATCCATGCCCGCAGGTTTGGGCTCTGCCGATGCCTTTGACCGTGCTGGCATGGATGCAATGGCAGCTCTGGACCCTCTCCCCCCACCCCGGCTGCAGTATGGCTTTGGGAAGATGTTGGTGCCGGTGCCCTCCCGGCCACCCACGGTCCTCCTGGGCCCAAGAGGATTTGGCTTTATATAGTACCTGGGAGATCCATGTCAGATAAGACTGGCAGGTTTTCAAAAGCCTCTCTCCAGCTTTTGTGCCAAGACCTATAGGATGCGTTCCAGAGCATCTCCCAGGAATGTTTGTTATTATGACAGGCAAAAAAAAAAGGGAAGGGGGGGGGGGGGGGGGGGACGACGACGGACGGCAGTGAAAGAGCACATTGCTGTTAATTACTAGAAATCCTTTAATAACCAACATTACTATAAATTATATGTGCATTATGACAAGTACAATTGAGTGCTCTGTTTTTCTTGCCCACGTTAGAGCACAGAACAATGTACTCTTGTTGCAAGAGCTGAAATGGATGGCACTCTGGGTGAAATCAGGACTTCTCCATTGCATACCTGTGCCCGCAGAGATGGTCGGCCGCCCCGGGCCCCATGAAAGCTCCATTGTTCTTCGTGCCATATTGCACGCACCATGATTATAAAGTGTTGGATAAGCAGTAAGATGTTGCTTGCTGAAATAATAACCTATCCTTAGTTTAAACAGTGCTATATTTAAGATGTATATATATTTAAATGTTGGTAATTGCACATTTGTGACATAATTTGGATGACAGTTTGCAAAAACGATATTGGGAAAAAAAAGCATCAGCTGCATCTAGGGAGGTAAATCTTGGGGTCATGCAGGACAGATAGATCGATGCGGATTTTAAACAAGCGCTGGAACCTCTCTGGAGCAGCCTGGGGATGGGCAGGGATCCTGCCTGGGTTTGAGATCCAGGAAATCCCCATTTCTGCTTCCATGTCTGAAGCTGAACCTTTTTTGCAGCCCTTCCCTGCCTTTTAACTTGTCTTTATTCCCTGACGTGAAAAAAAGGCTAATAGCATTTTCCTACCACAGTGGGATGTTGGCCGACACTCGTAAATAACTCTAAAGCGTGACAGAGGTGTAAAAATGTCACTTGCTCTGCAGGTTGGTGAGAACACTGGGGTTTAGCATGGCCATCATGGGAGGTTATTTCCACACAAAGTGAGTCAGTACCCAAATAACATCATATGTTTTTACTCCCAGTTTGGTTTCTACGTAGGGAGGGAGCCCATCAGAGGAGGACAGCGCTGCACGGGACCATCAATCCCCCTATCTGCAGCAGTTCGGAAACCCAGTGGCAGAGGGAGCAGGTCCCTTACAGGATTCATATGATTTTTTACATTGCATTTTTAACAAGCCAACGGCAAAAAGGGCAGGTGAAAAGGAGCTTTGCCCGTGGTCCTACAGGTCAGTAGGGGCAGAAGTGACCCCAAAGTCAAAAGACCTGTTTACACGTTATACCTCTGTGGCACACGTGTATTGATTTTAAATGGAGTATTTTGGAATCCCTTACTTTAAGATGATGCACACAAATTAAGTTTGTTGTAAAAAAAATTGTACTAACTTAACCGAGTGTCTTTAACTTATGTTCTTAGGCGTATTAGCGCAGGTTTGGGGAAATGTGGGCGTAAGCCTTCAGTTATGGCAAGAGCTACCCAAAGATGCCAAGAGAAAAACTACGAACATTCAGGCTGTCTACCATCTGTTGGCTGAAATACTTTTATTGTTTTGATTTGGGGTTGTTTTGCCTTTTTTTTTTTTTTTTTTTTTCCTAGCCGGTCAACTGCTGGGAAATAAAATTGCCGAGATTTACTTTTGCTCATTAGGAACGTTCCCCAGGGGGTTCTCGGGCTGATCCTGCGGACAAAGCTCCTTCACTTTCTGCTCTCGGCCCCAGGTTCCCACCGACCCATACGAAGCCGCTGCCCACGGGCGAGGGGAAAGGCCCTTCGCCGGCCCGCGGAGCCGATGCGGCGGAGGCTGAGCGGACCCCCCCGCCGCCGCCGCCGCCGCCGCCACCGCCCGCGCCGCGGCGCTGCTCGGCGCCCGCCCGCCCGGCCGCCCTCCTCCGCGGGGCCGCGGCCGCGGCCGGGGCACGCCGCCCCCCGCCGGCAGCCGCTTCCCGCCGCCCTGGGCCCCCGCCGCGGCCGCGGCGGCGGCGGCGGCGGCGGCGGGCGCTAGGACCCGGCGCGGCGCGGAGCGCGGCGCCCGCGGAATGTCTTTCATTCACGGGCACGCCGCGCCGCGCTGGGGCGGGAGGGAGGGAAGGGGGGGGAGGAGGGGCGGGGCTGGCGCCACGTCCGGACCAATAGGCGGCGGCGCGGCCAGGCGTCACGCGGCGACGGGCCAATGGGCGCCCGCCGGGCCTGAACTTTTGCCACGGCGGACAAGTTGATACATCGCGGAGGTGTGTCCCGCCGCGGCGGCTCCGGCGGGGGGAGCGGCCTTAACCCCTGCGCCGCCGCCGCGCCGCTCTGACCTACTTTCCCCCGGGCGGCCGCGGCAGGGCGGGCCCCCCCACCCCCGCTCCCCTTCCCGGTGCCCGCGGGGCAGGCCACCACCACCCGCCCGCTGGAAGCGCGGGGTGGTGGCGGTGCGGGGCGGAAGGGGGCTCCCCCCGTTGCTGAGGGGCGGCAGCGGGTCGCGTGTCCCTTTAAGAGTTCGGAAACTTGAGCCGGTGTTTGCGCAACACTCGGTGCCGCGCGGAGCCGCCAAAGTGTCTAGACTGGCACATGATGGGCGGCAGCCAATCGCGCCGCCGCTCGCGAGGGGCCCTGCGTGCGCGCCCCAGCCACACAAAAGCCAGCGAGGGCGGGCGGGCGCGAGCGAGCGCGGAGGCGGCGGCGGCGGCGGCCCCGGCAGCGGCGGCAGCAGCAGCAGCGGCAGCGGCAGCAGCGGCGGCGGTAGGCGCCGCGCGCAGGGGAGCGCGAGGACCCGCCGGCCGCGGGAGCGGACCGCGCTGCGCCCCCGACCGCGGGACCTGCGGCCGCGCCTCTGGGATACGTACAACTCACGTGCTGACACCGGCCTTCGCTCTGGGTTCTGCTGTTGGTTTTTTGATTTTTCCTCTTTTTAATTTTTGACTTTTTTTTTTTTTTTTTTTTTTTTGCTTACGGGGGGGTTTGCCTTTTGTTTTGTTTTCTCTTGGGGTTGGTGTTTTTTGGTTTTCGTTTTTTTTTGACTATTTTTGGCCGAAGGCAATCGGTATCTCCGAGCGCGGACCCGGCGCCGCTTCCCCGCCGGGCGGCACCCCCGCGCCGGGGCACTCCCCTCCACCCCGGCCGCCCCCCCCCCGTTGTATGGTGGAGCCGCCGAGGGGCGCAGCCGAGCGCTGCCCCGGCCTCTCCCCGGCCCCGTCCCGCACCCCCGCCGGCCGCTCCCCGCCTGGCCCCGCGTTGGCAGCCGATGTAGGGCACGGCGCGGCGCGCCCGAGCCCCAGCGCCGCCACGGGAGCGGCCCCGCACCTCCGCGGGCGTCGGCGCAGCCCCCGCGGCGCCGTCTATGCCCGCGCCGCGCTCCCTCCCCGCCGCCTCCCCCATGGTGCGGCCCCGCCGCGGGCCGTCGGCGTGTTCGCTGGGCAGGGCCGCGGGGAAACCGCCGCGCCGGGTGCTGCGGGCAGCCTGCGAGGGCGGCGGGTCTGAGATGAGATAAAAGCCGGCGGCGGAGCGAGGAGCCCCGCGGAGGGGCCGGGGGGGGGGGGGGGGGCGGGGAGGGTGGCGGCGGCGGCGAAGAGCGACGCGACCCCCGGCCGCCCGCCTGTCGTATGTTCAGGTCCAAACGCTCAGGGCTGGTGCGGCGACTTTGGAGGAGCCGCGTCATTCCGGACAGGGACGGCGGAGATGGGAGCGCCAGGAGCGGCCACGACCTCGGAGCCACCGGTAGCTTTAAAATCCCGGAGAAAAACCCTTCGGCGGAGATCCGCGCGGTAGCGCGCAGCCTGCTGCGGGAGGCGGAGGAGCGGCGCGGCGGGGCGGCGGGCGAGGCGGCGCCCGGCGGGGACCCCATGGCGGAGCGGCGAGGGGCCCGGCTCCGCGTCCCGCCGCGGCGGGAGGGCGCCGAGGGGACGAGCCCGCGGCGGGCTCAGGAGAGCGACGGCCGGACGGTGACCTGCTGCCTCTTCAAGGAGCGGGAGCCGGGCGGCCCTCAGCCCGACCCCCCCGCCGCCGCGTCTGCCGCCGCCGCCGCCGCAGGCGTCCTCCTGCCCGGCCCCGACGGCGCGGCCGACGGCGGCTCCCCGGAGCGGCGGGGCCGGGAGACGCGGTCGCGGCTGCTGCTGCTGGAGCAGGAGCTGAAGGCCGTCACCTACTCGCTGCTGAAGCGGCTGAAGGAACGCTCGCTGGACAGCCTGCTGGAGGCGGTGGAGTCCCGCGGGGGCATGCCCAGCGGCTGCGTGCTGGTGGCCCGCACCGAGGTGCGCCTGGGGGGCCAGGCGGCTCCCCCCCACCTCCTCCTGGGCAAACTCTTCCGTTGGCCCGACCTGCAGCACCCCGCCGAGCTGAAGCCCCTCTGCGAGTGCCAGAGCTTCGGCGTCGCCGACGGACCCACCGTCTGCTGCAACCCCTACCACTTCAGCCGCCTCTGTGGGCCAGGTGAGGAGCGGCGGCGGGGGGACGACGACGACGACGGTGTTGGGGTCGGCGTCCTTCCGCCCCTCCTCCGTTTGGGGGTTCGGGGCTTCTGGCCCCTTACTTGAACCCTCCTGGGCAGCCCTGCCCCGGCCCCGCGCAGCGGCGGGGATGCGCGGCCGGGATACGCCCGGCCCGGGGTCCCCCGGGGCTGGCATCGCCCACCCCCCAGCCGACAGCGGTTCCCAGTTGTGCTTCAAAAGCCCATTCTCTTTTTTTTTTTTTTTTTTTTTTTTTCCCCCCCTCTTCCCCCCCGCCCCCTTCCCGCGGAGGTTCCCCTGCTATTTAGGTGCTGAAGGGGCGATAATACGCAGTTTGCATACTGCTGGCGCCAGCCTGGCTCGCTGTTGATCGGGGAGCCGGGCAATTACCGCCGCCGGCTTAAAGCCGCAGGGCCCCGCCGGGCGCACCGGGACGGCGGCCGGGAGGGGGCCGCGGGGGATGCCCTGGCCACGAGAGAACCACGAACCCGCGTGGAAGGGGTGGGGGAGCCGGGGCTCGTGCATTCCTCGGAGTTTTCTTATTTCTAACCGTGGGTAGAGGGGTCCCGGAGGACACCAGCCTCCTGCTGACGGTCCCTTTCTTGGCAACAGCTTTGAGATTTATTTTTTTATATTATTATTTATTTTGCAATCCGGGATCCTGCCTTGCTTTGCAACACTTGTTTGAAAGAAACTGTGCTGGGCATGGTACCCCAGAAGATCACTAGAGGCTGGAAGGAGCATTTTTTGCTTCAGTTGGGGGTAGATGTGCATATGTAGGAACGGTGCATTGATTTTTAGAAACGGGCAAAGTTTCCCAGGTGCTTTCCTGCAGCGGCAGTAGTTTTCCCAGCGCTGTGCAGAGAGTAGGAGAGAACAGAGTTTTTATGGAATGGCTCCTATCATTTTGATAGTGGGTGTCTGTGCCAGGGCCCCACTTGCTCCAACCAGGTGCTGGCAGCCCGCGGAAGGCCTGATGTCCTTTTCTGCAAGTGTTTGCATGGTTCCCTGCAGAGACCGTCCCTGTTTGTGTTTGTCACCCGTTTTACTGAGGAGTGACGTAGCTGAGCGGTGTGAGAACCTCACACTGCGGTGCTTTGAAGAAGTCCCCTGGGGCAGCAGGTCTGGCTCTAGCATGGGACCAGCCCGCTGTGCACTGCGTGGGTCGGCCGTTACGTCCAGATTGGGACATTGGCTCCATTATTTTTCCTTTGAGGCTCTTAGGTGCCCTGTGAGAAGAGCATCTTGCTGCTGGGCAGCTTGCTCCGTTAGGGGGGGGGATGAGGAGCCTTTCCTGAGGAGCAAGAAATGACCACAGGCTATCCTAGAGCCATCACACGGGGGGTGCTGAGTTTTTTGATGAAATAGCCCAAGCTGAGCTGCAGTTGTTGGGCTGAGTGCCTTGGTTTTGGATCCCTTGGAGAACTGAGGAGCACACCCACCCTTGCTTCAGTGGTCTGGGGCCAGTGTGATGCCATGGACTTTCCAGGACAATTTCTCACTGAAGTCAGAGTCTGCTCGGTGCTGGTGCCGTGATAGAGCCCAGCTGGCTGCACGCTCCTCAGTTTTAGCAAGTTACAATTCTAGAAAAAAAAATCACTGCCATAATTCAGAAGAAAAATACCCTCTAGCCAATGGAAGAAGTCGATGGTAGGACCTTCTTCAGCTTTTTGTATGGCCTTGACTCTTAGAAGCACAGCAAGAGCCAGTTAGATGACCTGATTCAGCAAAGCACTTCTAAGGACTTGCTTAACTTGAAGTGCATGGTTGCTGATGTGCTGCTGCTTAAAGCTGAGCATGTGCTTGGGAGCTTTGCCTGGATCGAGGTCGGCAGGAGAGGCTGAGCACTGCTGCGGGGTCACGGGATGCTTGTTGGAATGGACCAAAGTTACTTTGGTGGCTCGTTGGCTGAAGCCAGCCTGGCCCCTGCTGTCAGGCATCCTGTGCCAAGAAAGGAGTGACTTTTTGTGGCCTGACACCCTTTTTCAGTCATAATGTAGTATTTGGGGAGCTTTTGTCAAGTCTGTGTGTGTGTTTGAGCCTTGGTTGTCTTCGGTGCAGATGATGAAAGCATTGTTCTTTGGGAGCAATGTGCCATCTTGTGTGCTTTGGGTCAGGGGCGCCCAGGCAGGAATGCAAGGCAGGAGTGTAGGGGAGAACAGCAGCGTTTTTTTGGTAGTAAAGCCCATTTAGAAAGGTCAAGGTGGAACTCCCCATTCTTCAAAGATTTGGAAAACTCTTGGTCTTGAGTTGCTTCCAAGTGGGTTTTCTTCCAGTGGATGTTTGTAACCTTGGAGGAGTTCCTACCCCGAAACAGAAAGTGTGAGGGTTTCGTTGATAAACCGAACACGGCACTAACATAAAGTTTTGTTTTTCCAGAGTCTCCACCACCTCCCTACTCTCGGCTGTCTCCTAATGATGAGCAAAAGCCACTGGGTATGTGTTTTCTCTCTTTTGATCTCCCGGCAGCTCTTTCATGGTGTAGTCCTGGTGTTGGTTCTAAGACATCCCTACGTGGCACGTCAGGC
Source organism: Astur gentilis (assembly GCF_929443795.1). Classification (NCBI taxonomy): domain Eukaryota; kingdom Metazoa; phylum Chordata; class Aves; order Accipitriformes; family Accipitridae; genus Astur; species Astur gentilis. Next base: position 24,082,602 of record NC_064889.1, read on the forward strand.
AAAAGCCAACAAGTTGGGATTTTATGGCTGCTCATTATTTCTGAGCAAGCATCAGCTGAAGGGTTTTAAGAAGTAAATGGATGTCAGTTTATCATACCAAATTATGGTGTAGACACATGCATATTTTCCAAAATAATATGAAGCGCTATTTTTAATGAAGGCATAATGAAAGGTTACCAGACGTCATGTGTTGTCTGTGTGTGTAATCTGCGGGATGACGGAGCGGAGGGGGAGTGGGAGCTCCTGGGTGCCATTTCCATAAAACCCTGTCTGCGCTGCGCCACAGAGGAACTGGCTATTACCCTTCCTCTGCTTATTAAAATGAGATGTAAACTCTTAGAAACTTGGCGCTGTATAATTGCGGAATGGCGTTTCACTTTTCCTGATGAATTATAAAAGCTTTTTTTTAAAAAAAAAAAAAAGCTGGGGAAAGCAGCTTGGGTGGGTAGGCTGGGCACGAAGCGAAGGCTGCTAGAGAGCCTGGCACAACGCAGCCTTGGAGCCTGGTCCTGCATGGTGCACACTGGCTTGGAGATGTTTTGAATTGGCATCGCTGCATCCTGACTGACCTTTCTCAGTGCCCGCTTCTTGCTCAAGTAAATGGGAAGCAAAGACACGGGAGGTAAGGGAGGAATCCCACATCCCTCTTGGTTTCTTGCCGGGATCGGTGCAGCTGTGGCTGCGTCTGGAGCATGGGATTTCTCCCTTCGTCCTGTAGTGGGTGGCTCTGATTTGCGGAGGGGGTAATGACTGAGGCAAGCTGCTTTCGCTCCCCATCGGGCAGGGACAGGGCGGAGACAGGCAGGGTTTGCCAGGGTGATAGATAGGAGCGGAATGGTGCGCCTGTCCCACCCAGCCCCGGGGAAGGTGGGAGCTGCCCCGTGCCAAAGGTGAGTCCCTGCCCTGCCAGGCTTGGGAGCTGCCTGTGAACAGCCGCTCAGCTGGTGTGTGCACGCTGGCTGGAGGCACCGGCTCCTTCATCACCACAGCCGGGCTGTGGCACAGGGCAGTGACCAGAGCGTCCCGCAAAGCAAAATTTGCTGGTCGTTGAGTGGTTTGGTTATTTTTTTTCTTCCTTTTTTTTTTTTTTTTTTTTTTTTTGTTAGGTGTGGAGGCACAAAAAAGGAGTAGTCCCTCCGTGCACTCCCCCTTCCAAGTTAATTCCCTTTAGAAACTGCTTGTGCTGCAGGGAGAGATGATAGCGAGTGACATGTGACTTTATTAAAACAACAGCCAGGGATTGAAATTTGCTTCATTGGCTTGTTTGATTGGAAAAATAATAGTTAATCTGTGAGCAAACAGTTGAGCACTTAATTAGAGGGGTGTAAGCAAGAGAGAATAACAAAGACTCTTAACTTGTTAAAACAAAGTTTCCTTTGCTTCAGCAAAGAGGAAGGAAGGAAGGAAGCAAGAATAAACAGCTTCAAGAATTTTAATGGTGATAATTAAGTATAGTAACTACGAGTTGTTTAGAGGCTTAATGTAACTTTATCCAGTAAGCACCAAGTTCCTACTTGTTTGATCAACTTAACTGCAGTTATTTTTGTGGTTGAAGCAATTCAAACCTTGCATTTGCATGGTAGAGGTACAAAGTTAAGCGTTGCTTTCTGGCCCAGTGGAGGGAGAGTTTCTCTCGGGGAGGTGACGGGAAGCTGAAGAGCTATGGGTGCTCACGTAGCGCTTGCAAACGCAGGAGGACTAAAAGCGTTGTTGTTGTTTGTTTTTCCCCCTCCCCCCAGATCTATCAGATTCCACGTTGTCTTACACTGAAACAGAGGCTACAAACTCACCCAACGTCACGCCCGGAGACTTCTCAGGTTGGCAGATGTTTGCGCCTTCCCGCACGCGTGGTCTGCGCCGGGGAGCTCGTGGCTGGGGCAGGACAGCAGGAGGAGACGGGGGGTTGCGGTACTTGCTGTTGGTTCATATTCTTGGTGTGAAAAAAAGGAAAGAAAGAACAGCTATTGGGGTTGATTGTTCAGAGGCGTCTGCGCTCCGCGTGTCGTGATAAGATGCTGTTTCTGGGGTGAGTGTGCTGCGGCAAGCAGGGACGTTTGGGAGGTGGCCATGGGGCTGCACATGTCCCCTGTGGGAGCCACCTAGACCTCGTCCGAGCCCTGGGGTCGTGGGCTGGCGTGGGGCTGGCCTGTATGCCGTCACCATTTGCGTGGCAGGAGCAGTGGGACCATTTCAAACAATGCTGCTTTGCGGTGGTTCTTGCTGAGTCCATCCAGCTTGCGTTACCTGTTGGGTCCTGGCCCTGCAGTGCAAACCCTGCTTTTGTGAGCAGGGCTCCCAGCTACGATGCCATTGAAGCTCCCGAACAAAGCTTTGCTTAATTAGGTCCTGGTTTTTGCTCTGCCCCACCCCAGCAAGCTTTCATTCATTTAATGGTGCTCTGTAAGGCCCCGGGGTGGTTTTACCTGCAAGCAGGCAGAGAGAGAGTTGGGGCTTTCATTTGCTTGGCGCTGGGCTCTGGCTGCGGTGATGGTTTCCCGTCCTTCCCCTCTGGTTTCCCGTCTCAGCCTGGGGGCTGGCTGCATGGAGGGAAGGAGGGACCTGTCTGTAGGACCAGGTTTAATTTCTGTGTCAGAAATGACCAGGTTTGAGACCATGGTCTGAGAGCTACGATGAAGACGGACAAACCTTCGTCCCGGTGAAGCCCCACGTGCCTCCTTCAGCGGTTGGGGTGGGCTTCGCGGTGGCGTGGGACCTGGGCACTTCGGTGCCGGGTTGCTGAGCACATGGACGGGGCTTGCTGCTCTCTCTGGGGGGGATGCTGTAGGTCAGCAGTGGTGGAGGAGACCCTTGGGGTACTGGTCTGTTAGCCACGGCTTTTCTTTTCTCGTTTATGGCCGGTTTGGTGAGACCTGTGACTTCCTTGGGATGTTTAAGCCGATCCTGACTCTGCAGCGCTTTAAAGTGCATTTAAACAGCACGGCACCGCAGCGTCGTGGCATGGTGGCACATTTCCCTCCGGGGATTTTCCCTTCTCCTTCTCCTTTAAGGTTCTCCTACTGTGGTTGGTTTTGCCGCGGTGCTGCCGCGTGCCGAATCCAGCGGGCCGGCCTGCCTTGCTTTTGTTGTGCTGCCAAGTGTCCATAGCAGGGGAACAATTGATAGCCAGGAGTTGGATTGTTCAGGGTTGTGCTATAATAAATATGTGTTTGCAATTCCTAACAAACATTCCTCGGGCTGGATACACATCCGTAAAGCTCCCCATGCCCATGGTTTTTATTGTAACTTGATAATTGCCATTAATTATAGCAGCCGAGTTTGAAAACCGGGGTTCCTAAGGATGTAATGGTTTAGCTTCTCTCACAGCAGAGTCCTTTATGGGACATCTGGTGGATTTTCTGGAATAGAAGAGAGATTTTAACTTTTACTTGAACAATATAATGCTAACACGTGACTGAGATTGTACTGAAATCGGATACCTCCTCTCCCCCTGTGTAGTTTCCAATAGTGTAACTTTTAATAAGAGTCTGGGGCTGCGTGATTTATTTCTCCCCAGTGCTCGTGATTGCTGAAAGAGGATAAGAGCGTCACTGAAGTTAACCCATACTTGTCATCATGGGGAAGTAAAGGGGGAAAAAACCACTTAGACTCTAGTCTCTCTGCCATATTTCAGTTTGTTTATTCTCTGTTTCAACTTATTTAATAGGTCTGCTTGAAACGCAGGCCTGTGTAAATGATACACAAAGCACGTGGTCTTCCCTGCCTTTTCTTGTGTGTACCGAAGGAACTCAATGTGCATTTAACTCCCGTTCCAAAAATAAGTACGTTTTGGATCTAGCATCAAGCCACTACTATTTATTGCTTCAGCTTTGATCATCAAAAAGGCTTTTCCTACTAAAACCACAAAATTCAATTTTGGATAACAAAGAGAACCATTCTTCTACTGTTATTCGTTTACTTGATCAACTTCTAAACAGGAAGTTTTAGCATGAAGTCAAAAGATCATCCCTGTCGTCTGTATAAATTTTTTAAAAAAACAATAATGCCTGTTTTTGAGTAGACCTTTTCATGGCTATAATACCACTCTTAAAAATAGGAAAAAGTTTTCAACGAACTAGGAGGTTTACTATAAAATTCAGAGTAACAGTCAGTGTTAACTAGAAGCACAAGTTGTGAATAGTTGTGCGGATGTGACCTGTGTCAGGAGCTGGACTGATGGATGATACCCCAGAGTCCTGTTCATCTGAGGTTCAAAGCGTTTGGGTCATGAAATGAAGCTGTCTGTCCAAGGATCAGTGTCCAGCCACAGCATTTCCCTCGGATTGGGGGTGCTCCTGATTTCTCAGTGAGGTACAGTGGCTTTGGAAGGTCTGGGTTGATGGGAAAAGGCGCTTGGAGGTGTTTGATCCCAAAGTTTCCATCTTCTGAGCTCAAGCAGTGTCACATTCAGGCTTGCGGGAATACGAAGAGGGCCTCCATCTTTTCCTCATTGTATTTCTGCAGCCATGCACACCTGGGGAGCAGAGGTGAAGAAAACCGGCTGCTTTGGGAGTTGGATTTTGATGAGACGCTTCCCCTGGCTGGGGTCGTGCCCATCCCCTGGGTGTCGTCAGAGCCTTGGCCAGTGTTGGCGTCCCTGCAGCTCCCCCGGCTGGACCTGGGGAAATACCAGGGAAAGGGCAAAATCCAGCAAGGCAGAAACAAAAGCTCAGCCCTGTGACTCATAATTGGTGGAACATTTGTAGTAATTTTTTTTTTCCCTTCCCCTCATACTTGGCTCCTCTACTGCATGCCAAGAAGCTGCTGTACCCGTTAGACTTGCCAGGCTGCTGCTGCGGGAACTGGTTCAGTACAGTGGGGATGTGCTGGAGCAGATGATGTGGGCCACGGGCTTTGGGATTCCCTGCCTTCCCCTAAATGCCACGGGGCTATCCCTCACCTTCCCTGTGAAGGACCCTCTCTTAAAAACCATGAAATAGCCCTGCTTCTTGGCACTCCACTTGCACAGCACGCTGTGTCGGTTTGTCTTGCTGGCTAAAAAAGCCCCATGAATTTCTACGAGTAGCAACCAGAGTTCATGAGTGGTGGCATTAAATTCTGGAGGGCTTAAGGACCGTGCAGGAGGGGAAGGGTTGAGCACAGGTAGGAGGGCAAAAGGTGGAGCAGCCTCCCGTAGGTCTCCATGCTGACTTGACCATCACTTGTGGCCACTGCAGGTCTGGAGCAGCTTGTCCATCCTCTTAGAGAGTGCAGAAACGTCAGGGCATCGGTTTTCTTTGGAAAATTAATAAATTATTATCCTTATTAATAAATAAGCATGAGTCATTAGCTGTAGGAGCAGACAGGTGGTGACGGGTGCAACTCACAGCCACCTTGCAACAAAGTCCCCAGCTGCCGTGCGGAGGTCCTGCGCCGGCTGCGTGTCTCCATTGAAGATAGTTAACGAAGACTATGCCTGCAGCAGTCAGTGCCAAGCTCTTACGATAGCTATTTTTCCTCAAAATGAGCCACTCATCACTAGAGCCTGTCTCATGTGTCCCTACATGCCTGCTCATTACTCCTTGCTTAATCGGGAGTTATACCAGTGTTTGCGCAGAAAATCTCATTGTTCGTATGGAAATGCCTTTGTGAACCGATGTTGCCCGCGAGGCTCGAGCCCTGTGTGTGGCAGGGTTTTCCAGAGAGAAAGGGCTCCTTGCCAAGAGTGGGTGTCTGTGTCCAACCCCTTTAGTTCTGCAGCATGCCGGGGGACTGCATCCTGCATCTGGTTGTTGGGACAGGGACCAGCCGAGCCGGTGCCTGGAGTTCGGGGATGCTCAGCACCGGGTGTGTTCAGATAGGAGAAATGAGGGTGGCTGGGTGCTCAGTAGTGCTCCTGAGCAGAGAGAGGAGGAGAAATAACAGCTACCGGGGAGAAGTGAGAGCTGGGAGTGGAGGAGAAGGGCAGGAGGAGAGTGGGGATGGCAGGGGCTGGTGAGAGGGGTTGCACCAGCAGCAAGAAGCCACGGAAGATGCTGCTTTAGATTTTTCCAAAATCACTAATATTTTTTTCTAGACTTTGAAATCAGTTAACTTCCTGTGTGCTAACAAGTTTCAGCTCTGGTAGCTAGGAACGCACATCCGAAAGAAGAAATTGTGAGTTGGTGGCTTGCTGGAGGAGTGATAATTCCTTTCTGCACTGCGAAGTGATGGGGAGCTGTACCCAAAAGTGGAAGCACACGAGTGAGTCTGCTTAGAGCAGCTCTGCCAAAGTCTAGTTGATGACGGACTCTGTGTAGAGATGAGCTCTGCTCAGTGACATCCTTTGTGTTATACCCTCCCAAGTTGGTGGAGGATAACTGTGAATTAGTGGAGAGAGGAGAAACAAAGAGAGACTGAATGGGCTGGAGCTTACTTAAGTAAGCTTTTTTTCAAGGCCTGGGAAGGTGGAGAAGTTGCTTGCAGGACAATGGGGGGACTGGGGGTGTTGGTATTGGGGAACAGGGTCCCTGTACTCCTAAAGGGAAGGAGGAAGGCAGGAGCATGCCCATCCATCCCAGCTGATGACTCAGTCCTGCTGAAGCGATGCCACGGCTCCAAAGTGAGAGCCGGAGGGTTTTTTCTGCTTCCAGCAATATTTAGGATGAACTTAAGGAAGCATATTTTAAAACCCACTGAATGGAGAAAGTGAACGTCTCTCTTCCTCTCCCCCCAGAAATAACAGACTGCAAGGATTTATGCTAACAAGGAAATTTATGAAGATCCTGTGTGTTAGGAGTAGGAAAAGAAAAAAAAAAAGCCTATTAAATATGTAAGGCGGATATGCGTGGAAACTGGGCAAACATTGCCCTTTCCAGATTGGGGGAGAAATTGTGAAATTACCTGTTAATAGGGGAAAAAAAAAAAGATATTTTTCTCATTAATCGGGCAGGAATTTCTTCTGGGGATGAACTGTTGGTTTTACAACTTTCTCATGATTGCCTCTGGCTTCAGCATGTCTCAGTGCCAGGCTCCCACTGCAGCCCTGGGCATGGGTGCCAGCTCGAGATGGCAGTGCCGTGGGCTGGGGGCTGCAGGTTGGGTCTGACCCAGCAGCATCGTGGAGCCTTTTTGTCCTTTCTTCCCCCTGTCCTATTGCAGAAACATAAATCCACTTTAAAGAAAAAAAAAAAAAAAAGGCAGAGCATATCTGTGCATCCAGTTTTAATCACAGACAGATGTTTATTTGGGCCAGTAATGGTTTTGGTTTCCTTTTTCTTTCATATTTAACTTCAAGTTAGCTGGCGTGTCTAACCCTGCGCAGTCTATAACAATCAGGGTTTGGCTAAAAACTTCTCTTGTCGGAGGAGTGAGCCTGTTGCCAAGAGCTACTTCTTTGATGCAAAAAAATACATCCTGGAGGTGCTTTGTCAGATGTTTTTATATTAAACATTTTTCCTCCATAGTTTTAGTTTGCCAACGGGAAATAAAGTGCATCTATTTTCCAATGTGCTTCAGAGAGGAATTTTTTGCTCGGTGTGAAGGTTTGCCCCACGTGACTGTGGTCGGCCGTGAATGTTGGAATCCCCATCGGAGAGCATGACTGTGCAGCAGCATCCTTCCCGATGGTTGGGAGAACTTCAAAACAATAGCCTACCTCTTTGCTTTGGGTTTGTTCACGTGCAGCTTCTGGCCCTGCCTGGGGTTGACGTCAAAGGCAACTTTGCAAACTACAGGGTGAATCGCAGAATTAATCCCTGAAAGGGAAGATAGAGAAGCTCTCAGAGATGGCATCCCCAGGCTTTCAGCACCTGTCCCTTTCAGAGAGATGGAGGTGTGCTGTTTTATTCTACAACAAATGTCTTCCTGGGTTGATGGTAAATTCACTGGAGCCTGTAAGGTTTACAGGAGGGCTGCAGGGTTTTTTGCATTACGTTTATGCTTGCCACGGTGGGTGGCTCAGGTGGCAGCTCCTGGAGTTTAAATGGTTTTTTTTGTGTTTTTTTTCTTTGGAGCAGAAGGGAAAGGGAAGGGATCATTGATTCTGCAGCTGGGTGACCTCCTCGTTGCGTCCAAAGCCTGTTGATGGCAGTGCTTCATCCACGCAGAGAGTACTCCATTTGGGTTGTTAATATGCAGCTGAAGATGTTGTCCAGAGCATTGAGACTGAGCAAATAGACCTTACTTAGCAATTGAAGAAAAAGCACCTTAGGTCAAGCTGGGGAAGATACTCCCTGCACACGGTTGTTTCTCCATTAAAACCCTGCAGGGCAACTGATGTTGAGCCACCAAACCCAACAGCAGTAGCATTGAGGCCTGCAGGCACTTGCTCTTGTAGAGCTTGTGGATGACCATGCTTTGGTGACGATACACGTTCATGTTGCTGCCTGTACCCAGCGTGCCATCTGGAGAGCAGGAGGGGTGCCAGTGACCCCATCCGTGCAGAGCATGGGCCTCTGGAAGGAGGATGAAATTTCGGCAGTGGCCATGCAGCTGTAGAAGGGTTTCTAAAGCAAGCGATGCCTGTTGGTAAAAAATATCCTGTGGGTTATGAGTTTGCAATGCAAGCCTTTTGGTCTCGAAATTAATTTGGAGCTGAGCCAGGTTATTAACGTGGGGAGGGGAAATTAATTTTGTGAAGGGTGAGGAACCCCTGGGGAATTTGCTGGAGATGGGAAAAGAGATGGTTTGTCCTGAAGGTCTCTTGAGGAGGGAAATAAAGGTTGTTCTGAGGCTTTGCATCCCATGCAGTGAGAGAGCATCATTACCAGCCTCCAAAAATACTGTCTTCCAGGAGGGAAGGTATCTTCTGGACTGGGAGATGGAGAAATGTCCCTTTGTTATTAGCTGCACAAGTGCTTTGTGAGAGCAATGCCGTTCTCCAGCGCATTGATGGTGCTCAGCAGGGAGGACAGGAGGGAGCTCCCACAGCATCCTGCGTTCAACCAGGGCTACTGTGTCCCAGGGACCTGCCTGTGCTGAGGAGCTTCTTTAGTTGAGGCAGCTCTGGTGATGTTCTTCATCTGAACTGATGAAACAGTGGTGGACTCCCTTCTTCCCCTGTGTTTTTCCCTGCCAGGAGCCAGAAAGTCAGTGATTTTCCCAGGGTAGATGGGGCAGCTGTTGCAGACCTGTGAATCGAGCCGAAATTTCCCCCGTCACCATCCATTGCTTGAGTTGCTTCATGTGCAAGAACATCTTTCATCTTGGATTATTGTGATGGCTGATAGTACTGCTTTAAACCCTCCAACACAGGCAGCACTTAGAAAAATATGGACAGTCAGAGCTGTCCCTAGTCCAGAAGGAGGGGGAAAAAAAAAAAAGGGCAAAACTAGCTGCCAGAGCCTTAGGATCATCTGTTGGAGTAACAACACAGGCTGCCTGGTGCACAAGGGGTGGAAGAAGGTTGGTCTTATCAATATTTGGCCCCATGCCTAATGCAGGGATTAAAGCTACTTTGCAGATGATACCTCTGCACTTGTGCGTGTACACACAGCTCCCCAGCTCTGAAGGAGAATTTGCTGTGATGAAGCCAGGCGGGGTGATGCCCTGAAATGAATGTACCACAGGCAGAATTTGCGGAGCACCGTTTCCTTGTAGGTGATACACTGAATTCATCAGTACGTTTCTGCAGAGAAGGAGAGTTGCTCTTTCTTTCCCTCTCTTTACCTGGAACTGGGATGGCTTTTCGCAGCTAGCCTGGATGTTTTCAGCCTAGTTCTTGGAGTAAGTACAACACCCAGATAAAATATGTTTTTGTCTGTGGTTCATTGAGTAGTTACGATGTTTGGCCTTGAATCACAGAATAATCACATCCCTCACTTCTCCAAGCACCTAAGCATCACACTTAAAAAAAGAAACATCAGGAAGTAAGCAAGTTACTTAAAAGTAAATTAGTTTAATCTTTGTAGCCAAAACATTACATTCTTGCACCCTATTAGGAGCTGGATATGGCTTTCTAGGTAGTAAAAGTTCTTTTGATGTAACTCCGGTTGTCTTTTAAACATTGCATATCTGATGGCACGTCTTTGTTTGAACTTTACTTTTTTTCTGTGCCTGTGTTTTGCTTTTTAAACAGATTTGCTGAATACGGGACACAGTGTATTTATGACCTTTGAAAACGTTGAATGTTTTGAAGGAGGAATTTTGGCTTCTTATAGGGACCTTTAGAGAGAGGCTTGTATTCACAGTTACAGTAATAGATTTTTTTTTGTGGCGCTTTGATGAGTGAGAGGTGTTTATAGGCTTGATTCATAACTGAGTTGCTAAGGTTTTCCACGGAAATAACTTATTAAATCTGTGGCGCTCACCGAAACGATTGAAGTCTGTAGATTTGCTATTCATCAAAGGCACCTCCTTTACCGGACTCCAATACCTAACTCAGCATTTTACCTCTGGAGGATGCTCAGACCCGAAAGGGCTGTGCGGTGTGGGAGCTTGAGATGTGTTTTAGTAAGAAATACTAAAAAAAAAAAAATCCCAAGACAAACTGGAAAGGAGGAGGAAGGGAAAAAAAAAAAAGCTTCAGGAAAAACATCCCCTGTCGTTCGGAGCTGTTGATGGTTAAACCTGGCTTTCTGGAACACTGCTTATTTGTGTGGATTTTACTTTGCTGCTCGACAGCCGAAAAGTACATCCCTTTACTGCTGCTGGCCAGGCTGCTGCAGGCTTTGAAGTGCCTCGAGCCCCTGGAACCACAGGTTCAATTTACTGGCAAAGGAGACTCAGCTCTTTGTCCTTCCAAAGTGCTTGGGATTGGAGGGGATTAGGCACATGGCTGCTGTGATTCCCAATCCCACCGAGCGCTGCCATGTGTCCTGCTATGCTGTGGGCTCCAGGAGGGAGGAGAGGAGCATGCTGCCTCTCTGTCTTGTGTGGGGATCGAGGTGTTCGGTGGTGATTGAGGATGAGGAGGGGTGTTGGCTCATCGAGGTCCTGCCTTGCTCATGGGGTGTCAGGTTTGGATGGTGCTTGTCTCAGCAGCGGGCTGCACTCACTCTCCTGCCTGTTTTATGCCTTTCCTTTGGTTGATTCTCCCAGAAAGTGGGTGTTTAGCCTGGAAAAAAGCATTGCTACAGGGGCTTAGCACTTGGAGATGTTGATGAGAAGTTGTGCAATGCACCCCCAGCACTGGGGTCCGGGCTTTGGATGCTGAGAACTGTTGAATTTTTGTTTGGGTTTTTCTTTGGTAAGAACAAAAATATTTCGCATGGAAATGCCTGTCTTGGCTGACCTCTTCCAGAGTTGCTAAACACTGACTTGTAATGGCCTTTGCAGCTCCTGGGGCTGGAGCAGGGATTAAACGGTCTCCAGCGTTGAAGCGCTGGAGCGTGTTGCTGCCCCGCTGCCCTCTTCCTGGAGGTGCTTTTCCTTTGGTGAGAAGCCGAGCATCGCTTTGGTTCATCATCCCCAGCTTCGGATATGGGAAAATACTAGCAACATCAGAGGATATAAATACAATTAAAACCAAAGTCCTGTTCCTGCCCGAGCATCTGTTTAATCAGCCTTTTTTCAGCTGTTTCAAGACAAGCAGGTTATGCCGGTGGTTTGCTTCAACACCCCCATTGCTGGTGTGCAGGGCACTGGGGTTGAGCCTGTATTGGGGTTCAAGTTCTGTCTCATGTTGGATGGCAGCACAGGGAGGCTGAGCCGTGGCCACTGCTGAGCTGCATCCATCCAGCATTGTGTCCAGGGTACACAGTAATGCCATCCCACAGTGGTGATGGCGCAGTGCTCCGGGATGCAGCTGGCTGCTCTCAGCCCAGCCAGCCACCCTGAAATAACACAGTGCAGAGGTCCAGCCACAATCTGGACTCCTTCTTTGGCTGGTGGTAAACATACCCCTTCTTTTTTTTTTTTCCTTCTTTCTTTCTGTTTTTTAATGTATAAGAATTAACTCTGATGACCAGACCTGAATTCCCTCATACAATACAACCTGTTCCTACCTCTCCACGGGGATGCAAACTTTGGCTGGGAACAGACAGGCTGCGATGCTTCTCCATGCACTCGGCATTTTGTATTTCGGGTTATAAAAGCCCATGTACAAAACCTGCCAAAAAGTCAAATTCCCAACAGAGCAAGAGAGAGGGATCAGTAGAGAAATTGTTTTTTTCTTCACAGCGGTTTTCTGTTCCTGGGGGAGCAGGAGGCCTTTCCTGATGGTACAAGGGCCCCTTGCAGCGGAGCCCACGTGGTCCTGCCCTGCAGCATTCCCAGCCCTCCCCATCCTGCTCCAAGTGTGGTTCCCAGGGCAAACCCTGGACCAAAGCCCTCCTTCTCTCCCCGAATGGCAATTCATGCAAGTGCCCTCGTGTCACATTTGCTCTCCCAGCTGGACGCCGATGCTCAGCTGGACCTATTGCAGCTTGGCTGTCTCCCTGCCTCGGGTTTGAAGAGCTGGTTGCTGCCCTCCCCTTCCTCTACCTGTGTTCAGGTTTTATGGGTTTAGAGATGTTCCTCTTCCTCGGTGCTCTTTCAGCAGCTGAGGAGGATCAGGCTGCCCTTTCCTCGCGTTGGCTGTGTTTTAGAGGCCAGAGGAGGACTTGGAGGCTTCACCCTGCTGGGGGAGTATCTTGATGCAAGGCGAACCATGCCAGGGATACCTGGGCTTTATTTCTTGCAGCAGCAGCACTGCAGAAGGGTTTGAGACACAACTGTGTCAGTTTTATCTATGTATTCCATTAGCAGGAGTGAAACGTGCCAGCAGAAAGGCGATTTTTCAGCTCTTTCCATTTATTAAGGTTTCATTTGCTAAGATTTTTCCATTCAAGGAGCCAAAGAATGTTAGACTTAAAAAAATGCCAACTACTTTATGCTTTTTCACACATAGTGATGCAAACCGCTGTTGTCTATTTAATAAAGAAAAAAAGCATTGACTGAGCGGTTTGCAAAAAAGGCTGCATGGTGGCGTAGCATTTGGGTGTCTCCTTGATGGGTGGTGATAACACTGTGTTGTCTTTAGATTTATTCCACCTGTCTCCGGAGGCTTCTGGAGGGATGGATGTGCTATTAAGATCACATCACTTTTCTTTCCTTTATTTCTTTTCTTTTTTTTTTTCTGGCTGTTACAAAGCACAGCCTGTGCTGGGGGCGAGTGCCGGGTGCTGTGCTCAGACAACGGTCTGTTTGTGAGATCCCGTGCCAACAACATGCAAGTTTGTCCACTTGGAATAGTGAGGCAGTTGATTTGTCTCCCCCCACGGAGAGGCAGTGGGATCTCGGAGCATCCTTGCCTGTCCTGTCCCGCACAGGTGACAGGGAAGGCAAACTCGAACAGTGGTGGCTGGGAACTCCCCTGGCTCTGCTTTCCCTCACTTCTGAATAAATGACATTGGTGTTGCTGGTCCGACGTGATGCCTTTGAGAGCACCATTGCATGTTCCCCTGAGCTCTGTAGCACACACCATCATTGTGCCCGGAACTCTTCCTGTGGCTTTTATATTTTTTGCTCTTTGAGGTATATGAAAATGAGCTGTACGGTTTTTTTTGTTCTTCCCCATTCTTCTTAAGATCCAGAGAAGCCATGGCATAACCCAACTTTTTGCAAAAAGGGAACAGTGGAATTACACTGAGAGTAGCCCCTTGCCTTGTGCTCAGTGCTGCAGTTTTCTTTAGGGTCCAACACTTGGAAGAGGGAAACAAATGTGTAGGGAAAGGTCTTTACACTAATAAAGTCTAAGCAATAAGCAAAGTGTATGGGAAGTGCCATACTAAAGTGTTAAAGAGGCTTTGAACTATCACACAGACATAAGTGATGCTGGGGGAGGTGACACTGCATGGGCTTGTTCCTGTAGCATCTTCCTTCTGGGCTTGACTTGGCTGGTGGTGCTCTCAGCTTGTGTCCAGGGGCCTGTCTCGGTGCTAAGGGCGCGTGTGTTGCCTTGTATAGTCTCTATGTTGGGGTTTTTGATGGAGTAAAACTGTTGTGGCCCTTCTGTTATTGCAGGGTGTATCACTTAGGATGTCCTTGCCTATCCAAAAAGAGGAGCTCTCGTCCATGCCTGTGTTGAGATCAGTGAGCAAAGCTGTGGCATGTCTTTCAGCTAATAGTCACTGGTACTTATAAAAAGCTCAGGCTCCAAGATTAAATCTGGTTGGTTTTGTCTAGTGCAACCACTTGGTGCATCCAGCTGTGGAGAGAGAGAGCAGATGTGAAAATGGGCAGTTTAATGTCTCGGACCCAAACCATCCCTATAAAATGTGTCTGCAGCTGCCATTGAAGTCTCGAGCTGTTTCTGCCACGGGGTTGATAATGGTAAAACTGAGTCCATGAGGTTTTGATTTTGGCCTATTCAAAACTAGCGAACTCTTTCTAATAAGATTTTATGAAGCCCTGAAAACAAGATGCCGTAGTTTTGAGGGTGGCGTAGACGCCTGGGCTAGGTTGCAGGAGCAGCCCTTCGCGGGGAGGCCAGGGCTTGTTTTTCCCCAAGTGTCTCAGGAATTGCTTTCTGAGAACTGCAAAAAACCCAACTGAACAAAAAAAACCAACAAAACTTTATGAATCAACTAGGAAGCCAGTAAAAATTAGTAGTAACAAGCTCATTTCAATAGAAATGGGTTTGCTGCTTTGCCGTCTGCCAACCATTTATGAGACTGGCTGGGTGCCGGCGAGCAGGGTCCAGCACGCTGCATCCTTCCACCCTCCTGCTGCTGGAAATAATTTGTGACTTAAAAAAAATAAATAACAGTATTGTGGAGCTTGTTTTATGGTTGGGGCCTGAGCTGGGCAAGGGTGACAGCTCTAGCTAGCTCTGGAGTTTGCAAAACGTGGTTGGGGGCTTTCTCCTCCATCTCAAGTGGGTTCTCTGCTGGGTTTCTGCAGTGCAGGTGAGGGCACTGGATAAGTGTTGCATCCATGGCACATTCAGTCTGCTCACTGGATCCAGTGTGAGGGGAAGAGCTGGGTTGGGGTGGCTGTGCTGATGCAGGGGTGTTCGTTGGATGCTATTAGGTGCCATGTGTTGAGTAGCTCAACAGCACTTGGCAGAAGCCTTACCTGGGGCTTTGACATTGATGCCCCAGACATGTCTGCTCGTGTCATGTTTTCTGCCCTTTTTGTTCAGTGCTCCAGTGGGGAGTCTAGGAAAAGCCTGCATGCAAGGAAGTGAATAGGTCGGTCAGTCCAAATTATGGCTATAACTAACTCACTGACCTGCTGCAATCTATAACCGTCAATGGCGATTGATTAACATGGTATGAATGAGCCCATCAGATCCTTGTGGTGGGACAGCTGATGTGCATCGGTATCTTCCAGTGCGGAGCCATGGCCTCTGGGGAGGTGGCATTTCCTACAGGCCAACGTGAAGTGATTCAGGCAGCTGCTGAGGGGACCGAGCCACAGGGCTGCTCCGATTCTGGGTCCCCACCACAGGATGGGACCGGTCTGGCTCTTACTCCATCACTCAGTCCCCATCCTCCTAGTTCAGCCAAAGCTGTCCGTGTCCCTGTGGTGTGAGCTCCTGTCCTCACAGGATGGGGTGGTCATGGGATGAGGGGTGGGCAAGAGGGAATTCTCAGGCTATTTCGTGTCCCTCAATGAGCTGGTGATGCACTACGTGCTTTGCTTCTCGAGCCCAAGTCTCCGGTGGGGACATCTGTCCCCAGCAAAACCCAAAGTTGTTTCCTAGTGAGCCTGGTGATGGCTTGTTTGCGGGACCAGACCCCAGAGCAAGCTTTCTGATTTGGTCCTTCTTTAAATATTGTGGGAGGTTCCTAGTGTGGGAATCCATCCGACTTTTCCATTTGCACTGGGCTTTATTTCAACGCTTGCGCAGAGAGATGGTCTGTGCTGAAAGCTGGTGTCGGTGCTGCCCATCAGCAAAGCCTCTGTCCACCCCTGGCAGGCGCGCAGGCGTCCATCTGACGCCGTGCCAAGCGTTGGGGGGGGCGGGGGGGTGCTGTTTGCACCCCATTGGCGTCACGTTGCATCTGTCTTCGCTGAACCCAGCTGATTTATAGCCAGCCTTGAAAGATTTATGGCTGTCTCCTGGAAAAAGGGAGCGAACCAGTTTCTGGGATGCCACGGGACGCTCTGCTAAAGCCACTCACGTGTGACTGTGGAAACTTCCACCCAGAGGAGAGCAAGGAAATTCCTTTGTGAGTACACAGTAAGGTAAAGATCCTATGTGCATGGTGTGTTGCTCTTCCCCCCATTGTTGAGCTATTTTAATGAAAGGGAAATGTCAGCAAAAGTATGTTTTTTTGAAAAAAAAAAAAAAAAAAGTCACTCGCACATCACTGGGTTTAGAGTAGGAGCGCTCTGGGCAGCTTCTTCGCTGCTGAAACAAGAAAATTTGAGTAGGTTTTTTATTTCCAGGTAATTAAAGCCACGTATTTTGAAATATCCATGGTCTTTTCCATGTCGAATCATCAATATGGACCTCTAGAGCTGGATTTAATTCAGCTGTGCTTGAAAGGGTTGGTCATTTGAGACTTTTAACATTAAAGATCTTTGCAAATCAGTTTTGCTCTTGCCATGTTGAATTTGTTTGTGTAAAAAACCTCGGTGGATTTGGTATGTGTCCGTCTTTGAAGGGCTTTGCTTCAAAGGCTGCTTGCACTTGGTATTTTATATGCTGAGCTCCGCTGTCCATGAAGCTCCGCTGCTTCATGGGGAAGCATCAGCTAATGACTTTGTTAAAACGTGCAGGAAGGAAAAGCTGAGCATAGCTTTTTGAAGCCATCAAGGAAACTGGATGCCCAGGGCTCATTCCTGATAGGAAACCCGTGCCGGAGCTCTGTTAGGGACTCGCATGTGCTGGTGTACAATCCACCCCCCCATTCTGTAATGCACACATGAGGGTGAACTTAAGCTTTCCCATGCACTGGCTGCACGGAAGCAAGCAAATACATATATGTATGTAGATGCATCAGAGGGCATAACTGACTTTTTAATTATCCTAAACGAAGCTTGCGTGCAAAATCAGGCATGCAGAACTGGGGCAGGTTGGTGTTTGGGGCTGGGGAGATGGGCATTTCAGCGCTGGGCAGTTTGGAGGGGTCACTGGTAGCTTGCTTTGCTGCGGCTTTTGCTGCAGCCACCAGGCTCACCTCCTCCCAGGGCTTTGCATGGTTGCAGTCACCTTGGGTTTGGTCTCTGTGGTTGATATAGTCCTAAAAGCGGTTCCCTGCCCGCCCCTTTCCTGCTTGCTTTGGCTGCAGACGAAAGGAGCCCGCGGGTGACCTGTGTGCGTTTGGAGATTTAGGGGCAGTTGGTCCCAGAAAATTGAACTGAGATTGCAGTCGGAAGCCAGCCGCAAGAGATGCGGTCAGACCGTAGCTATTATTTTAAAAAAGGTAAACAGTAATAATAATATTGCAAAGTTTCCCAATTCTTGGCTTGAAATCTTTTTTTTCCAAAAGTAATTTAATCTCGAAAGCAAAAATGCGAGAACCTGTCTAACATGGTGGTGTTTTGCATGTTTGGATCAGATCTGTCACCAAACAGGTTTTGTTCATGGTGAGGCAGGAAGCTCTTTCCCATCCAGCCCGACGTATGCGTGCACATCCCAGCATGCTGCAAATTTTAATTGTTCATTTTAAAATACATGAAGAGCAGAAAAAAGAAAAAAAAAAAGTGCTAGTGGAAGGGCCGTTGCCTCCCAAATTATTGGACTGCTGAAGAGAGTTGCTTTCAGAGTCTCACACAAAACGGATGAAGGTTTATGTGAGCAGAGAGCGCATTGTCCACATTAAATGCAGAGGCTTCATTCCCGGTGGGCTGCCTTATCTCACCGACGGGAAGGGGCTGCTCTGGCTGGATGTATGCGATACGATCAATCAGGGTTTAAATGAGGACAAACTAACCAACACCAGAACGTTTCTGAGAGCCAGAAGATAATCCCAGATCAGCCATGGCTGGAATCACTGCCGCTCCATCGCTGCCTTGCAGAAAACGTTTGTTTCTCTCCTCTCCCCCCTTTTCTCCCTCTCATTGAGATTTCTACACAATATTATTTTAATCCTGATACTCTCGCCCCTCCTTTTCCCTCTCCCCTTCCCTGCAGGCTCTCTTCCCCCCATGCAGGCTGCGAGAGGCACACAATGAGAAACAGCTGGCTCGCAAAGCGAATTTCCCCTCGGAGGCAGGAGCAAGCTGCGCGGAGGGGCCGGGCAAGGGCGAAGCTGGCACCGCATGCTGCCGGGGTGTGCTCAGCCCCTGCTTCTCCCTGCTGCCTGGCTCTCCCTCAGGCTCCAAAGTGCTTTTTCTCCTGGCTCTGTCCTCTTTGAAACACACGGTGGTTTTACGCCTGGTGTTTTGGGCTGGCTTCTGAGCCATCCCATGTCGGAGCATCGCCTGGGTGCCCATTGCGGGTGGTGCGGAGGGAGGACTGGGATGCAGGATGTGCCACACGGCTTTCCGGCTCGCTGCTGTGGCTCGGCCGCTTTCAGCCATCGCAGCACAAGCTTGCTTTGATTAGATGTTTGCTAAGACACGGCGCTTACTTGTTTCTCAAGCTCTTCTGCGGGTCGGGCTGGCTCGCTGCAGATCCCTGGGTTTGAGTGCTTGCGGCGTGTTGAGCACGGGAAGCCTCCGCTGGGATTTTGAGCTGTGTTTTCCACCCTGTTCAAACACCCGGGAAGGTCTTAGGCATTCAGAGGGTGCTTCCAAGGCAGGCAAGCAAGTTGAGGGTTTAATGGCAAGTGAAATTGGTTAAAGCATGAACAACTTGCACCCGTCTCCTTCATTAAGTACCAGAATGCCTGCTCACATTCATCCTTCGGTGTCCAGTTGGTGCAGGCATCACAAACTGGAAGACTGGGAGTTGTGGCTAAAACATACATCAGGATTAAATTCTTGGCTTGGGCTCCTCACCAAGGCAGAGATCTCAGCCGGCTTGCCCAAGGTCGAGCCCTGTGTTGGCAAAGAGAGCTACAAACAGGAGTAGGGGTGGTTTGTTGCCCTAACAGAGGGAAAGAGCCTTTCTCCAGTGCCTGGATGAGTGCATTCACCTGAAGGAAACAGCATGGGCTTATCTTAGAGCTTTTATCACATATCTTTCCTTTAAAGTTGCATTTAGTGCTTGTGTTGTGAATAAGCTGAAATGCTGTGTAAGGTGTGTAACATGCAGGCAGCAGAAATGGTTTTCCAAAGTGGTGTACCTTTATCTCATCTTAACTGACAGTACAGGGGTGGGACTGCATCTCCTCAGTGTGATCCTCAGATGCCACCGCTGTGAGTGGTGCGGAGTCGTACACAACTGGAGACCTTTGTGGTCTCCAAACTGACCTGAATTGGTGCTACAAAGGCAACAGTGAGTGTCAAACACAGATGCACTCCCAGACTTGGAAGTGTCAGGTCACCCTGATACCTTGAATTATTTTCCTCTGGTGCAGACTGTGATGCAGGGAGAAATTCTCAACAATTCAACATTTCAGAGCTTCAGAAACACCATTTTTCCTGCTAGCTTGACCTAGCAGCTCTCTGCAAAAGGGGTGATGAGAAAATGCTTGCCTGTGTGTGCCAGGATGCCTGCGTGACCCTTGGAGTGCTCTGGCCATCACTCCCTTCCCAAGGTACCATCCAGCCTGGTGGTGTTCCTACAGCAAGGGGGGAAAATCAAGGCTGGGTTTTTAGAAATACATTGACTCGAGTGCTCCCAGAGCGGTGCCTCTCTGTTTTGAGTAAGGTTGTGGGTGTTTATTTGAGGGAAGAGCTGCTCAGCCAAACATCCTGCTTTTAAACTTGACTTTGCAGCAGTCGGAAAGATGCCTGCAGCTATATTTGTGTGCAGCCTCTGACTGCCGCTGTTACCAGCGCTTGTCTCTGGGCACGGATGGGATTTGCAGCAAGGGCTTAGGAACGGGCTGCCATCCTTTTGGGGTTTCTGCAGCATTAAAAGCTGTGATTGCCTTGTCTTTGCACTGTAGAAGTGCTGGCTGTTGTAGCACATGTCCATCAAGATGTCCAATGCCAGGCGGGCAGCTGGGTGTCTCGCAGGGCTCTGAAAATCCCACCCCTTCCCGAAGGAGGGTGTTTGAGCCCTGAGTTTTGAGACAAAATAAAAGGCAGTGGGACCTGCCAAGTTTTGTGGCCGGGGGAGATCTTGGTTTTGGGTCAAAACTGCTGTGGGTTTTTTCCCCTTGTTTCAATCCCAGACGCAGCCCTGCCAGAAACTTGGCTCAGCTTCACCAGCAGAATTAGGAATGTATTTATGTTTTGGGGAAACCTGAAACCAGGTGACTTTGGCCGAGGCCGGGCTCTCACCGGGGAAGGTGCGTGGGGCTGTGCACTGCTCGCCCCATCCTCTAGCGCATCTCCGCACCGTGAAGAGGAGTGGAACAAGGATGCGCATAAGGGAGAGTGTAAGCAAGACTTAATTTTGTAGATGTCTTTCTTAGCAACAGGGCTAAAAGGGAATCGGTGGTCTGGCTTTTACATTGCACATGAGAGGATACCCTTTTTCTGCTGATGCAGAGACCCTTTTGGGGCTGAGATGGGTCTCTGTTCAGCAGCAGCCCGTGTTTGGCCGTCACGGGGACCTTGAAGCTGCAAGAGAAGTTAGTGGCAGCTCTTATTTTTAAAAATTGATTCTGAGATAAGGGATGCATGAATACGAGTTGTAACTTCACCATCTCCTGCACACCATAGCATTGTGCTTTTTCAGCCCCTGGCTCCTCTAAATAGCCTATTTAATCTTACATTGGCCACTTGGATTTTTGCAAAGCTGGAGCATGCGGATTGTAGCTGTAAAAGACCATTGGGATACGTCGTTTACCTTCTTGAAGGCATGGGAATGTGCTTTGTTTGTAGCAACACTGAAAATACTGAAGACATCCTTTAGTTACATAGGTGTAGCTAAATGCCACCAATTACACATCAATTTTGTGTCTGCAGGTAGAAGGATCCCCTGATGTATTTATATTTACAGTCCATTTCCAGCTGAATTTCATATCCAGAGTAATCTAGGAGGATGACACATCACTCATAAGATTTTAATTCTCTTAGTGAGATACTGCTTTGGCGTGTAATTAAAGAGCTGATAATTTGGGGGGTCATTTCGATGCTGCCTGGGTAGCAGTCGTCACATTTAGTCTTGCATTAACACAAATGTCCATGTCTGAGCTGTTCTTCTAGATACTTAACTGCAGTCAACAAGGAGAAAAAGCTACTTGTAGGGCACAATTCATCTTCTCTGTGTGGGAGAAGTCTAAATGTCAGGTGAATTGTGACCCAAAAGTGCTTATTTTTTATCATTCTCTGCTGGGGAGTGTAGCTGTGAAGGTCTGGGCTTGCTCGCATGGACCCAGGATGCCTTGATTTATCCTCGTGTCAGCTGAGCCACTGGAGGGGATTTGGGTGGTTGCGAGGCATATGAAAGAAAAAAATAATCTATTTTTAAAAGAGGGAAATGTGCTGCGCTAGCCACTGAAACGAACAGCAAAGTTCTCTGCCACTTCAACTAGCGCTGGACTATCTCCATTGTTTAATAGCGGCTGGGAGCATGATGTCATGGACAGAAAATAGCGCCTGTTGTTATCAGAGTAAAAGTTTAATTTCTTGTAATTTTTTCCTGGGCTGCCGCCCCTTCCAGCCTTCCCCGCGGAACCTGCAAGCAGATCTCCAGCCCCTTCCTGATTGTTTTTCCAGCTCCATTACACAACGCGCGTTTGTTTGGTTTTGCAAATTGGTCATGAGCAGTGTCAATAGCTGGAGATACACAGAAAGGGGAATGGACTTTATTTGGGTTTTAGGGCCTTCTAAATGAATAGTGCCAAAATAAATACAGAGTTTTATACTGGGACATGCTAACTAAACAGCCCTGCGATCTCGTGGGGAGAGGTTCAGTGGAGTACAGCGGGGATGAAACCATCAGGGTACCCTGAGCGTTGAGCGGGACTCGGGATTCATGAAGACTAATGTCCCCTTGGGTCTGGGTTGTTGTTTTTTTTCTTTAATGATGGATTTACAAGGAAGTAAGAACATAAGGGCTGGTAACAGCATGCTGGGTGACTTAGCCCGCTTGCCTTCTGGCTTTGGAAACCACATTATGTTTATCAAGCTCTGTCTTAAAAGAAATTCAGATTTCCATTCCTCTGCGACTGCTGCATTGCCCTGTGATAAAAACCTTTCCAGCATTTCTACTCTAAATTGACGCATGGCAAGTTTAATCCCCTTTTATTCTGGATCTCTTTGTAGTTACTTGTTCCTTTAAGCTTTTTAGCATAGGCGGGGAGGGGGCAGGTTAGAGCTTCATTGCATCGCAGGGCTTGAGTGCTGTGCTTCGTGGGTGCATAAGTTGTACCTTCTCAACAAACTCAAGGACTTTAGACGGGCATCTCAATGAATGAGACGCCCCAGGTCTGCGTGGTCTGAGCATGGCTCCATAGTCACATAGGCATTTTAAAGCTTTCCCAGCATCTCACATGACAGTGGCAGCAAGGCACTGGTTTCTTCGCCATGGCTGTCGTCTGCAAGCATTAAAATGACCTTGGTGAGATGCTGTCACTGAGGAGCAGGCAATGGCCAAAATAACCTGTGGCCGGACCCTTCCATTGGATACAATTGCGTCATTAGAAGAAAGAATCACACTCAAAGTTTAAGCTTATTGGAGCTGTTTCATGGTGCTGATGGCAGAGCTGTACTCTGTTTGGATGAGTAAGGCTGACTTCATCACTGACGGCAGACTGGAACGGCCTGAGCATTTCTAAAAAGGACAATTTGAACGCCCAGGCCAACTTGTACTCTGAGTTACAGCTGTCTAAATACAACCACGGTGAAGTCAGTTGAGTTACTTTGAATTTCTGGTCAATATTTGGAGCAGAACCTGGCCGTCCCCACGTGCAGTGTGGAAGAATTTATTTGTAAGAAAAAGAGGAAAATATGATGGTGGTTGGAGAATAAATGGGGGTTGGAGAATGAGAGTCAGGCTACCCTGCTCATCATGAATTTTTACTGTACTGCAAGAGCTCTCCCTTTAGAAAACGGGTTGCCTAAGTAGCCATGGTTGCTTGCTGAGGGCACTGGGTTATGACAATAAATAAAAGTGAACAGCGCTTCTAGAAATGCGAGGAATGTGAAAATGTTTAAATGATTTAGTATGAGAAAACTTTATTTAAACATTTAATCGAAGAGCGCACTTTCATCTTTAAAACATCGGTGTTTGAACTCCTATCCAAGTTTTTTCTGGACTTTCTATGCACTTCATCATATACAACAGAAAGCTGTGCTTTGCAAAGTGAATAAACTTCCAGTTCCCTGTTTCCATTTGTTGTTGTTGTTGCCTCAAACACACCTAAATTACAGTAAAGAAGCAGTTCCGGGGAAAAACTGCTAAACATGTTATTTCCTGCATTAGTAAGAAGATCTGCACTTAGTTGAAGAATCCAAGCTGGGAAAGACTGTGTCTAAGCAAATCTCATAAAACTGCATGGCTTTTCATACGGAAACCACCCTGAATACAGATGTGTCAGTCAGCCCAACATCTTTTTTTTCTAGTGCAAGAGAATATTCACCTCTGAGAAGTGCATCTCTCCAAACAGCACCCACGAGAGCAGCTGCGGTGGATGGTTGGCCCTGGTTTGGTTGCAGTCATCTGTACCAGTGAGGGGTGCAGAGGTTGGCTGTAACAAATTGGGCTGTTTCAAACCTGCCACATGGCACTAAAAAAAAAATAATTTAATTCTTGAAATGGATGCGTATTAGTGGATGATTTTGGATTTACATATTTTTTGCCGGTATGACATTAAATCTGATGCTGCATTTCAAAGAGAAAGATCTCAGGACTTCTGTACATAATGCCATCCTCTACGCGTAACCGTAAATAGATTTTTTTTAAAAAAAAAAATGCGACACTGGAGTTGCACTTATTGCAATGACTCGTTGTACATAACCATGCTCCATTTTGGGGTGAATGAAGGGAATCAGCTTAGTAATTATTTCCGTAAAATTGTGACCTTAGGGCCCCTTGGGTCCAGCATTAGCATTAGAAATGTCCCTGTTTGTGTTCTTAAAACTGTCTAAGCATGTGCTGCTGTGATGGCCTGCCGTGCTCTGATGGGGAGATTTATGCTTCCTAAGTACATTGTAAAAGTTTTATAAAGTAGCTTAAATATTTACACAATAAGCATTTAAGGAAACAGTTATATCTCTAAAGGAGCTGCTTGCTGATCCTTTGGGTCCATCAGACCATGGACATGGGGGGTTTTTAACTGTCTGACCTCCAGGAATTTCTTTTTTTCACCTAATTGTTTTTAAGCAGGCAAACAAATGGAAACTCGTACACAGGAACCTATAAATAATGTTAATGACCTGGCTTGTATCCTCAAAAGCCAGGAAATTTAGGAACATGACGGCGAGCTGGCCCTTCGCTCGTGGAAAAGTGTAGCTGGGAGGAGATGGTGGCAAGGACAGCACAGGTCCTGGGGGTGACGTGTGTCCCCAAAGAGGGAGGCATGATGGTCACAGCCACCCAGCCCTGGCAGCAGGCACCTTGCTGGAGGTGCGGCAACTGCACGTGCAAGATCTCATGTCCGCGCGGGGTTTGGTTTAGGACTTGCAGCCTTGGGGGCTCCTGTTGTGACATTTGGGGGTTCAGGTGGCGTGGACGTTGTTGGTTTGTAGGTGGCTGGTTTGACACGGATGCTTTTTCTGACGTGTGGGATGTCCAAGATGCAGGCAGTCATTGCACGGTGGGAGGTTGAGCATCTCCAGCACTTTCACCCTGCCCTTGCAATTACTCTGATTATCCAGTCCTGCACCCCTACAACATCCCGCTCGCTGCTGGGTGCTGAGATGGCTCGTGCCGTGTGGCTGGACATGACTTGGGGTGAGCTTTGGTGGCAAGCAGGGGTTTGCCTGCTTTGCCTTGCACTTGCCCCAGGACAACCACCTTTCTTTTGCTCCCAAATTTGATTTTTCAAGGCTCCAGCAATGCTGTATCTCTAGTGTGCCTACGAGGTGCCCGTGCAGCTTTTACTTCTTGCTTCATCTGGCACAGGGCTGTGAGACTGCCTGGTTTTCAGCCTTGGGAGATGCTCAATCCTCCTCTAAGAAAGTGCAGCCGATGGTGGCAGTGAGCTGGGCAGCCCTTGCCTTCATGGACATGTTCAGGAAGGTGTGAGGGTCCGGTCAGGGGTCCTTCGTTTGGTCTGCTTCAAGGAAAGCAGCCCATACCCCTTGGGGCAGCCATTCCCTTTCATTTAGGGCTGGCACGGGATGGGTGCCCCTGGGATGGCAATTGGTGAAAACCTTACTGAGCAGGGAGCAGCAGGGTGGGTGCTTGCCTGCTCTCCTCCCTGCTGGCACCCACCGCCCCTTTCTTTGCACTTCCTGAGGTGCAGAGGGTTTTTTGTTTCTTGGGTCTTTTTTTCCTCCCGCTCGCACGGCAAACGGATGTTTAGATCAGAAAGGAAATAGGATCGCTATTTTCTCGGCTCCTCATGAAGCAAACAGCCCTTCAAAATAACTCCGGTGTCATTAAGTGCCAGGAAAAATAGCGAAGCCAAAACGTTGTAAGCAAATAATTGGTCTTTTTGTTAAAGGTCTCCTCTTCATCTCCCGAGTTCGCATATTGGAACAGTTGTTTTTAGGTTTTGTTCTGAGGTTTTGCAATTATTTTCAAAGCAAACAGATTCAGCATGTGCTAGATGAGAGGATTTTACTGATCCCAGACTGCTGCTGCCAGGTGATTTCCCTGGGACAGCAGAGCTTTTGGGTGGGAAATTGTAATTCCTGTAATTCTGGAGCTAATATATTTGGACCCCAAGCACCCAGTGCTGGGTGTTACCCTGGAGGAGGTGGCCCCAGAGCACAGTGCCCTCCAGGGTGTCCCCAAAGCAGGAGCCCTCCCCGAAGCCAGGCAGCCCCTGTCCCCTGCGGGGACAGCTCCTGCAGAGGCTTTTGGCCGGTGCTGTGGGAAGAGCCCAGCCGCCCCACACAGCCCAGCCTAGCCCATCTGAGTCACCCCAGGCAGGAAAGGCGCTCCGCAGGTTTGGAAAACTGGCTGGAAGGGCAGGCGATACCCTGCCTGCTCCCTGCCTGCCCCTGTCGATGCCGGGGGCGGCCGCACCTCCAGGCTGAGGTCAGCCCTCAGACTCTGGGGCCGGGGCTGGTGTTGCACCCTGGGTTTGCAGACATGCTGCCACGACCCCCCTAAAACACCGGTCCCAAAGGAAAAACCTCAAAAGCAACTCCCTGCAGGTGAGCACCACTGTCCTGCTCAGTTGCAGGACACACGTCCCATCCCTTCAGGGACTTCTTTGAGAGCCTCAAGCGAGGAGCCCGACTGCTGCCCCCCGTCCCTCCCCGCGGCACCCAGACCCACACGGGATGGGGTGGGTGCCACCAGCCCTTGCCCAGGCGCCAGCCCCTGGCTGGCTCCTGGTTTTGTGTGGCAGAGCAGGACGCGTTTAAAATGTAGAAAGTGATGAAGTGTCACCTGGACTGTGCTGTTTCTCAGACCCACAGCCATCAAATCCCACCTTTTGGCTGCTCGGCCTCCAGGCAAAGTGCTCGTTCGATGCTGGCTTGGGACTGAAAGGCTGCAGACCCACGGGGGTGTCCCCGAGCCCACTTGGCTCTGAGGGCTCCACGGACCTTGTCACCCATCACCCTTCACCACCATGCAGGCGTCTGGGTGCTCCCGTGGTGGAAAATCCTGGATTTTGCAGGTTTGGTGGGTTCGATATGGAGGATGCGGGGCTGGAAGCAAGTCCCGCTCCCTCTTCATCTCCCTGGGGAAGAGCTCATTAGCGTAATGACTGCAGACACTGTGGTGCACTGAGGTGGGGAACAGGGGGAACAGGTACTTTTTTAAAAAACTTTATTTTATTTTTTTCATTTGGAAACACAGCCTCTTGCAGTCATGCTGTCACAGTTAAAATAAGGTTTAAATTACAGGGCTGGCTGTGGCTTTTTCCCTTTCTTTCAGAATTTTTGCCAACTTGCAATTTACTTAATGAAATCCTGCTATTTCGTTTAACAGGGATATTTTTTGCAGATGTTGATTTAACCCAGCTTTATAAAATATGTGAACTGTGCAGTTTCTTTCCTATTTTTAACAATTTAAGGATTCTAGTGCAGGAACTTGACAGAGTTTATAACGTTGATGGCATTGGGTTCTTTGTACTGTGCAAATACTGGGGCTGAATGATGGGGCTTCCACATCATCCACAGCCCCATCAGAAATAGTCGGAAATGTTGCAGTAATGAGCAAAAGTTGTCTGAAGTGGGAACTGTCTTGCTTGCTGGAGCTTTGTGAAGGTATTTCTGCAAAATACCTGACCCTGATTTTAAACTCAGTTATTCTTCAGGTTTTGTGCAGCAGGGTTCTTTGCATCCATGTGGATATTTTATATATATGATACATATAGAATGGAAAAGAGAAGTGGGTCTGGTTTAGGCTGCTGACCGGCTGCCTTTTTATTCTATAATACCAGGCATATTCCCCCCCCCCCCCCCAATATGCCTTACTTTATTTTTTAAAACCGATTTCCCTTGAGGGGAGGTGAAGAATTTGCTATTACTCTTTCAGTGCTCGGCTCTGTTGAGGGTGTGCAGTCTTGAACTCATTAGCCATAACGAAGCATTCACATGCTCCGTTAATCTCCCTGTCCTTGATTTACAAAGAGCCTGACCTGCTCTCCTTCATGTTTTCCTCTCAATGGGAAGGTCGTTTACTTTGGTACTTAATTTGCAGAGTTTGTAACTGCACCCTGTGCATTCCCCCCCGAAATGTCTCGTGGAGGAGTTGCAACCACCAACTCTGCATAGGCTGGTCCTGAAAAGGTTATTTTTAGCTTTAAATTTCAGCTGCCCCCCATGAAAGATGAGAGCTTGTCCAAGAAAGGTGGGAGGGTTTTTAATCTGAACGAAGACCCTTCTTGAGCTCCGCTCATACACCCACAAATTATTTTAGCTGGCTTATATTGAATGAGCGTTACTGGAAATCGGGAGACCTGGAGCTAATGCTGGCAGCGTCTCCGCAGTGCATCTCAGGCTGTGTCTGTGCTATATATAACTCATTAATCCTTTTCTCTTTGAACATCCCAGGTGAAGCTGGAGTATTGGGGTATCGGGGATTTGTATTAGTGCAGCAGGACAGGATATATCTCATGGAGTTCTGTGCGTATTTTGGTATTTTCCTATTTCCCCATCCCTCCTTTTTTAAAAGAAACTGTGGTTTATAGAAATGCAAACAGCTACTTCTTGGCCAGGGAAGGTAATATAGTATGAGTCACCTCCACTCTCCATAGGCAAATACAGGGTTAGGAATTTTGTCATCTGGGAGATGACTGTGAAGATACTTTCAGGGACTTTCAGGGGCCACACGTTGCTGCCTCGCCAGGCTGTAGTGATGCTTGTGAATGTAGTAGATTTCATGCAAATACATTGGTTTTCATCCCCCATCCCCTGCTTATCCCTTGCACAAATTTTCTTGCCATTTATCTGCACTATAATAGATTTACAGCACCGTTCCAGGGAGTACAAAAACAAGACGAGCTGTCTTTGGTCTTTGGGGTGACCTTATCCCAGGCTAGCAGAAACACATGCCCTGTGCCACATCTGCTCCTCTGGTTTGCTGATTTGTGGATTTTACAGAAAAAGGGCCAGGACACCCCTCCCTGCACATCCACCATGCCACAAAGGGTTATTGTCCATGGTGTTCACAGTGGTGTAGGTCCTCCTGCAAAGCAGAAACCACCAGCGCAGCATCCTCGCTGTTTCAACTGTGAATGTGAGGGATCAACTATGGGGCTTAAATCCTGAGATGCTTAAGTCATTGTTTAGTCTTTGCTTTAAGTGGGAGTAAGAGCCCGTGGATGCTGGCCACAAGCAGTTGTTAGTGGAGCGAGCTGCTTGCTTGGAATAAGGGCTGGAATAGAACCAGAAAATGTTTACACATAAATACATGAACTAGCTATCAGAAAATCTGGCGTGTGTGGGTGCACACGCATGCACGCATCCCTCTGCACGTTCCTGCCGGCCTGGCTGCGGCCGTGCAGACGTGTGTGTGTGTTCGAGCAGGAGGGCAGGAGCCGTCCCGTGCTCCCTTCCAGCGCCACAGGACCCGAGACCTTCTCCCTCGCTGGCCGCCTGCCGCTGGGCTCTTCCCGTGGCTGCTCACACCGCATACGGACCCCATCCCCATTGCTTTTAATTCCTCTCCAACAGATAGGAGCCCCAAGACCTCCCCATACAGGTTTATCCTTTCTGCATGACCAAATTGGCTTGCACACCGGAGGGGTTGTTTCCTTGCAAAGGGCACGCTGACACCCAAAATCCTTTAATTCCCTGTAAAACTTTGGCAAATCCTCCACAAGCGAGGCCTTGAAGCAGCCACAGGCAGCGTGACATGCAGTGGCAGCCGTGGAGCCGTGGCTCCCTGTCTTGCGGTGCTTGCTCAGACAGCAAGGCTCGGGGAGAGCTTTATCAGGAGAAGGATCTTGGGCTTTGGCCAGCGAGAACAAAGCCTGAATTTCCATTTCGCTCTCAACCCCTGTCTGCTTCCCATATATGTGAGGGCACTGATACCATGCTGGAAAAAAAAAGGCTTTTTTAAGGATGCTGGGGGAGAATTGTCAGGCAAGGGGAGGCATCTGCTGGAGCCCTTTTGCGGGGTGGAGGATGGGTTGCGATGGGGAACCTGCAACCAGTCTGGGTACAGACAGGGGTATGGGATGAAAGCCCAAGATTTTTGTTCTCCCAGAGGTCCCAGACTGGGGTCTCATGGCTGCCCAGGGCTGGACTCTGCCCTCAGCCAGCCAGGGAGGAGCAAAGTGGCTCATTCCCAGCCTGTATGGAGAAAAACATTTGATGGGCTCCTGCTTGTAGCCTCCGGGGAGCCTCCCCAGCCCGGCACTCCTCCGTCACAGCTTGTTTTCCAGGTCAGTGATAGTTTCCTAAAGCTTTCACAGTCCTCGATATTTGCAGTGGTCTTGGCATCAAGCCGACAGACATCTGTCTCCAGTGTCTCAGTCTTCTCTTGAGGATGCTGCTTGTGGCTGCATGGCATCCTCGCTTCAGAGAAATCAGGGTGGCCTTGGGTTTCTTCATCCTGCTCACTGCTTCTTACGTTGTCTGCCTCCGCTCTGAAACCCCGTGGCTTGTTCTCAGGAGTAAATCTGATAAGAGATGTGATAGCAGGGCAAGCCTGGCTTCGGTCTTGCTCGGGAGGGAACAGCTCAGGCTGGAGTGCAATTGCAGGCTCTCAAAATACATCTGATGGTGATGTTTGATTTGGTACTGCTTTGATTTTCCTCCCAGGAAAGCATCTTTGTTCATTTTCTGGTTAGTAAAAATAGAAAAGCGTGACAAAGCTGCTGCAGTCGCAGCCTGCTTCATTTCCCATGTCCTGTGTGAGCTCTTAAGCCCAAAGTTTCCAGCTTTGCTGGTGTTTTGGGGAGCAGGTTTTGCATGACTAGCCTGGGACATCTGAAGCGTTCTTGCATGGGGGACCATCTAAGCATTTGCCTTCTGGAAATGGCAAATTTTGTTTGTTAACTGAGGGAGCTGAGCTGTAATTTGGGGTTGGGGCTGTCCTGAGAGTGGTGTGAGTAGGTGACGATGTGCTGCCTGGCTGTGTAGCCTTTGCAGGACAGCCCTCTCTGTCCGGAGGAGCTCAGTGCCCTTTGATTACCTAACAACTGGAGGAAAAAAAGACTTTTTTTTTTTTTTTTTTTTTTTTTTATGTGGGGCTTTTCTCCAGAGGAGGTGTCTGTGTCAGGCATCCTGTGCTGGGTTAGTGGTCCTGCTGCTGCTGGGGATGCCCCAGTGCTCTCAGCAAGCACGGCAGCGGGAGGTGGGGAGGCTTCGCCATCTCCTGGGGCATCTCTGCAGCCGCCTTGGTGATGTTCTCACTAACTTGGCATCTGGCTTCTTAAAATAGCTCCGTCACCTCGGTACCCCCTTCACCGCGGCAGAAACCCCTTCATTTACTGGCCATTGTGAACCAGGCAGGGTTTTGGTTCGGTTACAGCCCAAGCCTTGCACGTCTGAACCACCACCCTCCAGTAAGGTGATTCCCAGGCTCAGCTGGGAGCCAAGTCCAGCACCCAACGTGCTCTGCCCGAGAGGCGTGATGGAGGCGGAAAGTGGTGTTATTCCTGTTTCTTTTCAGAGGGACCTACTAATTAGTTTCTGCTTTTAAAATGCTTTGAAGCGCTCAGCCGAAACTCCTCTATGAGTGAAAACTATTATTATTTATTCATACCGTTTTGCAGAGTCTCTGCTCCTCTGCGGGATGCTCCGATTTGCCACAGCTCTGGCCAACTGAACAGATTATTTCCCTCCCCGAGGGCATCAGTCAGGATTTCTAAGAGCACCTAAAATTGCTCCGCAAAGCCGAAAGGGGTTTGAAAGGCAGAAGAGACCTCAGGAGGTCCTGTGGGATTTGGCTGGCCCAACTTCTGCCCACCAGCCCGGCCCAAGTCGGATGCGGTTGGCGTAGCCAGGATTGTGGGAGGCGGCCCCCGGATTAATTAATAGCGAGGGCTGGCGAGGCGCCAGGCGGGAGCGGCGTGGGGAAGGGGGAGCGTTGGACGTTGCGGCGGCAGCTAAAAAGGGAAATCTGCCGTCGGGTGATTTATGGGGTGATTTCTCCTGGATTCTCAACGTTTTTCAGGCTTGAGGAAAAAAAACAAAAGGATTGCCTACACGTTTTTTTGGAGGAGTGGAAAACGTGCGAGTTCTCAACCTAAAAATGTAAAAATAAAAAGGGATCCCCCCCCCCCCCCCTCATTTTTTTGTCCCGGCATCCCCCACCCTCGCAGTCCTGCCCTGCAGAGGGCACCCGGGGAATGAGCCTTCTCCCCTCCAAGCGTTGTCAGTGCCTTGCCCAGCTGGCAGCAGGAGGCAGAGACAAAAGCCAACCTCAACTAGACGATGCTCAGAAGATTTTCAGCAAACCTCCCAATTTTACAGCAAACCACTTAGCGGAGACCTTCCTTCCACCTTATCCCCCATGTCTTTCACCAGTTCGTTTCTCTCCCCATTTTTTTGGCTGGTTGGGGCACCCATGGCAGGGCAGCAGGGATGCTAGAGATGCTCACGGAGGTGCCAGGCATGACCCCGGGATTTTGCCAGGCTTGGACTTACTCAGGGCTGGTTTCCAACAGTGGAGAAGTCTCAGCCAAATTCTGGTTGATGACAGGTCTGGTGCTTTCGTAATTGGCAGCCAATGTAGGTGATTACGTTTTGGGCTCCTTTTGAAGATGTATTTACATTGTTGTGTTAACTTTTACATGCCAGGTATAAAGTGGTTACGTGCACAGCCCAGGAACTTAAAAGTGATGAATGTGCCTGCGAAAGCTGTGAGCAAGGGAAGCTGAGATTATATGGAGACTGTTCAACTCAAAAAAAAAAAAAAAAAAAAATCACCTAAATCTCTGAAAACATTGGCCTTTAGAAGTAACACATAAAAACGTCAGTGAAAAATACCTGAGTTGGGCTTTTCCAGTTTTCTTATTTTCTAGGACTTTTCACCCTTGGCTGAAAAGACCTTTGTAAACCATGCGGGGAGCTGGAAAAAAAACCCTACTAAAATACCTTAAAAATCATGTTCTGGATTGCCTATTTAATGGCTAGAGAAGGTATGTTAGAAACAAACTCCTTGAATTTAGCTTGAAAAGAAGCTAACTGATGATGACTTACAAATTTCCAGGCAGAACTAAAGATGGCATGTGTTTTTCTTTGAAGGATATAAAAAAATTAGCATGAGCTGATGATTTTGCTGAGTGGTTTCTTTTATGCAGAGAAAATTGTTTTCATCCTAATTCTTGGCATTGGCTCCTGTCCTGTGTTGCTTTTGTTTCTTGGGCTACCATGGAAATGTCCCCCTGTCCCCCCAGGCCTCTCCACGCGCCTCTTCTACTGGCTCTGTTGCCCGTCAGACCCTTTTTTGAACTAATTTAATTAATTAACCCAGTGCAAATGTTCTTCTGGGTTAATCATCTACTGGGTTAACAAATTAAATCGGCTCACAGAGGAGGCTGGGGAGCACCAGAGCACTGCTCTCCAAGGTAAAGCCTGGAGGAGGAGGAAGAGGAAGATTCCTCCTCCATGGTGGGTATGGTGTCAGCGAGGGCTCCTTTCAGCTGTCTGTGGTGCTTTCTTTGGTATTGGTTTTTGCTGGATGAGTGAGCTGAACTGGTCTCCATGGCTGCACAACATGACAGCCACATCCAATGTGAGGAATGTGCCAGGAGCTGTGCTGGGGTTGAAGGAGTTGGGACCCCACCACAACAGCGGTGACGCTAGATCAATTGTAATATGAAATCACACTCTTATTTTGTAATTGAGGTGTGAGCTGGGCTGAATCTTCATGTCTCTCAGCAGAGCAAAACTGAAGTCTGGGAGAGAGTTTGATGCTCTGCAGCATGGGGGGAAGGTCTAGACTGCTGTCCCTATGGCTGACCTCGGTCATCAGCTGGGGAGCTGGTGACAGCTTTTCAGGGCCTCTGTGAATCAGGGAGCAAGTTTGTGTTGGTGAAAGCTGGGACGTTAAAGGATCCTGAATTGATTCTGGGCCTTAGGGAAGAGGTCCAGGAAGAAGCCTGGGGCTGTCCAGCCTCCTGCTTGCACCCAACTGCCATCTCCTTGCATGAGCCTGTTGTCCTGCCATAAGACACAGCTGCTTGCTTCATTGGAGAAACCAAGAAATAATTAGAAAAGGGCACCAAACTGTCCTTGTCCTCATCAGGGCTTTCCCTGACTTTTGCATGGAGGACCTCCTGCTGCCTCTGCTCCTCTGGTGTCCCCAGGACCACCGCAGGATGGCAGCCGAGGTCCTGCCCAGCGTTCGTTTGCTGGTGGGCTTGGGATACTGCCTTACATATACATATATGGTGGAGTCAACGTTGGAGCGCTCCCATGGGCTGGCGAAGCGGCTGCTGGCCAAGACGTGGCTCACCAAGAGCTGCAGCTCCTCCAAGCGTGGGAAGGTGCCTTCAAAGTCCCACTGCACCACTCCCAATGAGGATGGACAGATGGGTGGTGGCTGGTTTGTGGCCCTGCATCCCCAGGGCGTCTGCACAGAGGAGCACAGCACAAAGCTCAGCTTTTTCCCCAGCTGAACAGACAGGGTCTCGTGCTGGGCATAGATGCCATGGTGCTGGTTGCAGCACAGGGACTCTGGGGGGCTGCAGTGATGCATTCCAGCTGAAACTTGTAAGGCAGAGGTATTTTAAGTATATTGGCTTAAGAAAATGGTTGTGAGCTTTGCTGAGGCAGATTGACAATTAATTTTTTTTTTTCCAGGGCCATAAAAATTCCATTTCTGCTGTGGAAAGTTTTAACCCCTTCTTTACCCTGGTGCTTGTTTCTTGAGGGTATTAATGGGGGATTATTTTAACCAATGGCTCCCTGGTGAACTGTTAAAAGATTTGGGGGAAATATGCATGTTCTTTGTGTCAGGCTTTTTATCTGGACCTTGTTCGCAGTGACCTGTGTATGGCTATAACCATCCTGCTTCCATGCTCCTGTGTGTTGGGTAGTATAAGCATGCGTCTGTGGTACGGCAGAGGGGAGAAAAAAGACTGAGCATGTATCTAATAGAGTCTGAAGTGGAATAAAACTGAATGGAAAGACATTGGCTGTTGAGAAAGGATGTAACTGAGCTCCACGGCCAGAGGAGCATTAGGCTGCCCCATGACACAGGAGTACGGGAGGGTGGGACATGAAAATGGCATGTGGGCTGAGTTGTGGGGACACTTTTGAATATCCCACTTCATCTCTTCAGGTGCATAGATGTGTATTCGAGTCCCTGTCACATTTGGAGAGTGCAGTGATTTTATTTATTTATTTATTTATTTATTTATTTTTTACATGCATGCTCTTCCCTATGGGCGCCTCTTAAATGTGTTTTGAAAACCCATGAGCATGGTTTGGGTTTAGATGGGGAAGGAGGGGCTGGCATCACCCATTCCTCCTGCGGGGCTCTGCTTGGAAAAACAACATGGTGCCACTTCTGACTGTTTCCTCAGGAGTCCGTGCAAAAATGGGAATAATCCTCAAAGCACTGCAGCAAACTTCCCTTCTAACCCCTGTTTCCTTACGCAGCAAGATCTTACTTGCAGCCATATATTGTGGGGGCCATTTGACCTGCTGAGAAGAGGTTTGGTGGCTTCAGAAGAGCCGAAGCATGAATCAGAGATTTCATGTGTTTTGTGATCTGCCTGTGTTTTCCATCCTGCTTTTAAGTGCAACATCAAGCAGTAGGACTGTGCAGCATTTTGTTTTGGAAAAAAGCATCTTTCTTTTCTCTTCTAATGCACTTCTTTGAACTTTACTGGCATAAAACACTGTCAAATCACAAATAATCTAAAACCTCAAGTTATTTTCTTTACCTCCACACTCTGCAGGGGACAAAAACAGCAGTGCTGCTAAATCCATGAGGATTTACAGTATTTGCTCTTTGCATTTATGCTTGTACCCAGATTCCTTTTGCCTGAACCATGCAAGAAACTTTTCCCGTTAAGTTCTGGTTTTGATTCTCCATCTTGCTTCCTATCTTGTTTTTTTATCTTAAATTGTTTGAATTTCCTTTTGGATGTGTCTGCTGCGAGGCATTGGTGCAATGGAGGAAATGGCAACTCGGAGGAACAGTAAACAAGAGCCAGAGTTTCAGCCTGTCTATCTGATCAATAAAGGTGGCTTTGATGGAAGAGATAGCCCTGACGCCAGCCTAAATGTAGCTGTTAGAAGTTGTAGCTGCCTACAATGATAGTTGTTAAAAATGCGTGGTATACCATCGAGGGAGGCACTGCAGGACTAAAATATTTTTCTTTCTTCAAAAGAAAGCTAACAAGCCTGCCTCTGTTCCAGCAGAAAGGGAAAAAAAGTGGATTTTCTTGTCTGTGCATAAAGGGCAGCGTGGAAAAAGAGGAGGAAAAAATGGAATATTTATTTAAAAGGCAGAGGACATGCTTTTCTGCTGGCCGCCCCTGCTGTCTGCTGAGTGGTAGTGGCTAATAGCTGGAGGCGAAACTAATACTTGGCAGGGGATAAGACACAGCGCAGGCCCCCTTGTATTAGGGGCTTGCTAAAGTGCTTGCTTTATGTCAGGGCTGCGAGATGAGTTCATCTTTTCAGGATTTGGTTGAGTGCACTGGGAGATAAAAGGAGGCAAAGGAACCCACCATGGCATGGGGAGTGGGGCAGCCGGCAAGGGTGGCGATGGATGGGACTGGGGGAGAAGAGGGACCCTGCTGGAATCCAGAGGCAGAGGCTTTTCAGATGAGCCCTTTAACCGTCTCCTTTTGGAGTGTTCTGTTTGCCTGGGGGCCACAGGCAGGATGCTTTTGCAGTTGGTGCATGGCTTCGAAAGCCTTTTCTTCGTGCCTGGCCAGGAAAGGTGGGGTGGAAAGGAAACCTTTAGCTGCTTGATGTGCAGTTACCTAAAACTCACATCCTGGCCCGTTTGAAGGAGCACAGGACATCTCCAGGAGTGCTTCGAGCTGGCAGAGCTGGCAGTGTCGCGCAGGAGCTGTGACGGAGTGACAGAGATAAGAAGCTCATTGGCAGGAGGGATTTCACCCCCCGAGATGCGTGCACATATGGATGGACTGAAGCTCATGCCATAAATTGCATGGAATTGATTTTAAGAAGGCTATTTCAGATGCATGAAAGCAGGAGGTGTAAAAAAAACCTTCCCCTGTTTTCAGTATGCGTATAGATAGATGATTTTGCCAAAGTACTTGCCAGTTCCTGGAAAGCAGAGATGGCACCTACAGCAAGATGTTCTTGTAGAATAGACACTGGTTTCTTCCTGCTTTGCTTTTCCCCACTAGGTATGTTAATTTGCAATAAACCATGGGAAACACCTATTTAAATGTTTATTGCTGACTGTTCCCCTAATTAATTCAGCTGATGAGGAAACTTTAGTTTTTAAGTTGTCCAATTCTTAGTCTGTATGGGAAATTCTGGGGCCGAGTGGTAGTTCCTAAACAATGTAATAACAAAACCAACTTGCCTAATGGGCATGCAGGGCTTTGTGGAGGTGGGGAGGTTAAACAGATGCAGAGCTCGGTAATCGCTACCAGCCTCCGGGCCTGGCAGATGAAAAGCTCTGAGCTTGTCTGTAGCCCCCCAGCATCGCTTGAGTGGGACAACAGCAAAATTTAGCATTTGAGAAGAGTTTTGGAAAGGCACTGGGAGCATCTCAACTGTATGATGTCCCAGGGGAATGATGATTGTAGAAACTGGATGCTGTGGAAGATACACCTGCAGATGAAGCTCAGTTGCTCAGTACGTCTTTTTTTCTGCTGTTGTGTCATTTATGAACTACATCTTGTTTCAACTCGTAAAAGAAAATCTGGAACAATTTGCCATAGTGCATTTTAAAGAGCAAAATGCACTGATGGTCTGCATGGTGGTAGACCAAGGGATGTTATCAGAGCAGGTCAAAAGATTTTTGTCCTTGCCAAGTTGTTGATTTCAGGGCTTTGTACAGATGTAGCTAAAGATGGTCTTGCTTCAGTAATGTTCAATTAGATAAGACTGTTTGGGTGAGATTTGTGTTAATGCCATAAACTTGGTTAGTCATTTTTGCAACTGCTGCAGAAATACTGCATAGAGATTCTGAAACTTTTTATTGCTAATTTCATCAAAGTTTCTGTTCTTGGAGATCTTAGTGCACCATATTGGCACTAGGCAGCTGGGGGTGTTTCTAACTCAGAATTACATTTGAATCTTCTCTTCCTTCCCTAAAACTTCACGTTCACATGGCTGATGCTTTGCAAGGCATCGTGAGATACTTCAGGAAGAGTCAAGTCCAGTCGTCAGTATTAATGATGTGCTTGGGTACAACATAATCCATCATGCACTTGTTGATGAAGTTAGCCTTTCGGAGGAAGTTGAGTTGTTCATTTAACTCCTGGTGATCCAGACGCGGAAGGGTCATTTGAGATGGCAAAGGAAGTACAGTTACTGGCCAAAGAGTAAGAACGAGGAAAAACCTTCGGGTTTGCTGATTTTTGTGGTTAACAGAGTGCAGCATTAGGATGGGCTTATTACAGAGTGACTCTGAGTGGTTTCCACTGAGCATGGCTCAGAAGTACAGAGATAGAAAGACCCATTGGTGCCACTGGGCCATGGTGGAGTGTCTCACCCCACTGTAGCTGGGCTGTAGCTGGGGGACAGGACCTGGTCCTTGGGGGAAAGAAACCCAAGTTTGCCTCACACAGCTCTGGGATGCTGCCGTTGCTTTGACCAAGGGTCTTCACCCATTTCCCTGCTGTGCAGAGCCACTAACTCTGAATTTAAGGGGCGCATCTCACCCAGTTGTGTTCAGCAGGGCTTTTCCCATGCCTTTAGGAGGCCCAGGACATCACCTCCAGTATTAGGGGGCACAAAGCTGTTGGCTCGCTCCTCCATGGAGGATTGCCATAAATGCAGGGAAATGGTGTTTCTTTTCCCCAGTGGGGTTGAAGTGTCTGATTGCTGCGAGGTTTCCTACCCAGTTCTGGATAAAACGCACATCAAACTGAAAAGGGTGAAAAGGGGCTATTAGCAGCTGTGCTGGGTCCTAAAAATTATTTAAACGGATGATGGGGGAGAAGGGGCCCAATCTGGCATTTTTGGGGTTGTTTAGACCTGTGATGGGTGAAGGGGTTGGTGCAAGATGATGAGCATTGCTCGTGGCAAAGGGCATCCCACTGGCCCTGCTGCCTCCGTGCTTGTCCAATTACCCCCCTTCCCCCCATCTCCCTCCCCTTAAATTTGTATAGTTACAACTCAAGTTAAACTCTAACAAAGCTGCTTAATTCAAAAATCGTTAATGGGGAGGAGAGCCCTTTCCCCTCTGGGGTAATTTGAGCCTGAAAAGAAATGGGGCTGTAGGGCTGCGCTTGAAATCCGGTGCGTCATTAGGGTCTCTGAAGCAAAATAATGGCATCACCCCGCGTGCAAGTTAATCGGACATGATGGCACGAAGGCAGAGGGGTCAGCAGGCCGCAGGCGCGTGATATATTGTCAGGGAGCTTAATGCCGGGCATGGAACAGGGCTGGCTTGAAGCAAAGCTCCTTGCTTGAAATCCCAGGGTGGTTTTCTGTTAACCGGTATGGTAGGGGCAGGAATGATGTTGAGGAAGAGGTTAATTCACCCTCTTCCGGGCTCTTTCAGGGCTGAGAGTTCCCATCTTCCTTCTGGAGGCATCATAAATTAAACAGATTTCTGGCAGTCTGCATCACTCCTGTCTTCCTTGAATGTAATTCCTAGAAAGAAGAGACATTTCTCATTGTTCTGGAGAGAGTTCCAATGGTTTTGTAGGAGGACATGTATAGTTCATAGCAACTACTCCCCCTTGGCACGAAATGCCTCCTCAGATTTCATGTTCCCCGTGGGAACATCAGCATTGCTGTCAAAGAATATTACATAGCAGAGAGAACTGTCAGGTCAGTCATCCAAGCACTTCATGGACATCCTCTGTCTTTCAGATCAACACAAGTTGGCCATTGAAGATGGGGGTACACCACCACAGCAATGGTGCAGGCTCTTGGGGACCCGCCAAGCTCAGGGGTGGCTGAGTTGCAGTGGTAGAGTATCCGTGCCGGCTCTAGGTGTAGAAATGCACATATCTTGAGTACACAGGATCCTGGCTGCTGGACGCAGGATTGAATGTTAAATCAGAGAGAGGAAGAGGTGTTGAGGTGCATGGGAACTGGTGGGTGGCCCGTTAGGTCACCAGCCTTTGCTTGAGCCTTCTCTTTTTGGTAGCATTTGACATAATTGAAGATGAGCTTTGGGTTGGAGACAGGCTTTGGGTTGGACATGGGCTTTGAGCTGAGCACTAGCTTTTGAGTTGAAGATGGGCTTTGGGTTGAACACAAGTTCAGTTCCCATGTGAGCAAAGCCGATGGGTGGGAAGAGCCATTTGCTCACCCTCCATTCCTGTCTTTTCCCAGGCAGTCACAGCAAACCCTGACTCTTCCTCTGCTTTCCCCCACAGATGCCAGTACGTCGCCTGATGCCGTGAAGAGGAGCCATTGGTGTAACGTGGCCTACTGGGAGCACCGGACGCGCGTCGGCCGCCTCTACACAGTGTACGAACAGTCTGTCAGTATATTTTATGACCTACCTCAAGGAAACGGCTTCTGCCTCGGACAGCTAAACCTAGAAAACAGGAGCGAGACTGTGAGAAGGACTCGAAGTAAAATCGGCTACGGGATTTTACTTAGCAAAGAACCGGACGGTGTGTGGGCTTACAACCGCAGCGAGCATCCCATCTTCGTCAACTCCCCGACACTGGACATCCCCAACTGTAGGACTTTGATAGTGCGCAAGGTGATGCCAGGCTATTCCATTAAGGTGTTTGACTACGAGAAGTCCTGCCTCTTGCAGCACACGGCCGATCTGGATTACGCGGACGGGCCCTATGACCCGAACAGCGTGCGGATTAGCTTCGCCAAAGGCTGGGGGCCGTGTTACTCGAGACAGTTTATCACGTCATGTCCTTGTTGGCTGGAGATTTTACTCAGCAACAATCGATAACGGTCAGCCTCTGACAAAAGGAAAAAGAAAAAAAAGACACAGACTATCCCAAATATCATCTACCTAGATTTAATATAAAGTTTTATATATTATATGAAAATATATATTATACTTGTAATTATGGAGTCATTTTTACAATGTAATTATTTATGTATGGTGCAATGTGTATATGGACAAAAACCAGAAAATGCACTTTGGCTTATATAATTCTTTCAATACAGATTTTTTTTAAAAAGAAAAATTATACAGCAAAAATAGGAGAAAGCCCTAATTTTGATGTATGGTTTTTTGAAATATTATTAATACCCAGACAAAAAGCTAATACCAGTCACTCATTGATAATAAAGTATTCGCATTATGGGGGGGGGTTTAATTGTCTTTTTTTCTCCCCCCCCCCCAACTGAAGTCTGCAGCAGTGTCTGCTCAGGCACTCTGCAGTCAGCGGGAGTTTCCACAGGGGTGACCGCTGTCTCCCATCTCAGCCAGGACCCTTAGAAAAACAGTAAATGGGTTGTTGGAAGACTGCAGATGTCTCTAAGAGGAGGGTAAGTGAGGTCAGTTTGAGAGCCAGGGAGCAAACAGAGGAGGTGAGAGGAAAGTTGCCCGTACCTGTTCTTGCTCAGGGCTGTGTGATCTCTCTGATAACGCAAAACATGATAGGGACATCCTGAAGATGAGCATGCATGTTTGTATTTGTGCAAATTAATGGTTATCAGTGCAAATCAATGGGTATCAGTGCTGGTGGGAAGAGCAGAATAGACCATGGCCTAGTAGGACCAGTTTGCATTATCAACCTTGAATGGGGCTTGTCTGTGAGTCAGGTATCTCCTGGACACGTTCGACGGTTGAGAAACAAATGGTGGTTTTGGACAAATCATGGTTGGGTGGATCCGCAGTTGGGCATGACTGTAGCATGGCCTGAATTTTGGGAACCTCTCCAGTAACTGGAAATAAGGCGGAGGTGAGTTGGATGAGTTGCATGCGGATTTGTCCTGTAGATCTCCCAGTCTGTCATCCAGGCAATAAAACTGATACAGAATTGTTTGGGACGAATATATTTGCTCTGAGGAGCAGTCGCAGCCAAATGAAGAGCTGGTCAAATGAGCTTGTCTCGGCTGATTTACTCTCTCTGGAAATCCTGGATAAAATCAGGCACTTTGCTGACTTCTGTGTGAGCTTCATTACTGTCAGCGCTGTAGCACCCATGCGCTTGCATGAGCAGGTTGGACGCTGTCTGCCTTCGCTTGGTTAGTAATTAGTTATTGCCAGTGACTAGTGTTGCCAAGTGTTGGACTTGTATTACAAATCCCTATATATCTGATTTTCATGAAGTCCCAGCCTCTGGAGTCCGGTGACTGCAGAAACACCTCAGCTTTCAATGTTACAGAATTTTGTTTTCGTAGTCCTCATATTTGTAGAGAAAAACATGCAATGAGACATCCTCCATGGCTCAAAACTCAGAGACGGAGTAAAATAGGATGTAAACTTATTATTAAAAAGCCCTCCTGATACATGTCAGGGTCATGCATTTTAGCAGATGGATTGGTGTTTCAACAGCAGCCACAAGCGAGGATGAGGAAGGTGAGGACCGCATCCCTCCAGGGAACAAACTGCATCCCACCAGGGAAACGCACAGACCTGGGGTGGATGTCAGGGAGACACGTGAGCAGGGAATGTTGCAATGACATTTCCACAGTCATTTTTCAAATTATAACCATACTTGATATTTAATTGGGACCACATT
The DNA here is from genome assembly GCF_929443795.1 of Astur gentilis. Taxonomy (NCBI): domain Eukaryota; kingdom Metazoa; phylum Chordata; class Aves; order Accipitriformes; family Accipitridae; genus Astur; species Astur gentilis. Next base: position 24,124,691 of record NC_064889.1, read on the forward strand.
GGTTGAGTTCATGCAGCATCAGTATTAATACTTGACATCATTAATTTTTGTTTGTGTTACAGCCATTGTTGTCAGGGAATGGTGTCAAAACATGTCACTATCGTTTAAAGCCAGCTTTCAAGAGCTTTGCAGGGTTTTTTTTTTATCCCCTTTGGCTTAGATTTGGTGTGTCCTGCCGTACCACCTACCTCACTTGCTGTATCACTTTCATGTGGTCGGTCAAGAGGCTGTTTTTATGTTTGGGGTTTTTTTTAAGAGGTTTTTGTTAATACTGTCCTCATTTTAACTGGGAAGAACCATCCAAAAGCTGAGTTGCTTTTCCCTGTTTCCTTTTCTCTTTCACAGCACTTCCCACCACCACCCAGAAGGTTTTGTATTCACATGCCGAGCTGGCTTCTGCCTTACTCCCTGTCCTCCTCCTCACATGCACTCACGGTTGCAGCAGTGCCCTCATTTTTCACTTTCTACTGGCTTCTTCCATATTTTGGACAAAATAGCACCAAGAATGGACACTGTTGTTAGCTTTTATACCACCCACAAAAGACCTCGTCGCAGTGCATACAGAAGCCTGTCATTCACATGCCATCAATTTTCCCTGACTTAACTCTTTGCATTTGCAGTGTGGCTGAGCTGGTCGGGCGCCTTTCAACTCCGTTCTGGGTTTGCATCAGCAAAAGCATTTTTGTGGGTTGAAATTTGAGGGTTAACTTTGGAGTTTCCCTTGTGCAATCCACTGGTTGTGTTTAATTTTTCTTTTTTTACTCCTCATGCACCTCCCCGGGAATAAATCTGGAGTTTTATTTCACTTGACAGCAAGGCTTTAAAGGGAATAAAAAAGGATTTTATGGCGAGGCAATGCAATAAGACATCTTTTCTGTCCCATTTCTTCCCTTTAATATGTTCCTGTAACCATTCAAACTTGGCACCCTTTAAAGATGCTTTAGGACTTCTAAGCTGTTGAAATCCATGCTGGACCCTTGCAAAGCTCAGCTGAAGCCTCCCCCATGTGATCCCCCAGGCTAGGGGGGGGATCCTAGGCTTGAACCTGGGGGCTGTTGGGTGACTGTAAGTTGGCACTTGGAGCAGCCCTCAGGGTGGTTGTGGAGGGAGCATGCTTACAGCAGGGAAGAACAGTTCTTTCCCTGCCAGGGTTTGCCAGAGCAGCTGGGCATTGTTGGGTTTTGCTAATGACCCAACGGGTGTCTCATGTACCTGCACCCACAGCTGTGGGTGTTTGCTCATCTGCCCCAGCCCCTATAAAACCAGGACATCACAACCCTTTACTTTTTGAGGAGTTTCCTGTGTCTTCTGGATGTGGTTTTCTCCACCTTGGAACAGTCATAGTCTCCCAACACCAGAGGTAAGTGGCATGTTCTCTGTTCTTATTCTTTCAAGGTCTATATGGGGTGACACCATTTTAATGGCAGAAATGAAAGTAGTCCCTTGGCAGGAGGGTGTTGGAGTCTTTCCACCTGGGCTGTGCTTGGACTGAGCTGTTGATGCTGCTCTGGGTGCCCTGATATTGGGGTGCTGTGGGGTTTTGTGTGATGGCTTTTGAGCTAGAGCTGGTTTTGCTTTGTCCTGGGAAGGTTGTTGGGTTGGGTCATGCATGTGGCTATGTTATCACTGAGTGCTACTTGCTGCCTTTTTTTTTGTTTTGGTTTTTTTGGAGGGTGTGGGGGAGCAGGGGGGGATATGTTGGGCAGTGCAGCAGGGCAGTCTTTTGTTTGTTTGTAGTGTGCTGGGATGCCCATTATGCTGTTACAGGGGGTCAAACTGAGCCAAAGGAGCTGGGTGTGCTACCACTCAGTAGCACAGCAGGATCCTTGTAGTACCCCCAGCCCTGCATGGTCATAGGAGACCCCTGGGCAGCAAATCCCTGAGTAAACACACCTTCCCACCTGCGCTGAAGGGCTTCAGCAATGCGCTGACCTTGGAGTTTGCTCCAACTCGGCAGTTATTTGTCCAGAGAGGTTGTGGTTTTGTTGTAGGATGGGGGTGTTGCATGGGTTTGGTGCCTCAGGTGATCTTAAGCTGGTGAGTCTTCCCCTTCCAAGGTAGTGACTCCTTTTCAGGTGGAGCTTCCCCAGACCACAGCCCTCAAATTTCCTTGTCAATGAGGAGTCAGATCTTGATCCTGCAGAAGAGCCTGAGATGAATGGTCTGACTTGCCCTGGCTGCTTTATGGATCATCTGCGGAGGTGGTGGGACGTGGAGATGTTCTAAGGTATTACTCAGGCAGTGAAACTGGCTGGATACCTTTATCTGTGAGTGCCAAAGCATTGACAGAGGAGCATTGGCTGGTTCCTTGTGGTGTTATGGGTCCAACCACGAGCTTGAAGGCTGCAGTCTGTTTCTGGCCTTCCCTGTGCCAAATGCACCCAAAGTCTACTCAAGTGGAAATCCTGAATTAGTAATTCTTGCAGTATTGGGCTAGTTATAATGGGCTCTGAGTTTTGGAGTGTGTTTATTTGACAAGATCCTCTTAATTTGAGTAATACTGCATTTTAAAACTGTGCAATAGGCGGATGAGAAGCAGCCAGTTGCTGCTGCTAGGTTCCAGAGGCTGCTGCTGCTCCTGTAAGAAGACATTCATCATCCCTGTCCTTGATGTTCATTGCTAGTATGACTGAGAAATACCTTTTACTAGCCAGAATGGAAAAGAAATGAATGCTGAAGGGAACTATGCTCAGCTCTTTTTAAGAAGAGAGGCTAAGATCCTTTTGCAGCACAGGTTTTGCCACAGTTCTACAGGGTCTGTCAGTCTTTAGACCATAATCCTGCTTCTCAGGATTTTATCTCTGCAGTAAAAGTGTGGGGGACTTATTCAGTGCAAAATTAAAAGCTGAATATTGCCTCCTGTGCATGAGCTAGCAAGGAAAGAGAAAAGGAAAAAAAAAAATCACTGTTGGTGCAGAGGAAAGAGCTGGAGGTTTATCTCGGGGTGTGATGCTGCTTGGCTTAATGGTCTTTTTAAGTGATGGAACATCTCCAGCTCTTTGTTCAGGATGTGAATTGATGTTTTTAACAGAGCAACAGAGTTGCAGTGCTGGTACATGTAACTGCACTTCCCAAAACTTCAGTAGGTCCTATAGGCTCAGGCTTTCTGCCTGCTCTGGTGGTGTAGCTCTGTGTAGCTTCAAGCTAGTGGCTCAGATTGAAGTGGAGGAAGAGCTTTAACAGCTGCCCAGGACATGGTGTGGTCCTGGGTCAGAGGATGAAGCAGCTGTGTGGTGGGAGCTGCTGCTCTCCTGGTGCTGCTGAGGGGTGTGAAATGAGCCTCAGGAGCCAGAGTGGGGGTTTTTCTGACAAATGCCAGGACCAAAAATCAAATGTCTCATCCAGGTAAATGGCCCCTTGTAGGGAACCAGCTGTGGGGATTAGGCTGTGCAAAACTGCTGCTGGTGCTGTCTGGTGCCTTAGGGTTTGAACTGTTGAATTTGAGGGGCTGGTGGTGAATCCACTGCTGCTTGGTTGCCCTGGCTGGGTTTTTAAGCTCAGTTTTCTGAGTAGCTGGGTGTGGGGTGGCTGCAGAGCTGTGCTGGGGGACAAGAGAGATCCTGGTGCTTTCACCCCATCGTGTCCCTCCTGTCCCTTGTCCAAGCTATTTGGAAGCAGGAGCCTCGTGGGTGAACTTGGATCTGGTCTGATGGATGACCGACATGGACAACAGCTTTCCTAGAAAGCAAAAATATTTATCTCCATTTCACCCCACTTGAGGTGGACTAGGTTGCTGAATCTGGCAAGCCCCTGGGAAGGGAGGTGTGCTGGGGGTAACATGGCATTGCAATGGGGTCTGTAGCATCGCTTGGTGCTGGGTGGCATCCCAGGACTGGTCCCTGCAGCCACTCTCCCAGTGCTGGCACTTCAAGACTGGGTCCAGGAGTCTGAGACACAGTGGTTAACTGCAGAGCATCCAGAGTTATTTCCTGTAAATAAGTTCTTTTGCTTTCCTCAAAGGTCTTATTTTCCATTTGGTGTGCGATGAAGCATTGCTTGCTGCTTTGTGGATAATCCTTTCTATATTCCTGATTTATGTATGTGCTGGTGCGATGCACAAAGTAGCATCTGTACTATATACACTGTGGGAACAACCCAAAATTGCTCTGAAACTCGACTGGCTTACAATTATATTGGATTCTATTAAATTAAAACACATAGCACATATATTACACAATAAACCACAGCTATTTCATGGATCAAATTAAGTTTTATTTGGGCAAATTACAACCTTTCTTACAGTTGGGCCTTTGTGAAACCATTCCTTTTTAATAAAAGCAGGCATTTTTGGCAAATGCTCTTAAAGTGTGCATTCCCAATAATTGCATATACTGTTGCTATTCTTTCTGGGATATATGTGGCTAATTATCTTCTCCTATTTAGGATAGGTTCAAATGAGTGGTATCTTCCCTTTCCTCCTCCCCCATGCCTCCCTTCTGCTGGAATTTCTTATTGCTTTCCATTTTTATTAGCTTGGCTATGGATGTCGGCAGGGAAAAAAAAAAATCTTCTCGTTAAAAGCAGGAGTGCCTTTCCCGGAATTTCTTGGGGAAATGTGACTCTTGCAGCTGCCCTCTGGCCCTGGCTTGTGGAGGATGCAGGGTTTGGGGGACAAAGCTGAAAACAAACCTCTGAGAAGTGAGGTGAAACCTGGGGTGTGCATGAGGGAAGTCTGGGAGGGGGCTGTAAAATGCATCCCACTTGTGGAGGCTCCTTATTAAATATTTTGGTTTTGCTACAGTGTTTTCCTGCACAGGAACAGGAAGGGGCGTGTGAGATAGCATGCCAGACCCTGTGAAATGTCTTTTGTGATTGCTCATCCTCATACAGGTTTTGCTAAAATCAAATACGTGGTTCAAAAACTGTGGGGATGGACAGACAAGGTGGCTTTCTCCCATGTTTCCTTAGGAAACTCGGTTAAAATATAAACCCCATCAGCTACGCTCTAGTTTTGAGAAGTGCTCCTCTGCTGTTTTCCTGCCTCTTGCTTTCCACTTGCTGTTGGACCAGGCTTAGAGCTACCAATATTTTTCTGGGCGTAATTTTTCCCACAGTATTTTCAGTCTGGACCAGGAAACAGAGGAAATGTCCTAAGTGCAATCTTCCTTGGGTAACATCAGTGTGATTTCTAGATCCCTGAGACAGATAAACAGCAGAGCAGCATCCAAGCTTCAATTCCTGAACACACAGCACAAGACCTGCATATTTTAGGCTTTTATTTCCTGGCACAGCAGCACCTCTGGGTGTGGGAAGGAGGCTCAGCCCCTTAGCTGGGTGGGACAGGGATGATGGAGCTGTCACTGTAGAAGTCCTAGCGCATTCCATAAAACTTCAAAGCTTTTTGTCAGTTTTCCAAATCCTTCTGGGCACTATTGTCAGAAGATCAAGAACTATTATTTAGCTTCCCAAATCACATCTGGATGCTGTTTATGGGATTGTGTTTGGCATGATCGCATCTGTGGGAAGGGGTTAGTGCTGGCAGTGGGAATTGGTCTCAGGGATGCCAGACTGTCTGCTGCCAGGGCCCATGGACCAGTGGCATCTCCTGCTCTCAGCCTGTGGTCCTGATAAAGGATCCTTGGAGCTAGTGGTTTCCCTATTGCTTTACAACTGCTGCCAAGTGTTTGCTCAGAGGTTCCTCATCTGTGTGTTGGTGCTTCCCAGCTCCTTCCCTCCACAACTCCCTGGTGTGGGACAGCCCTGGGGGTGCAGGCAACCTCAGCACCCTCCAGCTGCCAATTTGAGTTGGGTGGCAAGTAGACGGCCCTGTAGCATATGTGGTGGGACTGTCTGGGTGCTCCACAGTTCCTGTGGGGAAAGGAGTTGGGATTATTCTGTCCATATAAAAGACTCCCAGAAATGTCTTTATTGATTTATTTTTTTTAAATAATAAATTGAAAGCATCTCTGACCTGTTGCCTGCTTCCCAGCATGGCCAGGGTGGGGTTGGCATTGGCTGCTGCTGTGTAATATGTGATAGTGGTGCAGGAGACATTGGCACTTGCTCAGTCCCCAATGCCTCTGCACTGGGGACCCACGGTGGGGCAGGAACCAAATGAAATGGCCACAAAACATTTTTTGATGTCCTGCCTGTGTGACCGCAGTGAGGATTGTGTGGCTGTGTCACTCAGTTGCAGTGGCAGGAGGTCGCAGCCTGGCTCTGTCCCCAGAGCATGCCCTCCAGCCTGGCATCACAGGGAAGAGCATGTGCAATGGGAGAGAAAGGGAAGGGTCCCCATAGCATCTCTTGCAGCCTGGTGGTGGGTTTTGGAGAAAGAAGATTCTGCACCTTGTCCCTTCCATCCAACACCCATGCCTTCTGTCATCTTCCAGCTTGGGTTGTATTTTTTCAGCTGGATGATGCTCTCTATCTCAGCACTGGTCTGAGTCAGGTCGTGGTGCCGTGCAGTGGGATGGCATTTGGGGCAGGAGGCTTTATGGGCAGGTGGTACAAACTGCTCTGAGGAGCTAACGGAAACCCTGACTGCAGTTAAACACTACCATCTGAAGGGCTTTGTGCAGAGCATGCACTGTGCCTCCTCCCGTGGCAGCAGGGATGTCTGACATGCCTCTGTGTTCGCTTTTGGGATGCAGAATTGAAACCACAACCCATTTCTGGGGAAGATATATGATGAGCATGAAGTGCCTTCTCCTGGAGGGTGCTGGGGGGGGGGGAAGGGTGAGAAGAAAACCCCCACTAGTCTCTGGAAATTGCTTTCCTTCCTCTTCTCCTTCCAAAATAGCATAATTAACAGAAATAAGCTTTGCAATGCTGTTAATTTTGAAGGTCTTGTATGCCAAGCTTGAACATGCAGAGCTCAACTGAGCAGGCGCTGAGCGCTGGGAATGGTTAATTATTACCCAAATGGTGTCTGAGTTAGTCTGAAAGGATTGAAGAATTATGAAACTGTAACAAGGGAGGCCCATTCTTGGCAAATGCTTATGTGATTCAAATGCTGGGGAATTCAGCATGTTTTTCTTCTGAGGACTTTAAGCCAGCCGATGGTCCAGATTGCATGGTGGGGACTGAGTGGGACCATCAGTCTAGGGGAGCTGATGCTGTAACAGCTTCTGCAGTTCTTCTGTCACAGCAGTGGTTTAAAAATGGCTTTGGTGAGTCAATTAACCCATTGTTACTTCTTAAAACTCCTAAGCATGTGAATTTCTGGATATGATGGTTTGGTGCTGGACCTGTAGGAGAAGCTCACTCTATGATGCGTTTGGCACTGCTGCAGCTGGGACCTCGCAGTGGCCCTTCTCTCTGCTCACATCTGCAGAGGTCTTTGTATACTCTTTGGGGTCACATATGGACAGTGGTCATAGGGAAGGTGGTTGTGTTCCTATGGCAGAGCTGTTCTTTGGCCCTGGAAGACCAAGAGAAGTTAAAACACATTAGAGGTTTTGGCAGAAGTTTATTGGGTTTTCTGCTGAATATCCGAATTCTACAGAATCTTCCTTTCTCTCATCTTCAGACTGCATGTGGTCCATGTCCAGTCTCTTGGATCTTGACCTGTCTGTGCCTCCCTGGAAAAACAGAAGTCATGGAGCCTCAAGAGCTTCTACTCCACCCCTCCAGACACTGTGGTCCATGCATGTGTGGTTGGGGTTCAGTCTCTTTCAAGCAGGATTTCAGTCCCAAGTCTCATGGCAAAGGTGGTAGAAGTGACAGTCACACCAATGGAAAGTAGTCTATAACACTGGTCTCTAAATGTGATTTGTCTTGAACAGTTTCATTTGAACAGCCCCTATTTTGGACTGCTGTGGTCTTTTTGTCTTGAGCTTGGTTTGCTTTCCTCCAGTTCAAATCTTTGAAGTATCATAAATAGATAAAGCTGGAAACTGAAGCATATGAATGTTTAGAAATCCTTTGACCCATGTCCTGATGCTCTTCTTCAAGCTGCCCCAGGGCTCCCCCAGTCCTGACTGCGCTGTGGAGCGGAGGAGGCTCCCTGCAAAGTGACACTCTTTGGGAGTTGAGTCCTTGGCATGGGAAACTTTAAAAAGCTTTTTTCCTCCTACAGATGTTTTTCCTCAGTTCTAGTGAAACAAGTTAAGCGTGTGGGAATGCCTTCAGTGCTCTAACCTTGGGGGTTTGATGCCTTTCTTTCTAAAATGTCTCGTGCTGCTTTTCCTGTGCTCATCTGGTTTTTAGCTGCTTTACTTGCAGCTTTTCAAGGAACAGTTGCGTGTTAGATGATAAATATGGCTGTTCTGCTTTGCTCAAAATGTCTCCCACCAGGAAAGTCCCTGCTGAGTTGTCTTTCTGCTGCATGCAGTGAACTGCACAAGATTCCCCTCTGGTCATTGCTTCTGGTATTTCACAAGGGCTAATCCTCCCCCTCCTCCTCCAGTTGGTTGCGTGTTTGCAGAGTAATCCCCTATAGGACCTACGCTCTGCTCCAGGAGGTGGCTGGAAGGAACCTTTGATGTGGCAGATCTAATGTCCTTCTGAAAACTCTGCTGCTTCCTCGTGGGTCTGTGTAGTCCCAGTGACAGACTGCTTGGGTGCCTGGTTGGAGCCTCTTGGACAAGCCAAAGAATGAGTTGTGTGGAAAAACACAGCTTTGGCATCTGGACTCTGCCTCCATGGATTATGATACTTGGCAAGGGGGAGTAAGAAGGGGTTCAGCTGCCCGAGACATTGCTGTAGTTCATTGGCAAGGCTTTCCTTCTCTTTTGATTGGAGGCAAACACTGTGAACTGATGAAGTTGAAGGCATGGGTTAGAGCAGGAGACAAGTCCACCTGTATCTTCTGGGATCAGTGGTATTGAGAGCAGGATGTCTGGCTGGAACGCAGCTTGCTGTGTGACCTGTTGCTAGACTCTGACACGTACATGGCGATGAGCTAATGAGTTGGATCAACAAGCTGTTAGGACCACCAAACTGGGATCTGGAGGTTTTCATGTGTGAACCGGAGGATGAACTCTCAAAAAAGCATCCAAATTACTTCTCCAGAGAAAGGATGCCCAGAATGCTCTTATGAACCAAGACCTCCTTTCTACTGTAGCACTGCAGTTCTTGTCTGTCCTTCCTGCTTTAAAAAGCATGAAGAAACTAAGTCAGAACCTGAATGGCTTGAAGAATTCTCAGCTTTGGAGTTTTCACCTACAGTTTAGTCCAAAAGTCTGCAGTCTTGCAAATTGTTCCAGTTCCGTCAGATCGGAAATTTCTGATAAAGTATTCTCTTAAGTTTTTTAAGAATTCCTGGGATTTTCTTTTAGTTCAGCTGATTTGTTTTAGTGTTCTCTGCTTTTGCTGTTTCCTCCCCTGTGCATAGTTAGTTGCCACTTCTAGTTTCTCCTGTCTTGCATGTGAAGTTATTGCAAATTGCAAGAAGCAGGATAACAGATAGCAAAATGGAGTTTCCGCTTCTAGTGGACTCTGTGTTTAAAATATTTATTTCTATTATGGGCAGCCAGTGCCTACTAACCTTACTTTGGAAGTAACTTTTTACAGCTTTATGCTGTGGCATACTCCTTGTGTCCAGGTCCTTCACTCAGTGCAAGCCACTGCTGGAGCTGGGCTCTGCTCCTTTGGGGCTGGGCAGTGTCCTCCTCTGCACCTGGGCTTTGGGGATTGAGGTGTTGTATCCTTACATGGGTTCTGTCTCCCCGCACTCACCCACAGTACTTTTATGGGCACAAAGTGCGAAGGTCCCACTGGTGTCCTGTATATAAACCTCCAGCAGTTTCTGTAGGGAGAATTTCTCTGCAGGTCCATGGGAAAATGATGGGAGACCTTTTTCTTCCTCTCTTTTCTTCCTCTTCCTTCCCAGTTTTATCAGTCCCTGAAATCTGACACATCACCCACGCGGGTCAAACGTGTGCTGGGTTCAGTAGGCAGTCCTTAAATAAGTAGAACTTATGCTGCTGTTGGTATAAGTAACCTATTAAATTGCAGTGCATGTGTGGTAATGTGGGCAGGAAGCCTCTCAACATCTGAGGTGATTTCAAGTGTGTGGTGTCCTGATAGGAACTGACCCCAGTATTACTTGTCCTTTAAAAACTTGATAGCCATGCCCTTGAATTCTTGTGTTAGTAAACATCTCACAAAAATGTGTATTTGAGCTGGTATCAAGCAAGATGAAAGGGGCTGTGCAATGTTATTGGGGTTGGCCAAGATGATTGTGACTTTTTACCCTGAAACTAGGCAAACTGAGATGAAATTTCCAGAAGGTTTTTGATATCGGCTTAGCATTCATAAACTTCAGTTGTTAAATGTAAAAGAAAGCTGAGGTAATTTTTTAATGTGATGTTGTGAAACATTTCCTTCAAGACAAGTGGTGGTATGTGGTGGGGCGGGTGGGAGGTCAGAGCTGCTCCTTGAGTAAGACTTGGGCAATCTTCCCTCTCGCCACCCCCCCCCACCCCCATAAAAAACCCCACCTCTGTGTGTCTGAGCTGATGCAGTACAACATGCCAGAGAAAGGGAAACAAAGTAAAGGCTCATAAAGCCTCTGGACATCACCTCTTGGAGCAGCGGTCCTTGAGTCAACAGAAAACATCTGTAAAACAGTCCTCCATGTGGGCAGGAAAATGGTACAGGGGAATGTAGCAGATGAATTTACGAAGCTCAGCCTACTTTTTACATGGTTGTGAATGATAACTACTGGAGCAATGCTGAACAAGATGTTCCCTTGTTTTAAAAACATCTCTGGGATTATTGTTTTGAGATGAGCTGGGAAATGTTCTGTTCCCTCCTTTTCTAGACCTGCTGTTGGTAATATACCCCTCAGGTGGATTGAGGAGAGGGAAGGACACAGAGGCTGATATTTATTTAAAGCTCTGTATGATGCTGCAAGACGTCATGTGTACACAAGTTCACTGCAGCACAGGCCCCATGGTCAGGTGTGGGTTTGGGCTGCAGTTTGGATGGACTTGGGTTGTTACCGATCCACTGCCACTTTGCTGTGCAGCCTCATGTTGCTCCATCCTGACTCGTGCCCAGGCTGGGCTGATGTCCCCACGTGTGGTGGGGGGTGACACCACCAAATTGGGAAGCACCAGGGCACCCAAGGAGAGCCCTGAGCTCACCATGGAGTTGCACCACTGTTGAGGGACTGGGTGAACCCAAGGTGCTCTGTGATCCTGCTGTCCCTTTGTGGCATTGCTCTTCTGCCATGGAGGAGGTTTCTGAGCTCTGGGAAGGCTGAGCTGAGCCCCCTCCCTGCCTGGCCCCAACATCCACCCTGGCTGAGCAACACAGGTCCAAACTCAGCATCCCCCTTCAGGGCTGTGGCTGGGTGCTTCCACTCCTAAGAAGGCACTTGTGCCGAAGCAAGCAGAAAAATAAGGCAGTAAAGCAGAATTGCTGCTTGAGTTGCTTTTCTCATTAAAAAGAGAGGGAGGGAGGGAGAAACATCAAAATCAATCCTCTGCCCCCACAAATCCTACCCTTGTCTTGGAGTACTAAAAACATCCTGGGGCTGAGACCATGCTTATGCTCCTGAACATTGAAGGAGGATTTCTGCCAAGACACTGACCCCTTGTGGATTTTGCAAATGTCTTTGCATCTCTTTCTCTTCAAAAGGCAAAAAAAACCCCAAATCCCCTTTCAGACTTTCACTTGGTCCCTTGCAATCCAGATCTATCGGAAGATTTATTCTTAAACAGGGGCTTCAGGGTGATTTATGAAATTACAGCTGAGCCGTATTGTGTTCTGGTTACAAATTGCAAAGATATTCCATGGGACGTAAGCTCCAATGAGCATGGGATATATTACACTACAGGGAAAAGGGGGGGCTTAAAACCAGCTGGCCGACTAACAGCTACAGCCACTTCTCTTTGATGAGAAGATGATATACATCTGGGTTTAATACAATACATGATGGACTGACACTGGTTTTTGGAATATCTTATACAAACTGGATAATTTTTGCTTGTTTTTTTTCCAGACCTGTTGCACCACTTTATTCAAAGTTATATTCCTTTTTTCTGTTGTTTCTTCATGTGTTAGTGACTCCTTGTTCAACTCTAGAAAGTACTGGGGATAGCTTCTCACTGCTTTCCAGAAGAAGCGTTTCTCTGCACTCTGAGTGCACACAGTGAGTGCTAGGGCTTGAGAAAGGCGATGCTGCAGTACCATATGTGGAATCACTGAGCTAAATTGGCTACCTATAAATATAACCCAGATGTTAATAGGAAAAAGGAAACTGGAACACATTATCAGGAAGGATGTGTCTTCTTTGGAGTAAATCCCTCCCATGGAGACCCCTCCTCTAGCTGTTAATGACTGCACTTCTCCAGGAGAAGTCATCTGTGAGCCCTGTTGTGGGGGGTGTGATATATATTAAGACACCTCTAACAACCTTCCGGTCAGTAGGGAGTCCCAGTGAGCCAGATGCTATGGGTTGTAAAGTTGTGTTGTTGCTCTGAAGATGAACCTATGCTGGTTGGCAGCATCTGGTCTAAAATCTTCTACCACACACAAAGGCATGTACTGGTGAGGTCTTCATAGCCCATGAGTGGAAGGAATTGGTGAGATTCCTTTCAAGCACTTTGATCCAAGAGAACAGCAAGGTTTCTGCATGAGAATCTCATATTTTGGCTTGTTAGTAAGTCATGGCATTTTTATTTAATTCTCTTGATTGGCTAACAGATCATTTAGCACTGATTTGTTCCCTGGCCTGGTTGAGTGTAGCTCTTAGATCTGACTTCTGTTGTGAACATTTAATGGCAATTCTAGAATTTCTTACCTTTTTGGTTTAAATTGGCTGTTATGAACAACTAATCCTGACACACACCCATTTCCAGTAAATAGCCCTGAAAGTCTGACTGCAACTGAACTTGCTTCAGCCTTCCCCAGACTTTACAGACTTGTCTGTGGTTCCCTGCCACAGCACTCCTGGGAAGCACCTATAAATATCCGCTCTGAGTAGAAATCCTGCTTTCTAGTAGTTGATGGCAGAAGTACTTGCATTCCCTGAGGCTGACTGCTAGCCCTGCAGTTTTGGGAGTGAGAGTGGGTTGCATCCTTCCTGCTCCACCTGAGTCTTGCGCATCTCTGGGAGCTGTGCCTTGGGTGAATGCAACCTCCCAAGCTGAGCTCCTCCCCCTTGAGCTTAAATAGACAAAACTTTGGAGAATTGTCCCCACTGGGAGCTGCAAGCAGTAGTTGTACTTTATTTCCTTTGTGGGCCAACCTTTGGATGGCAAAGTTGTTACACCTCCACGGCTGGTATGATCCAGCATGCTCCCAGCCCTGGCTTCAGGCCAGGGTGCTCTGGTTCCCAGAAGATCCTGTTTCAGTCACCTTTTTAGGGCTCTTTGGGCCAAAGTGTGCTTTGATGTCTGGCAGTTTGGCCCCTGGCACACCCCGTGGTCTGGCCTGGAAGAAGTGCTAGGAGGACGAAGCACAAACTATAAATTTCTGCAATACCAGCAATCCTGGCTGAGCCTCCCCATTCTAGCGGGGTTACGAAATACCGACATGGCTTTCTCTGAGATACTAATTAGGGATGGACAAACCAGAGGGAAGAAAATAAGAAATCCCTTTGCACTCTTTCTGGGGTTAAAGAAAGTTCAGCTAACTTTCTTCCTCCCCCATGTTATTTTTCCCTTCAGTGCGGGCTCTTCTAATCCAGGTTCCAGCAGGGTTGGGATGTGGAGCTGCTGAAGTGCTGGGGGAGGCTGTAGCTATTTCTGCAGGATTTCCAAACCAGGCTGAAACAAGCCAGTAACCTAAACCTGAGAGCGCCTGTGTGACTTAGGGCAATCCTGATATTGTAGTGCTCCTGGCTCTCCAAACAGAATGAACTGGTGTGTCGTGTATCCAGGAAAGATCTGGATGTTGCTCAGGGTAGCAGATCACCTTTATCCCTCCTTTTACAGGACAGGAGGTGATGGTGCTTGGAAGGGTAGGGCTCTGCTTGGTTGGTGCTGCAGGATTGCTGTGCTCACCCAGGGTGCTGTGGCTGTGGGCTGGAGGCAGCTGCACCTGGGATGCCCGCCCCAGGTTTGCCGATTCCTTCTGCGAGCTGGTCTTGTTGCCAAAGCGGTGGACTTGGTAGTATTAGGTTAATGGTTGGACTCAATGATCTTAAGGGGTTTTTCCAACCTAAATGATTCTATGATTCTTCACATGGCATAATGAACGCTTACAAATCCTTTCTGTGCTGCTGATGTTCCCTCTTTGCAGCTCATTGAATGTAGAAAGCAAGCTTTCTAAATAATAATAAAAAGCAGCGTGAGTAAATTAACACGCATCAGTGCACGGGTCTTTGGCTGAGCTCTGCTCATCTCATTTTCAACAGGAGCCTCTTTCTGCAGACCTCCCTGCCACAACGTGCTCTTGCAGTGCCGGCTTAGACCCTGCATAGATTAAAACCATGCAATCACAATGGATTTGTCTCTGGCTAATGAAGCTCAGCATCTAGTGCAAAATTCCTCTAATGCATTAGGAAATAGTTATCATTTTTCTTTGGCACTGCATTTGATAAGCAATTGCCTTTGGCCAAAAGCAATGCCAAGATTTTACTGCTTGTTACAGAGCTAAATATGTGACATTGCAACACATGTAATTGGGATAATTTAACACCCCATTAACAGAGTGCAGGAACGGCCTCTTCTCTTACCGTTGTTTGGGTCTACTTTTTATAAATCTTGAAGTCTTTTGGGAGAGAAATTTTTTTTTCAGTGGAAAAACGGACATGTTCCTCATTAAAGTGACTCATTTTGAAACATTGAGCAGAAGCTTTCTTGCAGCACAGATGGGGAGAGCTGCTGATTTGCGATAGGAAACCTGGAGTGAGCCATGTCCCAGTTTGGTAAACTGGGAACTAATAGGTTATGGTCCATAATTCTACTTCTGGTTTCAGGCAAGTAACTTCTCTTCAAGGAACCGTAAAATGAAGATGATACTTTGAATTTTATGATCCCTGTATGGTTTCTGTGACATCCCTGTCACAAGGCATGAGATATCTGGAGGTGACCCTTGCTTGGGAAGGGAGGTTGGTGTTGGGACTGTCACCACCTCCTGTCCTGTGACCTTCAGTGGAGATGTGTGTGCAGAGCAGTGGAGTAGTCCAACAACAGGTCTTCTAACTATCTTCAGAAAGGCTCTTTCGGGGAATTCCAGATCTTATTCCAGATCTTATTAGAAGCAGGAAAGACTGGATGTTACAAGGGATCCCAGTCTGAAGAAGCTGTATTTCTGGTTGAGTCTTTCTTTTGAGCTCTGGGTAATGGGGCTGGATGTATTTGCATCAGAATACTTGGCTTCCTGATCCTAGCATCTCCAAGCCTTTTGATGTTCATAAGCATATGTGCGTTTGGAGATGGACTTCTGTATGTGGTATTGCACTGAGGAGTTGGCAGCAACAGCTGAATGCAGGAGCCAGTAATTAAACCTGTTAATCTTCTTGTCATGATTGTAGTGGGTTTGGGTGAAATCTTGATGAATTTTGGGGTGAGGGCATCCCTCCTTCGGCTTAACATAGGCTGGCTGGTAGGTTCCTTTGTGGGGTAAGGCAGAAGAGGTTAGTTTGGGTCCAGGCTGGCCTTTCTTCCTCCTTCATGTTTGGTGGAACTTCATGTTTGGGAAGCACTGGCGTAGCAAGCAATGTGGTTTTACCTCTGTCCCCCTTCCTTCTCCATCTCTTGGATAAAGAGCAGCTCTGGCTTGAGGGCAGTGACCGCAGTACTAGTCAGCCTGTCCCCACTCATGCATTTTCCAGAAAGTTGCTTATTTTGTAGCTGAAACCCTGATTTAATTAAATTAATGCCCAACTACCAAGTGGGGTCTGAAGGCAGGGGAGTGCCTGGTGCTCCTGGAGAGCCAAGCCAAAGACCCAGGCAGCAAACCAGCAGCCCAGAGATCCTGCTTTCCTGCCAGCCATGCTTCACTTATTGAAGGGACAGTTTAATTTTAGCCTTTCTGGTGGTGCTGTTTCTTTCCTAATTAGATCCAGCCTGATAGAAAAGAAGAAAAATCCACTTGAAACCTGCTGATGGGTTTTGCTCATTCAGCAAAGCAGCAATGGGGACTGGTTTTAGCCTCCAAGTTGGATAGGGCTGTTTCTGATTAGTGTGGGGGAAGGCTGCTGGGAAGGGCTGGTGGGTTGTCTGTGAGCCCTGCTCTGCCTGAGCCATCTTTAACTAGAGCAGCAAGTCCCAGAGAGCTGTTTTATGGCTCCATGGTGTGAAATGACCTGATTTGCCATGATTTGCTCAGGTTTTCAGCAACACATAGATAAAAGGCAGTGCAGATGACTTTAAAATTCATGGGTATTGCTCTTTTAACTTGCATCTCCTTCAATAGGCTCCTTCCCCTATAAAACACAGGTGGGCCTGTCTTTGCAACTGTGAAAAGCCTGATGAAATGAGTTAGATTGACTTTGTTATGGCTTCAGTGAAAACTTCTAGACACTTATTCAGAAGTCATTGCATTTGCAAAACTGGTCCAAAGTGCTAATCCAAGCAAGCATGGTTTTACTGTTTTGAGGCCATCAGGCTGCTCTTGTTACGTGGTCCTGGTTTGCACCATGCTCGGCAGGGTGGCATCCCGTGGCTCTAGACCTTCCCTTCTGAGTCTAGGTGACTACACTGTAAACATGAGCTCTGAGCTGAAATCGGATTTCCCTGGTCTGTGCCACAGAACAAACAGTGCAAGTTTAAAAAAAAAAAAGAAAAATTATTTGGCACAAACCAGTCTAGTTATATTTGCATTTGAAAAAAATATTTCTTCTCCCCCTCAAGCAGTAACTTACTTCTCCGTAGTGTCAGATTCTGTTTAATCAATTGCCTCTATAAGTTGTAACAAGATGTTTTCTTAAATTCAGCAACTCCTAAAAGCTTTGTTTTGAATGACGAGCCAATTGTCTGCCTGGCATGACTGTTGCAGGTTACTTCCCCCACCCCATCAAAATGCTTTTTTGAATAATCCTCCCCAGTTGGGTTTTTTTTCCTAAATGCTTTTTGATCCCCAGTGGAAAATTTAGAACTACTCGACATTCGGAAGTCTTGGATTTTTCAGGGCAAAAGGCAGAGAAGCAACTTTATAAGAGTTGAAAACACCTGTTCAGAGCCACTGGTGTGCTTTGGAGGGAGCTCCCATCCTGCAGGGCAATGCTGTGCTTGTACGTGTGTGACCAGTTCCTCACTGAGGGTTTTATTTTTGTGTCTGCTTCTGGCGCATTAAAGTGCAGAGCCTTCTGGTGTCCTGGGTGGTACTGGTGCCCAAGTGGCATTAGCGCAACTTCCTCTAATCTAATTGCTCTTTGTGGTTGATGGGAGACAGAAATAGTTGGGGGGACTTGCTTTGTAGGGCTTCCTACGATGCGCACAGCACTGCCTTGCCCCTTGTATCATGGGTCCCAGGATGCGGGCAATGCTGCTGCGGGTGTTCGCACTGGTTCCCAAAGCATCCCACCCTCGTGAGGAGCCGGAGCCTTCCTCCAGCAAAGCCCCAGTGGGTTTCGTCGCAGTCTGGAGCGCCTGTCAGACAGGTCCCTTGCCCTGGGGTAGCTAATGACAATGCACAATGTTGTGGTCTGGCCATAAACAGGTTTAAAACAAGCTGAGCTAATTCAGTCAAAGGTGTGAGAGTGATCCAAAGGTGCAGTGAGTATCGGCAGCTCCTTGCTTTCTCCTCGGGGCACCGTCCTGCTCATTAACAGGAGGCTGTTCAGTCAAGAGCACTGTGGCTTGTTTGAACTGCAGGGCTGCTCTGCTTACACACGTCTTCTCTGCTTTGAAGGCTCTGTCACTCTGCAGTTTGCATCAGAAACATAGGCTCTCCCCATCTGCAAAGCCTGCTGAGGTCTCCTCTCCCTGTCATGAAAAAGACCTTTCAAACAGCTCCTAAGGTCTCTGAGGGCTTCTCTTCTCCTGAAAGCTGAATTGCCTGTTGCTTTTGGAGGCCTGTGTTTCCCCCTGGCAGCTTTCCATGCGTATATTTAGAAAGGAAGATCATACCTTCCATCTCAAAAATAACCAAACCTGATGACTTAATTTAGAGCATGAAAATTAAAAGTGCTCTCTTGAACTGCTGAGCAGTTCGGGCTCCTGCAGCCCCTTGCTTGCTTGTTGGCTGTGGATTTTCCCTACTTGACTGTAGGTTTCTCTCGGTCAGCTTTGGGCATCTTGTGAATCATTTGGGAGCAGGATTGTGAACCACAGACCCATGTCTCCTCTCTGCCGGCACTGGCTTCTGCTGATGTCTGGCTGTGTAATTGGGCATCGGTGTCAGAGCTGGACACTAGCCCCAGGGGAGACTCTTTGCTATTACTAGCAGACAGAGCGTTGTGTTAAAAAAAAAAGAAAAAATTCTCTTTTGATTACTAATATAACTTACACTTTCTGTAGGCTTTTCTGGGGCACCATCAGAGACTTATGTCTGTACACTGCTAAAAAATGGGCTGGAAACCTGTGTAACCCACATCCCAGCAGAGAAATCCCATCTCTCCAGGCAGCAATAGTGTCCTTTACACAGGCTGGATTTTGGTCCTTTGCTCACACAAATGGTTGTGTCTCCTTCGGCAGTTTCTGCTCATGTGGAGTAAGACCCAAGCCAGCTCTGCACTGCGCCAGGGGCAGAATGCCTGGTTCCCTCCTCACCTCTCATTGTGACTTGCTGGGCAAGCCTAGCCCAGCTGCTCAGTTCCTTTACACCTGTTTTTATTTGTAAATCTGGGATAAGCTGAAACCTTAGCACTGAAATTGGGTTCCTCAATTTCTTTCCTGCTGCTTGGGCCTTGCCTCTTGTACATATAAAGCGTAATATTTAATAACAGCGTGGGGGCATTTGAGCTGGGTTAGTTATTGATAAAGCCCTGGAGATGTGCAGAGCAAAGATGCTGTGTGCTGCCATGATAAGCGCTTTCGTTTCACTCCTTGAAGCTCAGCTGTACCTATAGCTGCTGATCACACTGCTTTTTTTTTCTTCCACTTTATCAGCAGTTTTATCTGAAGTGTGCTCTGAGTGATTGCAATGTTGAAAGGCCCCAGAGTTAATTGGCATTAAGAATGGTGTAGTATTATTAGGTGTGCCTTAATGTAACAATCTCCATTTTCGTGTATTTACTCTGTACTACTGAGTAAACATGGAGATAAAAGAAGGTGGAATTAGCACTTCTCTTGCTTGCACTAAAGCCAAGTTGCATTATTTTCTTTTCTGTGGGTTTAGGCCTAAAAGTAGCTCAGGTATGTGCAAGTTTAAACAAGACAAACCAGGGCCCCATTAAAAATTACTCTCTCCTGGATAATATTCAACACAGGATTAATAGTAAAGAGGCTGATGTCATCTCAAAGCTCCCGTGACCCTCTGCACTTCTTTAGCATGTTGCTGAAATAAAATGTTTGTTACAAAGGAGACTTTTCCTGCTGGAAAATGTGATGCTGCTGTCTTTCCAAAAGCAGAGGGAGAGTCATTTGGAGCAATGTGCAAAAAAACTAATTGGGTATTAAGAGCTTAACCTGAGAAATCACCTTCTCCTAAGAATAACCTTGTTGCTGCTGCGTGGCATGCCATGTGCCACGTTCTACTCGTGGATTAATGCTTTCCAGGGTGTCCAGCTCTCGTGGTCCCCCAACGCAGAGCAGACCAATAGCGCATGTGTGATTTTTACCCATGCAGGTGGGAAGGCTCCTGTTCGCTGCCCTCCCTGGCTTAGTGAGTGGTTCAGCAGATGCCAAGCAAGGATGTGCTTTCTTCCCTGCTGTCACACTATGATGCTGAGTTGCTCCAGTCTCTGCTGCAGCCAAGTGGGTTCTGTGAGCTGCCAGCATGGCTGGGATCAGCATTGTACAGGTCTTCTGGGGTGCCATTGCAGACACTGTCAAGGAATTGCTCCCAATTCATGCCAGGCTTGTCTTGGCTGGGACTAAAAAGACTTTGCAAGAGTGTAGTCGTTTTTAGATGGTATCGGTGATGTTATAGGTCCCAGTGCGATTCATGCAGAATCTCTTGCATTTTAACATTAGTTTTATCTTCCTGGCTAGGCTGGGCTCTTAAAACCCAACTTGTCCTTCCAGGGCTTGGATGAGTTATGTTCTGCACTGCACCAGCCTGGCTACTGCTGAAAATGGCTGGATTAAACCACGGCGTTGTTCTAGGCTGTGAGGTTATGAACAGGACTCTTGATAAGGAATTGGGTGTGCTATAAAATAATTATATAGCAACTCTCATCTCTGAATCTTTACAAACATTAATTAGCAGCTTTCATAAGATCAGTTAACTCGTTTTCCCTGTGCCCGTAGGGACAGGTAAATATTACAGCTCTGCCCTGGTCTGCAGTCTGTGGCATCAGGAGGGCAGGCACCTTGTGATGATGTTAGTGTCAGAGCCTGCATTTCTTTGTGACCTTGCTCACACCAATTTTAACTCCAAAAAACCATTGAGTTATATTAAAGTTTGCCAGGTTTGTCTCACAGGTATATATATATACCCTCATGCTGGGTATAAGAGAGCCTGCCTTGGGGATCTGCTTATCAGTCCTGGGTCCAGCCTCTGCTCATGGCTTTTTCTTTCCTCCCCCCAGGGTTCTCCTTTTTCTTAGTTTTATCTTGGGAGTCCATTGAGTAGCTTTTGCTCCTTTAGGGATGCTCAAGGTCACGCTTGGAGCGAAGGTTTGCACAGGAAAGCAATGTAGCACCTGACAGCAGCCTGGAGGAGGGTGTGTAGAAGGGGGTGGTTTCATGGAACAGGTCCAGCCTCTCGAGGAGACTGCAGTGCTTTGTTAAACCCTAAATAACAGCCACTGACTGGAGTCAGTAGGGCAAATTTTCCATAGCTTTAACCCTTCTTACTTCCAGCTGAGGTGGCTTTCCCCTCTGTTCTACCAGGCTGCCCTTGCCTCTTGGCATTGGTCTTGTTGGTGCAGCCAGAATAGGTGGAGGAGAGGGAAGGGAGGGAATCTGTTCCATAGCAGGTCATGATGGCTTGTCCTCAAGAAGGTTACAAGCTGTTCCCTGCAGATGCTGGAGGAAGCAGGGTTTCTGAGAAGGAGCTGGATGCTCCCCAGTACCCTCGAGGGAGTGGTGTGATGGTTGCCAGCATCCTGAGAATGACCTTAGAGAAACCAACTTCCCAGCCATGCTGTGCAGGCGCATAAGCCTCAGCCATGGGCTTGAGAGGAGGGTCTGGCCCCAAGCTTTAAGAAGTCAGGGGCTGTTCTAGCTCTCTGCAGACACTGGTCCCATGGTATTTATAGGGGGTGAGATGGTCCCCAAACCCCTGTCCCACTTGTGGGGAGGCTGTGGGGGAGGTGAGAAGAAGCTCTGGCTGGCAAGGTTTGCTGCAGGAGCGATAGCCCTGTTTTCCTTTGGGTTGGGTCTTGGGAGGGTGGCTTGTTGTGTGTGGCTTTTGGAGGGGATGGTCCATCAGTCTGCGTGTGTCTTTAATGGTCCGTTCAGCAGTAATTCTGCCAGATGTCTCTGTTGCATCTGAGCACAGGAAACCCCAGAGGCCTCATTGCTGGAGGCCTTTGAACACAGCCCACGCAGCAGCCCAGAGCATCTGTGTCCTGGTTCCATGTCCCCACCTGCAGTACCCAGGCTCTCCTGCACTGTGGTGGCTGGAGAGGTGGCCGAGGTTCTGGCATCTCTGCTCTGCCAAACGGCAGGTCAGCATGTCTGGGGGATGGAGCTGGGTGGCAGGAACACCATGGTCCTCTTGCCCTGCCCAAACGGGTCCCATAAGGAATGTCACAACAATGAACATATCCACTGTGTAGCTGCTGCAGCAGCTATTCATCACCTGCAAAAGCTCATCAGTGAGGACAAGCAATGGTCCTTCCTCTAGGTAGCATTTCTGGTGGTGTTAAGCTCCTCTTCACGTAACTTTTTTAAAATTGCTCTTGTTTGCATATCCTGAAGTGCCTGAGGAGCATAAGAAGTGACTGGAAACTTCTAGAGCACAACTGTCTCCTGCAGGAGGGTCGATCCTGCAGCTCGGATGTTAGGAGCCTGGACAAGGCAGGGGAGGGAAAGCAGATGGGTCTGAGCTGCTGAGCTAAGAGCCGCTTTGCTGGGGCACAGGCTCGCTGGGCACCCTTCCCTGGCCCCAGCCGGACTTGTGCTGGGAATTTCTGGAGACATGCCCAACAGAAAAATGTCACGGGACAAGTTGTGCCTGTTTTCCTAAAGATTAGCTTTGAAACAGCATGGAGAGAGCAGAGCAACTTCTTTCAGTAAGTGCCATCAGCGCTGGGCTCCTGGTACCGCAGCCCCTGCCAGGACAGAGTGAAGGGTGGCCTGGAAGGGGGCAAAATACCCCTTTTCCGTGCACCCATCTGCTCTGTAAATCAAAGGCTGACTTGTCTTTTCCATGCTCTATTGTATTTGATGAGAAGGTTTTGTAACTCAGTCTATCTTCTGCAGCACTACTTGGGATTTTTGTATGTGGCTTTCCGCAAGGTGTGTTATCTTACCCAAACTTTGCTTCGTTTAATATGGCCCTATGTGAAGGTTAATCCATTTTAAATGTATCCTAAAAGAGCTGGTTTTGCACTTGCAATGATGTACTAGTTTAAGTATTTAAAACATTATACGAGTCTCCTGGAGGAGTCAGTCTTGGTGTAACATTCATTTAGGTACTATTCTGCAGGAGGTGCTGGGAAAACTACTGCTAATGATTAATGAGCTCCAAAACCTCTGTCTTAACCTTGTAAGGTGTGTGAGCAGCAAATATTGTAACCCTTAAATAGCACAAGTGCCTAAAGATAATGTTTGCTTGCAGAGTGAGATATAAAATAAATGGGACAGAAGATAATGGGATAATGGGATGCCAGATGGATGCAGTTTAGTGTAACATTGGTGAAAAGCACTGTCACTAATGCCAATCAGCTCTACTGTGTGATGGAGTGCTGGGGCACTTGAGTGTGCAAAGGAGAGGTGGGATCATGGCTCCTGAGCTGTGGCAGTGCTGGACTTAATCCTGCTGCTCCTTTTCTTTACAAACAGGATATGGTGGTTTAGCTCACTAGGTAAATACAGACAGCTTGGAAATGGGAAAGCCTTCCCATTTCACAAGGGCTTTCAAAGCCCTGCTTGAAAGGTTGCTTATCTGGCCCATCCTTTGCTGTGGGTTTGACCTTCTGTGCTCATTACTGCAATTTCCTCTCAACAGCTGACACGCAGGGGAAAAGTTGCGTTGTTTCTACTGAAAAATCCTCCTCATTACAGAAAAAATATCCTTAATTTCTAATGCAGGCTTTGGCAGGTTAGCTAGAAAGGCAGAGGATGGGGCAGAGCTTGTCCATTGTGGGAAGCAGGGAGGGATACTTGGGAAGCTGCTGTGTGTAAATGCTGCAGAGCTGTTGTCTCAAGGGAAGGGGAGGCTGTGATGGACCTAGCAGGGGTGACTTATACTTGAAACAACTCCTCTCCAGCTATGTTTTGGAAAAGGATCCATGAAAAGTTGCTCTTCCCCCAGTCAGGGTGATGTTGGTGTCCTGTGGGTGGCAAGGATGATACCCTGCCTGGTTTTTAGAGCATGCTGTATGTCACCTTTGCTTTAGAGCTCCTTGCTTGGAGGATGCTACGTGGTTAGCAAATATGTGGGACAAACCTTACTGTGTTTTTCTTTGGTTATATTTTTTTAGTTATGGGTTTGTCACAGATTACAGGACTTACCTTTGCCATGGTGGGGGACAGACGGGGACACTTGGTCTTGTACCAAAGGTGACTCCTGCAGCTCAGGATTCATGTTGGGATCTGTGTGATAAAAATGAGGTTCCACAGATAATGCTGTGTTTCCAAAATGGATCTAAACTGGCCCAGTTTGAGCCATGAACTACTCGGCAAATGTGAATTAGGCTAAAACTGCAGTGTCTTGGCTTTTGTGGCTCCGGTTGAAAACTCAGTATGCCGCCAGTGATTGTTCACAAATTTGCTTGTCCCTATAGGTATTTTTAAAGCCTAACATGCCTTCATAAATTAGGCAGCAAACTTGTCTTACAGGCTCCCTCATATGATATTTTTGGTGAACTCATGCAAGATAAAAGTATTACTTGTAATGAGCCCCAGTGTTATCCGAGAGCATCTGGTAAGCATAACGCTCTGCTTTGTAAATGCAGATACGCTGCTGGGTTGTACAACAAGGCAGAGATAGTTGGGATGGTGATAAAGTGAAAACCCAAACCCTGCTTCCCTGGGCAGCTTTTCCCCTTGGACAATATGGAAACCTGTTGTGGGGCTGAGCAGTAGCAATGCCTTAAGGGACTGAATTTCCTATGGGAAATGTGAATTAATCTCTGATGTTGTCCATGATAGGAAATTATTTGTCTCCTTTTTTGCCTGTATGTATTAGAGCTGGGGACCATTTGGGAGAGCTGCTGTGGTAGCACCAGGGTGAGAAAGAGCTGATTTTGCCCATATTTCCCCATCCTGGAAAGGTCCCTGATGTGCTGGATGTGCACCCTGGTAGGACGAGTGTTCCTTCCTCCAGCTGGTGAAGCTCAGCCTGTCAAGGTTTCCCCATCACTGTACATAGGCATGGAGTTGCACCTCAAAAGCAAACAAAGCATCAGGTTTGAGTCCTGTCCCTCTTGTCTTTTGTCATGAGAAAGCAGAGGCACTTGGAGAAGTGGTCCAAGTTAAAATAAATCAGAAGTTTGAGTCATAACCACCCTTTTTGATGCTTTTGGTATGACAGGGACTTTCTTAAGCAGGTGCAAAAATATTCTGGAACCAGCCCACTGGCAGATTGGTAAAGTTTCC
The DNA here is from genome assembly GCF_929443795.1 of Astur gentilis. Taxonomy (NCBI): domain Eukaryota; kingdom Metazoa; phylum Chordata; class Aves; order Accipitriformes; family Accipitridae; genus Astur; species Astur gentilis. The sequence continues at coordinate 24,149,347 of NC_064889.1, forward strand.
CTGCCGAAACCATTTTGCTGACCACAAACTTGTGAATAACTGCACACATTTTCCCCATATTTATGTTTGCCTCTTGGCAGGTTCAGGCTTGTGCCGCATCTGGCGTGGAGAATTTTGGCAGTAACAGGGTTTTATAAAGGTACAGAAAGTCAGCGTGGCCGGGCAGCCTGGGCAGATCTTGCTGCTCTGGGGTGCAGCTATGGATGACTGTGCTAGGATGCCAGTGCCTTGTGTGGTGTGAGATGGTTTCTTATCCAAAGGAGTTTTGGAAGTTGATCTGTAGGTGTTGTACTACTGACCAGGCGCAATTTGCAGATGTTTGTGCAGCTGTGACATTGGCAGCTGGATGTGGCTGTAGCTGAGCTTAGGGCAAGGGGACTCTCCAGCCACCAAACCACAGCCAGTGTGTTTATGCTGTAGTGGAGCTAAATGGTAATAGTGCTGCTGGCTTCCACTATGGGGTGGGATTTAAAATATCTGTGTGCAAAGGTAGCTGGACTCTGGCACAGTGCTGGGGTAAGTGTTCTTTGTTTTCCGTCTGTGTTGAGAAGCTCTGGGCAGAGATGATTTTTGAGAAATAAATCTGGCTTTTCTCACATGGCTTTTTCCATGTGCCCTGATGAAGGGCGTGAAGATGTTAAGTGCATCAGTATATCATGTTGTGTAATCTGCACATCCAGATGTTGGCAGAAAGCTTTTGTGGGACCTTGAGGAAAACTGCAGCTGTTCAAACTGCTGTGGAGAGGGGACAACCACTGTCCTGGGGACACAGGCCAGCCGGAGCTGAAGCTGGAGGTGTTTGAGACCCAGGCTAGAGGCTTAGCCAGAGCTGAACCAAAAACCAGGCAATGGCTGGTGAATTTTGCAAGGAAAATGTAATGCTGTCCCACTCATGGCTGGAGTGATGGGCAGCAGCATTAGCATTGAGCCATGTCCACAGCACTGCCAGGAAACCCTGTGAGCCTAGACATAGACAAGTGACCAGCACATCAGTGCTGGTCTGTGTGTGGGGACAGCCCGAACCAACCTCTGCTAAAATTATACTGTTTGACTTCTCCTTTGATAACCCCAATTTTAGTGGTGTCCCAAATGCCTTACCAATGGCATTGAGCTTTGCCTCATTGTGAAACATTCCTTCTAAAATGTTTGTTCTTGGACCAAAGTCATCCCTGGAGTAACTTCACTGAGGCTAGTGGGCTTGACAGGAAAAATCTGGGCTATTTAAGGCTGCAAATCTCTGCAGTTCTTAGGAAATTGCTCATGTGTACAAGCAGCTCAGATATAATCAACAGTGAAAACATGCTGTTTCTCTTGGAAGCTGTTTACATAACATTTCAGCTGTGTTTAAACCAAGATTTATTTGTACAGAAAGGCTGCAACATCAAAAAGTAAGGCAATGTTACCTTTTGACAGAAAGGGTGGAAGAAGGCAGCCACCTCTGCTTGCAATGGGTCTGGGACCAAAAGCCCAGCAGTATCCTATGCACTCTGCTTTCTGGGAAGGTTTATGGTTCCTTGTGGAAAATAAAGATACTGGGGTGAAGGCTGGTGTTTGTGGTAATATGAATGTGAACAACCAATCTGCAGCTTGATGTAAAAGATATCTCCCCCTCAGTGCTAATCCAGAAAGGCTAACCAGAGGTTTAGAGAGCTTCAGAGTGGAATTATTTATTAGAAATACAGATTTCTGGGAGTTTTCCCACTTTTAGCTTGAGTCTTAAGGGGCAGCCTGAACACTTGAAACAGCATGAATAAGTTGTGGACAGTGTTCAAAAAAACTGTTTAGAAAGGAACTAAAGGAAAACCTTCTCTCTGTGGAGAAGCTTGGATAAAGACCCAAAGTAGCTAGAGAGAAACTTCCTGCACAAGTGGGACTATCCCTGTGTTAACGGCCATGGCATCCTGCACTGGAGGATTATGAGATGATGGAAGTGGCATTTGGGATGCCTGTGATGTGGGTTTCTCTGACAAAGCAAGTTAAATTCCCCCAGGTTCTGGGTCCTGAACACATCCTCCTGCTGAGCAGCCTCAGCTGGCAGCTTCAAAGGCTGCACAGTCCAAAACAAAAACCTCAATAAAGGATTCAGCCATGAGAAAAACGTACATGCCCAAGAGGCCACGTGCCGTGCATATGCCTGATAAACCACTCCCAAATTTGTTCCTATCAAGCACTAAAAAAAGACATCTCATGGTTTGGTCTTCCCTCTTCCTGTCATAAAGCCAAAAGGCATCTCTGCAATTTTTAATAACTTATTTAAAACAGTTTTGGAAATGATTTATGCAGGTGCTATCCCATGGTGTGTGTGCTTTGACTGAAACCATTGATCGAGTCTCTGTTGAGACCTCTGCCTGGAGGGGAGGGATGGGTAGGGAAGAAGAATGGCCACCGATTCCATTGGTTGTCCAGCAGGCCCTTGAAGGAGCTTGTATTTTAGGTGGGGTGGGCTGGGACTGCCCCAAAACAGACTTTGCAGGAGATCAGAAGGCAAAGCACTGACTGCTGGATGCCTCCAAATGTCATCTTGAATTTCCTGTGGAGTGATAACAGCAAAGCCGAGGATGTGCAGAGGAGTTGCTGGACAGACTTTTTGGTGGAAAAAGCAAGTTTCTACCCTTGTGCTATCACAATGCAGACAGGAAGCAAGAAGTAGGTCTAGAAAAAAATCGGCATTCATAATTAGCACTATTTTGAGTATATGTCTAAACTCTGCCTGCACACACTCATGCAAAGTTCTGGTGATGCTTTCAATGACTCGCATTGAGACCAGAAGCCTTCGAGATAAAACAGGAACCTGTTTTGCAACTTGCCATTAGCGCACAGTTGTTAACTTTTGCAGATGGTTTAAATTCTTCTTTATAAAATGGGGTGAGATGGAAACCCTGATTGTAGCTGTGCTGCAGACCCTGGGAGCCAGTGGGATTCAGCAAGCCGTGGCAGCTGTCAGCACACCAGCCTTTGAAATGGAGAGCTGCTCAGACTAGTGTTTCAAAACAGTGATATGCTGGGGAAAAAAATCGTTTCACAAAAGCTGGTGCTTTTTTCCTTTGGGAGAGGAATGTTCCTGGGTTTTGGTTTTTACCTGCGGGATCAGAAGCTTTGCTCAGGCTCTGCTGGTCATCAGGAGAAGCCTGATTGACAAAGATAATGGCAGCTTAAGATTTGGGCTGAAAGATAAGGCCTGTCAGATGCTTTTGGCTGCTCTTGCAAAAACCACTTACTGTGGGCTTGTTTCCAGTAGCCTGGGGCCAGAGATTGAATTGAATTGGAAATGTACCCAACACGGCCAAAGCTGTGTCCTGTCGAGTGGGAGAGCTGGACCCTTCTGTCCAAGGAGTGGTCATACCTGGAGAGCATCAGTCCTTGGTAGCTATGTATCTTAATGCTCCAAGCACCTCCTTAATACCACTGAGAGTGAGTTTTGCTTCTCTGCAGGAAGCTGAGACCTTCAAATGCATCTCTTCTAATATTTTGGGGGGTAGAAGGAGGGCTGTCCCAGACAAGGCTTGAAGCAGCTGGGAGCCCACAGGGCCATGCATGGCCACCAGCACTTCTCCAGCCCTGGGATTAAATAAATGTGGGAGCGTGTTACCCACAGCTGCTCTGTCTGGAGGTGGAAACGTGTGGGATCTGGGTGAGATTTCTCCTGCTTCAGGGAAGAATAAGACACTTCAAAGGGCTTGTGACAAGGAGGAAAGGTACATCAGCAGAGATGTGAAAGGTGACAAACCCCAAAGCATAAAAAGGGACAAAAAATGAAAATGCAGACTCAGGGAAGCAAAGGGAGAAGCCAAAGCTGAGGAAAGGCTAATACAAAGGTCTTCTAAATGAGAAGAAATCAAAGTATAGTAAAGACAAAGAGTTAAATCCTGACCAAAAATGGAGAAGTAAGAAAAGTTGTTGTGGGTGCAAAACAGAAGAGGAGTTAGGACTTTAAGTTGCGCAGGAAGCTGGATTAATTGCTCTCCCAGGGTTCTGCCTTTCTATGCTGATAATTATTTCTCCTCTGTGCTAGTACAAAATGCTGAGTGACACCCAGGGATTAAACTGGATGTAGGCAGAGGCAGGACCATGGGTTTGGAGCTCTGCCTCGTCACCCTGCCAGCTTTCCCTGCCTTCCCTTGGTGGGTATGTCGACGTGACCCACAGCAGAACTTGTCCCTTTGCTCTGGGGACGGGTGCTGTGCTTACGCAGGGTTTGAGGTTTGGGTCTTTGTCACTGTCTAAAAAGAAACTGCAGGACCAGTGTGCTGTGGCTGGAGGGTTTGGATCCCAACTCGGATCAAAGGAAGCCTGGGGAGAAAACACCCATGAGAAACAACAAAAGGGCATAGAAATGCAGCATCCCTGCTTGTCTTAGTTTGGAAGGGTAGCTCAGGTTTTGTAGTGTAACAGCAGAGGGAACAAAAAGTTGCATCCAGCTGCTGCTAACCATCAGGAGCTTGTGGAAAACACCCAGAGGAGCAAGGAGCATGTGTGGGGTGGATGTGGCCACTAATTTGTTCCACATGTGACATTGAAAAAATGTGTTAAGGAAATAGTGTCACCCCAGAGCCATGAATGCAAGCGCAGTGTGGGGGGCAAGGGCTTTCCTTCAGTGCTCAAAACAAGATATTTGCCCTGGCTTGGCTGGGAAATGTCAGGAGAGAGCCATACAGGAACAAGGCTGAGGGCTGGTGTGTCCCCAGCACACAGGATGGAGTGGCAATATTTGGCTTCTTTGAGAGGTGATGGGTCTGGCTAATAGGGTCCTGCTTAAAATCTGTTTTTTCCAGGAAGATCCAGAGGACGTACTTCACTGCTTCCCCCAGTGTAATGGCAGGCAAAGCCATTAGATGTGTCCAAAATTTCTGTCCCATTTCCCCAGGGTGTCCCTGGGGGGGACTGGTTTTGGGCTGGTCATGCTGGTGGAGGCACGGTAAACCACATCCCTGTGGTGGTGATGTGGCTGTGCTGAAGATGGGCTGACAAGGTGGCATTGGGCTTAACCAACATCATGAGATTCACAGCAGTTTTCCACTTTGAAATAACTCATTGGAAGAAGAATTGGAGCTTCCTGATCTCATTGGAGAAGGTGGTGGCTGTGTCCTCTGAGCTACCTCCACCTGTCACTGTGCCCATCTGCACTGCTGTGCCCATGATATGACTTCAATTCCTGCAACTCTCCTCCCAAAAGCTGGGAGGAAAAAGGAGTGGGGATGGATGGCAGCAGGAATGAGCAGCCCTGTGCTGCTTGCAGGGAGGAACAGCCCCTCAAGTGGGGCAGCAGCTCGTAGCTGACCTCATGTGAACTCCTGCAGGGCAGCGATGACCAGATGTGAGAAGCTGTTTACAGTGATATCATGTCCTGTTTGTTTTTAAGTGTTTGTCAGCCATCGTTTCCATTGAAGCGTGTCATGCAGCTACTGCACTTCAGGTGCAAGGCCAGTTTAAGTAAGATTTATTGGAGCAGTTTTGTATTACATCTGTCAAAATAACAGGGGTAGAGCTTCAGAGGGAGCAGCAGAGGGCTTCTTCCAATGGAAAGGCAGAAGAAGTGGATTAAGCACAGGTCATGTCTACACTTGAGATTTTTGTTTTGTTCAGGCACCCTGAGGCATAGGAGAGGGTTTAGAGGCACCCTGCTTTGGGACAGCCAGAGGGCGTGGGGTGCTCTGGGTGAGCATCAGGGACAATGGGTGGTTTAGGGGCACTTGCACAGAGTAGCTTGTTCCAAAGATGGAAAAAGGTGGGGGGTGTGGGCTGGGGTGGTGGGGGTGAAATTCTGGCACTCTTCTCCTACGTGCTGAAGTGTCAAATATGGACATGTGTGGGTGAACCCCTGGAGAAACTTCTGGCTTCGTAGGGTTGTGCTGGGGGTTGTGGTGTGAGGGCTGTATGTGTGGGTGCATCTTGGGGGTGGGAAGGGCATGTGCTGGCCCACCTGGAGCAGTTTGGACCTGGGCCACCCACTGCTGTTGGCCTGTGAGATACTTCTTGTCCTATTTATATAGTGCTGAAGCATCCCTGGTACCATGCACTGTCTCCCTGGGGCTGTTTCACAGATTTTAATGTCAGAAGAACTGCTAGGTCCAGTCTGTTCTGATGGTGGTTATAGACCTCCCCAGTTATGTAGAGACTGTACTTTCTGGCTGCAGACTGCAAATCCTTGATGCAGGCTGTAGATAGGAGAAGCTGGCATGTTCCTAGGTCACCTCTTCCAAATGGGGATGAACATCTCTCTTGTTCCAACTTCATACTCATTCAGGTCTGGAAAAGGGATGCTATGCCCCTCTAGTCCTAGTGGCACTGTACTTCTCCCTCTCCTCTTCTGTAATCCTCAGCCACAGCAAGATTTTCTGAATCCTTGCAGGAGGAGTTCCACAAGGAAGAGTTGCACAACCTTGCTCTCATAGAGTCATTTAGGTTGGAAAAGACCTTTAAGATCATCGAGTCCAACCATCATCCATGCCCACTAAACCATGTTCTGGAGTACCTTGTCTACATGCTTTTTGAATACCTCTAGGGATGGTGACTCAACCACTTCCCTGGGCAGCCTGTTCCAATGTCTGACAACACTCTCGGTGAAGTTTTTCCTAATACCCAACCTAAATCTCCCTTGCTGCAACTTGAGGCCATATACTCATCCAGGGCACTCACTTCCCAAATATCCCACTCATGTTTCCTGCAGGATTTGCCAAACTAGGGCTTCATAGCCCAGTGGGATGGTGGTGGTAAATGAGCAGGTGACTGGAAGGCCTGTTTGTTTAAAAATACAAACAAAAAAGGATGCTCTGTCCGACTCTTGCTGCGGGTCAAACACTTGGCCCCTCCGTGCCCTGTGCACAGCTCTGGGCAAATGCTGTGGTCTGCCCATCTGCTGCAAATGACAAATCTGCCTCGAGGTAAAGGTTGGCCTTCCTGTGTGCCCAAATAGCTGGAGGTACACCAGGATGGGCAAGGCTTGGAAGAAGCTGGTCAGGAAGAATAAATATCACAGGTCCTTGCTGGTATCTGCTGGGAAGGAACCTGCAGGTCGTCTTCTCCCAAAGGAGCAGAGGAGGGATTTACTCCAAGGGCCTGCTCTTAAAAATACTACTGCCTGATCTTCAAGCAACTTCTTGCCTTGTACTTTGCCTTGATCTAGGAATAAAATCTCTTTTGTCTGTGTGTCATTGAGTAACAATACGTTACCAGTCTTCCTGAACACCAGACACACTCTTGTTTTGGCCTTTGGCCCCGAGACCTGATATTTGCTTGTATTTACAAGCCCAGTAATTACTGTCCTGAGCCTGTTATCAACATAAATACATACAAGGGAAATTGCAAGGTTATGGTTGAAGCTTGCAGGTTTTTAGACTAACAAATATTTTAGCCTGGAGATATATTCAGCTTTATTTTCCTTTTAAGTGGCTCTGGGTAAGATGAGAAGTTGCCTGTCAAATTTGATGGGGTCAGTAAAATTCAACCATGTTTTACTGTAATTAACATTTGAAAAGAATTTGCTCAGGAATTAGCTGTTGGCAGTAAAAAGCACCTCCTTGTATGGAAACAGAGCAAGCCCATCAGGGTCGATACTGTCCTGTGCAGTGTGGTGTAGGAAGGGAAATCCATCTACTAACACTTGTCTTCCTGACAGTTACTTGAAGATTCATCATGAGATGCTGACTAGATCAACCACAAGTGTCATCTCTGTGTCATTTAGTATAAATGCAATAATCATCCCAGCAAGCACTGTATGGAGAAGGTATTTCTACAATGATGGGGTGAAAAAAGTTTATAATTAAAGGTGTTTAAAGAATGCAGTAGGCTGGAAGTGAATTTTCACTTACTGCTACATGTCCTGATGAAATAAACTGGTTGTCCCGTTGGCAAATTGAGTCTTCTTTCTAGCAGCACTGAAGTGGTGTTTGGTCTCCAGCCACTGTGCTGATGGTAAAAGCAGGAGCAATTTGGATTGCAATCTCATCTGGAAGTCCTCATTGTGGGCCAGTTCCTTGTTGCAGTATGCAGTAAATCTGAGGGACTCATTCCTCATGTGAGTTTAGCCAGGTCTTGGCTTGTGGTGGCAAGCAGTGGGCCAGCATCTGTGCCAGGCTGTAGTGTGACTCCATATCAGACATTGGAGAAGCCCTGCAATATGCATGGTCCTGGCTCGTGGCAGTTGCAGGCAAAGCTTCCATGGGGTTTGCTTCCTATTGGGAGGGTGAGGCTCTGATGAGGGGCAGCTCTGCTCTTGTGTACCATGAGAGCATATCAAAATAAATTGCAATTGAGAAAGTTAGGGGCCACCTTGGGGGGGGGGGGGGGGGAACCTGCTTCTAGTTTGTTTCTCTGTGGTTCCCAGCTCATAAAGTAGGGGTAATGTATTTATTATGCTTTCTACAGTGTTCTGAGATGAAAGATATCTGAGTATTGCCTACTGCAGATATGAAATAAAGAAGTCGCCAACACTGTTGCTTTGGCCAGGTTATTTTTCACTGAAAAGACTAGCAAAACTTTGTTTTTTCCAAGTGGCAGGAAGATAGCCCTTTGTCATCATCACTTAGTGACAACTACTCTGACTTCAGATTTCAAAGCATTAAGGGAAAAAAAAAGAAAATCTGTTTCACTGAGATCACAGGGAAAATGAGGTTTCAGTTTATCAAAAGTTTGGCAGTTTGGCTCAATCTGCCAAATCCTTTCCTAATAAATAACTCGACAGGCTTTTTCAGAGAACAATAGCGTTACTTAATAGTGCTCTGTAATTAAGACTGAAATTGTATTGATAGACACCCAAAGGCTTTTTCAGTCGTCATGGATTAGAGCTGCAGGGACGGGACCTGGTTTCAGAAGGTGCTGGGCTTAGCAAGCGAAGATGACTTCTGATAACTTTAGTGCCATCTCTGAAATGTTAAAAGTTGTGCCTCAGAGCTATTTTTCTTCTTTTTGTGATGTAGTTCTGAATAAGATATTGTGTGTCTGCTGTTTGGGGGACTAGGACATTATTTTTTTTCAAATATGCTCTAAAAAGCAAACACCAGTGAGGACTACAAAATGTAGAGTTAAGTACTGGTAGATGTAGTGGATTGGCAGTGCTTCTGGTAAATAGGCTCATTAATGTCCCAGCCCAGTTATTAAAGCTGGGGACAGGTGATGATATTAAAGAGCATCTGTTTTATTGTACTACTTCATAACCGGTGGAGAGTTGACCTTCTGCCCTTCTGAACATCTCCACAAGTACCAGTGCAGTAAAGAAACCTGTTTGGAGTCTTTTCCCTACTGAGTTATGGGCTTTTTCCTCAGTTTTCCTTTCTTGTTTTTGAAAATAGTGATGTGCACTCCATGGACGCATGAGCCCTGCAGGTTCCTGGGCCTCAGCTCTGTAAGCACAACTGCCTTGATGCATCTATAGGTTTCACAAGCAGAGTGCAACAGCCATGTTGCTGGCCTCTTTGCTTGCATGGCTTTGAGCCTCAGTTTCACTGGGAGCTGCCCCCCTTGTTTAGAGGAGTCAGAGGATTGGGTATCTGAATCCAGGAAGATCTGGAGAAGATTATGCTGATTTCTAATCCTGACAATGACCAACAGCACTATCTACTTGTGGTGCTTTTCTGAGCTGCACACACAAACGACTGAGGAAATAGGCCAATACGTTCCTAAATGAGGCTGCCGGGCTGGGGTCACTCATGAAGCTCAGCCAGGCAGCCTGGAAAATACACCACAATGTACCAAACCAGTCACACCTATTCAGGGCAGCTGGTGCAGCCTCTGCTTGTGCAAAGCAGTGTTTGGGCACTTAGCACTGCCAGATATCAGCCTGAATAAGGAAAATGCTTGTGGATTTATTCCCTGACCAAGACTCCATGGGGCCAGAAAATGTCTGAAATCATTGCAGGGATTTTCTGGTTCTTGTGGCACCCCCACACACACACACATTATCGGTGTGTTACAGACACAACATTGTTCATGGTTGGAGTTTGCGTTCAGCCCAGTGCCAGACAGGTACTGTGGCCCCTCTGCCATCTTTGACCATGGGCAGTGGCGGTACTCTCTCTTTTTAACCAAAATACCAAAATTCTCCTTCCCTTTGGTCATGGCTTGAGTAGGGTTACTGCTGGTGGCAAATGGCTGCAGTTTTCCCTTTGCCAGGTCTCCACCAGCATAGCTGATCCTCTCTGGGGAAAAGCAGAAAACAAAGCCTGTTCCCAGTACCAACCCCACTGGAGAGCTAAGCAGAGCAAAGAGCATCTGTGCCTTTGGTCTTAAAACTTCTTTGCTTTTTATGATATACCAGCACCTCTGTAATATCTCAGCTTTAATGCCACAGAAATGCAAATACACAGAGGTTACAGAGCACAGCTGGTCTGTGTGCCTGGCTACTGCCTTCCCAAGAGCTTCCCTACATTGGGATGGCTGGGTCCCTTGCTAGGTTTTGGGAATATGGTCCCATGGGGCAAAGGAGCTCTTGCTCCTGGGTGCTAATGCCTCCAAACTGCCTAAAAACCCTTGGAAATGGGTTTCTGCTGCTGAGCTGGAAGAGTTGACTTGTTGACCGATAGAGCTGGTGGACCCTTGCTTGTGTCTTCACTATCACAGGGATCCAGCCAAGGTGTGCAGGAACTGATCAAGCAAAATGCCTCAGTCTGTTGGTGTTTGGCTGCATGTCACCTCCTGCCCTTCCCTTTCTGGTGGCAGTGTGTGAATGCCAAGCCTCTTGTGAGGGACTCTTGCAGCTCCTGTAGAACCAAATAAACCAAACTTATTTATTCTGTTTTAGCTGATGAAGCAACCTTATCTCATGGATCTTGTCTGCTAAGGCCACCCTGTGTCTTTGAACATGCACTGGGTGGGTATGGGCAGAGTGGTGTGGGGCTCAACTGGCCCATACCAGCCTCTGGGAAGGGGGATGAGGCTGTGCTGCTGTGCAGAGGCTGCTGAGCTCTGCTCTGGCTCGCTGGTGCCATGTGGCTGCTCTGCAGGGCTTATGTTCACTGTTGACACAGTGCTCTGGCTCACCTCTACTTGGTCAAGACCATCTTTAAGATATCCTTGGAGCATTTTCTTGGGCAAACATGCTTTCTCTTCCGCATCACTGGGTCAGAGCTATTTGGGCTTTCTGATGTTATCTTTTCTGAGTTAGTTTACCTTTGTAACTGCCTCAGGGATGTCGCTGGGGGTAGCAGAGTGGATTTCTAAGTCTGGTTGCTATCCTGCAAGGTTGGTGTTGGGAAAGCTCACCTTGGTTTTATAGCGCTCCTCTGGATTTGCCACTTCCACAGTAAAATGGCAAGAAGTCTTTATTTCCAATGAGGGACTTGGTTTTGGCTTTGGGTTGCACTGACAAAGCATGCAGATGGTCTGGATGAAAAGGAGATGGAAAAAGACTGGGGAGACGAGGGTCCTTCAGGGTGGCAGGTCAAGGACCAGCCAGGGTCGGGCATGTGCAAGGTGTGCACAACAGACATCCTCTTGGAAACTTAATCCTTTAATTTCCCCTCATCAAGTGGGTCAAAATAATAATTAAAAAAAAGGTTTTCTCATGGTGATGTGAGCTGTAATTCAGGGCAACCTTTTTCATTTAGTATTCTCTCCTGCATAAAGTTACTGTCTCTTGTTCCAAAAGAAGCTGCATTTGAGAGCAGTAATGAGCTGCCCTGGCAGGACTACAAAGGGCTTTGGAGGAGCAGGTACGCCGAGGATGAGGTAAGTGTTGTCGTTTGGGTGAAATAGGTGTGGAAAGTGCACTCTGCACATGTTAGTCTTCAAAGCCAGCAATAATTACTGCATTTGAGACTGTATCAGCAGTCAGGGCTGTGATTCAAGTTGGGCAGGAATACTTTGTGTAGCGCTTTTGTTCTCAGACATCCAAACTCTCCATCAGTTCGCCCCGTCGCAACTGAGGAACGCAACTGGAAGTGTTGTGGCTTTGAGTTGGCGATCATTTTCTGTGTAGCCCTGTCTTTGATGCATCCATTCAGGGTGCCCTGTGAGTCCATGAATATGACTAGACTGTAATTGCTTGTAATCACAAAACCATGAAAAGAGAAAATGAGAAATGGGGTGGGTGGCAGCAAGACAGATCTTGCACAGCGCTGGCAGCCAAGAGGTCTGTCTGTGCGGTGGCTCCTGGCAGGTCTCAGCTCTCCAGGAGGGCTGCTTTTGGTCTCATCTCTCTTCCTTGTGCCTCCCCAGTCGCTGTAGACACTTGGACTTGAACTGATGTTGTGGGGCAGGTGTCTCTGAGATGTGTGCTTTTTTCCATAAGTATGTGCAAAATATAGCGTCATTTGGCGCGTGAAGCCGAAAAAAAGCTCTTAAACAGGGATTCACGATAGATCTTAATGAAGGATGTCAGTATGTGTTTGTTTTACAGAAGAGAAATGGGTGAAGCAACATGTCCTGGGTCACCAGCAAGCTAGTGATGAAGTTAAGGAAAACGTTTTGATGCACTGAGTTGGAGCTACCCAGCTCCATTGCCCCCATACACTGCTCTTGAATAACTAAATCATGACTTTCCTACACAATCGTGTCCAACAGTGCTTCCCCTTGGTGCCTTCACCAAGGACACTGAGGCAGGTGGTCATGGTTAACAACTAGAGTGCAGAGCTCTGGAAGTGATGGGGTTGGGGATGTTCAGTGAGGGAAGTTCATCTCCAGGGTTGGGGATGCTCGAGGCTGTCAATGTCCCCCTGTGCCTTCAGAGCAGGATGCAGCCATCTCCCTGGAGTGTGCATCCCCTATCCTAGGGAGGAATTTGTAAAATGGTTACGATTGCCCCTGGGGTTTCAGACCTTAACATCACCACTGCCACCCTCATCCCTGGCTGAGCCGTGGCTGGAGAATGACTGCTTAGAGAGTCCCAGAGCCACAGCCCAGCTGTCGCCAATCTGGAGAACGTCTCTTTTTGTAAATTGTGGGGTCACTTTCCCTGCTGGGAACAGCTTTAAACAGCGGAGGGCCTGGAGCACACAAAGGCAGAGTCAGACGCTCCATCAGCCGCCGTCGCCAGTTTTATCTTGGAGCATAATAGCAATGAAGGGAAACGGTCTAATCTATCCGCAAAGGCGCTTCATGAAACTGTTCTCCCTAAAGAGCTCTTGTGCCCTGGAACAATAAATACCATGGATGCGCTGCCAGCCTGGGGTTGCTAATCGTATTCAAACCCGTGGGCATTTCTTTCCCAGGGCTGGTGGGGCACCTCTTTGGCCGCTACCCACGCGGGCTGGCGGTGGCCGTCCCAGCCCGGCGACGGCAGGTCTGCTGGCACGAGCGAGGGCTTGTGGGTACTGCGGGGTCTGATGTTTTGGCCGCACGATGACGTCCAGGCTGGCGCGTCCCGCTGCACAATGCACTAGTATGGCGAAGCGCAGGAGGAATGTGGCTCCGGGGCGTGGTGTCACCAAAGGCAATCGGGGTCTCGCTGGAAAGGTCAGGCAAATGAAACACAGCAGAGCTTGTCTGGTGGACAATAAGGGATGTGTTGTTGCGGGATGAATGAGCTGATCTACTGGATGTCAAATGTTTACTCTGGGTTTCCACAGAGCGGTCAGATGAGGACTGATGCCTCCATTCCTCCTCCGAGCGATGAAGACTGCTGCAGGAGCATCGGGATTGATCTGGTGGGATGGGCTGTGGTGAACCTGAGTCTTCTCACTTCTGCCACCTTCGTGGACAAAAACAGGTCTCACATAAAGCCAATAGCACTAGCAGGAATGACAGATGTCATTTTAGTTGGTGCTTGGGGGGTCCCATTAGCCCATTCAAACCCTCTCTCGGGCTTCATTTAACAAATGCAAGCATCTGTTACTAATTCTGTTGTGCATCCTAATGCCTTTCAACATGTCAAAGGTCCCCTAGTCCTGGGTAGGATGAAGGGCTGGGTGGTGGCAGGTGGAGATGCGTTCATGCTGTCCGCACAGTGGTTTCCACGTTGCTTGTGGGTATGAGCTGCTCTTGTAACCCTGCAGACAGAGTATGTGATGAAATCATTGCAGCAGCCCAGGTGGTGCTTTGAGGTGGATCTCTGAGTGGTACAGAGACGTCATTCACACGCTCTAAATATACAATCCAATGCACAGTTGAGTCAATGGGATTTTTTTCTGTTTAACTTCATCAGCCTCAGGACCAAATGAAAAAAAAACTGGTTCACTTAAGTGTACAGTAAGAATAAAGAGTAATTTCCTTAGCTTCTGAGCTGCAGGAGTGAGAAGATTAAGGACTTCATCAGCACCCCAGTGCTGCCTGTGAGAAATCGGGATTGGCTGTCCACAGACACTGTTACATGCCCATGATGTTTGTCTGGAGCTGCTTGACTACGTGTGCTGCCTGTAGAGGACAGCAGCCAGGGCTGCGGATGCTGTTTTTCACTGGCTTGGGAAGAGAGAGTAAACATGATCTCTGGCAGCTGTGTGAAACGACAGTGCCAGTCCCATGTAGACCACAAAATATGGGCAGCGTGGTGTTCACCATGTACTGGCACTGCAGTGATGGGATGCAGGGACACAGCCCTTCAGCAGGGCAACTTGGTAGGAAAGAGGAGTTGTGTGAAGCTATTAGGGCAAACGAGGCAGTACCAGGTGAGATCGGAGCCCTGCATCCATGCTGGGAGGCCAATACCAGCAGCTCAGTGGCCCGTTGCGCTTGTGCAAGCTGCACGGATTGAGGAGGTTTGCAGCCTGGAGAGCATGACTCGTGCATCATGTCTGCTCCTCTTGCCAATGCTACAATCCCATTTATTAGACAGAACTTCACAGGCTTTTAATATACGTTCCTGGGTTTAATTTACAACTTGGGGAAAGATAGACAAGGTGACAAAGTGAACCGAAATATGAAATTACTTTAATTGCAGAGGACAGTTTATAGGCTTCAGAATCCAAGTAATTTATTTTAATGATCTCCTCTGCCCTCAACGCATAATTACCATTTGCATTTAGAGCTGGTTTCAGTAGAGGTATGCAGTGAGAGCTGGTTGGACCTGTTCAGACGGCAAAACTTTTGGCAACTAATAATCTGAGATGAAAAACGAATTAAAAGCAAAATATATTGTAATGTCAGAAACACTTCTCGCTTAAGACACTGTTTTTTGCTTAGTTTCCTAGAGACAGCTGTGGTCCATCTAAAAGCAGCAATCCAAGGCACATGGCATGCCTGGTTGAGTTTGTTTCCAACCCTACATGGTAAAACACTTGGAAAGTCTCTAGGAGTTAATGCAGGGGCCAGTGGGTAATGCGTCCTTTGGGGAGAGGAGATGGAAATGTTTCCTTTCTCTGCCATTCATTACATTAGTGGGTTGGACATTTGGGGTGATAGTAAAAAAAAAAAAAAGTGGACTTCAAGAGAAATGGATGCTGCTTTTCTTGCATGAATAACTGCTTTTGGCTAGTCATACTTGAAACCAGCTGGCTATTTTCATCCCCTGTGGAAGAGGGGGCTGTCTGTGAGCAGCTCCAAGCTGCTTTCCTGGCATTTCAGGTCCCACAGCGCAAAAAACCTGCGGGTGTTGTTGAAGTCTCTTGTTGGGTGATTGGGCATATGAACATCTTGGTGCTTCCTGACTCTTCTGATGTAGCTGCTGTGGCTGTTCATATGGGCATGGCCTGGCACAGGCAGCTGCTGGAGGTGTGATGAGACTTGATCTAGCTTTCCTAAGAAGGAGGTTGTCTTGTAATTACCCAGCTTGGCTTAGCTCCGTCTTCGCATCTCCACTTCTCCAGTGTCCAAGGGCTCTCCAGCTGAGCTTGGCCTGGCTTATTTCGAAGAAAAATGCTGATGCTTTCAGAAACCCCGAGCACAATGCTGGGCTCTTCTTCTGGCAGGGTGGTAAAGAGGGAAGAAATTGGGTGTAACCTGAAGAAGCTGGAAAACAATGATGAGCCCAGGCTGGTGGGACTCATGCCAAGGAGTGGGCTCTGCAGCCAGGCTGATGCGCCTTCCTGCAGGGAAAGGAGGTGAAAATACCTTTTTCTTATAAGGATCATTAAATTCCTTGGATTGGACAGTTGTGGCATATTGCTCTCCAAGTGCAGCCTTCCCAGGGTGTTTTTTGATTATTTTCAGATTTTTTTTGAAACCACAAGGATGGGCTGTGGACCAAGGGATCACAGGAGTCCTTAAAGTCTCTCTTAGCTTTCTCTGTGCAAAGTGGTCACGAATGTGTGGCAAAATGGGACAAAATCCAAAGGCACCTGGAAGCTCCATCCACCTGCTGGAATAGGCTGGCTGGGATTTCACGTGGCCCGGGCTGAAGTCATGCAGCACCAGAGATTGGGGTTTTGGGAGTGCTATGGGACTTAAAACCCTAAAATCCATCTACCCCTGAACTTCCTAGACCACACTGGAATTGGGTCTGTGCTGGATCCATCCACCACAAGCACTGCATGTGCCCAGGGTACAGCAGCTTGTCCTGATGCTGGCAGCAGCTTGCTGGTATGGAAAGCCAAGGATTTAAAAGATAACGTGTCCCAATGTTGGCACTTTGCTGAAATCTTTGAGCTTGATTTTATTATCTAAATGATTGACTGTTGGACTTGAACTGCAGCAGGTAGAGCTGGAGCTGGTGCAGCTCTGTGGGTTCATAGCCGCTGGTGATCTGGCCTTTAAGACTTACCAGCAACAAGAAATAGTAAATTAATTTTCCTGCGTGGCTCTGTCTACTTCTTGGCCAGATGGCTCTCCAGAATGAAGTGTTCCTGGCCTGAAGGAGAAGTGTGACATTCCTCCCCAGAACAAAATATCACAAGTCCGTCATGCACCCACCCCAGTGCTCGGACACAGCCTCTCTGGCCTTGTTCCCACGCCACCTCCAACATCTTTGCTTTAAAACCACACTCAGAAAAAAACCCAACTATGTTAAAAAGATCGTGAAGGATGCAAAGTTCAGGTCTTAAAATCAGGAAATATTATAATAAAGCTGCTTTTGTGAACTTATTTCAGTCTCCTTGTGCAATATCTAGCCCTGATTTCCAGTGTGCTTTCTGCTGCTGCTAGACATGAGTGGAAGAAGTGATGGAAGAAGAGGCCATATGGCCTTTTCATGCTCTTTTTTTCATGCTCTGCAGCATAGTGCCAGCAGCTGGGAGATGCGATAAGGGGGCATTCCTGTTAGACTCTGCATCTTTGCTTTATGGTATATGTAGCCATGGGAATAGTGTATTATGTGCTGATAGGTTGTTGGATGGATGTGGGGGAAGTGCTCAGAGATGCAGATGGTGTCTTATGCCTGTTGTGCGTCTGCTGGAGGCTTGAGGATGCAAAACACATGAGAGAATTATTTGAGAGTAAAAATGGAGTGGGATGGCTGGGCTGGAGTGGGTGATGCCCAGTATGAACGTAGATACCTCTGCAAAGGAACAGGGTGGTTAGGACCTGGCCTCCCCTTGGCTATTCACAGTGGGCTGCCTTCACTAATCCCCACCCCCAGGAAGTCTCCCAAACCCTGCTTTGCACCCAGGCCCTCTGTGCCCAGGGTTGGTCGTGCTCGGCATGCAGGTGCCCAAATTTCATCAGCAGTGTTCCTTCCCCCTTGCTCTTCTCCCCAGTGTAGCCCATCTTTGGTGCAAACCAGCCCTGGTGAGGGGTTCTCAGGACAGGCTCTCCTGGGTGCCTTTTTGCCTAAAGTAGTTTTGCAATGGTGCCTTTTTGAGGGTCGTGAGTGAGGAAGACACTGCAGGGTGGCTCAGACTGGCTCCTCTCCTCGTTTCCAATGTCAGCTCCTACTTTTTAGGGAAAACATCTTTTTTTGTTTGTTGGTTTTTTGGTTTGGTTTTTTTTTGTTTGTTTTGTTTTGTTGTTTTTTTTTTGTTTTGTTTTGACGTTCAGAGGTTGGGGGGTTTCTGCTTTTCTTTTGACCTGAAGGAACAGCAGTTTCCAGACAATTCAGACTTAGGAAGTGGGGATCGAATTGCTTGCTTAATCCTTTGGGTTTTTTTATATGAGGGTGTGTGAACTACAAGAAGGATCTTGTTCAGACCCTCGCTTTCTGATTTACATCCAAGCCAACAGAGCAAGGCTTGGAACTGTGATGCTGCTGGAGAAAAAAAAAAAGCGGTGGGAAGGTTGTGGGATTGGTGGTGCTGCTCAGCAAACAGAAAGAGGAAAAGGAGAGCGATTTCTCATTCTGTTTCCTAACTCCAAACATGACCCAAAGTTTTTATAAACTTTCTGCTCAGGTTTCAGGAAACTGCAAATGAAACTGCATTCCTCTGTGTGTTTTTTTTCTCTTTCTTTTTGAGATGTAATAAAACATCATCACCTACAAGTCTGCGGGCTTTAAAAGTATTCTCTGGAGGGCAGGCGAGGAGTGGAGGCAGATTGACTGACAGCTGGAATAAAGCCTCTTTATTATCTCTGGGATTATAATTTCACTCTATTCCAGGCGCTGGAGTAACAGGAGCTTGGTCGTCTCTGTTCTTGCTGGCTTCTTGCGTGTGCTTCAGATACTGTGCCGGCGGTGTCCACCCCCTTCCAGTGTTCCATCTGCAGGGGAAAACTCATCAGCTGAGGAAGCTGAACTTCTCATCACCTAGGAAAATACAGTGTTTTTTCCAAAATTGTGGCCTTGAAGGCCTGAAGTATAACTAGTGAGAAAAAGACAACATCTTAAATAAGGATATAAAAATAGCAGGAGTGCAGTTGGACCAAGGGCCAGGTGCCATTAGGGATGGAGCAACCATGGCAGGCTGTGGTTGCAGCATTGTGTGGCTGCAGGGGCATCTGTTGTCCACCAATTGTTCAACCCTTTAAACTGGTTTTGGTGTCTAAAGCATGCAAAACCACAAACCAATAGCTGTTCTGGAGCTGAAGCTCACAGGCTTGTTGTAGAGAGCAAAGAACTGGGAAAGGGCTAGAGTGGAGCTAAAACCAAATGTGATAACACTTAAAGACAGTCATGCACCACATCTGTGGCTATTTTCAAGCAGTTTAAGCATGGAGAATTTAGTAAAGCGAGTTAAATAGATGTGAGTTATAGTATTTGCATTCTATGTCAAGATAAAGGTGCAGGGCAGGACTCAGTGCACAGCAGTAAACCAGCATGGACCTTTGATAAAGGACCAGCCTCACCTCTAGGACAGCTTGCTGGTAGCACTAATGTGATTTTTTGGCTGTTGTTGTTGTTTGTTTTCTTAATGTGAATTGCATAGCTTAAAGAAGAAAAAGGCAGGTAAAATGAAAGAAGAAAAAATTTGAAAAAATCCACTTGAAAGTTCATCAATATTTTAGGGGGCTTGTGTGGGTGCAGTGGGGCTCTGGCTGCTGGAGTAAGAGTGGGGCTGGGAACAGTGAGGGTAAAGACCAGATTTCATCTGAATGCTGGTGTTGTGCTTGACCCAGGCATAAAGTAGGGGCTGCACCATGTTCAGGCCCTCTTGTTCCTTCAAGTGGTGCTCCTTGTGGAGGAAAACTGCCTCCAGGATGCCAGGCTTCCCCTGTGCAGAGGCACAGATGGAGAAAGACTTGGAGCAAAGCTGAAGAAAAGAATCAAAGTAAAAAATTCACATGGGAGATTTCACCCCTGAGTTTCACTGATCAGGTCAAAACTCGGGCAACTGGGCAACAGCAGGCAATGAGGGCTGGGCAGTGGGGTGCTATAGAGTAACATCAGAAGCTGATGGGGCAATGTCTGTCCTGCAATTCCTAGGCAGGAAAAGGGATAGGAGATGCAGGGATGGGCCTGGATTGGTGCAGTGTAGTCCCTAGCCTGCTTGCTGGGAAATCAGGGAGCCTGCCTGGTTTCTTTGGGGGGCGATTCCTGGAGTTTTCCCTGTGCTCCTGTCAGGACTGCTCCAGGAGGTGGGGTGAGAGGTGTGTGGGTTGGGTGTGATCCAGCACGGCCACCTTTCTTCAGTGCACGCGTGCTCCTTAGCAAATCCATCTGGGCTAGTAAATGCCTGGTGTGGAGAACTCTTGGAAGCCAAATTGCTCTTAATAATTAATCTTTAGGGTCCACTACAAGAATAATACAGTACATGTGATACCCTACAGCATGTGTGTATAGAAAATACCTTGAGATGTTGTGTATGCTCAGCATATTGTGCCATATACCTCCTGGGACTCCTGGTGCTGACCGTGATTGAGTGCAGACCTCAGTGGCGTGTCCTTTCTGCCTCATTGCCACCCCATTAACGCATTAATGGTAGCTCCTTGCCCCATCGCCCCTCTCCTGTGGAAATGGGGCAGTGCTCTCAGAGGAGACGAATTCGGGAGGGACCTAGCAGAGTTTATTCAGGTCCTATGTAACAGAGCAGTCCCTAATGGCAGCCACTGCCCAGCACCAGAGACCCAAAATTGTTCAGCAAAGGCAGTTAGGATTCGTGATTAATTAGAGAAGACTCATTATTGGCAGACGTGGGGCATATTTATTTTTAAAGTCTGTTACTGACAGTGAGAACATGCCTCTGGCGAGAGATCTGAGGCTCTGGCTATGTAATTCAGTTGAAAAAGGGATTTACTTATTTCAAAACAAAATCAAACCCCCATGTCCCACCTCCTCCCTGCCAAGGAATGGGCACGATCAATGAGGCGGAGAGCTGGAAGGGGCAAGGGCTGTTATTTATGCAAAGTTTCCACCTCCTTCCTTCCTTCCTACCAACTCCCCATGACCCAGACCTGCCTGGTGAGGAAAATGGCTCCCTAGCCTTGCCAATTCAGGGATAAATAGGTCATCCAAAATATGCAAAAACCAGTTCCAAGTCTTCCAGCAGTCGGAAAGATCTCAGAAGTCTTTGGATGCATAAAGCCCATAATAATTGTGTTACTTCCAACATGGTTTTTGAAGCTCTGGGTCCTCCAGGAGCAGGGTCCTCCACAGCAGTCCAGGGGCAGTGATGTGACGGATGAGAAAGCAGAACGCTGTTTCTAGTTTTATTTCACCCATTTGCTTGTTCAGACCTTTTCGATGGTGATGGCAGCTGTCTGCATCATTACAAAAACAGTGGTTTATTACCTCCCTGTGGATGGGGGCTGTAATATTTCAATTAAAATAAAGAAGAGTCCAGCCAAGAATGTCTTCATTTAAACCTCAGTGATGCCTTTAACCTTATGAAGTGGAGCTGTCAAATTTTGCCAGATGATTGAGGATGATATAGGAGAGTTTCCTTGAGGAAACTCTCCAGCATCCCAGTCACTGGCAGAGATTTATCAGGTTTGCTTCAACCATGTAAGGCACCTCTAGAAATAAGGGGTGAGCAAATGCATCATGGAGCTGCTGAAAACTCTCTTGTCTGCC
Organism: Astur gentilis; assembly: GCF_929443795.1. NCBI lineage: Eukaryota > Metazoa > Chordata > Aves > Accipitriformes > Accipitridae > Astur > Astur gentilis. The sequence continues at coordinate 24,170,528 of NC_064889.1, forward strand.
CATGTTCACACATCCTTACTTTCACCATCCTCCCAGTTTGATTTTGCTAAAGATCCTGAAATCTAGTGAAATCTGTGTGTGTTTGGGGTTTTTTAAATTCCTTTTTTTTCTCAGAAATTTTCCTTTAAATGCTAACAAGCTGGTTTTCTTGCTTCTGAACTGATGCTAGCATCTGATGAATTGGCAGCTGTCATAAGCCTTGGGCAGGATGAATCAGTGCTCTTTGCTTGCTCCAACTTACTTTAAAATTGAATCATTGTTTTTTAGTGTTAAAAGCAGGTTTTGAGTTGCTTTGTGCACTGGCCTGATATCATAACTGTGTATCCCATAGCATGTAAGTATGAGCCAAATCAAAAGAAAATTATACCTACGGTAGTATTTCTTTGGGTTCTCTTACTGCTTCCACCACTGTCTTTGACAAACTTCTGCTCTCAGTGAACGTTCATCCTGTTTGCAGGTCTGTACTCCTCCAAGTCCCCTGGGATGATAAATAGGACTTACCATGGGTCAGGCACAGATAGTGCAGTGGTTTGAATCATGGAAAAGGTTAAAAACCTTTACAAGTGCCTCTGCAAGTCACTGACCCTGTGGCAATGATCTCAGTGTCTCCCTGGCATTCCCTGTGCTGCAGTAATGTTACTCAAGTTATAGGGACTCTTAACGGTGGTCTTTAGGGAGGCTTTAATCTACTTACCGCTAAAATAATATACGCTTATGCCATGGCAGGAGCTGATAACATCTATACCTTGGAGAGCTTATGCAGGGATCTCCCTTTGCTGCAAAAATAGAATCAAGTCTATAAAGCACCTTTGTCTATTTTTTAGAATATATTCTTTTTTTAAAGAACCTGTTGTCTCCAACGGAAACTTTCTCGTGCATTAGTGCAACAGGTCTCACCTCCTGCTTTTGCGAGCTGTTTTCTAGCAGCGAGAGCCAGGCAGATGCTGAGATTTTGCCGTTGTGCTGGTATTGCACAGAAATGAGTGTTGTGCAGCAGAGGCACCGGGCCTGGGGTGGTAAAAGGTGGGAAATAAAGGAAGCAAATGTCATTACTGAGCGTCGAGTCAGTTATCAACAACTTCCTGACATTGTTAGTCCTTGCTTCATTTGCGGTCCTGCAGGCTGGCCCATGTCCAGGCACCATCAGCAGGTATTTCCCTCCTGCCCACAGCTTTATCCATCAGCATCCTCCACCAGGTCCATCCTGTTGCACTCTGAGGAAGCATTAAAAATAATAATGTGAGCTATGGGGTGACCCGTGGGTGAGAGCATCTCTGCACCTGCAAAGCCAGGGTCTGGTTTCTTAAAACACCCTTACCTTGGAACAACTGCTTGAACAAATGCCTCGGCTTTTGATGATAAATAAGGAAATAGAAACCAAACTGCTGCTCGAGGATCCACAACTGAGATATAATGTTTAAAAGAGTGATGCAAGACAGTCAACCTCTACATTTCCTATTTTAATATACAAAAAAAGAAGTCTTAAGCTTGTAAAATAACAAGTTTGCTGAGAACACACCCATCTGTAAATTTTTCTCCTTTTTATTTTCTGAGCTCTGCTTTTTCTTTTCCCAAATGCTGTTTAGAAAGTGGCTTGTTGAGGAGTAGGTTTTAAACCTCTCTTCAGTACTATTTCTACAATGAAGTCACCCGTGTAAGATAAATAGTAGCTGATCTCTTGTTAGTGAAGTACACGCTCTCCTTCACGCTCGACTTGAATGGAAATGCAAAATACTCTGCCATCTGCTTCCAGCAAGCAGCTAGAGCAAAGGATGCAGCCTTGGGGTCCTCTGTCCCAGGCCAAAAGCAATGCCTGCTCCCTTGCTGCTGCTGCATCAGCGAGGAGCTCCGTCTTTGTCCGCTGCGGACAAAGTGATGTACAGGGGGATAGTTCTTGGTACAAAGCAGATTTTTTTTTTTCCTGGGAAATACTTCCCTGCTTATTATAAGTGCAAATTGCAACTTGCTGCAGAGATGAGGTTTCACACCAAAAATGCCTGAAGAGGGTTGTGTGCTCAACAAGTGCCGTTCAGCCTTGTCTTGCCATGGCATAAAAACTACAGCCATGGGGGACATGTTGCATCCATACAAACTAAATAAGTTACGATTCCTTTAGGAATCATCCCTTTAAAAAAGAAAAGGGATACACATCTCTTGGGGTACAGCATATTGGCTGCTGTTCCACAGCTGGTGTGACAGACAAATACCCCCAAATTTGTATTTGATCAGTTTAAGTTTCCATCTAAAGAACATAATTATCACATATTACACTGTTTGTTTAAAGAAGGAAAAAGAGTGTGGCAATTGGATTTTGTGTCAAGTTACAGGGGAAAAATGCTTTTTAAAGAAGTAAATATGCGTGCAGGCAGCTGGTGCATGTGAGATCCTGGAAACAAAAGCGAGTTGCCCTGCGGCCAGCTGCGGAGCCTGTGAAGAGCCCATGCAGCTCTGCTCTTACTTATCTCGGGGAAAATGATGCAAACAAAGACATTTAATTGCATGAAAAGCAAGAGCACTAGGCAGGCAGCTGATGAGCAGTGAGTCCATGCTGAATTGCTCAGAGGAGGAAGGCTTGCTCTTGAGGCCAGCTCCCCTCAATGGGGGATTTGGGGCGACAGGCAGGTTTTCTGTTCATGCAGGACTGGGTACCGCTGTGCTTCAGCACTGCAGGATCTGCCTGTTTCTCCAGCCACGCTAAACTTTCTCTAACTCGGCTCTTCCTATCACTCTATTTCAGCAGTCCTGGCTTTTCCGCTTGTAAATGTGCCTTTTGCTTTTACATACCATGAATATTTTAAAATTGGCTCTTATCTGCCCAGTATCTGGGCTCGTGGGAGGGAAGCAATGCTTGTGATGGTGCCTGAGCCCTGTCGGAGAGCTCAGCTCTGATCCACCTTCCCTGAGGTGACCCTGGGTGAACGGTGGCAGAGAGGAATTAACCAGCTGGGTGCTGGGGAGGGGATGAGCTGCAGCACCCTGCCTCATAGCCCTGGGCTCGTCCTCTGCTCATTGCCCATTACCTGCTCTTTCAGGAGCTTTGCAGACCACATGAGGGTTGTTTTTCACCAAGTGACTTTTGGAAAAGAACACATGAGAATGCGGGTCCTACTTAAAAAGTGAAAAACTTGTCATTCTACCTGTTTTCATGGAAAAACATTAAAATGTGACCTATGGGTGCTGGACTGACTCTGAACCCAGGGGCCAGCCTGTCTTTCCCCCAGAGCCCTTATTCTTTTTTCAATAGTTTATAAACTGTGTGATTCTGGGGGGTCTGACTGTCTGTTTCCAAATGCAACACCTGATAGCACACACGACTCCAGCTGGGAAAACCAGTCGGCATTTCAGTCCTGGTTCCTCTGCGCAGGAAGGACGGAGGACCAGGAGCATCACAGCCACCCAGCTGCTGATGGCTGGTCCCTGCAGCAGGGTGATGTACCCGCTCGTGGCAGCAAACTCCACACCGATGCTGCTTCGCTGCCTGCCAGAGGAAAGCTGAGTTCCAAATGAAAAGCTGTTGAGGAAATGGGTCTAAACCCCCCTTCTTAAAGGATGGGAGGACGTGAAACAGGAGGTGGGGAGAAGAGATGCTTACCTTGGGGGGGATTGTTTCTGGCTCCATCACTGCAGCCTTGGGCTAGTGGCAACTTGGCATGGGCACTTGTTGGAGGGGAGAGCAATGCTGCAGCACAACTGGCTGCAGGATAAGAATTTGGGGGTTTTGTGAAAAACTTCAAGGTTTGGACATTTGCTTCCTGCTGGGGACAGTCTTGGGTCTTTTTTGGGAGTTGTTTTTTTTTTTTTTTAAACTTTGCAAAAGCAATGGACTGTGCTGAATAGCCACTTGGCCCAATGCAAAGTTAAAAGCTGTGGCTCCCTTATGCTGGGCCTGGCCTGGGACAAGTGCATTACTGCTCACCAGCCACGCGGGACGGGACGGGACAGGACAGGGTGCTCCCCCAAAAGTCCACCATAGGCATTGAAGAAGTTGTCCACATCACAGATTTTAAAACTAGTACAAGGGTTTTTAAAAAAACACAAATATTCTTCCCTGCATGGAGCAATGATGTGTGAAATGCGCAGCATCTGGGACAAACAGCTTCACCATTTAATCTGCACCCTGGAAAGTCCCTCTGCAGCCTCTGGCTTTAGGCTATAGCTTGTGGAAGAATTGCCAGAAGAGCTACAGCAGCAAAAATATATACGCTATCTGGAAAAGATACTTAAATCAAACAGTTATTGGGCTCAGCAGAGCTCAGTCGTCTTCTGTGTGATAGAGCAGGGAGGATGTTATAAAGCAATGTAATTCTGCAGTATGAAGCAGGGAAGATGAGATGAGCCAAGGGCCCTGACCTTAAATTTTATGAGCAACTTATTATTTGCAAAGAGCAGGGTGCAGCGGGGCTGGGAGATGGGAGGCAGGGTTTCTGCCATTGTGCGGAGTCAGGAAAAATGTGGAAATCTCCTGGCTCGCTAATCTGTAGTGTTTTCCTTTGGGCTTCAGCAGGTCTGTTGTGAGAAGGGCTAATAAAGGAGGCATTTTTAAGTAATATTGAGTAGAAAAAGGTAGAGGCTGTGGCATCCCCAGTACCTGGACACACACAGAGCTGAACCATGGCTAGGATAAAGCAGTCACAGCGGCTGACCCTGACCTCCCTGGATTATCTGATGTTCTCAGTATTTATAAGAAAGGAAGAGCCAGTGGTCGTCAGACCGACTGGCTCCACTCTGAGCTTGCAGCCCAGATGGAAAGCGAGACCTGCCCTCCAAGCATCCCAGTCCTGGGGTCAGGGAGAGGAGTCCCTCCTCCCCCCTTTTCCCCAAAAAGGCCCCATACAAATTGCTGTCCAGGGCGTTAGGGCAGCATTTCTCAGTGGGTCACTAGAGCTGGGACTGTCCTGGACAGAGAAGTCACCAGGAAATGTCTCGTCTTGCAGATGTCTCTAGAGTGGCTCTGAATTAGCTGCATCCTTTCAGCAGTGCAGCAGGACTCTGGGCTATCCTTAGAGAACCTTTTTCTTTTCATTTCTAGCTTAAAAAAAAAAAAAAAAAGAAAAAAAGAAAAAAAGCAAAAAAGCTTGAACTGTCAAAGAGCAGAGCCACAGTAACGTTGTTGGGTTCAGGATGGTGTCTGCCCCCCATGAATGCAGATGCTGCTGACCTCTCCTGTCCTGGGGGTAGATGCTTCCTCCTGCTCTGATTTTTGGTGGCCCAGTAGCAGGGAGCTCCCACACCCCTCTCTGGAGTACTGAGTGTGTTTGTTTAAGTTAAAATCAAGTGTTAAAATAATTCTGTACAAGTGTCGAGCGAGGGTGATTGGAGTTTGCATGACTCTACGTTCAAACTATGATTTCTTTAGGACAGAGGAGTTATTTTCATTAACTCTTCAGTGCTTGCTGTCTCTGGCAGGAGGAAAGGTTGGATTAGCTAAATGTTGACATACGGACTTTCAGCCCTCCTCAAGCTGTTTTAAATCAAAGCAGGGTAGGTAAATGTTTGGCTGCGTTTCCTGCAACGGCCTTGTCGTCTGCAGCCTGCAAAGTAGCATGATCCAAAGGGCAGCTGTTAAACAAAGTGAAAACAGACAACGGGCTGCATGGCTCCCCAGCATCTGCTGCCCAGCGCTCCGGGAATCCTCCCTCCTCCCCCAGCATCCACAGGGATGGTCTTTTGTTAAACCAGACAAAAGAGCTCATGGCTTTTGAGAGGGCAGCACAGGCCAGGGGTTGCTGGCAGGGTGTGAGTTGTGATGCAGTGGTACCCAGGGCAATGCGGTTGGGATGCTGCCCTACCACCACCCCGCGGTCCCACGAGCAAACCTCTGTGGGTTATATGGCTTTCTTCTTTTCTTTTCTCTCTCCTCCTCACCCAGAGAATTCTTTGCCCAAACTATCGGTGGAGATACGCGTCCGTATTTATCTGTCCAGACCATACTAGAAAACAGGTCAGGTTTGGCTGCTCTGATAGAATGCGTTGCAGGCTTTTATGGGGAAGGGCAACAGGGTTATGTTGCTGAGTATTTATAGGAGCCATAAAGCTCAGGAATTCGTCATGTCCGTGATTTAAACGAGGCGTGGAGGAATTTGCTGTCTCCTGCCATCCCCGCCCTCCTGGAGTGGGCGGCAGAGGCTGGGTCTGCGGGAGAGTGCGCGGTGCACCCTCACTCCGGCCGTTGACGGGGATGCCTTAGGGGAAGGGGTGATAAAATGCAATAGGGTTCAGTGGGTGTTACTTATTGGAGCGGCATAACTGTCTTTCTCCAGGTCTTTAGCCGGGGCAAGTTTGTTTCCAGGGCTTGGCAAAGCAGCTGGTTTCTCAGGCAGGCACTCTTGCATTAACACATATAAATAATAAATAGTCATAACGTGTCATGGCACCTTAAGCCTAAAGATGTTTCTTGACTTGCCATGGGTTTTTGTCCGCTCCAGCCCTGTTTTCCCAAGAGCTGGTGTGAATGGATAGAGTGAGCCCTTTCTCCTGGGCTTTGGGCTTCGAGATGCTGTTTGTGGGCAGGGTGACATGGGCTGTGCATGCATGAGGTTTTTTTAATTGAGGAAAATTTGGTGTATTTCTCCAGATTATCTGCTTAAAGGCTTCACCTGCAGCACCATCCTGCAGGGGTTTGGCAGGGTTTTTACCATTTCCAATCACATCTTTATTTTTGTTTGCTCAAACCACAAACTCAGTAAAACGGGAAGCCAATTCTGCTTATCTTGGTTCTGAAGCAATGTCGCAGCCTGCGGCAGGATAAACCCCGTTTCTGTCTCCAGGTGATGGATTATGTGGGAGTCGCACGCGTAAAATGAGCTGGGTTTTGTGTGCGTTTCTTGTGCCTTTGCAATTCCTGCGAAGCAAATTTAATGCAGTTTCAGTTTGGGTACAACAAAGTCGAGCTGCAGATCAGAAACACATGTTGTAAGTGCTGCAGGCACTGAGTGAAACTTGATCTGCCGAGGTTTCCCTTAAATCTGCACTTTCTCATTTGGCTCTCATATTAAAGCTGTATTTCAGAGCTGTCTAACTCTCTCGAAAGATGATGAATAACAATAAAAACATTCACTGGAGGACTGTCATCATTTCCAAAGGAAGTGCAATAAATACTTTACGACAGGACTTTTTTTTTTTTTTTCCCTATGTACAGCCATAAACTAGTTTTAAGTTACAACTTATTAAGCCTCTAAACAATTAGAGGTTGGCTGTGAGGAGGGCACTGGGACTGGTCCCTGGGCTGGGGTTTGCCTTGTTTTTGGGCTTGAGGGACCCGGAGGGAATCCTGTCACATGCCTCAGTTTCCCCTCGTGCTGGTTGAGCCATGGGTGTTTATGGTCACTGAGGTCTTAGGGGGTTTGGGTCAGGCTGTTGTGGTACAGATAATTGATGTACCAACGTCTCCTATGCTTGGTGCTTGCTCAAACAAGAGTTGTCCTTTCCTTCGGGGGTCCCTGTGTGTGTCCCACCACTGTGTACTTTCTGCTCCTTATTTTGGTTAAAAAATGTGCAACTGTTTGGCAGCACCAACTAAAAAAAAATAATAATCTGAACACTGCGTGGCCACCGCTAAGCAGCCGTGCCTCCACAGCAATCCCCTTCATCCCCGCAGAAAGAGCCGGCCCCACAGCTGGTCTGTGGATCTGCCTTATTGCAAAGCCCCCTTCCCCCTCCAATGCTTTAGCAGGGAAAAATCTGAGAGAAACTGGCTGAAAATATTCCAATCAGGAGAGGTTCAGATCTCCCTTTATTGTGCCTTTTATTTTGCTTTTGGTTTTACTGAAGGGTAATAAAAATAAAAGGGGGCTGGTGGCACTAGGACATTGCCTTTCGCAGCATCATCCTGCTCTGGGTGCAACACAAGTCTGCTGAAAAAGCCTGTTTTTGTTGAGCCTTCCCCCAACTCAGTCCTTCACTTGGATGATGCTTAATCCCTGTGGCTAAAGAATTGTTGCTGGGATGTGCTGAAAGGCGCCTGGTCCCTGTGATGGACAGCTTCGGGCAGGGATGGCCATGATGGGGCAGAGGGTGGGCAAGGACCCATATCATGGGCAACAGCGAAATGCTTAAAAAGTGATCTCCCTCTGGTTACCGTGGTGTTTCAGCTCTGCTTCCCATAGTGGCTGCTGTGCATAACTGGTGTCGGACCAAATCCCAACCCGCCTTTCATACATCCAAAATTCTGGGATGAAAGTAGTGCAGCAGTTCACAGTCCTGCTCTGGTGGCTTCACCGGAGGGTTTGTGCAGTCCAACTGGTGTCTGCAATGGGGAAATTTCTGAGCAAACGCTGAAATTGGATCTAAATGCAAAGCTGCATAAATTGCTTTTCTGTTCCTTGTGCTGTTGCTCAGCCACGGCCTTTAAATGTGCAAAGGTGAAGAGCAAATGTGCTCTAGCGCCGTGTTGAGGATACTGCTACCTAATGCAATCTGATGCCATACGTGTGATGATTGCTTCTATAATTTTCCAATAAACTCATTTCAGACAACAGAAATTTATTTGTGACTCAAAAAAGTGTATTTCTAATGAAGGTTTTGCCCTTCTTGCTGATGGCAATTCCAAGTTTCTGATGGTATGTCATTTCTAATCCCCCATTCTTTGATTTTTCTCATTCTGTGCATTTCCCATCTGTGTAATTACATTGCTGTGAAAACCTGCTGGAGAAGCAGGTAAAATAAGGGCTAACCCATGAGCAACGTGCCCCCTCCCCCTGCTGGGTGTTTATTCAGCCCTTTGCCTTTGGGTGCTATTTCCCAGCCTTGGGCTGGCCCTTGGCCCTAGCACCCACCCGAAGGAGCCTTATTGGGTGGAAAGATGACGACACCACTGTAGTCAGCACAGAAAGAGATGGTATAATTAATTGCTTCCTGCACCAAGACTCTGTGCAGCACCTCTGGCAGCACCCAGCCCGAGGCATCCCACTGAAGGCACTGCAGAGGTGTATAGGAAGAGGAAAAATTGCTCCTAAGATGGTCAGGACTTGAGCCTGGCAAAGCACATGGATGTTTTCTGTGGCACACGGGTTTAGTGATGCTCAACACAAAAAAGGCTGAGAAGTCTGAACTGGCTGGTTATGCTTGGTCTAGTTCCAAAGCTGTCCCCACCTGACCTGTCCAGAAAATCCCCATACCTCCAGTTATCGTTGGGGCTGGAGGTGGATTCTACTCTTCAGTGGTGCCCCTGCTCTCATGGTTTCCACCCTGCTTTTACCCTTGCTGTGATTTATCTCAACAAATGGTACTATTAGATTGATGGAAGATACAGCATCACGTGCCAAAAACACCCTGAGGTCTGTAGTAAGTGACTACTTAAGGCATTTTCCTTACATTTAATTGTGAGAACTTCACAGACCTCTACTCTGTGGAGTTTGCTGGCATTTAAGCTTGCAGAAGATGCAGGGTCTATAGGTGTAGTTCGTTATGTGTTTCTTTCCAGTGCCTGTCGTTCTCTAACTGGGCTCTAACGAACCTGAGTATCTGAGAGTATTCAACCTGAAATGAAAATAAACATCTCTAGCTAGGCTTTATGGCTGCTAGGGCAAGTGAGTGGATTTGTCTTCTAGTACCAAGTGGGGATTATATTTGCTAGAGGTATTTGCAATTCAGGCCTGTTTTGACCACAAGGAAAAACCTGAAAAAAGCTATTGTCTGAATATCTTTTAATGCGATCACACACCTACACTGTGAATGACCTTTTTGTATGTATTTCATGCTTATTGAGCTCTTACACTTACAAATCTTACTCTAAATAGAAAAGTAAAGACTGAATTTCTGGACTGGACCTCCAGAGCACTTTGGCAGCAGACCACAGGTGCCTGTCCCCTGCCTGCAGTCTTGCCCCAGGGCTGGGGGGATGTTCACAGCCATCCTTGGACCACCAAAGCCCCCAGCCCTGGCCACTGGGTTAGCAAGATGCCTGCACAACTGGAAATCTCCAAGGATGGCTTTGGGTTTAGCATCCATTTTCTTAATCTGCTTGGAAGATGGAGCTTGTATGGGATATCCAGGCAAAAACGGAAGATTTATTCTGGCTTCTGCAAAAATATGTATGAACGGGCACCCACAGGGTGCTCTGCTTGCCCCCAGAACGCCTGGCAGGAGGTGCTGCGGGGATCCTCGCCTGCTTGGTGGACACATTTAACATTTTCCACATGCAGGCATGAAAAGGAACTGGTGCAGCCTGTGAACCATTTTATTTATTTTCTCCTTTAAAGCCTTTCCAGGCAGACTTTGGTTTGGACTGCTGGCTCACTTTTTTTTTTTTTTTTTTTTAATTGCAATTAGCGCCACAAACATTTCTCATGGAGCACTAGATGTTATTGGCAAGAGGGTTATTAAAAAGCAAAACAAACCCCAAACCCGACTGTAACCTGAAACATATTTGATCCAAGCTCTTTTATATTAAAGAGGATTTGCACTTTGAACATGGAGGAATTTCTAGTTACAGGTCCAGAATATCTGAAAACGTTGTTCTTCAGGTGCCTGAAAACAACCTTTTTGTCATTTTCCAAAGCTTGCAGAGTCTTCAAACCTGTGCTTGGCTGCATGGGTGCCCTAGGCCAAGCGATGGAGGTGGCTCACAGTTATCCAGCCCATCAGTCCCATGGCGTGATGCTTCATCACCTCAAAGTAGAAACGAGAGCATCGCAATGAACCCTCTAGCCTTGTTTGCTCAGGTCTCCTTTGCTCTGCAATCAAACACCAAGAAGTGCAAAAATCATTCATAAAGTCCATTGATTTGCAACGTGTACCAGAACCATTGTGTGAATCGGCTTCTGAGTGCACTTCTGCAAAGTCCAGTGTGCGATGTGTGACTCTGGGCTCCAGCACTGATGGACAGTGTATTTTGTTAGCTGTGTCGTTTTGACTTGTTTTACTGATTTAAATGGAGCTGAATAGCAGATTTTTTATTAGGAATTTGCATTACTCAATGTTTGTTTACCATGCTCAAATGAGCCAATTTTTGCGCTCATTGAAATGTTATGCATAAGTAATTGACAGATACATATTCATAGAAGTTGCCTTTAAACGCAAGGTTGTTTGGTGCTGGTAATTCACAGAAAGAGCCAGCCTAGAGCTTCTCAGGGTGCTTACATGAGAAATAGTGTTTTGAGGGGTTGCTTTGATTTCACAGGTCAATGCTGAGCACCTGGCAGGGTAACAGGGCACTGTGGACTCTCCTGCTGGTGAGTGTTCCTGGTGGCCACCAGCCCTCATACAAAGTGTGGTCTCCTGAGACCAGGTTGTCTGAGCAAAAGCTAGCCATGGGGCTGGGCCCAGGTACTTGCAGCCCATCAGGATTCAGAGGATGCTCTTAATTCAGGTTGGGAAGATGCTCTTCTAAGACCATTGCAGGCTGGGCTGCTGGGTCTGAGGAGAAGACCACTAGAAAGATCTCTGCAAGGTCCAGAGAGCTCCTTCTGCCCAGAGGACTTTGGTCAAAGGCTAAACTGGAGCTTGAGGGAAGAAGAGATGAAAGGGTTGAGCTGGAAGAGACAGATGAACTGTGTCAGGGTGTAACAGCCCTGACCTTGGGAAGGCAAATGCAGGTTGTGCAGGGAGGATGTAGGGAGTGGGAGAGGCACTGTGCCCTGGAACAACGCTTTGCTGGTCAGAAATCACATAAAATGCACATTTTCCTTCATTCCTGTAAACAAAAACTGGCAAAGAGAGGCTAGTATTTGGGAGATGGCTGTGTTTATAGAAAGAGAAAGGTAAAAAAAAACCCAAAACATCCCATCACTGGCAGCACAGGTTAAAACCAAGCGGTTGTCCCCAGAGAAGCAGTGCATGGGGTGGCTGTTGTGCTGCAGAGCATCTGCTCCCAAGTCAAGTCTGGGGCTCAGGCATGTCCCTGAGCTCATCTTCATCTCCAAAATGGCAACCTTACGGTAGGGATGGAGCCACGCAGCTCCTCAGAGGTGGCTGGGGATGTTCGCTCACTTCCCAAGCTTGGGCAGGCTCTCTGCTTGTGAAGGATTTATAAATCATCCTGCTTGGGGAAAGCTGCTGGGGCTTGGTTTTCACATGTATTTATATTTATCAAAGTGACAGACTCAGTTTCACAGAAGCATTCCCAGGTTTAATTTTCTCTTTTTCCATTTGCCAGGCTCAGGGCTGTAGCAGCAAGTCCTTTTTTTCTTTTTTTCCCCACATTGAGCAGAAAACTGTATTTCCCATTGCAGTTTTTACAAGGTTCAAACCTATAACATTGGCAATGCTCAGACATGTCATTTAATTGCTCTTGTGTATTTGGAAGTAGCATCATCCCCATGTCTGTATTTCCCTACAAACTCTGAATTTGGTGGAAGTTCAGGGACTGCAGTCATGAAGCACACACACTGCTTGGAAATGAGCAGGTAGTTGACTTAAGAAGTTAATTTAGTCTTTTTTCACCCCACGATGATTACTGTCGCCCAGATATAATCATTGTTCAGGGTGACCTGAGTGCATGTTGCATTTTTAAGCTGTCTGAAGCTCTGAGAAGCATTTTGGGGAGCAGTTAGTGTTTGGCTGAGTGGGACTGATGGGATGAGCTGCGTGGAAGCAGCCCCGGTGATGAGATGAACACTTGGATGCTTGTTAGTGCCCAGACATGTGCTTTGAAATTAATTTTCCATGAATCCATGTGGCTTTGAAATTCACTCTCCATAAATGTTCCTGCTGGTAAAACCTGATCCCAAGAAGGTCTCTGGGAGCTGAGAGCTGGGGGCTGTAAGCAAAGCAAGGGGGAATTTGCTTTGAAATCCAGACTGATAGCAGAGAAATACTATTGCCTAGCCTCACCTGTAGCTACATTATATAGGTACCGGCTGTATATCCAGGTTCTTGTCAGAGCCAAAGCACTTCAGTTCTGCTCCCCTTCACTGTTGACAGGTATTGACTCAGGTGTGATCTGGACACGCAGGAGTCTGACGCTGAGTCCTGGGTCCAATTCTTGCATGTGAAATCTGGAATATGTAGAATTAATAGGAAAAAAATTAACCAGCTTGGTACTCACCTGTTAATTTGGGTTTTTACACCATGAAAAATAATTTGTAGAAGGCCTATGTAATATATGAGCTAGGGTTTATTGGCTGGCAGCTTTACAGAGGTATTTCATTACTATAGCTGGTAAAAAAAAAGAAGTTTCATTACTGGAAGTAAGATAGCAGGTCGGAGAAGGTATTGAACCAGAGGTGCTCAAGCACCAGGCAGGTTTCTGAGCCATCCATCCTCTGGCTGAGCAAGGATGTTGTTCCCCCTTCCCTGCTGCAAGCTTGTAGGTATCTGTGGCCACCACCGAAAAAAGGGCTCAGGCTGCTGCTTGGATCTGGCTCTGGGATAAGATGGAATATTGATAAAATAAAGCATTTCTCAATGACCTGTGCCATCTAGTGGCAAAGCAGGGCTGGAGCCGCAGAAGCAGTAGGGTTTGTGCTCTGAGAGCATCGCGGTGAGATGGGTGCCCACCACGCTGGTGGAGGCCAGCTGCAGCGGATGGTGCTGTTGGTGGGTCCCCTCCACAAAAAGCCTCGTGCCCGGTGTCGGATGCAGCTCTTTGGGCTTTGCACCACGAGTGCTCACTCTGCAAATCTAATTTTCTGTCTCTGCTCGGTCTCAGTGCTCTGCCTTGGATGGCTTGAAGAAAAGAGGCAGGAGCATGTCCCACGACGTGGTTGCCTGCTCCATGTCTCACCGGCGGCATGGGCCACAACTCTGTTTCCGACAGCAGCAACGAGCTGCCCTGCCCTAAATGCCCATGTCCCCTGGGGACACGCCGTGGGACACACCACACTCACCCTTGCAGCATCCTAGCACTTCTCAGAACTGCTTTGGACATGTGCTGAGATAGGAGAGGCATCACTTGAAAAGGTTTTTAAATAATCACTTTGCATTACAACCCAGAATCTATATATGGCTGGCCTGACCACCACGAGGATTTCTCCAGCAGGATCTCCTGGGCTGCAGCTCGGCATGGAGGGAAGGCTGCGTTGATGGGGAGTTTGCAGCTGGTGGCAAAGGAGAGTCCCTGGCACCAGGCAGGTCTCTGAAGCTGTAGGCTGCAGGTGAGCGTGCTCGAGGTGGGCATCACTGACAGTGCAAGGACATCCAGCATGGGTGCAGAAGGCCCAAGAGTTTTGATGATGACTTTTCAACTCAACTCTGCTTGGAAGTACTGTGCATCATCCAGCATCTGTTGGAAGATCATTTGGTTTTGAGATCAAATTTAAACGTTAAACCAAAAGCTTAGAGGTGCCTTTTCTGGCAATGGTGCACTCAGTGCTGCATGATAGGGCTGGCGGAAGAGATGACCCCACACTCTTCTCGTTTATTTTTCCCCCTCAAGGGAGCTTCCCAAACCCATCTGACCACAGAAGTGGGAGTGGGGCAGTCTGCAGTGAAGATGATGTCCAAAGATCCACAATTTGACTTTTTTCCTGGTATCCTCTTTGATACGATACGATACATTGTATCTTTTTGATACAGCACAGTAGAGCTCAGTTTTGGGTGGCTGACGAGCAGCTAAGGGGCATGGCCAGCCCTGGGCTGCCCTTAAAACTGAAATGCAAGTTGCACATAAACTAAAACAGGTTGATGAGTCTATAACCCAAAAAAGAACCTGAAACAAACCATCCCATTAAGCTGAGTATTTACGTTGCTATTTCTAAACTAATGCTCTCTGCTATTTACCAAGCCTAAACCACAATATTTTACCAAGTGGTCCAGAATCCAAGATGCATTTTTGCAACTCCAAGTCAGTGGAAACTTAGCAGTTTATTTTTCCCTTTGGAAAGTAACCAGTTCCTATTTTTATCCTGGTTAAAGCCCACAGCATCACCCATCGGACTCCTGCAAGCAAACAGTTCTTCCACCCTTTGCACCAAAACTGCCAGGCTTCCCCAAAAATCAAACACTGAATTGTTGCTTTGTGACCCCGATTCATTGCTCCAAAATAGAAATGGAAAATGCTATGGCAGGAATACAGAGATCTGTCAGTAAAGAAAACCAGGCAAATTATTAAAGTACATTTAATCTTGGGTTGCTGGATATAAACTAATCTTTCTTAGAGGTCTGGATGACAGAGGCTGGATTATCCCGTGTCTGACTACTCCATTGTTTTTATACCTTCCTCTGAAGCATCCGGCGCTGGCTGCTCTCGGAGACAGGATGCTGGACCAGCTAGACAGTGCCTTTCATCCCACATGGCAGTTTTGGTGCTCGTATAAATGGGCCCAGTCTGTAAAATATATCGAAAAACATTTTTATAGGAACTGGTTTCTGTCCTCCATCCTCAAAGGATTCCTTCAAGCCCATCAGCAGTTTTTCTTCAAAGACTTTCTCCTGCTTTTAACCCCTCAGCTGCCCAATGGGAACAGCCCGTGCCCTTTCCCAGGCACGCCAGCCCTCTGCGGTTGAAAAGCAAAGGCAAGGTTTGCACTTTAGAGGAAAGCTCCTGAGGCTGAACTGCCCAAAAATAGGACCTTCGGTATAATTGAGTTGATGCCTGACGCCAGCAATCTCCTACCAGACCTGCTGGTGGTGGCACCATCGCATGGCCAAGATCGATGGAAGGTGAGTGATGTACTTGTTTTCTGGCCAAAAAGCCATTGCTCCCAAGCGGGCTCAGCAGGTGCTGAGCTTCTGGTCCTGCTGGTCCTATTGGAGAGCCTGGGCTGGTGGTGTTGAGTCCAGGATCCCATCGATAGGGGTTTTTGTTGTCCAAAAGTTATAATTCTTCATTAAATCCTCCACATAATGTTTCTCCGCTTGATATAATTTTCTTCTGCACTGCATGGGACTTCTCCCATAAGGCAAGGATGGAGAATCAACAAGAATCATTAGCAAGATTCTACAAGTTAGATTTCTTGTGGTTTTGGTTTTAAAGCTTAGCATATCATTCAGTCGTCATTTTCCATGGCTTACTTGGCTTGCTTACACAAACCGAGTTCACTGGGGCTCCAGCCCTCGTGCCCACAGGGACCTCTCTGGCATTTTCCATCACCAGAAGTTGTCCCTTGCTACTGTGAAAATTTTGGGCAAAAGGCCGGGAATTTTCACACCCGAGCAGGAGCTGGCAAAGACCCAACATTTTCCTGGTTCCAAGCCTGCTTAAATAGCCCTTGAACACAGAAAGGGCTTCACTGCCTAAATATTCTAGCTTTTGGTTAAAAATTCAAGTTATTCTTATCGGCCAGGCCTGGCGCCAGACCTACAGTGTCTCTTTTCACTTGTTCAGCTCATGAAATGGAAGGTGCTGCCTGCCTTGTTTGCAGCACATTGGTGAAACAACCGAGGTCATGGGGAGGTGCAGCAGCAGTGTGGCACGGGAGAGGGCTCGGGCTGTGCTGCCACCAGCACCTTTGGGTGCTTGGCTGAAGAAATGCATTTTCTCCTGATGCTTTTGTGAACTAGCATCACCTGTAGTGCATTGGAAACACCTGCACCACCCTTTTACTGCTTCTAAAAAAGGAAGAGTGAGAAACATGGTATAAAAGTTAAAGTTATTGGAAAGAAAGATTTCCAGCCAGAGAGTTGTGCTCTAATCACAGTCCCAACTGATTAAGCTGATACGAGCCCCACACTTGGCCCTGTAAGCACTAATTAGCGATAACATGAGTGGAATCGGGTTATTATTTCTTTATCTGTCAGGAAACAGTTCTGCCCTAATTGTGCATCAGTGGGCTCTCCTGTGCTGGACACGATGGCGTGCTCTCCCCAGATGCCTTTGTGGGTGATAGGAAAGTTTTGAGCTCAATCTCACTGCTCTTAATTTCTGATTACAGGCAGTAATGATGTTTTGCTTTAAAGGATAAAGGTTCAGCAACACACACAATCTCTAGTAATTGCTTTTTCCAAAGTATATACATAGCTTAGGAGCACCTGTCCCTTTGATTTGGGCACCAAACATCCCAATCCAGCACCAACCACTGTGACCACTCAGCTGAGGTCCATATTCACTCCTTGCTATTGATTTTCCCCAAAGGATGCAGAGGAATGGGGTGAAAGCAGCTCGGGTGATGGCAGCTCCCCACAGCCCCCTTGGGCATCAGTACATCCACGACAAGCCCCAATATCCCACAGCCCAAAGCAGCTCATGAGCAAGTGGAAAAAAAATATTGGGCTTTTCCTTTAAACCCTTTATCCCAAGGAAACGGGCAATTCGCAACCACACATGTCTGTAGAGCCTCCCCTGGTGACTTTTGAACTTATGGCTGATTTAAAACAAATTTACCAGAGAGGCTGGGTCTGGAGGCTCATGGGATTTCTAGATGCAGAGTGAAAGAAGATTTTGGGCCACCTCTGAGCCACACAGAAGGAAATCGCACCCCTCACCCAGGAGTCAGGGGCCAGGGAACACGGTTTAGGAAGCCATGCTCCATCAGTGCCACTAATCATGGAAAAACATGTCCCAGGCTGTCCCTAGATTTCTATGCCATAATTATTATGAAAGAAGGAACTGCAAAGAGATAGGACAATAAAGTGACCGACACTTTGACTTTGAGCTGAATAATATTTATTGAAGGAAACAGAGCAATCGTGCCATAAGGGTGTTAAGTCACAGATATATGGGTGGGAAGGAGATGGGATGCAGCCTGCTGCTGGGAGCTGCCTTATCCTCACTCACTCCTCTGGGGTCTGCCCCAGCATGGGAAAACAGCATCTTCCCTAATACACAGCCTGGGGTTTACATGCTGTGTCAAAGCTTGCCTGCAAAAATATATTATTTAAAATATTTTCTTATGTTTTTCTCACCCTAATCCCCCCGTTTCCATGCATCTGGGGATGAAGGTGGCAGGGTGCAAAGCACCTTCCTTCGTGCATGAAACCTTTCTGTGGCCCCTTTGAGCCAGCCTTGTATAGCAGCCTGTGTTTCATGCTACAGCATGGGGATCCTGCGTTTTCATCCTGCTATGCTCAACAACCTTCACATCCCTTCTGCAAATCAAAGGCCTTTAAAAAGCTTCACGTAACTGAATTTGGATGTTCTGGTGTTTTCTATTTGAATTTTCAGTTGTGGACAAGCTGACATCATTTCACGATCCCTCGTGAAACAGAGACTATAACACACTCGGAAAAGGCACTGTTGTTTTTTAATGGGTGATGGGGAGTGAATCCTGTGTTTGTTCCTGTGGAGCTGTAGATCAGGTCGCAGCACAAGCCATGCCAACCTCATGGAAATACAAGAAGCTGTCGAACTTGAAAGCCAAACGGAGTAACAGCGGGAAGGCCCCAGCCAACATGCAAATTCTCATTTTTCACTACCTTGACAGCCTCTCTACATGGCAGGTGAGCGGTGAAAAGTGCTCCGTCCCCTGTGGCTCTCTCGGCATGGGGCATGTGGCTCCGCACGAGCTGGAGGAGCTGATCCTCGGCCACGCAGGTCTGTCAGCTGGGCTGTTGGGGATCTTGGTAATGGGTGATGGCAGCATCTGTGATTGGTCCCCAATTTGCAGCCAAGGGGCAAAAAGGAGCGTGAAGTTTATTTCAGACCCAGTGTTGCCAGGGAGCCTCCAGATACGGGTTATAAGGGGAAATATTGAGGGAATGCAGCTGGAAGGTGTGAGCCAGGGACATGTCCAAAGCACTCCTGCGTGCTCTCAGAGCCAAGTCCGGGGGGGGGTTCGAAACTTCACGGAGCCTTGTAAGCCAAGATCTAGTGAAAGGCTTGTTTGCTTATTGGATTCTACTGGCTCAAACAAAAAAAGCATGAAACCAGTGGCCAAACCCCTCCTGGGCCAGGGAGGCTCTGCTGAGCCTGCAGCCATCCTGGATGCTCCCTGGGCTTAGCTCTGAGCAGGGGTGGTTGCCAAACACATACCTTTTTAGTTGCATGTATTTAATGAAAGGCAGCGCTGAGCCTGTTGACTTGCCTTCAGGAAGTGCCTTGGTACCACCTGAAATCTCGATGCTGCCTGTGGTTTCTCCTAGGTACAGCTCTGCACTGCTGGGCTGCACAGAGCACGCAGGGATTTTACTGAGCAGTCCTTGATGTCAGGCTATAAACCATGCGGGGGAGACGGAACGGGAGCTATGTGCGAGCAGCAGACTTGGGAGTGCTCGTGTGCTCTTTGTCCCGTGGCTTCTCGGGTAAGAAAGGAGATTTCTGTAAACAGCAGCAAAGTCCTTGGTGGTCCTCAGACTCATCACGGCTGTGGCACCTTTGGGGAGCTCTGCAATGGCCGGGACAAGGCACCCGGCTCTTGGGCTGTGCTCTGTGTCCGATCCTGCTCTGCACACACCTCTGCGCTTGTAAAATGGATGTGCTATGCATTTACATCTCCGGACCTAAATCATGGGCAGCTTTGCTTCACCCTCCTCTTATGCAGTGTTTGTCCACATACCTTCCTGAAAGGTTCACACTAAACCCCAGGGAATTTTGTGGTTGAAGAGGGGATTTACACAGACAGTGCAGTTGCCTCTGGGTGTCTCTGGGTGATATGACTCCAAAAGAGATCACAAAATGACAAAGAAGGGTTTCTCTGAGGATGCCTTTTCCATATACACCAGTGTGGGTGGATGTAAGACCGTTCTGCGGTATGAATTCAATCCTTTTCTGTTCCCTTTTGTTTACAGCAGATTTAACTTGCTCTGTGCCTCTGAGTTTGCCTCTCCTTGACACTACTGGAAGATAAATAAATATCTCTGCCTTTTAACAGTAGGAGCGGTATTAAGCAAATCCCTATCTACACAGAAATACTACGTTAAGTAACGTGCAGGGGCATTAAGTTTAGAAGTGCAGACGTAAAGAATGAAGTGGAGCTGCAGGGCACTGCCCAGTGCGCAGGCAGGATGATGCAGCCCTTGGTGACAAGTGTATCCAAGGAACAGGAGAGCTCAGGCAGGGGTGAACAACCCATACGCACCAAAACTGCTCCAACTTGGGTCTGGAGCTAGCTCTCAGATGATGATTCCATCACTAGAAATGCGTCTTTTAGCAATGTAGCATGTGAGGCTGATGGTGTAAGTGTCCACAAGTGCTCCTGGGAATCGGAGCCTGGAAATCTGTGCCATGCTCCCTGTGTGCAGGGTGGAGAGGCCCTCCCGGCTGATACTGGGGGGACTTGGCTGAGCAGGGATGTGTGAAGGGGGTTCAATTTCCTGCTTTATTGGGTTTTTTCCCTCTACAGGTGTATTTGTGTGGAAATTGTGACTCACTACAGACAGTGGTGGTGGCTGGGAGGACTTGCTGATAAATCTGGTGGGATATGCCCAGGGTTTTGCCATAGTGGCTGACAGCAGAGCCATGGCAGCCCCGAAATAGCCCCCCTCAGTGGGATACCCCCATGGCTGTGGAGCACCAGTGCCCTCAGTCTGAACAGACAACTCAACAGCAGCAAGAGATCCTGCACAAGGGGAAGTTAATATCTAAATGTGATTTTTATCTTTGCTTCCTGGGTCGCAGATAAGGCCTCTCCAGGGCATATAGAATTTGAGACTGTGGTTTCTGGAGCTACAAACGTAACACCACTGTGTTTTCATTAGGTCTGAGGACAAATACGTTGACTGAAATCTTATCGCTTACATTACCCTAATGGCTTTAATGTCACAAAGTCAGTAGTCTAAAAAGTGTATGAAGGGTGACCTAGCAGCTACAATGGGTTTTCTGCAGCTCAGATGCGTTGTGCCAGACGTGCAACAACGCAGAGCGAAGTGACAAACATCCGAGTGCCGTGTTAACACAAAACACAAACAAACCATGTGCTTTGTCTGCAGATCAAACACTTTCCAACTCAGCACAATTAGGTCAGATGTTAATTACTTGAACTACATATTAAATGGAGACTTACCTGTTTCAATGAACTGGTGTTGAACCACAAGTTCTCAAGGGGCCTGGCTCTTGTCATGCCTCAAAGATAAACATTTTGAGGTTTCTAACCATAAACCTGTAGCTGCTCCTCTCCCAAGGCTCTGCTTGGAGCAGGGCTCAGGGTCACAAGTACAAGGACATGATGAGTGGCTCCAGTCGCATCCCACCGCAAGAATAAGGATGTCTAAGCCCTGCGGGAGCCTGGAGCTACCTGGGGACACGATCCCTGGCTGTGGCACAGCCTGGATTGCAACCCTGGTCCTTTGGCAGGTGCTGAGCAAAGATCACATGATTCTCAGTCTTTTCACTTAGCAGCTACCAGGTCCCCAAAAGACAGAGTGCATTTTTGGGGTGCCACTTCTCTGTGTTTTTTTGAGAGCAAAGTGCAAGGAATTCTAATTCTATAGGAAATTTAAGAAAACATTATCTTCGTTCCAAATCAGAATAAAAATATTTCAAATGGTTGAAATGTCCTGACACCCACCGATTCTGGGACTTGGCCAATCTGGCTAACATCGCCTGAATGATGTTTTGAGACCAAGAAATTAAGAGTATTGTTTTAGTAAATTCTACCAGATTAAGAGGATCCTTTCTTTCCCTACTGGGTGTACAGCTCATATTAGTCCATCTTAAGAAATAGTGGTTTATTCTTAATCAGCCATTACTTAAATCTGGCCTGATCTGCAATTTGTATTGCTTTGGTCAGAGTGAGCATGTCCCACCTCCTGGATCAGCGGCTGTCAAGCTGCGGTCCGTGACCTTGGCTGCAGGGTTGTGTCACCCTCCCAGAACTGGGAGAATAGCTTCAAACACATGGTAACTCCCACCTAAAATGAACCTCCTTTGTTTTTATGTGCCTGTTTCACAGACAAAACTGAAACATCCCATGTGTGCAGGGGGGTAAATCAATTGATCAGTTTGGCAGCCATGCAGTTGGGTACACGCTATCAGTCTGTTTGCCATGTTTAGCATTATACAGAGGGTTCAACCCCCTGTCGTCTGTCTTAGAGGGACGTGGTTGCATTTGGTTTTCATTGGTGGATGCAAAGCCATATGGCTCCCTCCTCTCCCCTCTCCACTCTATGGTTTCATGGTAGGTTTCTTCACGATGTGGATGGAGATGTTGGATGTAACAATGATGTGGTCCAGTATGGTACCAGGGAATGTTATGGACCTGTCAGAGGAGCTGAGAGACAAACCCAGCTAGGGCGAGGGGCAATAAAGTGTAGGTATATCAGGCAAACGCATACCATGATGGCTCAGGCTTGCTCTTCTCTGTTCCGGGCAGGCCTGTTGTTATTTTTTGCAAATGCTCATGGTTTGATTAGTATTCTGGAAAAAGACAGGGCTTTAGAAATATTTAAGGACCTTCCTCCTTCCAGTTTAATAATTTTTTTCAGTGTCTTCTGTTGGTATCTCAGGTATTTCTCTGCTCAGCTGTTGTTGGTAAGCATGCACAGAGAAATGTCAGTGGAGTTTAGTTAGGAAAATGCCCTGCTAATTACTCCATCACATTTCGGAAAAAAGCAACAACTGAGAAGCGATAAATTAATCATTAGCTTGAAAAGAAAGACCTGCATATATCCCACACGTTTCCATACAGGTGGGAACCACTTTTTTCCATCTGGCTGGATAAACTGTTAATAGAGTAGCCCAGCAATTTAAACATGCCCTTAGCTGCAAAACCAAAGCCTATTTCTCATAGATATAAAATACACATAAGAGTAAGGGGATACCAGGGGATTACACTGCAAGTCTGCTGTGTCGGAGGGAGGTGGCTGCAACAACAAAGAGCAAATTCACGGCCGGGGTCCTGCCCCATATGAGGTCATTTTCTGTTGAAGTTGGGCTCATTAGTCCGGCCGGCTTGTTGATACAGCTCGAAGTGTGGGTGACAAGTGTGACTGGGTTTGCTGAATTAGGCCTGCCCACTGCGCCCGGCATGCAGAGATTCATCATTGTCTCTCTCTGGGAACAGGACCGTTAATTACACAAACTGCCCAAGCCGAATTTTCCAGCCGCGTGTCTCCGCGAGGTCATTTCTGTCCCAGAACCATCAGGTTTTGACAGCAGAGTGTTTAAACAACATGAGAGCAGTTTATTTGGGACAATAAGGGAGAGGGCCGGGTCACAGGACTTCATTAGGTAACTTCCTCCACGTCGGAGGGGGTGGGTTTGGCCCCCAGCCAAATCCCCGACCAGGGCTATCTCTGCAGTCCTGCATATCACCCTCCTCCTGCCAGAGCAATCCCAGGCTGCGTTTCACCACGGGCCTTTGGGATGCGGGAGCTCCGGATGAGCCAAGCGTCACCACGCTGCCTTTTCTCCCAGTGTAAAACACCCCAACCACGAGATGCCGGTTGCAAGCCCTTCCTTTTTATTTATTTTGTTAAGCAGCATGCGGAAAAGCATTACATATTTGTTTGCCACCATGGGAACATTGCTCTGATGGGGAACGTCAGTTGCTCCTCCCAGCGCTGCCTGCTCCAGCCCAAGCACTTGGGGTGGCTTTTGGGTGGCCACAGACAGTGTATAATTCAGATAATCCATCCCAGAGGCCACTGAATACACCCTTAGTTTTTCTCAGTTGAGTTTGGGGTTTGAACAGTCAGGTACCAGGGTCTTGTTTTCCAAAGCCTCTTGAGATATTCAGCCCAGTAAATCATTATATGCTCATTGCTGCAACACTTCACCATGTAGTCATAGCAAGGAGTCACTGAAAACACTTTTTTGCAATTTTTTTTAAAGACAGTTATTACTTGAATGTAACTTTTTTATTAGTAATTAGAGCTAAACCCCTTGGACCATAAGTGCTCCTTTTTTATTTACTTGTTTCTTTACTAATTAGAAGTAAATTACTTAAAGAAGGGATCCTTCAAACTTAGGACAAGAAGGGGACTTTTCACTTCTCTGAGCGGGAACGTATGATAAAGCTTCTGACCTGGGAGGTTTCTATCCCAGCTGGGAGGTTGGGTCAATGCAGGGGAAAGTCCGATCCAAACCAGATGCGGCACAGCTGAGCAGGTGCAGGGATGCTGCTGGGGATGCGACACCCCGTGAGGATGCTCCCATCCCTCCAGCTCAGCAGCTCCCGGACGCCAAATCCGTCCAGAGGTTTTTCACCTCCCGTTTTGGTTCACACAGATATAAAAGTCTTTGTGACCAGCAGTGGATTTAGAGGTGGGCTTTAGCCAAAACCCACGTCTTGAGGTCCAGGGGTGACTGGAGCATGGTGTCTCCGCTTGGGTCCATATCCCTTTGGTTTGCTGTACACCGGCAGTGCTGGATTACAGCACCCAGCCATTAACACAGCATTTTGGAGATGAAATATTAGTTCTGTTGTTCAGTTGTTGGCCTGGATTTTGTTCTGTCCTGAGAGCAGGCAGCACTTCCCATAGCAGCCGACTCTCCCCTTGAAACCCCTGCTACAACAGCTCTGGCAAAGCTGGAAGGAGGGTATTTCAAGCCCAGATTTTCTTGCTGCTCTGACGGGGTAGCGTTAGGAAACGACAGGCTGTGGTGTATAAGTAGCATTGGGAAAAGGCTACAATTGATTTTACTGTAACCAGAAAGCTTGTTCACCCAGAAGCCCTTTTGGGGGAGCTACTTATTTTCTAATCTTGTGGTAATAATGAAATGATACAGGAGTCCAGGGATAATGAAGACAGACTGATTTCCTAATGTACTGAGCACAAAAGGAAGCAGAAAAGGGTTTTAGCAAAGAGATAAAAAAAGAGTTTATTTTAAATAAAGATTACAAAAATAACCTACTGTCAGAGATGATGTGAAAACCATTAAATAGCAATTTAACGTAATTATAATCACGGGTGAGCTAAGGGCTATCTTGCACAATTACAATCAATCTTTCTGTCTGAATGCGTTATCCTGAGCCTTTACTCCTGACTCCAGCCCAGTGTTCCCCCTGCAGCAATGCTCAGTTTAGAAAGCGGCTCCATGACTGCCGAAGCCATTGAGACCGAGCGATATCCTCCGAGGGCTGACGGAGAAACCTGCTCAGGCTCTGCCTTCCCTAACCGCAACAGCCCTTTTAACGGCCACCACTGAAGTTAATAACCGAGCGTGTTACCTTAGTGCCGCTGATTGCTATAAAGCAATGTCTTGCCAAACGAGTAGCAGATGGCACCATCATGCTTGGCTGTGTTGAAATTTTATGAGCATGGTGGATCCTTATTTACTAAACTAGCAGAACTGGGCAAGCACCCGACACTTAAAAAGAAGGGCATCAATCAGCTGGACTGCGCCGTGCTCATCCACACAACATGCTTCGGCTCCCGAGAAGTAAGGAATAATGTTTAAGAGAGAAAGTGAGTTCAAAAGCATTTGCTTCAATGAGTAAAGCCAGCTGTTGACCTGGAAAAGTGCCACCCAAAAGCGCACTGGGAGAGCCTTCAAGCTGGGAATCGAAGGACTGTGCAAGTGCTCATAGGCCTTAGTGGGATCTCGGTGGCCTTGGCCAGGACCCGGCATGGGAGGCACTGGTGTGTGATAGCCCATGTCTTGCTGCACCGTTTCCAGTCTGAAACAAAGGCTCCTCTGTCAGCTCTGAATGAAGAACCCAAGAAAAAATAATAAAACTAATCTCGGTAATCTAATTTAGTGCTGGTTCGAAGGTTTCTGTAAGCATGTGAAGTTAATCAGAGACTAATTAATGGGGCTTGGAGCTGCCCTCCATCGCTCAGCAGCAGTTTTGGCGATGCTGGACTGAAACGCCCGTCCTGGGGAGCTGGTGGGACCATCCTACCCCACCTGGTATGATTCGTGGCTTAACGAGGGCGTGCGGTTCAACTCTGGCAGCTGCCAACAGATTTGGACATGCTGGGAAGAGGTTGTGTGTCTCTTGTTCCCATGAAAATCATTGTGAAGGGCGAACCATTTTTTCCTCTTGCTGATGGGTCTAAATGTGCTGGTCCCAAGGAAGTCTACACCCGTCTCCGCAGCACCTGGAAATGCAGAGAGAAGCCAGTGCTGGACCAGAAGGGGCAGTTGGATGTTTCTTCATGTCCTGGTTGTTGTCTTCTTGTTTCTCCAACACAGTTTCAGAGCACTCACAGCTGTTTTAAGACGTTTCTGTGCCATCATGGGACACTTGTAGGAAGCAGTTGATGAATCTCGCCACCAGCATCGTGGATGTGGGTCATTACGACTTGTTCTGGGTTCACTGGCTCCTCAGTAGCATAAACTTATTTGAGCAGTGATGTTAAATGCAACACGATCTCCACCACAGAGCCTGCAGCCTTGTGGCAAGGCTGGAGCATCCCTGGAGCTTACTCCTGGCCCAAAGCATCCCTGCTGGAAAGGGAAGAAGTTAATAAAGGGATTGGGAGCAGCAAAGCAAACCTGATAAGCATCTTCTGCCCTGTGTGATGGGCGTGCAGCTGCAGTGGTGCAGCAACTGCATGATCCTTACTGTGTAGCCAGGGCATGCAAACAGTCCCCATAATGATTTTCTTGTTTATGCTTCAGAGTCACTGAAAGGGAGTAATGGGATGGGAAAATCAATAAGGTTAGGTTGTCATAAAATAGCACTAATGATCCTTAGTTTTCAAAGCCTTGGACATTGTTTATCTATGGGCTTTTCGGGCATGGCTATCAAATGATTGCCACGAAGGCAATGGTGCTGATGATAACCCTGATCAGGGGCTGCAGCTCCCTGAGGGTCTCAGCTTTTGTTGAGGGGTCACATCGTGTTTCCTCCTCTCAGATGAGTTATTGACTGGAGGAACCTGGCTGCCCTCAACTAGGTTTGCCAGCCAGGTTTGATTCTGCCAGACGCAGAATCAGGTTTTAGCTGACTTTCCCATCTGAGTGGAGCATGGTGTGAACATTGCAAGGTGCCAGCAAAGCAGTACTGCACTCACTGCGGGAGCAGTCCCTAGGGATTTTAGGTCAATGTGAGTGATGCAAATGCCTCTGCCTCAGTTTCACACCCCTAAGTGGGGCCTGGGAGTGTCTGAGTTGCTGTGAGTAAATGACAAGGAGTAAAATGCTTTAACAAGACCGGACGATGGGTCTGCGGGAAGCGCAAAGGCTTCTGCTGAAGTAGCTCTGAGCAGCTTCTCCTGCCTCTTCCTGAGCTGAGGAACATTTCCTTACCATCCATGCTAGTACTTTCCAGGTCGAGCTTAGCCACAATGTGGTCTGGATCACAAGAAAAGCCCCTTAAAAAGTAAAAGTGAGCAAATGGCAGCCAGGACCAAGGGGGAGATGCCCAGGACCGCTGTCAGCAGCATCAGAGAGCTCATTTCATCTCCAAGCGAAGGGGGCCTGGGGATTAGCTTTGTGTAAAAGATTGTTCTGAGGGGGGAAAATGTACTAATTAATTTGATTTTCATTTGGAAAAGGGGTGGTGGTTTGAAAGCTGGAATTGCCTGATTATTGCCAGCACATAAATTTCTCCTAGAAATGTGGCTGCAGTTTATCCTAATCATATTCAACTTTAGGCAATGAAAATACTTCTTGCTATTTGTTTTGGCTTCTCTTGCTGTTACAGCGTCTGCAAAAATATGTCATGCATGAAATGCTCCCCTATAGTTTGACAAGTTATTCCTTATGCTTGCTAATTTTTCATTAAGAAAAATGACAGAAACACCAGATACCCAGTAAGGTCTCCCTAATAGCTGTGCATCAAGATTAAAGACTGAGAAGTGTGGGTCTGCTGGAATTGCTTTGTCTCCATTATTTTCATGTATTTGTTAAAAAGAAAGTCTCCCGACCTGTTCCTGCACTTCTCAGCTACGACAGCTGGAATTTTGCCTCTGTAAAACATGCACGATAGGTTGTAATATATAGTTTGCACAAGGCAAATCTGCTGGCGAGCCTGAGCTGTTACACTCACATTCAGCCAAAAACTGCCTCTAGCTGGCTCTGGGTGCTGCTGGTGGTTGAAGGGGGGCAATTAGTGTTATTATAGCAGAACGTAGAAGTTCCAACCAAAACAAAGGATTGGTGGATTAGGTGGTCTAGAAAAAGTGAGTACAGACAGTTTCGGCCCCAGCTCCAAGTAACTCCTCGATGGGGTCGTGCGCTGGGTGCAAGGGGCCACAAGGTACCCAGGCAGGGTGCTTGGGGATGTGGAGCAGAGCATTAGTCGTGGTCTGCGCCGATGCCTTAAGGCAGAGCAGAAGCAATGCTCTGGAGGTTAAATTCAAGGCTGAAGCCTCTACGCATACGTTCTCTAAATTCCTGTAAAACTTGGGGAGCTCTGAGATGGGCAGAGGCCCCAGTGCATTGATGACATGAAGGGGATGAGAGGGCGGATTTAGGGATGTGAGGACCCCAGGAGCTGAGGTTGGAGAAACTGCCTGTGAGGAAAGAGGTCAGATGTTTTGAGTGCAGTGAATGGTGCTTTTTACAACGACCAGTATTGTAACCTGCTGGAAAAATGGCATTGAGTGGGTGCCGTGGAGAGTTTGGTGCAGCAGTGGCACAGAGCGAGGCAGGTCCGTCCCCAGCTCAGGGGTGCCTCTGCAGAAAGGGAATGTGCAGGAAGGAGGTAGCTGGTATTTTAGGATATTTTTAAGGCCATGTTGTACATCTGCCTCCATGCCCCTTCCACACTCTGCCTTGTATTGTCAGCTTCCTAAAGCACTAGGAAATCTTTTCTAAAACCCATTAAATGGTATTTTAGAACTGAAGTGCACAGCTTAACTGAGCGGTGGCTGATAGATGGTTTGTGGCTCCTGCAACAAAGCAGCAGTAGGTGAGAAAATTGGTATTTAGGTACCCAAAGTAACAATTTCCCCGCACAGATCAGCACATGCCTTAAAGCACAGAGCAAACTTGGAGATGCAGCTGCGGAGAGCTGTGTATCAGCTTCTAAGAACGGGGGTGAGGCATTGCACAGAGTCATTTACATGGTAATTAATAGCGTCTGTGCATGCGGAGGAGCGAGGGTGGGTGTCTCCCCAGGGAGCTGCCTTGTCCCAGCACGCTCATGGGGAGCCCTCACCCCTGAGAATGGGGAAGGAAGCAGAGCCCCCAAATAGCTTCATTTCCTCAAGGACTTTCCTGAACAGATGGGATAAAATTGCTATAAAAAAAGGAATCCCAAGACAGGGAAATATAATGAGCTATGGGCAAGGGGAAAAATAAATGCTGAGGGATATTTATGCAGCATAGGGAGTAGGTAGATCAAATCAGAAATTCCAATTAAGTCCATAATTTATTTCAACGGAAATAATAAAATTAGAGATAGGCCCAAGTGGCAAAATTCAGATTGGGATCCCGATCCAAATGGCATGTTTGGGCTAGGTCCATGTCTAGCAATCTCTGTCTGACCATAATGGACAGCATAGACTGGCACCCAGTGGCAGGCCCTCCAAAAGTTGTGGTGAAACCTGATTAGATAAAGTAGCAGGCATTCAAAGGGCATCATAAATGGTAGGTATTGTGAGACAGGATAATTTTTTTCAAAATACAGGTGTTAAAATTTGCGGGAGGAAAGGATACGTGATGCAAGGACAAACTATATACATCAAATACAAGGATAAAGCATTAATTAGAGAGACAGGTATTTATCAGGCCCAACAGCCATTGTGGTTGCTGGTAAAAAGTCCTGCTGGCAAAAATGAAAAATCCTCTTGGTCTTTCTCTTCTTTAATCTAGCAAACTAGACTGATGTCCCAGCAAAAACAGGTGTGCATCCTTGCTAGGAAGCAAAGGTGAACTCCAAACAGCATGGAGAGGGATGGAGAAATATATTTGGGGGAGGGGTTCCTGTGTGTCCAGGCATCTGCAGTCACAGGGCACATCTGGCATGTGGGCATGCCAGCACTGCTTTGTAATGGGAAGATGCAATTGTAAAGCCACAGCCAAGGAGCTGCCCTGCTTGCTGCAGAATTGCTCTTCATGGTACCTGTCTGCCCCACTTTAATTCAGCGTCAGAATCACTGGGATTGGCACAAACACAAACATTTCCCCAAGCTGGAAGAGAAGAGGGAGTGGACAAATTTTTTTTACCCCTCTAACACCAAGAGACAGAATCCCTCGAAACACAAAGGGGTGATGAAGATGGATCGTTGTCTTCAGCTCTCACGTTCCAGCAGCCTGTGGAGAGCCCAAGGACGATGCAGCAGTAATCAATCATCTGCAAAGTGCATGAACTGGAGCTCCCTCCACCTTGAGACCCGATCAAGAAATACAACATAACACCCTGCCCAAACAGCCCTGATTAAGCAAGTAGAAATTAGCACTGGGGAATGTCCAGGACAAAGAATGAGCAGTTCCCCTTCTACACGGTTTGGCTCATGAAGTGAGGAATTAAAAGGCTGGTAAAAGATGCTGCAGATTTAGAAAAGGATGAGAGCGCAATATTTTTAATCTCATTTCAGCAGGACTCCATGTTGCAAATAGTTACTTATTATAAAAAAAATTCTCAGTGCTTGACCTGAAATTGCACTGGGTTTGGTGCATGGCTCAGCTCCGTCGCTGTTGTGAGTAGCGTCCTGGGAGGGTCTGGGCAGCGGCTGCGGTGGCACGCAGCCTGTCCCAGCACCCTGCATGTGGCCAGGCTGTGATCGGGGCATCCCCACTGCCTTTGAATTAACACCCATATCAGTGCTGCTGACATGGGAATTTTGAGGAATTACAGGGGAAAAGCCTCATTTTTCTCCTGTAAAAGGGTGACCCGTAAGAACGTCGTCTTGGTGGCTGTGTAGCTTGCATTAAAAATAGAAATAAAAGTAATATTAATAATAATAATAAGTAGCAAGGAGTGGGTCTGTATGGTTTCTTTCTGCCCAGGTTGCTCACCGAGCATCTCTACTTGGGTGTGTGTGATGATGCTGTCTGGGATCCTCATCCCATGACCATGATCTCTGTGTGCCAAGCAGATGGGGTGGAGGGATCCCACTGCTGCAGATGCAACCAGGGTCACTGACGCATCAACAGTAGCAACCAAAGCTCTTCTGCAGGCCAGCAGGTTAACCCCGCACGGCTGCCCCTGCCCATGCTGCCACACCAGCTGCTGGGCTTTTGTTTCAAAGCCTTGCACCTCCTCGGGAGACCAGTGTTAGCATTTCATTTTAACCTTTCAAGTGCTATACGTCCACAGCACTTGTGAGTCATGTTTTCCACCCCCTATTATTTAACAGAGC
The DNA here is from genome assembly GCF_929443795.1 of Astur gentilis. NCBI lineage: Eukaryota > Metazoa > Chordata > Aves > Accipitriformes > Accipitridae > Astur > Astur gentilis. The sequence goes on from NC_064889.1 coordinate 24,201,419, forward strand.
ACTTTCAGCCAACATGTTTTATGGACTGAAGTCGTCGTGATTAGAAATGTATGTTTTCAATAATGACAATGTACTTTCCCTCCCCCCATCCCATTCAAACCCTCAATTTACAAAACGAAGAAAAGTATTTTAAACATGTAGATCAAAATTACACACCAGCTTAAATGTGTCACTTTTTGGCACAGCCATATCATTTCTCAGCCAAGACTTGCAACTAAGATTTCTGCTCCTCTATTTTATTGATTTCTTTTTTTCTTTCCAAGAGCACAAATAGCCACTTAACAAAAAAAACCCAAAACCAAAAACCCTGAGCAACAGCTCCGTCTTCTCTCTTGGGGCTTGGGTTTTGTGCTAATTCACAGTGTTTCCTGTTACTATGGTGGCTTCTCATTGACCATGTGAAGCTTCTCAGCTGCTCCAAATTGTCTCAGGTCCTTCACCTTCAGCTGACACCAGCTGATGGCTTTACCTGAGGTGTCCTTCAGCAGTCATGGGATTTTCCAGGTGCAAATAGGGGGTTCTTAAATAGAAAGATCTGAGTTCTCTGTAAATAGAGGTTAATTCATATCCTAGCCTCTCATTTCAAAGGACCTCTGAGTTTCTTAGATGTTGTAGCTTTTAATGCACTTTGTAATTAAAAGGGAGATTGTAGCTGCAAACATGAATGGCTGCATTTGAAGCTGGAAAAAAAAAGGGGGGGGGCGGGATATGAAACAGTATTTTGCACTGTATTTGTGCAGGGCTCTTATAATGGGAAGATCCCACCAGGCAAAGGGAGTTGGGATGTTGAGGTTGGAAGAGGAGTATATTTGATGGCATGCTGCATAGAGGACATTTTGTCTCCTGGCACATGCAGTATAAAACACAACCCTATTGTTAGCAGTTTTCCAGGCTTCTCTGTTGTATTTTGAACTCTGTAGCCTCAGGTAATAAGCACACGTATACACGCACCCGTGTTCATTGTTATCCCAGACTAGGAATTAACCAAAACAAAGAAAGTGCATCCTTGGTTGAGTTCAGTTACCAAAGCTGTGCTGGAGCAGCCGGGTTAAACCTGAGCAAGGGCTTTGAGCAGCAGGAGCAAAGGGGACAGAGCAGGCCTCCTGGTTTTGGATCTCTGGATTGCTGCAGGGCATGGTTTGGGGAAGCCTGGGAGCATGGGGTTTGTCCCCCACACCTGCCTGATGCCAACAGCAGGAGAGCTTAGCTGCCCTTTTGCAACACACCTGGAAAGGACCATCGCAGCAGTCCTTACCCTGCAAACCAGTGAGCAAATCTCCTCCTCCCCGTCCCCGCGGTGACAGCTGCACACGCTTCCCAGGCTGATGGTATGTGACAGGTCTGATGTGAGCAAGGATTTTCATTTACACTATGTAGCAGTTAGCAACAGATGGAACCATAAGATCAATATACAGTCCAAATAATTAAGAATCGTGTTTTTAATTGTGCCTTTTCAACAAGCATTTCAAATGCTTCTTAAATCAGCCATGCGGTTGTTGATATAGGGAACAGTTGCAATATAATTCGTTTTGAGAGACGCATTGAAACTGCAAAGAGACTGATCCAAACAAGACGAGCGGGTGCCTTCTGTTTGTGAAAAGTTTTTGGCAGCTCAGGGAGGGTCACTGCAGACCATCACTGTGCAGATTGGTTGTGATACCCAAGAGATTAACCTGGTGAGTAAAGTAAGGCACAATTGATTTTCTCCTTCTGAAGGCTTTGGGCTTTATCCTTCCAAACGCTATGCTTTCAGATGAATCAAACTGGTTTAAACTCATAGTTTCCAGGTGAGTTCAAGGTTGTGGTATTTGGATAAACCGAGGCACAGAGGTCCTATGGGCCAGACTAAGTAAGGGGAGCAGGAGCACTAAGCTCTCCTTGCCTCTTTTGCCCTTTGCTTGAGTGTTTGACCCATTAGGACTAAAAGCCTTCCCAAAAGCAATGTTATCTAGCAAGTGTTACAACAGAGTACAATCCGAGCAGCCTGTTTTTAAACTCAGATGAACTGGATGTTACCATGAGTGTTCTCACTTGAAAAGCTGAAATGAAAGATTTTGCATCCTTTGGAATAGCAATCCTATTTGGCTCTTCTCTTAGGCATTTAACTAAAGTAACAGGCTGAAAATCAAACCTGATAGACCAGTGGCTTGGAAGCTGTCCTGGTGCCTGGCACCCTTACCCAAGCGCACAGCAGGGTGCTCAGGCAAAATCTGGGAAGGAGCTGTGCTCCCCCAACTGCAAGCGGCCCGGTGCCAGTGCTTGCACGGGTGGTAGGAAAGATGCTTTACTGGGGAAGGCTGGGAAAAGTTTTCCTGCTGGCCATGGGACCATTGCCCCCCAGCAGCCTTTTGCATGCTGCCGCAGTGATGCTGCATACATGTGCACTAAAGACTTTGAATGTGGGAGAGAAGGTGCCACCCAGCTGTGTACCCTAACTTCCCACCAGCACGGGATGGATGTTGGGGCTCTCCCAAGATGAGCTGAGTACAGGTATGATGGTCAGCAGAGCCCAGGGTGCTGCACGAAATGCCGCAGCTCTGGGCTGCCTTTGCAAATGCAGGGGGGAGATGAAGTCATGCCCCCCTGTATTACTTCTTTTTGGCTGTATCTTAGAAGGCCATTTGGTATCATCTCTTGTTCTAAGGGGTTTCAGCACCATAGCAAGGTGCGTTTGGGTTGTTTCCATTCACTGATGTCATTTTGGGAGGTCACTCGGTTGTTCTCCGGTTGGAACGGAACATAAAGCCACATCCAGATACGGCCGAGAGCCAGGAGGAGCCTGTGCAGGTGAAGTGCCTGGATTTGCTGCTGGTCCCGTGGGTCCTGTCCCCTGGGAGCCTCGGCCATCCCACCTGAACAGGCTCAGCCCCAGGTCCAGCCCTGCCCCACAGCGTGGGTGCTCGCGGGCACAAGGGGCTGTGCCGTGACAGTGGGGGACAAAAGGGAGCATCCGAGCTGCACCATCCCCAGCATCTACCACGAGTTGGACCATGAATGCTGCCTGCACGTGGTTACTCCCCAGCTTAATTTATATTAAATGTGGCCGCATCATTCAAACAATCTCCACGCTCTTCTGTTTGTGCAGGTAATGATGATATAGACTCATTTATGCAAGATTATCCTTTTATCACATTTCCAGACTCATTTATGAGGCTCATGTTTTCCCCCCAAGGGCATCATCAAGTGAGTTAAGTTGTACTATTTGCCTCCCGCAGTGAACTGGCAGGAGCCTACTTCATTGACTGATGAGGGCTGCTGCCTTCGCCAAATAGGGTCTGTGTGATGGATATTTTACTTGTGAATATTATAGCTGGAAATTAGCATGTTTATTGAGGTAGAATGCGTTTGTTTACATTCTGCTACCCATGGTATTACCTTTTATGACCTGAGTTATTTAGCTGAAGATAAGCATAAGTGCTCCCCATCTGGGGGAGGGGAGAGAGGAAATAAAAAAAAAAAAAATTAATGAACTACTAGATATCAAATTATGCCGTAAGTAAGTGACAGAGATGCCTCTCTGGGTGCTGTCTCGATCCCCTCATCTGGGCTGGACCGGCTCGAGCACAGAGGGGTGGGAGGGAGGGACTTGACTCCATTTTACCTACAGTCTTACCTATTTTTGCCTATCAGGAAAGAGGCTTTCCAGGGAGGAAACCATCCCATTTCTCTTGAAGCACCCAACAGCAGTTGGATACCCTGTAGCAGGCATGGCGGGTGGGAAGAGCTCAGGGTCTCAGCCCACCCCACAGAGCAGTTCTCCCCTTTCCAGATTCATTCACCATTCCATTGCCTTGACTAAACAATGAAAGACAGGGTGCAGCCAGGCTAAAGGATTAGGAGAAGACTGATTAACTTTATATTCCTAAGGGAGCAGCGGCTAAATGAACCCTTCCCGATTGTTAAAAGGTGAAAAAAAAAATCTAAACCTCAGGTTGCAAAGCCGCCCGGTGTGGTTTTCAACATTACAGGAGTGTGCACAGCACAGTGCCATGGGTTCGTGCCATGCCTTAAGCTACAGGCGAGTAGATGCCACCTTTCCGCATTTGTTCTTATTTTTCATTTTTCTGATGGTGGATGCCATCCATCCTTTTTTGGCATTGCTTTCCTCTACGAGGTCTAGCCAGCACACAGGCTCTGACTCTCATTCCCTCCGTGATGTGCAGTTGCTCCTCCATGGTGACAATGCCAGTTCATTGATGAGTGGCAAACTCTCATGGGATGCTTAGGGCTGGAGGGAGACTGACCAGAACATTTCAGAGTGGACATGCTTTCCCCACCCAGGGAAAGCTTTGGCCTATGAGACAATATATAAAGTGACCCTGATTGTGTCAAATTTTCCTAAAAAGAGTCATGCCTTGCCTATTTAAAATGACGATGGTACATTCATGATGTGAATTACCTGGATACAGAGCTGACTGCCATCTGATGCAACCCAGACCCGCAGTCAGTAGAGTCTGGAATATAACACGTTCCCAAACCCTACAAAATGGATGTTGTGAAACGTGCTTAAATCCATACATCAAATCCTTGGGAATACAGGCATGTTGTCTCCACGTTCAGAAATGCCTGCATGGAGTAGGGAATTTGCCTGGGCAAATAGGGTACTGGGCATGGGACTGGGTACCCTGCTCCTGGGTAGGAGGTGTTTGTGGAATTACAGATGAAGGCTATCCTGTAGCCTGTGTCATGATTTAATTTCATTTTAAAAGGTGCCTGCCAAGCTCTCTTTTACTTGGTGCACATCTGCAGACAAAAATGTGTTTTCTATCAAGTCAAAGAAATGATCTTTTTCAGCAAAATTTGGCTCTAATTTTTATTGCCTTTAAATATACATTATCACGTGTGAGCAAAAAGAGAAGGGAATTAGTGTCATGTCAGCTAGAGAGCAAAGAGGAGGCTTCAGTGACGGGCAGGGTCGGTGCCAATGCTCCCACTCTGCCAGCTCATGAGCTGCATCGTACAAACAGGTGCCAGGAAATCCTCCTGCACCCCCAAAGTCCCACGAGCCTTTCCCTGGGCTGCCCTGGTCTGTGAGCTGAGACTACACCCACACCCAGTTCCCCACCTCTGTTCACCAGGATGCATGGGCCTCCTGCGTGTCAGTGATGCGGTGGCCTCGGAGGACTTGCAGCTGGCACCAGCAATGCCGCCACTTTGTCTGCAAGAAGTGACACCTTCAGAGAGCAATGATAGCGTTACCCCATCAGCATCTGCCTATCTTGCTTTGCTTACCATGTTAATTTGCTGCTGCGTGACTCTCCAGGGTGAAATAGAGACAAATATGACTTCACTGTTACAATAACTAGTAATAAAAATTATGATTGCCAATATCTGGGAGGCACGCACTTGTGAATCGTAAGATGAAACGAATTAACAGCTTGAAAAATTGTTGGCCCTGGTAGAAAGCAAAGCTGTAAATGTTGGGATTATTTCCCCTGTGACACTGCTGTCAGCAGGGGATGGTGCAAGTGGGGATGTTCTCCAGCCCCCACAAGAAATCATTTCCCCTTTCCCTCGGCTGTGCAAAGCCCTTCATCACGGGCATCCATGGGGCTTGGTTGGAGTGTTTAATATATGGCTAATGTGGACATGTTATGCACAGATGTCTGTGAGCGTGTAAATCTGCTTTCACAGGCCAAGTCCGGGAGCATCCCCGGGCCATGCACGGGTGACAGCAGCCACGATGGTTTTGTACACATGAAGTAATTTCTTCCCAACCTCTTCCCCAACCATTTGGATGATTTATCCTGGTTCTGTGCCTCTTCCTGGTCTCCAAAAGAGCTCTCGATGCTCTTGTTATCCCTGTTGACTTCCTCTCCTCGTCCTGCTTTTGGCTTGAAAGATATCATGATGTAATAAATTCTTGGGGCTAATTGTACGTTATGTAGCAAACATTCAAAGCAAACAGTTTGCCCAGTGGGCTAAAATACATTTGCATGAAGTGTTCATCGAGCAATTATGAATAACCTACAAGTTTTAAAAACAGCCTTTTTGTGGATAATTTGAATGTTTGCTGCAAAGTGCAGCATTTGCTGAATTAATGAGTCATTACAGATATTTCACTGAGCTCTGGTGGCACTGCCTGCTGCTGCATGAAGGGATTTTTTCTTCCATTGCACCTGTACCATTTCAGTGACATGCAATGCTTAATTTCTGCAAATTACTCCTACTAGAGCAATATGAAATACAACTAACTTGGGGGAAGGAGAGGTATACTTTAATTAAATCATCTTGCAATTAGTCCTTGAGTGATGAGGTAAGGTGTTTTATCTCTGTTCAAGTGCTACCAAACCACCGAGGAGATGCACAGAGAGGGAATTCCAGAATTGGACATCATAATCAGATGAGTTGTTCAACAATTTGAGATTTCTTAAAAGCAGCCAGCCAGCTATTTGGGGGTTACTTTTGCTGATTGCTTGGGACCATCCATATTTACAGCATTAGAAGAACTGATTCAATTAAAATCAATATTTTCTGGAAGTGCATTTGGGCCCCAAGGACTATGGCAAAATACGTAGACAAATTAAAATACACTATTGATCAGCTATTTTGTGATGAGGAGGATGCACAACATTGCATCCCTTGTGTATAAATACTGGATTTGGTCCTTTGACACTTCCTTCTCAGCGGTGGGACTCTGGCTCTCTGCTCCTCTGCTCTCCGCAGTACTTTTGGGGGAGAGTTACTCAGGGAGCACAGAGTGAGAGACTATTAGCAATTGGCAGTGATCTGTGGGTGTGATGGTCCTGTTTGTCCCTTCCAGGTGACACTTGCACCCTCAGAAGTCAGAGATACAGGCACCATCCAAAACAGCTCCAAGGTGGGGTAGAGATTTCACCATTCAATTCGCTTTGGCTTCTTTGCTGGAGAAGGAGATGAATGGCTGAATGCTTCCAAATATATAACTCCCCCAACAGCATTTAGCACAGTGTAAAGTTTTCTTAATGATTTATTGTCCCTAGTGTTTTAGACAGACAAAATATGTTTGCAGTCTGTCCTGCCTGACTCTGAAAACCTGGGCTGGCGTATTGAGCCCTCCAAAAGAGAAGAATTTCTTGTTTGAAGACATCTAAGAGCCCCTTGGGAAGCAAACGTGAATTCCTCTGTGCCTCCGGTCTAAGTGTTCATGTCAGTTTGTGCAACCCAGGACCAAACCCCGCGTGCCTTTATAGCACAGTAGAGTCATTATTTATATTCAAGCCCAAGAGACGTCTTGTATGCAAGCACTGCACCAACGTCTGTTATCTGAGCATTGGACTGAGTTCAGTCAAAGTCCAAGAAGTCCGTTTCATTGACTCTGGCAATTGCTCGGTCAGGCTTTTAATGCAGACTGGGTCATTTTTCTGCTGTCAAGTCGTGCTTAGGGAAACTTGATTTCAAAGAGGGGAGCAGGCAGAGGCACTGGGGAGATCCTGTCCCAAATCGAAGATTAAGTGTTAAACAAGGGCAGGTGCAGGATAAACATATCCTTCAGAGCACTGTTGTCCAGATACAAAAAAACCCGAAACCCTACATGCAGTTTAGTAGCAGGATTTGGAATAAAATCATCAGAAGCAAGGAAATTGAAAGTGGCAGCAGCAATTTCTCCTTCTCCTCTCAATGGACCTGAGTATTACAAGAACCAGTGGGATGCAATCCAGGGACCTGCACGGGGGTAGTTTCATGCAAAATATCATTTCTTTGAGGTTTAGAAAACTGTGTATATAATAATATAACATCAGGTTCATCTCCCCTGTGAAGCTGATAAGTAGCATGTTCACAAGTACACGTATGTGTACAATAGAGACAACAACAAGTAAAGAGCCCAGCTTGAATTTAGATTTTTGGCTTGTATTAGATTGCATAACAACCTTAATGTTACTTAAATGTAGGTGTTTTGTGTGTGGGTGCACGCGCGTATGTGTGTATGTGCATTAATAGCAATTTGTGATAGATGCCTTTGGGGCCCACACATTCAATAAGAAAAAAGGAGTTTTTATGGGAGATAACATAACTGTTTGCAATTTGGCTATTCATTGTATCTTTGGCATTTTATGTACTGCATTAGCTGAGGCAATTTCATGCATATGGATATAATGCATTAAGTAGAAGCATTTAAATATAGTGAAACTAATTTTATGATGATTAGTTGAAGGAAAACATTGCATTCGTATCATCTATATAGGAGCCAATTTGCATGAAAATGCCCAAAGTTGCTATGCCAACATTTTCTGTGTTGTCGGTCGGGGTCGTCTCTGTGTCAAGACTTTGTATTAAAAATCGGTCTCCAGTGCCCGTGTCTTTTAATTCATTGCAAGCTGTAGGCCATTTGCTCACAAAGCGCTTGCAGTAAAACAAATGAATAGCTAAAATACTCATTTGCATGATTCCCATTTGAAAACGATTCCCCTGAAATTAAGGAAGCGTGTTACTCGGTTGTGAAGATGGATGGGCAGATGAGCCATGCAATTAATATTTTTCGGCATTCTCTTTTAAAGCCCTCCTAAGACTAAAAGCAACACATGCTGCCTTCCAGACAAATTGGGTCCCGCAACAGTTCCAGGGCTGCCATGGCAGCAGCTTGTTCCCACTCTCTCCCCTTTATTGTCTCACTTACATTATGCAGTAATTAAAACTATTTACCATTCCTACTTATCTGCCATCTGCTGCCATTGAAGTTTCCTCTTCTTTATAAAGCCATCTTAAGCAGCAACAAGAAAAGTAACGGATTCAAGGACAAGTAGGGGGAGGGAGAAAATTCTCCTGCTTTTTATTAATAGGTAGCGGACCAGGACGAGTGTTGAGTATTATGAACAACTGGGTACTTTTGTGTAGTGTGTCATTTTCTGTGATTTACATCCTGGCCACCCTGATAAGAAGAGCTTTTTCTGGAGCAAACGTGGGCACATGGCAGAGGGAAATAGATACAACAGATATATTTGGTGCTATAGGCGCAGCAGTGGGATAGTCCTCTATTTACACCAGGGTGAGTGGGAAGGATTGCGATGGTTTCATTTGCTCCTGAACCAAGTTGGGAGGAGTGAATGAAAGATTTTGATTTGAATGGACACTGGCTTTGAAGCACAGGTGATTTTTAGCAGATCCTTGAATGGCATCTCAGTTCATGCTGGATGAAATCCTGTAGGATGCACTAGTTGCAGTCAGGCATGGGTGTAAGGCAGAAGCAGCACCTGATGTCAATACATCAGAGAAATGGGGATGAAAATACCCAGAGATCTCCAGGCAAACAATGGTGCTTGCAGGTCTTACTATGGAAAATACAGTTAGTGCTTGTGGCCTGAAGAATGCTTAAATCATCCCTGGTGCTGGTGGGTCAGGAAGCAATGACAGCCAGGTAAACAGAGCCTGTGGGAGACTCCAGAGGGCCCAACCCCGAAGGCAGATTTAGGGAGGGCAAGACGTACCCCAGCAGGGCTGTTATACACTCAAATGGGCCAATAAACCAGCTCCCAGTGTGCTGTCGGTAATAAAAAGTGAAGAAGCCAGCAATTACTGTCGCCCTCATCGCATAACTCATGCTCCATATTATTTACAGTGACTCTAAAATTTAAAAAATCCAGTTAGCTTAATTGCTTTTTCTACCGCAAGGATGTCAGCAAGAGAGGGTGGCTCGAGCCGGCTGCTCCAGCTGTGAAACCCACGGACAGCTCCTGGGGACCAGCTTGCCGGGCGCTGGGTCTAGATGGGGTAGTCGGTAGCAATCCACAGAAACATCAAACTTTGCTGGGTAACTGCTAAAAAGCAGTTTCGGTAGTATATTCTCCTTTATTAAAACTCTGGCAGTCTGAGTTACTGCTGCATAAACCCAGCCACGGCACTGAGGACTCTGGCTGAATTGTGGTTTTTTTTCTTAGAAAGCCATGGCAGTTTCATTAGGTTTCCATTGGTCAACTGCAATTGATTTTCTCAGTATTAATTTTTTTATAAACACTCAGTTCTGTATTTCAACTATTTTTCATGAGAGTCTGTGTTTTTGCCACCATCTTCTGGCCTGAGTAAAAAGTCAAGGAAAAGAAAGATGAGAAAAGGTTTAGTTCTGTGTTTGGGTGGGGGTTTTTAAACCCGAAGTCTTAAATATCAGTGATGTTGGTGTAAAGCATCATCCAAAAAACTCCAGCAGAAATATTTCCAAATCTATAAAAATATGCAACATGGAGAAAATCGTATGTTCCCATTACAAACAACGCTGGCGAAGAGCAGGCCATTTGCTGGGGTGGCTTATTCAGTTTTACAGATATTTCATTCTCCCCACATCTGGAAGGATTTAATGGTTAGGTGAGAAACAGCATCCAGTTTTTCAGCACTTTGTGCGATTTCTCAAATACAGTGGAAAGCCTCATGTTCAAAATGGCAGTCATTTTCCAATCCATTAAATTCCTTTGTTAACGTGCAAATACTTTTCATTCCTTCTGAAGTACAGTAGAACAGGCATTGTTTCACCAAATTATTTACAGACACACAGCTGAAACCTAAAAGCACAGAGGTCTTTCTAGCCTTTTTTGGGGAACCGTAGTGGGCTTCTCCCCAGATCAAACACCCTTCAAACATAGGGAGATTGGAGCATCTCAAATGAATCCCGGTCCGTCCCGGCAGGACGGGACCACCCTGCTCTCACCATCACGTTGTTTCTGCATAGTGCAGAATCCTCATCCAGATATGGCTGATATCAGTAGGAGGATGCAAATTGGCCCCAGAGCAGCATAAGTGGCTTTTTGCTTGGTGCTGGTCTCCTCTGAGCAGCTGTGGTGCAGTTGGGTTCCTAGAAGTGCCCAGCCATTGCTGCCCCTTGAGTGAAGCATCTCCTTCAGCACCAGAAAACTATCAAATATTCCCTTCATCCAAAGCTGAAAAACTGGCTGAGTTTTCTTTATGCCATACAGCATTCCCATTCCTTTTAGTAAATGATTTTGCATCACGACCCCACCAAAAAATTACCATACAGATCCCATTTAAAGCAAGGGGGAAAAAATAATTATGTAAAAGGAAATATTTTAGGTAGGAGTTGAACAGCAAATGCTTTTTGGTCTCTGTGGGGAGTAATGATCCACAACAAGGACACAATTCTATATGCATGTAATATTATCACATGCTTCAAAAAGCTTTTAAATCACATAAATGCAGTTATGGACCATTGTACAAAATAAACATTCCACTTGTGTTTAGGCTGTTTTTAGTTCTTTGATCTAAAGTGATGCTTGCAGATTTTATTGCTTTGTAAATTAAAGCAGCTTTGATTTGATTGAACTAAATTAATAAGACTTCTGCCTTGTTGCAAGATAACAGCTACAGTATATTTTGGCTGCGCTGCACATAAGAAAACCGCAGTCTGTAACAATTCCGCTGAAGCTTCATGGAGGATTTCAATACCTATTTTAATTAAAACAAAAGCCTATGTAGCACTAATGTGTTCCTTAAAGAGCAAAATCTTAAAGTGTCCTTTTAAATCTATTTTAATATGTCTTAAGGACTAGAAGATAAATGGCAGGAGAACTGGGCTCTGACAAGGTACTTTTTCTCTGCCTTTTGAGTTTTCTTCTTGCATGTCCAAGGCATGTCTCCTTTTAAATAATAAATCTCACTTGGAAAAGCGAGCAGTTTTCAGGTGTCCTCTCAAGTGCTGAATGATGGCAATGCTTTCAACCCAGCCTCAAGGACCACAAAAAACATCCGTGTCCGTGGGCAGAGCTGGCAATGTGCTCATCCCCACAAGCACAGGGGCCGCCCACGACCACCCCAGCAGCAATCCATCATCAGGGCGGTTCCGACCACACCGGCAAGGTCCTCAGCCTGTGTTGGCCAATGTGCAATTACACTTTTCTAGCTCATACCCCATCTATGAGCTATTTTTATCTATGGGACCTCTTGGGGTGGCTGCGTGTCACTAGAAGAAGGGGGAGCCCCAACCCAACTCACAGTGCAGTAACCGTCTTTTAGATACCCTGAAGAGACTCCAGTAGCTCACAGCAAGGCCCGTGACATGGGCAATCATGGGACAAGGCTATTTATAACCTACTGATGATTTTAAGCAAGCTGCTTGCTGCCTGTGGGCCTCGTTGGCTTTTTTTTTCCCTCGTGCAGACTCGGGAAGTTTGAAACCAGCAATGGTTTTTGCTTAATTCCATTTACCAAAAATCCTTAAACAAAAGCAGCTCTTTGAAATCTGTAACAATAAAAAGAAGCAAGTGCCAAAAAAATGGAGCTGCCTCATCCCGACCGCAGGGGCACCGCGAGAGGAGTGGGAGAACTGCTTCCAACAGGGAAATTTGGGGGGCACAGGGGCTGTGCCCCTCCACCCACACCTCCCCAGCCATGGTCAGGGCATCCCCACACCTGGGGGGGTCCCTGGGCACAACCGCAGCCAGGGGAGCTCAAGCTACAGCTCTCCCCTGCCCAGCTCTGGGCCTCCAGAGCGGCAACAGCCAAAGAAAGCGTAGGAGCAAGATCTCCCTCAAAACCTTTATGTCACATCTCTCCGGTCCCTGGATCAATGCCACCACATAAAACAGACCCCCAGCGCTGAAACTACACCAGTGTTTCTGCCCTCGCCAAGCAAGGATCTGGGTGATGCAGGACGGTGACGCTTCTTTGCATTCACTGTTTTTCTTGCAGTTTGTCTCCTTTAAATAGGAAAGGAAAAAAAAACAACTTATAGTTGCAGGCACTGCAAACTTTGCCTGGAGTCAAGAGATCACCAAATGGTTAATGGTTGTACTCAGTGGTCTTGAAGGTCTTTTCCAACCTAAATGATTCTATGATTCTAAATACATCAAAGGGGCGGTGTTTGCTCATCAACCTCCATGTGCTCGTGGGCTTCATCTGTTTTTTCTCAGAAGCTCAGATCCATCCAATCTTCCCTCCTTCACCTCGATGGTGGATCTACCCCATACAACAGTGCTGGGAAGTTTTGGGATGCTTCCCAGTGCCTTGCTAACCAGGTCGGAGGGACAGAGATGCTGACCCAACCTTTGCATGGGCGGGTGACCCATGGTCCTGTTGCTGAGACCCAGCTCAGCAGCCCAGCCCCTGACACACTGCCCATCTCTGTTGCAAGCTCAGTAGTGGGATGAACCCCCCCCCCCCGGCTCATCTTCCCCAGCAGCAGCCCCAGCTCCCCATCCTTCCCCTCCTTCTTACCCTTTTCATAAATAATTTTAATATAGTACAGAGTGGCTCAAAACAGGAAACTCTGCTGTTTTAGTTTGGTCTGGAGTCAATTTTCCTAATCCCTGCGGTGGAGTTGCTAAGTTACCCTATCCCAGGGCCTTCGCTGCTGTTTTCATGTGGAAAAAAAAAAAAAAAAAAGAAATCTGTTCTTCGCTAAAGTACTGGAGTTTGAAAAAGCCGTGGCTCATTACTGCGCGAAAGGTCTAGCATGCCGAGCATTTACAGCATTGTCATTTAGAAATCGCATTTACCGCAGCTGAAATCCAGCCAGCAAAAAGCAAAATCTTCGCAGGCTTTGCCGAGGTCAGGCGGGTCAGACATGAGATGAAATGAAAGACAAACAGTGGCCGTGGAAAGCTTTCACTGCCATCTCCTCCGGCGTAATGAGCCCTGGCTGCGCGCTTGGACAGAGGCCAAACATTCATTTACCACAAATCTTCTGTAAATGATTACATTACCTTACATTAGTTTCTGTAGTACCCCCAACTGTTCCTTCCAAAGCAAGTTAAGCAGAAGGAAAGCTGCCACTTCCCTGTAATTATTCTCCCTCGACCAACGGGGCACGTTCCTCCCAACCCTTCTGCCCGGAGGTGCGGGATGGAGGGAGGACAAACCTGCCTTCTCACAGTGGCTTGTTGGATGCTGTCACCTCGGATGAAGGAAGAGTGGTACCCACCAGCAATCGGAGAGGGTGAAGAGCACGGATGAGGCCGGAGGCACAGACGGTCCCCCAGATTGCAGCCGAGGTGATGCCCAGCGTTGCTTCGCACCATGGGTGACGGTTTGCACTTTTGCTCCTGGGTGTCTTCTTTGCTGCTGGAGGTCCATTGGGTTGAAGTTTGGACCTCAGCAAGTGTGACCTTGGCTCACACCAAGGGACACCGTGGCATTTCTGATACCCTGTGGTCCAAGCAGGGTGTAAAGCTGGTGCTTTGAATCAGATAACACTCTAGCTTGCAAGCTCCAAGTCTAGTGTCATCCCAAGGTCCAAGGTTTTAGAGAAACCTTCTATCTCCCCAAAAAATTCCTCTTTTATCCCACTCTGTCTCCTACTTCCCTGACCCAGATGAAGGCTAAAGCAAAAATACTAGGCATAATCTCTCATCTTTATCCACAGTGATATCCCCAGCACACTCCTCTGCTGTACCCAGTTCTTCAAGCTGCATTTGACCTCTGGGGGCTACTTTTTAAAGTTCAGCCATATGCACGTGGGTGATGAAAGAACAACTGGCCCGTTATAGCCTGGTGTAAACTTACAGTCTGCTGGTGTGAACTAGTTTTCCTAGACGGGAGTGACAACCACGCAGTGATTTCTCCCCTCTCCAGTGCTCCTCAGATGACAAATTCCTGTGGCTTGCAATACGGGGCCAGTTTTATTTATTTTTTCCAGTCCTACATGTGCAGCCCATGTTGCAGAGAGGCAGAGCGATCCCTAGCCTGACGGCTTTCCATTTCTCCGAGGCACAGGAAATAGCATCGCTTCGCTGTCCAAGACTTACAGTTACGCTAGAGGCTGGTGTCAGGGGAGCACACCGCTCAGAAAGCCCTTACAAAGATGCTGTGAGATGAGCAGGAAACAAAAAATAACCCCTGGGAGTTAAGCTCTGCTTAAGCAAAGCCAGGGAGCACCAGCACTTTCTGTCATTCCCAGGTGTGCTCCCCTGCGCATCCCTCTCTCTGTCCTCCCTCCCCTCTTCCAGCCTTTTCCCCAGGCCTTCTGCAAATCTGCCATTTGTTATCGATTTTATTTAAGCCACAGCAGTTTGTTATTATTATTAATTGCAGGCACATTTTTAATAGCACTAATAGGTTGAAAGAGAGAAATGCTCTCATTTGCACACCCTTTCTTTAGGCCGGCTGTAGCTGATTTAAGTGCATGCATCTCCCCAGCAGAGAAACAAATGGGAAAGGAAGATATAGGCTGTTACCGGTGTTTTAAAGTGCTGAAGCAGGAGTATGGGGGTGTGAGAGGCAATACCAGGAGGTGTTTAATTGTCATTCTGTGCGAGCAGAAGAATTGAGCTTGTGCTGCCTTACGGGAACACAGGAAAGTGGCACTAATCCTGCAACTACTCCCCATTAGATGGGCAGGCTTTTGCAATATTGCCCTAAAGGCAATTGCCCTAATTGCCAAATATCGTCCTAAAGTATTGTAATTTGGCTACAAGTTAGCAACTTGCTCTTGAATTTGTCCTTGTGCTGAAATCTATAGGCTTCATCTAATGGAGGAGTGATGGAGAGAGCGTTACCATTCCTCATCCTTACATCTGTTATCTTGCTGCTAAGCTTTTGTCACTGCTACAATGCGGAGGATTTCCCCAGGAAGAGAGAATGCATTTGTTGCTGTGAATTTTGGAGTAAATAACTCCTGACATACGCTTGGCAAGTGCTGGCTTGCATGGAGACAACGTGCACCCACAAAGCACAAGGGTGCCCTTGGGGCTCCTGCCCTTACACTGCAGCAGTGAAACCCAAGGGGATTTTCTCTATCGGCCTCACCCCCTTCACCTCCGCCTTTGGCCAGGGATGGGGGAAGGTCACTGCTTGCTGTGAAAGATCTCGCGTGGGGTAGGAGCCATTTCCGAGCCCCCATGGGCGATGCGGAACCACAGCCGTGCATCCTCCCAATGCCATCATCACCATCGCTTCTAGGCATGCGACTCAGCTGTCCCCCAGGCTGGCAGGTTGGGAACCCTCTGGGCCTGCTGTAGATTAAAGCAATCAGATTAACAGTGGGACATAAGATGTGCGTAGGAAAAACCCAATTTTAAGGCGTCACAAAGGGGCCCTGGTTTGAACCGAAGCTTCTGCTACCAGGAAGTTTGCCTTTTGTTTGATCTATTTTGCACATCCCTATTAAATAACTAATTATTTAACATCTTTTAAAGCTTTGCTATATATTACAGCAGGCAGGACACAAATGGCTGCTTTTAATAATATAAAAGCCCATTAGCTTCATTTACTGTTAATGTTAAAATAAACATGAGGCAATTTAGATATACTATTCCAATTTCACGGAAACTTTGATGTTTTTCTTCTCCACTCACATAATTAAGGGAAAAAACTACTAATGATATTAAGTTTGTACAGTGTTAATGACAGAAACAAGCTGCAGTAGAAATTGCAGCCATTAATATGGAAAAATAAAATATTTAACACAGGAGATAAATGAAAGCAATTTTAATAAAGTAAAATGAAGAAAATTAATTTTAGAAACTTTCAGCATTCTTAAAATGCTATCAGTTTATGACACGGCTTGTGTATTTTTCTGGTTGGGATTATTTATGGGTGGTATGGAAATCTATCCTTATTATTTTTAGCACCTACCTGTTTTCTTTTTCTCTTGCCCATTGTTTTCTCTGAAGGCCAAATTCTGCCCTGATTTATACCCCCTAGTCTGGCAGCAGCTGAAGGTAGGCTTAGCCCTATGTGATGCTTTATCACAAGCTTTTTTGGGAGGCAGGAGCCCTTCAAGCATCTCAAACACCCGAATACCATACTGGGATGCAGGATCGTGCCATCCCACCCGGATGGGGCTTCATGATTGCTCATCCCAAGTGTCATCAGCAGCTTTCCAGCACGGACATACAGCATTCAAAGGAAGCAACATCTGTGTGGGGCAGGGTTTATGCCTTGGGGAGGGGGGGTGCAGTTAGGAGTTAGGTGATGCTGCAGTTGTGCTGCGGGAGCATCAGTAACTCAGAGAGCAGCTAATGGGGCTC
Source organism: Astur gentilis (assembly GCF_929443795.1). Classification (NCBI taxonomy): domain Eukaryota; kingdom Metazoa; phylum Chordata; class Aves; order Accipitriformes; family Accipitridae; genus Astur; species Astur gentilis. The sequence continues at coordinate 24,218,305 of NC_064889.1, forward strand.
TGCTGCAGGTGGATCTGGACTGAGATCCACTGTATGGTGCAAATTTGAGTCCTCAGAGCAACCCAGAGCTTGAATAGGATAAAAAGAGAGTCCGTACTGAGGTGGGTTAGAGCAGAGATAACCTGGCGGGTCCAGCAGCCAAGCGCCAACTTGTGCTCCTGTCCCCATGGGAGCCCTGGGGCTCTGCTGCGATGGAGATGAGACCAGTGAGGAACATCGCACCAGTTCTCAATTAAATGTGCTTCCCCCAGGAAAGAGGCAGGGAGAGCTTATACCCACAGAGAGAGGCCCTTGCCCAGCATCCTGCTCACTTCAGAGCCCCTCGGTAGCTAAAGCAAGCCCATTCCCTAAGAAGCTTCCCACATTTCCAAAGTTTGGAGGAAGGACAACTGGCACCCACTTGATATTTCAGCTTCTCTTGTGCTTCTTCCACACCATCAGCTCCATCATGCTAACATGTGGCAGCCTTTTACAGCACACCATTTTTGGAAACAATGCAGTGATTTATTTTATTCTGATGCATATATTTACAGGAAATGATTAATTAAATAAATTCTTTTCATTGCCATTAATTGTTTTGCAGACAACCCAAAGAGATAATCATCACATGCTGACAATCACTTGCCATCAATTATCCACACGCCACTGCTGTCAATGAATCACAGCCCCTACCTGGTGGGAGAGTCACTGCTGGTGCCACTGAGGCATTTCGCCAATAATGTATAACGGGGGAGGATATTAGACGCTATTTTCAGACAGGCTGAGAGATTGATATGCAAGCCAAAGGGAAATGCATTAAACTATTTAACTGCCTGGAAATCCAGCATAATGAACATCCAAAGGTATCTTATTACTAGTTCACTGTAGCTTGCCTTTATTTATTTGTTAGCATTTAAATTTTGTTCAAATTAGTTCTTCTGTTGGAAACACCCTTGCTGCTAGGGTAGGACCTGCTCTTGCTCTGCTGAAGGCCACGGCTGAAGTTTGTATTTGCTCAAGTCACTGCAACAGGGAGGGGAGAGGGAGGGGGAGGTAGGGTGGCAGGCCCTGGGCACAGGCAGGTCGAGGATTGTGGCAGCACTTGCGTGGACCCGGCGTCATGGCATTTGGGTGGGCATGGGTGCAGCACGTCCCTGCTTCTGAGCGTGGTTGCCTCGTGAAGTCACACTGCCCAAGATGCTGCACTTGGATGCTGGGGCAGCATCCGCAGCGCTGCGGCTCGGGGCTTACAGAGGAGACTCACTAGGCACCGTGATCCTAGTGCCTGGGTAATATTTCTTTTTGCTGCCTGGGGTTGGGGGGAGGAAAGCAAGTGTCCTGTTTCCCCGTCTCATCATATCCCCATCAAGGGCCTCGTGACCCAGTCTAGGGCTTGTCACCCCCTCCATTCCCCTTTCCCAAGTCAACACTGAATTTGTTTTGCTGGTGCCGCCCACCGACACCTCTGGCGTCTCGCCTGTTAGATGTTTTAGAAAGAAAACCAAAAACTTCCCACAGCCAGCCAGGGCTGCAAATCAGCCCGGCCAGGCGACGGGGCGCTGGGGACATGTGGTGGCCTCCTGTACTCCCTGAACCTCCTACAGCTGGGAAGAGCAAGGCACCTGGCGAGCAAAGTTTCTGTGAAACCGGACCGATGTGCTCAGCGATGTCTGAGCTTCTTAAACATGCCAGAAGGACATTAAATTGAATGTATTCAGTGCTAAGAATTATGGTATATCTTTAGAACCTAAAGTGTATAATTAAATTATAGCATCTGAGATTGGAATTGCTTTTTCACTTGTAGGGGAAAAAAATAAGACATTTTAATAACATGTCATAAGTTTTACAGTTATTGGATTTTCAAATTGTTTACAAAAGCAATATTGTTAAATTGCATAGTTGGGTTTTTTTCTTAAGTCTTTTGATAAAAAGAATAAACTAACAATAATGTTCCCAGGAGGTAAAACAAAATTGCATTTCACTTTTGTTATTTGTTTAATTATCCATTCAGCCAGTCAGTATATAAAACTCATTTTCAGCAGATTCGTTCTGAAAGTCTCCGGCTCCAGCTGTAACTGCAAAGAGCATTCAACTTTTATTTAACATTAATAAGCCAAGGAAAAGCCTGGCGGTTAAGGTACTGCCAGCACCTTATCTGCAATTCCAGCAGCCTTTAAAAGGGACACGAATAGGAGGGGACATCAGGCTGGTAATTCCCAATTTTTAGGACTGGGGAGGGGGGAACTATGGATCATAGTGTCCCATTTGTTTTAAATAGGGAACCACTGGGGACCCCTTCCTAAAAATTAACGGTCCCCAACAGCCTAATATCAGCATGGTTTTACAAACCATAACGTCAATTGAAACTGGGTAAATCTTGAGCAGTTTGAGAGGGTTTGTGAATTCTTCAGCTATTGTTGTTTGTTGGGATTTTTTTCCTGGCTGTTTCTCCCCAGTGTTGGTAGGAGAAGGTAGCCTGGGCTTCAGGAGGCGGATTCCCTGTGCCATAACCTGGGTGAGGTTCACATCTGAAATGTGGCTTGGCTCAATATAAAGACAGGAGCTGTTCCCATGGTTGGTTTTGTTGGTTTTGTCTTGGTTTTGAGGAGATTTAATCAATGGATTTAACTGATAGATTTCTGCCTCCATCAAAATTCTGGTATTTCTATGCAGCCACCCTTAGTTAAGTGTGTATTTTTAGCAAAGATAGTTTCAATAGCCTTTAAAACCATGATTTGCTTGACTAGGAGAACTTTTGCATAGCTGGAAACCTACCGAAGCACTCAGTAATCACTCTCTGTGTAGATGCTACAGATTAGTACGCACGGCATGATACTTCTGTAGATGGTTTCTCTCTTCTTTCAGCATCTTATTCCAGAGGCTGATTTCTGCCGTGCTTGAAACAGCGATGCGGATATGCAGGATCATACCATACCAGAGAGCTGTTTTCAGGCAGCAGCAGGAGCCTACCCGTTCGTGGTAGCTTTGCAGGACAGCCTGTTGAAATGAGCTTGCTCTTTTGGACTTACTGCCACATCACCCCCAAAGAGCAGGACCTGAGCTGGGAGCTGGGGGGGGGGGGGGGGGGGGGGCAAAAAGCAGAAACAGGTTATAGAGAGGCATAAAACTGAGCCACCTTCTTTCACTGCCTGCAGCCAGTGGGATGAAATGAAAGAAGAACATATTTCATCCTTCTGGATGACCAGCCTGCTCCTCCTGACAAAGTGTATCGGCTGTTAAATGCTTACCCAACAGTGGGAGGGAGGTTATTAAGAACAGTGAATTCCTTCGATAAGTTCTCAAGTCATAAAGATGTTTGACTCCTCATTTGCACATTTCTCTTGGAATCAATCAAAGCAGAAAAGCTTGAGGATAAAAATCAATAAGGGAAAACAAGTCTGTGCAAGGCATGGGAAGACATATAGTTACAGATGTGTAAGGTGCAGGGCAATCATTTAGTGTGCTAATAGATGGGAAGATGATAACTCAGAATTGATCAGATGCTGCCTAAGCTGATGCAATTCAGTGGCTCCAGAAGTCTTGGTCTGGAAGGTGTCACAAAGGGATGCTTGGATTAGCTGCACAGTTCCCAACCCTCTCAGCTGCAGGTATTGGCATGTATATTTATAGCACAGCGGAAAAGCAAAATGAGACTTGCTCTGGGTTAAATACCTAATAAAGCAGGACTTCACTAATAAGTGCTCTCACTACTCCAGCAGATATTCATTGCCCACTCCATCTTACACGGTATGGATTCAGAGGCTGTCACTGCACCGCACGTGACCCACAGCCTGCTCCTCCTCTGAAAACTGTGCTACCAGCTTATAGCAAGCTTTGCCTCCCGCCAAAGCATCACAGGACATTGGCGGATTAGTTATTCCTCCTGACACCCTTGTGGGCTGGAATTGGCTCTGTCCAAAAGTCCCAGTGGCATGGCATCTCAGTCTCATTCAGAGGGTGGAGAAGACCTGGCTGCTCTTGAGACTTACCATGGGAGGAGATCAGAAATGTGCACCATAGCTGTTCCCTGTAGGTTGCACATTTTTTTGCAGGGTGGTGCCAGGCACAAGGCACTGCTGCTGTAGGAGGAGACAAGAGTCTTCCTGGCCAAGGCTGCCCTTGAGGGCACAGATTTGGCATTCCCAATAAGTATTTCTGGATGAAACTTAGCTTGAACACAGGAGGGAAGTCTATGCACCCATTTTTTTGGAAGGCATGCAATAGGATAAACCAGATACATACCACCTGTGTGTACCCTCCAGGGGGAATTTCATGGCAGGGCTGTGGGCCAAACTGTGCTCCGATTCCCCTCTGGGTAACTCTGTTGTTGGATGGCACCATCCATGCAGTTCCTTGAAACAAATCATGCTTTGGGGATAATTTCTCAAAGATCTGCCCTTAACCCGAGTGGGAAGAAGGTTTTAGCACCCAGAAGCCCATGGAAAACCCACCTCCGCTGCTTGGGTCCAGCAGTGACCCCACAACCAGAGCATTAGTACCAGCTGGCTTCCACTGCTGGAAATTTTGAAGGCCAGGTCAAGAAAACATATCCAGGAGAGTTTAGATGGAGCTGAGCCCTGGGGCAAAGAGGTGGCAGGTGACCAGGCACGGTCCTCCTGTGCCTGTGCCCCTTCCTCAGCTGCAGGGTGCTGCCCAGAAAGGGGCTTTGAAGGTGCCCAGGTACCTTGAGCCTTTTCTCTGCCCTGCAGCCAAAAAAAGGAAAGGAAAAACAAATTTCTTGGCAACAGCTGTGTTTCCTTGACAAACAAATGTTCCCTTAAAACATCCAGGATGACGAGTTGACAGTAATGAAGTAACATCTGTCCAATCAGTGCACTTCTTGGCAGCTCCGGAGCCTCCGAGTGAATGTTCCCTAATGTTCACCAGATACTTGCAGCACCTGCTCTTCACCCCCAGCCTCGTACCGTTGCCTCCAAATGCAGAACAGATGTGAGGGCTGAGATAAAAAGCTTCCCCAAACAATCTATCAGTTTAATAGCATTGATCAAACAAAACAATCTCAGAACATCACTTGTTTTGCTCAGGGCACCTTCCGCCTTGCTGGGGCATGAACCCTGCCATTAACCCTTGCAGGGATGTGAGGAGGGAGGACTGGGGCTCTCAGGGATGTAGCAGGGTGCTTGAATGGTGCCTATTATGGACTACTGCTAGTGCTGGGACTGCAGCACTTAGGGACATGTAAGAGTTGCTGCTGGGAGTAATAGTGGGACAGAAAGACCATCCATGTAGGCATCAGCTCCAAGGTGGCTCTGAGCCTGCCTGTGGCTGAGAAAATGCAAAGCAAGGACACATCAAGAGAGGTATTTTCCATGGAGGCAGGGGAATGTTGTCAGCATTGCACATGGCACTGGGGAAAGCTGGCATATCCAGTGCAACTCTGGTTGCTCATGCCCAAGACCAATGAAACCAGCAGCTTGGACACTTGGGCAGCTGCAAGCTGTGGAGTTCATCTCCTGAGAGGCACCTTGTCCTGTCTGGCCCACTGTGGGTAAGAGCAGCGGTGCAAGGCTGGGCTCCACAGATCTGGAGGCGGGGGCTACTTACGGTGTACGACTGCTACCATCTCACCATCTGCATCACCCTCGGCTTCCCAGTGCCGGACGAGGTGCTGTAAGGGCAGAGCAAAGCGATCACACTGGCTCCCTGTGTTAGGCTTCTTGGCTCACACCTGCTCCACTTAACTCTGCAACAACGGTGTTTTGCACCCAGATTCAATCAGTGAGCATACACTGAGAGTGTACGAGCCATGAAGCCGCAGCCTGGGGGGCTATCCTCCCCACGGCATCAGCACTGACCCCATGTGTCCTGCTGTCCGGTCCCATTTTTCAGCACACAAGGCAGTGGAGGCTATTCTCTGTGAGGGCAGCCAGCGTACCCAGGCAAGTGGCACTTCAGGACTGTTTATTTTCTATTTAATTAGCTCAGTCCCAGTCTGCAGCTCAGGGGTCAGCGGGTCCCAGCCCTGAAAGGTGCTGCCATTGCTGGTTTGTTGCTATTCATTTCTCAACAGCCTTTTTCATCCCCTTGGCTCGGCACACTAAACCCCCCTGAGTGGGCTCCCTCCAGGCTGTCCTCCTCTCTAATGGGGGCATGTTTATAGGCCAGCAGAGTGACAAAAAGAGCAGCTAGTCTCCTTGCTTCTTCCTCTGGTCTTGTCTTGAAAGGAAAGAGCAAACCTTTGCACTCCTTCTGAATGGGGGACATGTGAAAGAGCCTTGAGCGTGCTGCTGAGAGGGCCCCAGGGACACCCTGGTGGGCCACCCCGTACCTGGAGTGGAGCTGCTCCCACATGCCCAAACCCCATGGCATGGCACAGCACCACCAACGTGGAGCATCAGGGAGAAGGACTGAGCAGGGCATGGCCAGCGCTGATATAAAAACATGTCCCACGCTGATTGCAGCCCAGGTTAAGTAAATGGAAGCCTTATTAGTCATAAAAGATGTGATATGGAAACACTTAAGGCGACCACTCAGATAGAAAGAGCCAATTTAGAAATCTATTAGGTGCAAAAAGCACAGCATATGTGGTGCAATAAGGGAGAGCAATGCAATCACCAAAGCATATGGACACCTTCCCGTGTCTAAACATATCTATTAGCTTGGCGTATCAGTTCCTGCGAGCACTGTCACTCAGGATTATTAATGTGCTGTCTGAGCACTTGCAGGGAACAGCTACTGGCTCTTCTCTGGGTCACAGCCACAGCTTGCATCTGTAATCAGCCTGTCCCCAAAATCCAGAGGGGTGGCTGAAGTCAGAGAGCTCTCGAGTGCTGCTTGCTGCTGGCTGGCACAGGGTGATTTTTCCTGCCACGTGTGCACAGAGTGACCCAGCCACAAGTATGTACTACATGGCATCTGCTTGCTTCAGGAGCCATGCCCTAGGCAGCTGCAGGTGGGGAAGGCTGAGTTGCTCTGCATGGTTTTCCGGAGATTTGCCTGCAAAATAGTAACGGCAGCTGTAGACAGTAGGTCATTGTACCCACCAACCGGTCACACTGTGTTATTAGGCCTCTTTTATTTGCTGGGCTGTGAGAAGTAGAGATTGACATAGATACCTGGAGATACCCGCTCTGTTTGGCAATTAGATGTGATCCTTTCCTGCGGTCCCAGTGCCGGGAGGCAGCAGGACGGTGCTGTCTTTGGGGGGGCCATGTGTTCCAAAGTCTTTCCAATATCATAATCTCCTGCCCGCGGTCAGACTTGGCGCGCAGCAGAAGGCAAAACCACCCAAGAACATGAAAATAGCCGAGACTACAGCCGCAGCACGTCACGCCACAACATCATTTTGTGCAGTTAATGGCCCCGGCTGCCTAGAAGGGCACTAATCTGGAAAGAAACTGCCGCTGCCCACTGCAGCAGACGCTGGGAAGTGCTGTAAGCAAGAATTCATCCACACTAGGGCCAGAAGCCCCACACCTCTGCCCTGCCCGAGGGCTGCATCCGCAGAGGCATCTCAGCATCTCTTGCTTGCGTGGCAAGTGGGGCTGTGTGTGCTGCCCGAGAGGGACCCAGCTGCAGGGGCGCCACCATGGGTCAGCATTGCCCCTTGCCCACCCCTCCCAGGCCACCAAGCAATGCTCCTGATCATCCTGCCCCACAGCTCTGTGCGGGATCAGTGAGCGGCATCAGCTGTGGGTTCTGGAGATGCACCCAACTTGACGCCCAGCCGGGAGGGACGGGAGCCCCCATTGAAGGGGGGAGCAGGAGCAGGCTGTCTTTCGTCTTACGGGCACTCATGCCCAGGCAGCTGCATGGCAAAAGCAGAAAACACAAGGCCCTGAAGCATGCACAGACCTGTCAGAGACCCCACATCATGGTCTTGGGGTCAGGGACATGCCCAGAAAGGCTGGGCACCATGTGCTGCTGGGCACCATGTGCTGCTGGGCGCTGTGCAAGCGCGCAGCGAGCACCGTGTGCTGCCTGCAGACAGCCACAAGAGAGAGCCCGTACACCGAGAACGGTCCTGCAAGGGCAGCAACCACCCCGGCTGCTGCAGGCTCTGAAGCACTGCTAGCTGCATTTATTGTGCTGGTTTTGTTGTGCTTTGGGGGCTCAGGAATTTTTTGGCTGTTACCATAAGGGCGATCTGAGTATATGGAGCGATGCGGTGACTTGAAAGCATTTGGGTGTGAGCTTGTGTTGTCATTTCACAAAGTTCATATTGCTCCTGACTTCCCATTCTCTGGGGCAGAGGTTGGTTTTAGAGCAGAAGTTGTCCTGTTATGTTGGCTCCTAAATATCATCTTCCTGCTCACAGTTCCTTGTAATAAAAATAACAAGTTATTTAAACCTGGGCCACCCATAGAGGTGAAATACATGAATTAGTAAGAGGCCAGAGCATTAATGAATACAACTGTCCTTTAAAAGTCGTTGGAACCACACTGATATATTCCAGCTAAGGGTCTGGCTCAGAGCACATGTGTGGAGATACTACTGTATCTTTTGAGCTGGAAAGAAATTTAATATCAAAGTAAAATATCCTGCCAAAAACTTCTCAGCTTTTGGGATAGAGATTGCCCTCCCGGGCTGACTGTAGAGCGTGGCGGGGGGCCGTGCCTCTCCCATGCCTGCAATGATTAGATCTGTTCTGGGGACAGAAAGCTGAATTTGTTGTCCCATTAACACAAAGCAAAGATGAATTAGCAAAGGTGGAAGGTGAAAGGTCTGTCTGCAGGCTCGCCTGGAGTCAAACAGAGGGGTCTCAGCTCATTTTGCATGAAGTGCAGCAAACTAAAGCCTCAGCCTTGGGGCTTACGGCAATTGAGTTTATGTATATTGATTTCACACCTTCACTCATTTGCTTCAGCTTTCCATAGTGCTTTCATGCGGACAAATTTAAAGCCCAGCAGAGAAGGAACATCCTTAGCTGGAAAAATCAACTGTGGCAAATTCGCGATAAAAGTCAATCTTCCATGCACCTTTGTTTTACTATGTGTTGTAAGAGATTAGACATTTATTTTATCCAGCTGGATTTTCACCCTGAGCACGCTGAGCTTTCCTTGGTATGGATCAAACGGGAGGGTGGTTGGTTGCTGTGCTTTGCTCTCCTGAGAGCCCAGCCCAGCTGGCAGCAGCCTGAGAGCACTCCAGTTACCTGAAAATACAGACCATTATAACAAGATGCTGGGAAGGGGTGGTATTTCTTTTTAGGTAAATTCCAAGTAGCTCTGCTTTTTTAATTTTAGGAAAATCTAATTAGCCATGTAGGCACATTTTGTTGAAGTGGGTGATATCAGCACAATGTTGCAGCAATGAGGGGGTCACCTCCCCCCACTGTTTCTGGTGCTGTTTCTGGAGCTGTGGCCCCTTTCCTTTCTGGTTCGGTTTGATCTGAGCGTTTCTGCAGCTCTCCGCTGCAAACACTGGCTTACAGCTAGTTCACTCTCTCTTCCTGCCTTATGCTGCAACTTGAAACAAGTAGTTGCTCTTAACACAGGACAAAATAAAAGTCTGTATTGTTTCCTGCATCCTCTGCAGTCGCCATCCTCTTTCTCCACTCCAAAGCAGCTAAGTCCAGCTTATAAATTTGGCAAATGCAACTTCAGGGCACTTCTAACCTCAAAACCGAGATGGTTTTATTGGCAGCAGTGCGATCCTGGGCAAGTTTTGCAAGAAGCATCTTTCAGCGCTGAAAGCTGAGGGTCCAAAGGTGGGTGCTGCTGGCATGAACTGGGTCCTGTCCTTGGGGAAGGGCCTTACCTGTCCTTGCAGAGGGACCCTCTGCTTCTCTCTCCTTCTGCAGGAGAGCTATGGGCCACCCTTGGATTTGCTAAGTATTTATCCCACCAAATGAGTAGTGCAGCTCCGCTTGCAAGGCATGAAGCTCGAGCCGGCTAAGGCAACTCCATCCAGTGCTGCTTTGTTTGGATTAAGCAGCACTGCTCCCAGCTGCAACGTGTTTGATCTTTCCCCAGGACTGAGGAGATAAGAGCAAGATCACCATGGAGTTAGGAAATCCTCCCTGCTCGCCGGAGCTGGGGGTGAGACGAGGACTGTGTCCAGGGCTGTGACCCCCTGAAGAACTGGATGGCTTTCTTACAGTCCCATAAATCAGGACTACAGGCCGTACTGTCACCGGTGCAAAGCAGGAGGGTCAGCAGAGCAGGTTTTAATCTGGATCTCCTCCGAGAACCGTGAATGTGCACTGGAGAGGCAGAGCTCAGTCCTTGTCTGGGGCTGTGTGTGCCAGCGTGGGAGCTGGGCTGCTCTCCTGTGCGCTTTCATTTATAATTGACAATTAAGAACAGAGAAGGTCAAGGAAAAATGCCTACAAAGTCATCATGCCTTCATCCAGAAGAAATACAGCTGGATAGAAAGGGAGAAGAAAGAGGAGGAAGAGCTGACTAAGTAGGGGGAAGGAGGTCAGTTAACCTGGAGCAAGGAATGACCAGGTTGGCCCCAGTGCGAGCCCCATAGGGGATGCACTGGAGCATCCTCCTCATTCACAAGCATCAGCATTGGGGACAGCTATAGGAAAACAGTGACCAAAACTCCTTCTCCAGACATTACATGGGCTTTGTTATATGTCTCCCGCAAAAATGTGCTTTAATCCTGGAGTAACAGGGGAGAAAGTCTGTGGTTTCATCCCTAGCATCTAAGCAAGGGATAAAAAAATATCCCTATCTCTGCATACCCATAAATGGCTAATTTTATTAGGCAGGGCTGTGGGAACAGGGTGACCTGGTTAGGGGTGATTCATGCATGCTGGGGCAGTAGGCATTCCTTGTTAAAGGTGTCTTTCCTTCAATCTGCTTTGTCGCTGTGTGAATAACAGGGAACCTCGGCTCTCTGTTATTAATATGCCATCAGACCATATGTTCTCAGCTTCAGCCCATACGTATTTTTGAAAAGAACCACCTGTGAGTAATTCTGCCTCCTCAGAGTAGTGAGTAAAATGTGCTTCAGTGTGTGTGTGCCGTGCAGGGAAGGGGGGCTTCAGGCTTTTACGGAATTTGTAGGAATGTCACTGTCTTTTGGTTCTCCCTGTTGCGGCTCAGGGGTTACTCCGGTCCCCATGCCATCAGCCGTGCTACCTCTACCACCTCACTTCCGCAGGAAACCAGCCCCAAACAAGAGGCTGTTGTTTTTCAGGCAATTGATGGGTCTGTTCATCTCAGGTTATTTTAACAGCTGTCATGAGCGGTTCAGTTAGGAGCTGGTATTTCAGCTAGTAATGAGGCACTGCCGGTGAGTCACCTCCACTGCCAAGGACAAAACACAGACCTGCTCAGGGATGCCAAGGATGAAAGGCTGACCTGCTCGGGGATGCTGGCGGTGCTCAGTTACCCCAAAGAGGCAGAGGTGTGTGTCTGACCCTGGCCATAGGTTCCCTTTTATTTTCCTCTACTTCATTTTAAAAGCAGCCTGGATGGCCCAAGACCCTTTCCAGAGCTCTCAGAGGGTCTCATCCGCTGCAGCCCTGGGATGCAATGCTGAGGGATGTCCCAAAGACAGCTGTGACTTTCCCATTTTCTGAGGGCATCAGGACAGAGGGTTAAATCTCAGCCCCTCCAAGCTGGCGGGGCTAGCTGGGAAGCAGGCGAAAGGCAGAGCTGTTCAGAGGGGTGGCTGTCACTCAGAAAGAAACATCACCTTTTTGGTTTCAGGGAGGCTAACACATTTAGCAGCAGTGATCATGGGCCAGTGAAAGTCTGGAAGTAGCTATTGTCTGCAGATGCAGGAGAAAATGTTTGCTAAACACGTTATGAATCAGTGTTTTAATGGATTGAAACCACATGCTTGTGTGGCTGATGTGTATATTTTTTCACGGTAAAATGTTAATGAAAAACTTTTGGGCAAGCCAGTTCCAGTAAGCCACATAGCCCATGTCTGTGCAATGCTGGGAATGCATGAGAAAGAGGGGCAGGTTTACTGCTCCATCAGAGTCAAAAAAAAAGTGCTGTATAGGAAGGGGTGAATAAAACAGAAGAGTTTTTTTGCATCCCCTCTGTGCCCTGCCCATGCTATCCTCACTCACCCGGCACACACGTGGTGAAGGGCAGCTCCACCACCTGGGATAATTCATGTCGCTTCCAGGGTATTGCGGAGGGAAGTCTGCATGTGGAAAGCCAGTACCATGGATCACTCCCCTCCATCTCAACAGGCTGGCTGGAACTCACAGAGACTTTTTTCCCTTGCAGATGGAAAACATTCCTCAGTGGAGCCCCAGTATTTGACTGACAAAATAACAATATTCCTTTCAAGCTTGTCAGGCAGCCAGGTAAACAGAGGCTTTGCTGGCATCACCAAGGATGCTCTGACACCAACTCCTGGCCCCGACTAAGCGCTTCGAAGCACAGCACAAAGTTTTCCAACACGAGCCTTTAGCAAGCAGGGTTGCACATGAAGATCTACACCTTGCCCAGACTGGAGGGGGTGAGCAGGACGACAGTGCCTTGCTGAAACTGCGCTGCAGCCAGTGCCCAGGTATTTTTACATCACAGTGTGCCTGGGAGGCAGCTAAAACAACCTGAACTTTGCACCCCAGCTTTTACCAGTGCTGGAAATGTGGGTCTAGGAAAAAAACCCATGCTCTTGGGCAAGTTCTTAGATTTCAACGCTCACTGCCGCTGGTCAATGGAGTCATTCAGAAACGCCTGCTGCAAAGCCCCATGCCTAGGGAGAGAGGGAACCCAGATCTGCTCCTCTGCTCCAGGCAAGCAGTCCTAGTTTGATGGCAGAATGCACGTTCCCGAGGAGGTCACCCTCAGCATATGGATGGATGGCACCATCACCAGCAGGCAGCGAGCTCCCAGGCACCCACCAAATGCCATTTTGGGTAGGAATAAGGCCAATTGCTGCTTCCTTGTGTCATCCAGGTCACTGACTCAGCAAAGTCCTTCAGCGTATGTTTAATGTCAAGCCCATTCAAGATTCAATTAAACACATTTACTTATTTTAGTGACTAGATGTGGCTCAGATACCAGATACATTTGCTGTATGTGCTTATTTCCTTTCCGGACTGCTTTTCTTTCTGTATCATTTGGGCAGCAAGTGCTTGCTCATCCCCATTCTGCTCTGACTGTGGAGTTTCACTCTTGCTTTTAAGAAAAACTAGGAAGTTGTAACTCTGCAAATGGAGTGTGCATGTATGGTGCAAGAGGTTTGTTTGTTTAAAAGAAAGAAACAAAAAGCAAAAGAGCCCAGTGCAACTCAGAAAACAGAAGATGCATTTCAGGCCCACCGGTGATACGTATTGTGTGTCAGGGTCTGGAAGGAGAATGGGTTTATCAGCTCCTTCACGTTTCTTTTATATCCCTGCATTACAGTGGCATGTGCTCACAAGGGAACTCACTGCACTGGCTAGTAGCACCTTTTCCCACTGTGTTATACTGCTGGTCTCAAACAAAGCTTCAAACTCACTGAGGTCTTGTCCTCACTAGCAGTGGCTTTCAGTGTGTAGTACCAGCAAACTGTCCTGTGATGGAAAGAGTTTGTACTGGTGAAAGAAATGTTTCCTTATACGAGAATACCATAAGGTAAGGCAGCAAAAGTCTTTCTTGGCCTGGTGGCAAGTGTACAGTGTGGGGCATTGGCTAGTCCATAAACATGGTGAAAATCCATACTCCTAAGCAGGGAAGCTGTGCAAGGGAAAGTTTCCAGAGCAGACCTGGCCTTTGTTTATGAATCATTTGAATCATCCATTTAATGTAATGCAGAAGGATTAACCCACTACAGATTTTTGAAAGGAAGCTTTAGGAAGATCACTCTTGTAGATTGTGGAGGGGGTTTAGAGCAATGACTCAATTTAACCTTTCTGGAAGTTATTGTTTAAGCCCGTTAAATTCCATAGGATTTCTCATGAGATTGAGGATGAGCAAGAGGTAGACAGCTGATGACCAATACTGACTATTCCAGCTGCTGTTTTGTGTTCAAGGACTCTCTTTAGTAGGGGTAATCTTAAATGTCATGCCTCGAACAAGAAACAGAGATATTTCAAGGTCCCCTTTCCTGGTGATCTCATGTCTACACCAGGGAAACCTTAATTATAAATCATAGTAACACCAACAGGGATGTATCATACCCATCCCTACAGCCCCTCCTTGCAGCAGGAGCTCCGCTCCCAGCTCATCCTCCCTATCTGCTCCCTCCTCAGACAGTGTTTACAGCAGCCTCCCAGCACTGGCGGTCGGAGCAAAGGGAGGAGCGGGGTTTTGGCTTTAGGGATTAGGACCAAAAATAAAACTCTCTGCTGAAAGCCACACGGCACTGGGAATCTTGAGAAATGCTCCCGCCCAAACACACAGACAGGCTTCCTTGGGTGGAAAATTAGAGATGGGTATTGGAGCAGGCGTGGGCGGCAGGTCGCTTACATAGAATTTGCAGAAACCGATGCTGCCTTGACATAGACATGTTCAGCGCTAAAATAACCAGTGACTTACACTGGTGTAAGCAAGAGCAGATCCTGATGGGCTGTCCAAGCCCAGGTAGTTCAAGAGGAAGCTCTGAAGTCACCAGGGATAACCACGTGGGTGAGGAAGCTGGGCCAGCACTGCTCAGCTTAAGATTCCCACCAGAATTTGATTTTCAAACTAAGTTAGCTCAGATGTCTTCAAAGCAAAAGCTTTGATTCTGCTCTTTCTTGAACTGGTCTAAGAATAGGAGTCCCCTGAAGTTAGTGATTAGCTGGTGCAAATCATGTCTCCTTGGTGGTCCTACCTGGTGCGCTCACCATTTCCAAGATAAGCCCAAAGCCACGGCCCCCACCTCAGCAAAGGGCCAATTTTGTGAAAAGGTTTAAAATGCCAGATAGCTGCCAAGCACCGACCAGGTTGGCTAGTCACAACTTTGTCCTGGCACCATCACGACAAAGCATGTGACACAACAGCCCTTCAGCAGTACCACTTCTTATCACCCCAGGGCATGTGTGTTTAACAGGGCTGGTCTAAGTCAGAGGAAGTTCAGCTGATGGTAACTGGGGTTTGGTAAGAGCAAGACAGCAAGCAGTTCTGGGAAGTTATCTGTTTATTCTCTCTCACAGTGTGACTTAAAACATCCTGTCTTGATAGTTTTGCATAAAATGAATCTGATTTCATTCCATACTGCTGAATACATTGGATTAATTCTTTAACCTTAATTATTAATCCTAATTCACTGACCTGTTCCTATACAAAATGCAGCTGAAGGACTGAGTGGGAGATCAAAGAGCAAACTAGAGGTGTGTTTGTATAGATTAAGATTGAAACATAAGAAGGACATGGACCTGTTGGACCAAGTCCAGAGGAGGGCCATGAAGATGAGCAGAGGGCTGGAGTACCTCCCCTGTGAGGACAGGCTGAGAGACTCGGGGTTGTTCAGCCTGGAGAAGAGAAGGCTCTGGGGAGACCTTATTGCAGCCTTTCAGTACTTAAAGGGGGCCTACAGGAAAGCTGGAGAGGGACTTTTTACAAGGGCATGTAGTGATAGGACAAGGGGTAACAGCTTTAAACAGAAAGAGAGTAGATTTAGATGAGATGTGAGAAATAAGTTCTTTACGATGAGGGTGATGAGGCACTGGAACAGGTTGCCCAGAGAAGTTGTGGATGCCCCATCTCTGGCATTGTTCAAGGCCAGGTTGGATGGGGCTTTGAGCAACCTGGTCTAGTGGAAGGTGTCCCTGTCCATGGCAGGGGGGTTGGAAGTAGATGATCTTTAAGGTCCCTTCCAACCCAAACAGTTCTATGATTCTGTGAAACCATGGAAGAAAGGCCGTGCACGAGCAGCACAGCCATTCCCCTGATCGGGGCAGCTCCAGCACAGTTTCTGGTTTTTCCACCCCTGATTCGGTAACACAACTGTGACACAGGTGGGTGTACCATGCTCTGAACTACTGTGTCTCTGGGCAGGTACTGACCCCACGGCCACCATCATTGTGTTGGCCAATCTGCTTTTTAATATTTTGAGGTCTTTCCTAGAGACACTTTTCTGGCAGCTAGGAAGCCCCATGCTGCCTGCTGGACAAAACATCTCACATAGCCTCAGGTAGGCACGTGCAGTGTGTAGCCTAACTAGGGCCAAATTCTTTTCTTCAAAGATAGTTTTCACATTATTGATATTGACACAATATATCAATATTGGTTTGGCTTTGGCTTCTGGCCTTTGTCGCCTGTGCTTGAAAATGTCTGGTGCTACAAGACCATTTTGTGTCACCAGTTGTAATAGGTAATGCCAGGCTCTGGAGTGTCTTTCTGTTCAGATGTGTCATCAAGACTTTGCCCCTCCATCTGCCTCTTCTGATGCACCAAAACATACCTACGGCTTTTGAAAGCCCATAGAATCAATCTCCAAATTCATATTTGCAGAAAAACATTAATGTTTGCATGTGGTGTCAGAACAAGATAAGTGTCTATGCAATTAAGAAACAGCTGTTGCTGGCCGTCTGCCCCTACCAGTCTCAACAAGGAGCAAGACAGGTAGCCTGGTTTCATCAGACCCTGGAATCCCTTTCAAACCACCCCAGCATATTCACATCAAGAAAATAAAATAAGCATTTTTATTAGCCTGTAGGAATGGCACATTGGTTTAGGTCCAAAACACAAGATTAAGTTGTTCTAAGACATAATGCACTGTGGCGAGAACAGCATGTTTCCACAAACAACACCTGGCAGAAGGAATTAAAAACAATGCTGAAATCACGCCAATCTAAAGATTTTCTGAAGTTGATAGCGATGCGAAACGAGGACAGGTGTGGCCATATTTTCAAAATCGCCCAGAGCCAGTGTTTCAGGAACTTGGCAGCAACTGGCAGGGCCAGATTTTCTAAGGAGGTCAGCATCCAAGATGTGGAGCTTGCTTGAAAACCTGTCCCATCATATCTAGCAGAGAAATACATACCTTGAGGGTGTCACAAATGTTTCCCCACTACACCAAATGCAAGGAGACCTAAAACCCTTCTCCAGACCCCTGGACACAGCCTGGCAGTGCTAACTGCCTCTTCTACTGCCAGAGTTATCTGGCAACTTGTGGCTTGAAAGCAACTATAGCCATTTCTCAAATAAAATCTGTGCAATTCCCCTCCTTTTGCTTTCTCTCCTTACCTCTTCTCTTTTTCTTTCACTCTTAATTTTTTCTGTAGTTGGCTTGCATTTCCAAAGCATTATGATTTGCAGTTGTGATTCATTAATTGTATTATAGTGGTGAGCATTCCCAGCATGATGCTGGGACCTGTACAGACACCTTTGTCTGTCCAGGGCTCAGGCAGGGTGGAAGCAAGACAGCTCCTCTGAGCCAGAGCAGAATGCTCACCCTGCCTGCCAGGGTTGATGCTCTATATGAAGAGGTGCCTCCAAACCATCTCTGTCCAGCTTTGGAAGAGGTGGGGTTGGATCTCAGCTCTTGGCATGCTTCATACTGGGCTGAACCAAACCCAGACAGGGACACCCATAAATTCTGGGAAAGTCTGGTTCTGAACTCTGTGGCTTGGACTCCTCTTTAATTACAGGTCACTGGTAAAGCTGGTTGGAAAAATGTTATATATATTCTCTGCAAAAATGGTTGTTCAGTTAAAAATTTTTCACAGATTTCATTCCTTGATTATTGTATCTTTTTACTGAGGCTTCAGATACATTTAGTTGTCCATTTTTTCACTTATCTTCCATTTTTGCAACAGAGGAGCAGATTAAGTGACAGAAAATCAAAACCCTCGTGCATTTTTGTCCAAAAACTTGGAAAATTCCAACCAAAACAAAGAAATACTTTAGCCAAGAGCCATTTTTGTCAATGAAGTGCTCTGTGAAAAACAAAATTGAAACCAGCCCTGGTCACAAAGCTAAACTGGCTGACACCACATCCACAAAGTGCTGTTGGAAGAAGTTACCCCAGCACTCGCCCGCCCACTGCTCCCTAGCCCTATACCCAAGGCTGTTGTCCTCTGCTGAGAAACCCCATTGCAGCTTGGAGGTAGTGCACGCTCTGCCAACCTCCTGCCAGCTTCTGCCCCTGGGTGGTATCTCCACTTCTTCCTTGTTTTTAGGGCTGGAGAAAGTCGTAGCTGCTGCAAATGCAGTGCCTGTGCACAGCATGCAAGTGGTGCCATGCTCGGGAGGATGATCCAAGCAGGCAGATGTTCCTGGGAAGTGAAGGGTGTGGAAAGAGAATTTCTGCAGCACGTCAGTGGAAAAAAAGAAAAAATGAAGGCCAAGTGTCTTAAGCAATGGTGCTTCCTGCAGAGCCAAACAACAGTGAGGACAACCACCTTTGGGAATTGATGATGTAGAAGTGCTCTCCTACCGGAGGAGGAAGCAAGAAAGTGGGAGGAAGCAAGTCAGCAAGAAAGGCCAACGCTTCTGAGCAGCTTGACCCACATCCCATTGAAGTCTGCATTTTATTATTAGAATCATTATTATTTGTATTGTGGTATAGCATCAAGTGGTCTTGACTGGAAGAGAGCCTCATTGTACTAGGCACTAAACAAACACGGAATAAGAGACACTCCCTTCCCCACAGGATTTGCTGGCAGAGAAGACACACAGAGGGCTGCAGAGGACAGGAAATTATAATTTACTGGCATTCATTGTAAGTGTAACAGCACTTCTGTGCTAATGAGACTGTCTCCCACCACCCTTATTCCCATCTAGGGCCTGATCCAAAACCTGGTGGAGTCAGTGGAAACGTAGACTTGAGCACAGCACAAACCAACACATTTATTAAGCTCCCTTCCTGCATGTCTGTCCACACACACAACTCCTAAATATGCAAGAATTCTGGTTTCCAACCACCACTGGCTGAATAAAGATGCAGCCTGGAGACAGAGGAGAGATGGGGAGATACGCTCACACTCCTCCCAGAGCTCGTAAATCTAATTTTAGGTTTATCAGCCTTGATTAAGTCCTTTTAAAGACTGACCCAGGAGGGAAAAGCTAACTATGCAGCTGTGCAGAGGCCACGCAGAAGGATCACAAGTCTCTCTGATTCCCCTAGCCTTCAGCTTTATAAGCTGGAGATTACTACAGCAGCCTCAGAAGGGAAACTTGAGATAGATCCAAGGCTGACAGGTCTCTGGTTTAAGGTCACTTATTTCCACATTCAACATTTTGTGTCTAAGTGGCTGGGAGTCACTGCATACATCTCCAGGAAGGGAAAGTAGAGCATATTCTCCAGGGACCCGAACCCCGAAAGACAGCCTTTGTGCTGCCAGGTATGTGACAAATAATAGTTCCAATTTATGCAATTTTTCATCCTTCTATTTTATTCAGCTGACTAGTACCAGAAGTCCAAGTCTGGCAGATGACGAGCACTTTGAAATCCACAGGAAATTATGGGAGCTGCAGAAGAAACTTAGCATCGCAGAGTTGCAGTGGGAGGCATCTAAGGGAGGCATCACTCTGCTTCAAAGGCAAGGTCCAAAACCTTTTAGTGCATCATAGTAGGAGATTCCTTGCATACCCATAAGCAGTCTGCTCATGAACTGACATATAAGCCTGTATATTCCCAATGCTCTTGCTGAGCCTGACAAAAAGTCTCTGCACAACCAGCTGAAAAAAAAGCTAGTGCTCCAACACTGCTCCCTCTGCAACGTGTGGGAGTTTTGCCATTTGCCGTGGGCATGACCAAGGCTGTTGTTGATGGAGGTGAAACAGAGCAACTCAAATCTCAAGCAGAAAAAATCGAATGTGCTGCTAGTGAACTCCAACCTGTGTCGCTGCATTGCTGATCAAGAAGCCGTGGGTCTTTTCTCTCACTCATAAGTCTGGCATACGTCTGGTGGGCAGCATTGTGCTAGTTGGGGCTGGCTGGCATGGTAGAGCAAGGGCTCCAGCCTTACCCTGTGGCCAAAGACAATCTTAGGGTTATGCTGAGTGCAGATGCACATTCGCACTGTCCTTGCAGGGCTGCTATTTGTCTCCAGCTTACGAACCTTGATCCAGACACAACCAACACACCACCTGCTCTGCTCAGCATAAAGGACCAGGGCACGGAAGAAAAATCCTACCACCACACTGCAAAGCCTGAGCCACGGCTATGGGGTTTGTGATGGAAAAGATCAGTGAACAGTATCTCACTGGGAGAGCTGCATCATCTGGCAAATGGTCCCTTAAGACTTTAGGGATGTTCTAGCAAGGGCTGAGATGGGGCAGCTCCCTGCAACCTTCCCTGGAGCACCACAGGGCTCTGCCTGCCAGTGTCCCAGGAAAGGTGACACGAGTGCAAGCAAACACAGCAGCTTCTGCCCAGATTTGTGGCAGCTCTGAGAACAGGAAACTCTCTAGACAATTGTTCAGAGAGGTGTGGGCAGGGAACTATTTGTGGGCAGAGACCGAAAAGCAAGAAATCTTTTCCAGCCCAAAGTGACCCCTAACCCTTTTCATTGCCCACAAGGTATCTACCTTCTTGACTACCTACCTGACTTGAACGATGCTTCTTTTTCACAGGAAGACTTATTTTGGTACTCAAGTGTCAAAATCAAGTGCTCAAATGGTGACGAAGTCAAGTACTCAAAAGGTGGGGATGCTCACTGAGTCTATTTGAACGTATATGTGCCCTTGCGTTATGATGTTATCTTCTACTATATGACTATGCACAATTTTCCTCTTAGGGCTCCTGTCCCTTTCCCTGTACCAACTTGCCTAGTGAACCATTATTCAACCTCTTGTTCTTCCTTGTTGTGCAATGTGTGGCCCCATGCCTTATTTACTGCACACTATTCAAATCCTGCTATGAAGACAGAATTATTCATTTCCTTATGAGCTCTCTTAGGGCACTGATGACAAGCATTAGCGAATTTATTTTTCACCGTTCCCCTGTGAGCTGTGGGGGTGGTATTATGCTTGGTTTATAGATGACATTTGAGGCAAAGAGAAATCAAGTTCAAAAGTATTCACCAATCCTGGTTTTGGACATGATGCTTCTGCAATTGTAGTCCCGTGCAGTGCTGCAGCTTCTCGAAGCCCAGCTGTCTTCAGATCTAGTTGGGAGTCAGAAACTCGGCGAATGAAGAATGTATATTTAGTGACCATCTGGGAATATTTTATTTAAGTAAGTGACTGGCCTAATTCTGCTCAACAATTCTGTGGCAGAGGCAAGGACTTTACAGACATTTTTTCCAGGTCAGTTTTCAGCTGCATTAACTGGTTCTCTTTCTGATTTCCTCCTTAATTCACTACATGCTTCCCACCTCCTGCAATAAATGGATTAGGGGCCCATTGGATTATAGCCTCCATCACCTTGCAGCCCTAATTGACCCCTTGATAGGGTCTTGCCTGTATGCTGGTAGAAACTGAGGGGAAAACAAGGAGGTAGTAATATAATTTGTAATAAATGGTTTTGTGGGGGCCACAGTAGGATGGTACAGACAGATCATCAGGTCCGTGTCTTCTCTGGTTCCTTCCACAACTCCTACTCATTTCCAGTTCTGTCTTTCTCCCCCCTCCCCTTCTGCACATATCTCCTCTTCCATCCTCTAACACATAGCCAAGATTTCTGTTCTCTCTTCTTTCCTGCACTGGCATCCATTCCCAGTTTCATTGCCCAAACTTTATTCTGCAAGATTGCCACACCTTCCAGCTCCTCTCCATGTGTAGCGCATGAGGCTGTTGGATCCACAGTGCCTGCAGCACCTACGAGCTGCGGTGACAAAGCTAGCTCTGCTCAGCCTCCTCAGGTGCTGGGCTAACGCCTGCTCTGCTGTACCAGGCCAGCCGTGGAGTTCTTCATGGGTTTGTAACTTGAGCAAACTTTAGTGGTTGTTTTTTTTCCAAAAATACTCCCCACTCCGCTTCCCTTGTCAAATTTCAGGTTTGTCTTCTGGAGAGTAAGGATGTTTCTCAGAGGAAAAGTCAACAGAGTTACTGTAAAAGAGGCAAAATAACCTATTTTACTCTGTCCACATTTCAGAAATGGCTGAATGGTTTCACTTGATTCAATTTGAATCAAGAGAGCAAATAAAACTTCAAGGCAAAACAGACAATGTCAGACCTTTGACACGAAATTTTCAACTCAAGTGATGAAAGTTTGGCAAAGATTTCAGCGAGCTTTAGCATTGAGGCAGAGCTATAGCATCAACTGCAATAGCTGCATTTTACTCAAGTAGACTGTAGTGACCTCATACTGTTTTGCAACTAAGGAAAGTGAGACGAGACAGTGATATTAAAGGTATTAAATCATTAAAGATTGCAGAGGTGGTAATCTTTGGTTCAAAGAGTTTGCACGCTCTTGTGCTGCCAGGCAGAGATGGCTGAAGATAGGGCTGAGCACTGCATCCATCAGCAGGGACACTACCATGCCTGGAGCCCTGTCCTGTACAGTGGCTGTGCTGAGATTCACAGACAGAAATCTAGACCAAGTCTTTGTAGCTCTTTCCTTTCGTTTCTTATGGTGGATTTCTGGGTGTAGAAGTAGCTTATAACAAAAACTGAATCCCTCCATTGTATCTTTAAAAAAGAAACAGGTTTTAAAGGGGAAAGCTCTTCTTTTGCAAAAGCAGTGCTGACTGGAGTCAGGGACCCATGTGATGTCATCACTGAAGTGAGGGGTTGGTTAGTAAAGGAAATGTAGGACAAGTTCTGCCTTGAAAAAGGCAATGGAAGTCAGGGAAGAGGTTACAAGATATCTGAAGTTCTAACCCGGTGGATGGAGCCATGGCAAGGGGAGAATTCCAATAACATAGGATCTGCCTGGCTTATCCAGGAGACCCTTTCTGAAACCAGCCTCAGATGTCAGGAGGGGAGGGGTGCTTGCCTTCCTTAAAAATCTCATAGTGACCTACTTACTGTTTAACAGACGGCTGGCGATGCACTTTGGCTGTGTGAACCTACATAAACCAGAGATCAATTGGGACACAAAATTCAGATGTGATAAGCAGGCAAACAGTCTCTAGCTTCAGAATTTATCAGTGTGGGTCTAAATTCATTACCAAGGCCTAAAGCAACGGCTCTCTTTCTAGTGGCAGATACTAATCACAAAAGTCCTTGATCCTGCAGGTTCCAAAAAAAAAAAAAAAATGGAATAAACCCTTCAAGGCTATTCTGTACTCGCCTCTTGATGTCAATACACGTTGCTTAGTTCAGCTTTGCATCAGCACAACTCTTCCCCCATGCACGTGCTTTGGGACAGGTAGCATTACTACCCAGCAGTTCTTTTTGATTGTTATGCAGGTAAGGAAATTTTCACAAGCAGATATATATTGCTCATAAACTTTTCCTCTAAAAAGTCTTCTGTTTAGAAAACACAGTAACAACCATCCCCTAATATAATACATTTAAACATCATGATAAAAATCCTCTCTGGAGAATCTGACAACACACTATTCCACCAACATCATAATGGATGGTTTTCTTCTTTTAAATGCCTTGCCATTAAAGTTTAACGAGCAATACTTACTTTCGTTCTAAACTTATTTTTCTCCTTGACAGATTGGATACTTAGTTTGGATTTGTTAACATAGCTAGTCATAAAAATGTCTGCTTCAAAGAAACTGATAGATACTGTCTTTAGGAAATTGGGCTTTGATGCCTTATTTGATTTCCATGGCAAAATAAGTTCATATTTTCTTGTTTGGAAGAAATGAACATGAAGTGCTATACTGAGCAAGCTAATAAGCTCATGCCCCTTTTTATTTGCCTGGAATTTAAGTTTATATCAAGCATAACAGATTGTGTAGCTCAGAAATGTCCTAACTCAGGACTGTAGTTTTTAGCAACAGGGGGGTCATTTGTGGAATTTCTGATCTAGCTTCAGATGTTTGCAGGACTTTCCACCTTCTAATCCTTTACTTTAAAAATATGTAGTGGTACAAGGAGTAACCAGAAATTAAATTGCAACTAAGGCTCACATCTTTACATAGAGGTTATTTATGGCACCACACATCTTAACCAAGTGTCTGGCAAATGTCCTTTGTAGTGTTCCCAGTTCTCACGGTTTTACTTTGAACCTCACAATATTAATATTTCTCTTAATATTTTGGTTAAGTTTCCTTTTGGAAGTTTCCTTCCAAAAATTATTTCTATCCTTAAATTTGGAAAGGGAAGACTCAACTTGTGAATTCCCATGCTTCAAGACAAGTATACATTTATTTTGAACCATAAAACAGAACAAGCTGCAAGGAAGGAGGGATGAGCCTGACTCATGATTTTTCTTACATTCAATTTGTCCTTCCTCTGATACACTCAGACTCTCTTAGAATAGTCTCTGTGATCTTGCCAAGCTTTGTGCTTCAAGACCAAACATTCAAGGAAAATATCCTTGACCCCCTTAGTGCTTTGGTGCCTAATGGGTTAGTATGTTGTTAAGAGTTACAGTACAGAAACAAAGCAAGCAATTCAAAGACTTGTGAGAAATATTCACAAGGGAAAAAAAACCGCTGAGTGAGGACATTCAGAATTTCTTTAGCATCATTTCCTTACAACCCCTGCCGTCATTACCCTCTTCTCCAAAGCTGAGCTACAACACCTACTGATGAGCCTTTTCCTAGCTCAGATGAGGGCAACAGGCAACCGCTTGGTATTTGAAGACACTAAGATCCCCTGGAAAAGAAAAAAGCAGACCACAAATAGACAACAGAAACCCATACAACATCGCAGCAAACATTTCCTAATTTACTGCAATGCCAGAAGATGATTCACCCCAGTGTTCCTGTTGCATAATCTTCCCCACAGCTCAGGAGAGTGAAACTAGAAAACCAAAGGTCTCACTGGGCTTTCAGTGACATTTATGTTTAGACTGAACTTTCAGTTAGGAAAGTGTGAGTTTTTCTCTGACAAAGGAGGAGGAACTGATATAGTAAGGTGTTGTTTCAGAAATTATAAACTACTGAGTATACCAGATTGTCACCTCCCTTGGCCCAGTGTAAACCCTGAGCCAGACCACAGGCTTCATTCGCCCTTCTTGACTTTCACACAGGTCTTGTTGCAATGATGTTCTGGTCCATTCAGCCTGCTTGGTCACTGGGAGACCACAGCTGGACCCTGAGAGCTGTAAAGCCCCTCCAGATAAACCGCGCCAGGATCCCTCAAGGCTTGGTTATTGGAGTGGAAGGTATCCTGGGGGCTTCCCCCTGCCCTGACCTTTCAGCAGCAGCAGCAGGAGGTCTGGAAACTCCAGGCACATGTTTGCTCTGCCTGAGCATCGTGCACATGGTAGGTCCAACACTTTTCAAAAGCACCAGGCTTGCTGTGTGCCTGCAGCATCTCCCAGGCATGCAGGCAGCCCTGGGCATAAGCACAGCCGCCAAACTGCCTGTGTAGTGATTGGGGAAATTCCAACCCAGCAGCCACTTGCCAGAGAGAGCAGGGAGAAGGGAGTAAGAAAGCAGCAGGCAGCAAGGATCGCTACTTCAGAGCCTCTGAGTGGTGTCATATATATATATACAGCTATGTGTTTTAGGGGCCCAATCTACTCTTTTATTCCTTAAAATCAAGTCAAGTGAATGAGTGAATGCTGCACATCTTCAAAGGAATATCAGGCTGAAGACTACATTCTTGTTAGGCTATGTTATCTTGGGTTATCTGGGTGCCAGGCATTTTTCTGTGCTGATTTGGTGAATCCTGTTTCAGAAGAGCCAGTGTGAGCAGCACACGAGTCCTTCACACCTCAGTAACTTTCTGCTCTCTGTTACACCAGAGTGAACCAGGTTAGTTCCTCCTTCAGGGCAGCATTACTGCAGGCAATGTAATTTCTTCCCCTCTCTGTTGAGAGTAGAAAAATTTCCTTTATTAAGAGAATTTTAAAAAACACTAAGTATTCTGAGGGTGGCTTTGTTTTTCTCAGCATCTCTGTTTCTGTGGGATTTCCAGTGTTGCTGTATTTCACATCCCCTCCCTGCAGCTGATACACGGCATGGTCTAAATGAGCTGCTGCTTGCCAGTTTGTGGGGCAGATAAGACATTTGCTGAGCACTTGTCTTGAACAAATGCCCTTTTCGGTAGGGACGGGTGCTCTTCAGCACAACTTTGGCTCTGCAGGTGCATGGCCCTGACTCACAAGGCAGAGCTGTCTCTTTCCTGCAGCAGGGAAATTCTCCTGCTGGCTCTCTGCCGCATGCTCTGCCCTCTCACCAGGTCTGGATGTGCCATCTGCATCTGAGGCTGACTGTTTCTAAAGCATCCATGGGCCCGGTCTTGAGGAGGAAAGTGGGTGATCCCCAGGTGATCAGTAACAGCTGCTGTCAAAAGCTATGGGGAATCCCAAAACTAAAGAGGCTTTAGGGTTTGAAAACAAAAGGACGGACTGAGGGCAACCTCAGTCAAATGGAGAACACTGTAAGCCTTGTGTTAAGTTTAGTGAAATGAAGGTTCCTTGCATTTTGCCAGCAGAGACCACAAACCCAACAGACAGCTGCCTGTGGGTGAGAAAGGGCTGCCTGACTCACCGCTTCTGAACACTTCTTCATGCCACCATGGGATGAGAGCGCAGAACTGAAGTAGAGCTTTATCCGTACAAGCTAGGGTGAAGCTGAAGTAGGACCATATGCCAAAAAGGGAACAAAACCTCATCAACTCAACCACAGCTGTGGCTAGAGAAGGGAAGATGGGGTTTCACAGCCTCTCTCCTCTCACATCAGCACTGCATACCATAGGGAAGGAGAGGTAACCCACATTGCTCCCACCCAGGCATTACCATGGCTTGGAGAGAGAGTCCTGCAGCACAGTTCCCCCATCCCGCTACAATCTCTGCCCTCAGCAGCAATGTAGCCAAACAGTTGTGTCATTTGGATGAGGATGGGGATGAAGAGCCCTGCCAGCAGGCAAGGACATCAAGGTGTAGGTGCCTCCTACATCCCTAAAACTGTTACATTAAATGGAAAGTCATCCACAAGTGGTAAGCAGAAAAAGAACAAACTGGGTGCATTAGTGGAAACACAGGTCTTAGTTGATAGTCTGAACAGAGAGACAAAAAGCTGGGCCTGTGTTGGTAAAGATGATGCTAAGAGAGCACACAGGGCTTACAGATCACTCTGAGGCCCTCAGCTGCACAACATAGCAAAAGGGAAAACCCAAACATGGGTGTATTTAGAAGCTACCTGAGAGGCCATAATTCATATCATAAATGATTTGTATGTCATGATCTGTACACTGAAGATTTCAACTGAAGAGTGCAGCTTTCCCTTGCATTGATGAGCAGGATGGTGCCACAGTTCATTCAGAGAGATGAAGTTGTTTTGAAATTATTGGAATACTCACCCAAAAGGAAACTTTATAAATCATAGATATTCTGCACTAAAATACTTGTGGAATATTCAAGACTTGGGAGGAGGGAAATATCTTTGGAATTGCTGAAGGACTGATAATTTTTGATGCCAAGTCTCAGCTTGAAGCAAGTATTTATGGCCAAGTTATTAAATGGTGTCTATAATGTTTCTAATGGAAAAGCTGGCACCACCTTAACTCTGGCAGCGGCTGCCATGACTCTGATACTAACATCAGCTGTGGCTGCAGAAATAGGAAACAGCCTCTTGTTTGTTCCTCATTCTGGAGCAGGGAGGGCATATGTGCCTCCCGTGGAGAACCCCTTCTTCCTCTTGTATCCTCTAATTTGTGATCTTTAATATCCTGTTTTAACTGGAAGTTAAGATTTTAGCTTCATAATGCTGCCCACATACTAGGAGTATGAAACTGAAACATGGCATTGACTGCACATTAGGTTCAAAGTTCTGCAAAACAAATACATGTTTAAGTATTCACTCAAATCCATTCTAAATCAGGAAAAAAATATAAAGACATTTCAGTGTTTTGATGAACAAAGGCAGATTTAAGTATACACTTAATTTATTTGCAAACTTTGGGCCCGGGGCCTGCTCCAGAAGTGTTAGGAGGTGTTCCTTTTTACGGAAGATCTTCTACAGAATTCTCTTTCCAGAGAATATCTTAATTCATTACAAGCTAGACTCTGCCATTTCCATTGGTGCAAAACCATCCCTTCACATTGAGCTGAAAATAGCTAAAAGTAAAAATCTAATTTAACTCTTAAAATGAAAAGAATGTTTGAAAGGATATGTTACCAGAGTGTAGGCTCTGCGGTGCTTGTTTTCTGTTTTATCTGTGTTAACTGCTGGAGGGTTCAGGCCTTTGACATGCATTGTTCACTGGAAGTGAAATTGCACACTGTCATAACAGTCTATTAACAGCACTGAATTTCTGCAGAACTTTACCTCTTTTCTAGAAGATAACATGCCTCTTTCCTTCCAAGGATAAAATAGCTTCCTTTTTGCAGCAGTACATATAATGGTGCTATTGCTTGACAGGGATGTCAAGTTCCCTTGACTATTAAGGAGAAGGGAAATGTGTTTGTTACACATTTTTGTTCTTCTTTCATCCTCTTCAGAGAGGCCCCCAGCTCAATTTAAACAAAATAAAGCCAGGGTATCATTTAAAAACAAAACCATTTTGAAAACTCTTTGATCTCCCTGACTTCCTGTTAGATATACAATCTACTGTTTCTCTACATCCTCAACTGCTACAGATCTGATTTTCTCTATGGTTTATATTGTCTTTGGCACTACAGAAAACTGACATAGCATTTGCTATAAAATCTCTTAAAGGCAAAGAAATCCAACCCCTCCTCAGCTTCACCTTTGCCTTTCTGTGTCCTCTTCTTTTCAGCACTGCCACCCACCTTTCTGTTTATGTACAAGGACCCCGAGGCTGGTCTGTCTGTTTTGTTGAACTCCTGTTTTCCAACTCTTCCATCAGTCCATCTTCCCCTGTCCCCAGTCCAGTGAAGATCCCATATACACGTTAGCCCTGGAAAAACCTCAAGGCCTCTTCACTCAGCAACTCTTTTCCTTTTGTATCTAGACACTGGTTGTTGTTTTTTCCCTGAGAAGCTTCTCCTGCCCTGCTCCACCAGCACTGCTACCAGGTCACTCTTTTGACTTTGGTCTTCTCCTCCAGCATGGTGACTTTCTCCTCCACTCCTGCCCAAGGCTTGCACCATCCTCTGGGTGAGGAAGAGCATCGTTTACCCCTCCCTGTGCCTCACCACCTGCCCTGCGTGGTCGGGCCCTGACTTCCCTTCTCCTTCCCTTTCTCCTCACACCTGACTTCCTGTAGCTCAGTACTCAGCTGCATCTCAGCCCTGACCTTAGCCCTTTGCAGAATTTAAACTTTTCCAGTCTATTCATAATGCCATTTCTTCTCTTTCAAATGGCTTTATGCCTTCATCCTCACTCCATTGCAATCTGAACAATGGATCGCCTTTTTTTTCCTTTTCTTTTCTTTTCTTTTTTTTTTTTTTTTTTTTTTTTTTTTTTTTTTTTTGAGGGGGTGAGAATGAGTAGATGGGAATGAGACAGTTTGCTGTCAACTTTCTACTGCTTAAGCTTATCTCTTAACTACCCAATGTTCATCAGTTCTGGTGCGTTAATGACTCAGGCAACATATATTAATTATTTAGGGTGAGAAGGGAGTTATATCTGATATAGATGAATAGATGGTAAGGTATTTAGGTCTTACTGTATTTGTGCAAAGCACTGCACATAATCTATTGAGCTATACAAGTAGCTACAGGAAGTCTAATCCTCTATACTGGCAAACTGTTGACTTGGTGTCTTCCAGATTTAATTACACTGAAGAAAAACAAAACATTGTAGCTTTAAG
Source organism: Astur gentilis (assembly GCF_929443795.1). Lineage (NCBI taxonomy): Eukaryota > Metazoa > Chordata > Aves > Accipitriformes > Accipitridae > Astur > Astur gentilis. Next base: position 24,247,812 of record NC_064889.1, read on the forward strand.
GACTAACTGCTCCATTAAGTGTAACATTTTAAGCAAGAGAAATGTTCGAACACAATGGAAAGACACATAATGTTGCTTCATGCACAAATCAGATAAATTGTTCTCTAGCTCTAGTGACAGCAGAGACAAAAGGCTCTGTCTCCCACATTGCAGCAGCAACATCTGGGTGGCTGCCTTCAAATTTCTCCCCCTACTTGAGGCCTCTCTGTGTTCAAATAGCAGCAGAAAGAACATTGTTTCACATATCTCAGGTAGCACCAAAATGAGCCAAGGTCTGAAGCAGGCTGTGAGAGGGTGATGGGTCTAAGTTTTGACATGGCAGTGCAAAAGTGGGAATTGAGTTTGCATGCATCATGGGGAGATTTGCTGTCAGAATAATAGATCTCATGGGGCTTTGAGTGGCTGATCAGAGAATTATTTTGCAACTTGCCTGGTTTCCCTTCTTGCCTCAGAGGTATTTTATAGAATGAAGCCAATATTTCATAAAACAAAGGGCCAGAATATCAAAACAAATTGCTACGTAGCACAGTCACTCAGCTTACCAAGTACCAACCCAATGCAGAGCAAAGGCCAAATTCTCAGCTTACCTAAATCCATTCAAATCCTGCCTTGCACTGTAGCAGCTTTGTGTTCATCCTGTCTTACAGAGCTCTCATAACCCCAATAGCAATGGCACTTTTGGGGATTCTCCTCCCATAGAAGCACAAACCAATGATGAAGAAAAGACACTGATATTGGATCTTCTTCTTCCCTGCTCACAGCACCCTTATAGCCTCCTTCCCCTTGCTCCCCAGGTCCCATTTTAATAGCCAGTGGGAACTACTGGGCAGTGTGTAAAAGCCACCCTCCACAGGATTCCGGGCTCCAGGCCCAAGACATACTCCATTTACAACTCAATAAAGTTTGAGGAAAACTCACAATTCTCAGGATTGTCAGAAGAAATAAAAATTGAGCTGACTAATTTCAAATGTGCTTTAATCTCCACCTCAGCAAGCTTGGTTAAGTTTTTAAAAAACAAGCCAGAAAACACAAGCAAAACCAAAACCAGAAATCGGAGTTGCAAAAGACCATCTTTGTATCCTTTCACTGCAAATTTAGTTTCTAGCCTGGATTCCTTTCTTTTAGGAATAGTACATCTCTTTGGAAACAGTCAGTTCCGTGAACCTTTGTACCTCTGGTTTGTCATTACCACAACTGGTCAGAAAAAGTGATGATACAGGAGACAAGTTAACCATTTCTCTTTTACTGAGTCAGCTTCACTAAAAGAAGGGTCAGCCAGGAGGTCATCCCCTATAGACCAGAGCAGAGATATGGGCCCATTTACTAAATGTATGCTTTATCTAGCAGCATGTTCAATATCCTGTAAGTAGATAGCATAGTGAACTTTCTGCCTAAAGTGATTGTTACTGACATTTTCTGTACCCTTTTGTTGTACAAATATTCTTACTTTCAGCAGTTTGTCTACATGACTAAAGGTCAGGTGTTCTGGGCTTAGGCCATAACAATTTATGCAATATTACAAGTGATACTGAAATGCATATGCATTTTTTTCATGTGAATATATATCAGAAAGCAAGGAATCAAGGGACATTTAATAGCTGAGTTATAGCATTCTGTCATTTTTAACCTAGGGGTCTTCAAACTCTTTACAAACCCTGATTTCTTGTTTGTAATGAGTTTTGGATCAGGCCCCCTAAAATAAAGAAGCCAGTTCTCTTTTACCCAGCTCCTTCTTTGCACTGTAGGCGTAAATTACATTTTACTTTCTCTAAGTGGGGAGCTGCAAACAACTCTGGTGCCTTTGGGGTAGGCGGGGAAAAGAAGTATGGCTGATTCTAAATAGAAGTTACTTGTCAGATCAACCTTGATAGCAGAGATAATGAGGGTGATCACATGGGAATATAGATTCAGGGTTTAGTTTAATTATTGTTCTGTATCAGCTGCACTGATCCAGTTCTGTGTGACTAAGTCAAATAAATGTTAGGTAACTGAAATTATCTCTAGCCTCCATACTTTTCACTCCCCTCTCCAGTACCCACAGCATTTGTTTCAGTGACTTTAAAATAGGTAAATCTATAAAGGATATCTGTAAGTGCTAAGTAAACAGAGAAGAGTTTTCATGAAGAGGTATCTGAAGTTAAGCTATGAAAGAGATTTCTAAAGGCAAAAAATAATAGTAAGGTCATAAAAATCACATGTGCCTTTGAAAACCTCTATCAAGACTGTACTCAGGTGCCTAAATTGGCTTCCATTAACTTTGCAGGGATTCTCTGAGTGTTGAAGCATGTGATTTTCAATTCTTCTCCCAACTCCATGGGGGGGGGGGGGGAGGGAGAAGAATATCAATATTGAAAAAATTGCTCTTTGATATATTACAAAAAGCCTTATAACTAGTGATGTGGCAATATCATTAAAAAAATTCCCCAAACCTCATATCAAAACCAACAAGCAGCCTTACGTAGGCAGCTCTGAGCTTTGGTTTGGAATCTTGATACAGATCCAAATTTTGCTTATTAGCTCATCCTAAAAGAAAGAATAAATAGTGTAGGATCTCAATGTATTACAATAAAGCAGTGTTTGAGGTTTCCTTAATTTGTTCAGAATCTGAGGTAAATTTAGAATTAATTGCATTTTCTCCATAGCTCTGGTTTCTTTTGCACTGTTCCCACTTCTCACAAGTTCACTGCAAGCCTCACACAGGTGATGTTTTTTAAAGCACTTAGCTCCTGGAAACATATAATTGCATCAGAACATCAGCCTTGATGTCATTTCATCTCCTATGTGGGCTAAGACAAGGTAGGAAATATGAACCTTTTGAGATTGGAAAAAAAAAAAAAGGCAGGAAAAAAGAAACAGCATTATTATTTTAATTTAATTGCTACAATTTCAAGCCTATTTGATGATATGCTAGGGTCTTTACTCAGGAGTTCTGAATGCTTGAGTTGGTCATTTTGCCTTTAGCCTCCATACCAAGTACTACACTGTGTGCTTAAACTGAATTTGATTTGAGTTTAGTTTTAATTTGGGGCAGTCTGCCCAGATTGCTTTCCCCTCTCCTGACAGACTTGGCAATGCTTTAGCAGGGCCCTGAGAGCATTTCAGCCTCACTAGCAAAGAGCCCTCACATAAAGCACTTTATTTCCCCCCCCTCCCCCCCGAACAAATAAACAATCAGTAAACATCCCTCCTCACACACATGGAGTGGGAGCATTTGCGATTCTCTTCCTGTTCTGTGCCATTCCTCTAGGTTAACTAGGACTTGAGCTTTATGAAAATTTTATGAAACAGCAAAGCTGCACTTCTGCAATAGTAAGGACCCAGAAGAAGACTTAAAGAAAAAAGTAAACCCAAATTTTTTGTATGTGTACATGCACAGCTTGTGGACTCTCTCCAGTTCAGCTGTGTTTGAGGACCCCCATATTAATGGGATTGTGCTATCTTCAAAGTGTAGCGAAATCCCCAGCAGAAAAGAAGAGCATGGAGATTGTAGTGATTTGATTTTCCTTTTTTTTATGCTGGTTTGTTGGGGGTTTTTTTGATCCTGAAGAATGCACTTTCTTGGGTTACACATTAAACTGTCAGGAGGCAAAATCAACACTTGGGATTCTACATGGAGCTTGAAAAGTTGTTCCACAAAGCCTGGCCACACAGAGCTTCTCCCTTAAATCTTCAAGTTGTTTTTCTTATCTAAGCAAGCTATGTATAAATATTAACATATTATTAATGGGCAAATATTTCCACATCACTCCTTACTGCTGCTGAAAAGAGGATTCTTGATTCAGATGAGAATGACAGTCCCTTTGTGGAGCCTCAACTGCAATTCAGGTTAAAGGAATTAAAACAAAAAAGAGGGGTAATGGCAGTTCTTAATTAAGAAAACCTCAAAAATGAAGAATTAAGCAGCCTTTAACTGTTGGTTTTAATATAGAGGAGCCACCACATAAAAACTACTGGCTAAACTCTATAGTAATTGAAATTAGTAAACTCCCACTTGACTTTGGTGAGGCAGGGCTGAGATCCAAAGCATTTGTTCTCTGATGTGTGTGTGTGTGCATGGATATATGTTACAAGCAGCCTCAAGCTCTGCCCAGGTTCAGCACAAATGTTAGAGCAAGCAGACGGTGTCAGAGACCGTTTGAATCTGGATCAGGATCTCCCTATAGTGCTGGGGGCGGTCAGTTCCAGCATGTTGGCCAGGGTGGTTTCTGCTACCCAAGACTGCAGCACAATAGTGGGATTTCTCCCTGCAGCACGGGTGCATTTTTTTCATTAAAATGTTCTTTGAGAATCTCCCTTGTGCGCAACAAGGAAAAGTGTATTCCTCCAGAAGTGTAATCTTCCCGTAGAGAGTTTCACATGCCAGCAGTTGTGGACAAGAGGCCATTGCAAGTGGAACATGTGAAAACAGGGGCCTATTCATAAAAATAATATATTTATATTTACTTGTTAAAAGCTTTTGCTCAGGATCTTTTTTAAAGTTCAGCTGGATATAAAATGCCCACTTCAAAAGCCAAAATGAAGACTTTAACAGATGTGCCCTGGCAAAGAAAAGGGTGTAGACACAGCAAGGAATTCAGAAGGGACAGACAGTCATATATGGACATAGGAAAAGAATCTCAAATAAAATGCTTGTGGCTGGGAGCTGGAGTTTTTGTGTTACCTGTAATGAGCCTCTGTGTTTGGGGCTTTGGGGCCTGGCCTATTCCTTTCTTTTTTTCTGGCTGCAGCTTTTTTACTGGTGCTTTTTGTACCACAAGAGACTATCTGTGTAATTTTACATGGACCTCAGTCACTCTAGCAAGCAGAGGAGGGAAATGCCTTATAAGGAGAAACTTCCCTGTAACTGAGAATTTGGATCTTATTTGAACTGCATGGCATACTTTAAAAAATACAAAATTTCAGGTTGCAAGACTTGGAACAGGCAAGTGTTTGTATGTGTATGTACAAGCAGTCGCATTGAGCAATAGCCTGACAGCAGCTACTTGTATGCAAAGTCTCGGCAGTGCTGAGCGTTTGCAGGTGCTGCCTCCTTGCAGACCCGGGTGTTGAAAATACTCCACTCCATGCCATCAGGATATCTGCACAGCCTAGCGGATGTCTATACTAGTAGACAGTTTTATCTCCAGGTTAATTGAAAGCATATTAATTTCAGGCTGTTAACACATTTGTAAAGATTAGATCAGGCCTTATCCCAGTGATTGTGGTTCAACTGAGGGCTCAGCCTCAGGAGGCTTTTGTGTCCCTGCATGTACCTCTTCTGTCCTCCAAGAGCTGTGCAGGGGAAGATGCCATTGTGTCCCCACAGGATGCTTTATTGTCTCTCATGAAACAAAAAAAAAACCAAACCAAAGAACTATCCTCCATACTATTGACTGCCATCTCCTGTCACTTACTGGACATACGTAAACCGTGTTAAGCGTTTTCATATAAGGTATATTAAGATTTCAAAGCTAAGCCTTCAATGACTAGGGAAAACCAGAATTAGGATTGCCATATTCAAAACTCTGCTAGATGTGTGTTTTTAAGGAGGTCCTTTAGGACCCTGACCACCAGGCTGTCCCGCTTTATTGAAGCAGATCTCTCAGCAGCTTCCCCTGCAGCTGTGTGTACCCTGCTGCAGACCTGACCCCAGGGGAGCAGCCAGACCTCCTGAGAGTGAGGTGCACACAATAAACATGCACCGTTTTGGCTGAAGTTGCCTTGTATGACGCAGGAGCATTGTGATAGAGAGGGGAAAGCTCCAGTTTCCCAGGGGAGCACTCACCTGCCCTAACCACAACACTGCCCTTTCTATATCTGTACGGTCACTAAGTACTGTCCAGTTTGTAAAATAACTAATGAGAGAATCTTACAGGCAATTTATTTTCATTGGACAACTTCAGTTCATCTTTAGAGCAGCTCTATTCTGTGTCCCAGATGAGACATGGGGGTCTAGTGGAGGCCACTTGTAAACCTAAGTCAGAAGCAGAGAGGTCTTGGAGTGTAGAAATGGCCTATCCATGGCTCTTTGGGGAGACCAACTTCAGTTCAGGGGTGCCTAGACAAATAATTGCCAAAAATTGGGAGACTATATTACAAGAAGGATCACTCTGGACATGCTGCTGCCTTGTATTTTTTCCTTAGGCAAGAGGTACTGCCACAGTCACAGACAGGATTCTGACTTAACTAGATCTTTGGTCAGAGGTGGTTGTGTGATTTTATTTTTTTTTTATTATTATTTATATTTTTTTTCCCCCACTATTGAGCCTCTTGGAACATGCAGGTGAATTATCTTGTGTGTATTAAGTATTATGAATTTTCAACAAAGCAACTTTTTATGGTATATGTACAAGTTCTCTCATATGTAGAGAAAAATAATTGCTGTACCCTGAAAGAATTTCTGAGCTGTGTTTCAGTGTTGAAGTTAACTCTGAAGGCATTAACTTAGAATGACCTTGCTTTTTTCATGACTCACACCTAAAGTTATTTTCCTGTAGGTTTGTTCTGAGTGATTAAGATAGGTTTGCTTGCATATAAATGCTGTTTTACATATATATATAAAAAATACCTTAACCAAGGAAAGCTCCCACACTTTCCCTTGTTTATGCATATTATATGTGACATACATTCAAAGTTAAATGTCATAGCCCTTATTTACAAGTTAACATATGAATATAACCCAATTTAAAACGTATCTCCTGATTTTCACTGCTGCCTATCTCACCCTTCAGTGGGCCTGCTACTTACGTACCATGGAGCAAACAAAGTTGAGGAGGTCACAGGCCTCTTAGCTCCTCTAGTAAATTCCTATCTGCTGTGAACTTCACAGGCTGTCCACCTGCTTCTCAACTGTCTTGGTCAGTGCCATTGTAAAATTGCCTTCCACACACTGGTAATGACCACGTAGGAAATTATACTTAATAATTCTGTCAGTAAGTGAAAGAGGGGGGCAGTAAATTAGAAGCTGGTTCTCAACCACTCCCTGATTTTCAAACTAGCCACAATTGCATGTTAAGACAGCCTGGGAGCTGTTTCAGCAGGCACCGGGCTCCCCTAAGAACTGTCTGTTAGCTGAGTGTAGCCAGAGAACAGTGTGCTCTGGCCATGCTTCCTCCAGCCTGCCTGTTCCAGCACGCCCCTTCACAAGGGATGTTGGGGAGAGTGGCAGGAGCTCAGGGAACCGGCTTCACGTCTGCCCCAAAATCCCTTGCTCCCTTCTCACTCCTTTAAGGATATAAAGGGAACACAGAGCGAAGCACAGAAGATATTCTTCCATCTCTGAAGCTGTTAAAAATAACTCTAATAAAGGTACATATGAGCATGTGTGAGCTTCAGAGGCCACCTCCTTGTTTCTCATGCTAATTTTATATTGTTCCTGAATCAGAGACCAATTTTTCACTTTGTGAAAGTAAAGTTTAAATTCTGTTCCTATACATCAATTGATCCTACTAATAAACAAGGTATGTAGAGATTGGTTTTTAGTAATTGTCAAAGTGCTAGTGTATTAGTAAAAGGTTAAGAAATGCAAGATAGCTGTAAAGGGTATGGTTTTTTTCTTCAAGTATATGAACCAAGTATATGGTTTTCTCACATTATTGCAGACTATATATAAATATTTATTTTTAGTAAGAGCAAACTGCAATAAATGAAGTCCCCAAACCTGTACTATGCCATAAACAAGCAAAGATAATGACTTTTAAAAAGCAAAGAAAAAAATATATCACAAATTATCCTGCCTAGAGGTGGCTTCCAAGACGTCAGACATTTTGTGAACCAGTGAAAGGATCCAGACCATGCAAAATTGGGACGGTCCTGTCTTTTCCTGTCTGTTAATTTTTCCACTATGAGAGTGTCCAAAACTCTCTGAAATAAAGCATTACTGTCTAGGGGTTCAGAAAGTCATATTTTCATAGAACAGTTCATTCTGACAGGTAACCCTAGCAGGCACACAAGCTGTTCCATAAAATGTAATGTCCCTAATCTTAAAAATTTATTCTACATCCCAAAACCAAATGTTTATTTGTTTTTAGTAGTGTTCACAGTGCTGCTGTGGCCCAGAGCTTAGATCAGTGATTTAGCTGCTTACACCTCATTTATGAGATTGTAAGCAAGTGAGACCCAGTTCCGTTTAGTGTTTAGCAAATTTCTATTCACCCTTTTGTCACTAAATCACTGTTCAAGTGTGAGCAAACCACTCAGCTCTCCCCTCCTTTCCTTTATTCAGATTTACCCAGCGGATCACTTGCGATTTGACTGTAACCAAGTGAAGATTAGCCCATGAATATGTACAGAAAATTCTGGAAGCCCTGCTGAACTGAGGTCACATCATGACTTCTAAGTGTAGAGATGAGATTTGAGTATTATTGCAAACTTTCTGGATGAAAAAAGTATGGAACTGTCCCCACAATTTTCTAGCCAGAACACCTAGAAAGAAACAGATACAGTCCCCAGCAGAAATCTGCACTGAGATCACCCTGCCATAGTATTGACTTGCCAGGTCTGAGACAGGTCCTTCAGGCTTAGTCTTCTTCTGGGCTTCTTTTAGTTGCAAAATGTGCTGGATCAAGAATTAAGGAAATAGAAAAAGATTACTTTAAGTTTCACCACATTTAAAATTGTAATAAGTAGTTATTTCTACACTAAAAATGTATTTAACTTCACCTTCTGCATTTCACTTGGTTTAAGTATTCAGGTTATTCTCTGAAGTTGTGAAAAAAGATTTTTTTTAAATGAAAGTTCAGATTCTTAACTAATCACCAGCTATCAGGAACTAGGCCTTCTCAGGAAAACACAAATATGCAGCAAGTCAATGGCACTAGGAACAGTCAGTAATTTAGGCACCCTGCTTCTGGTGTAATTAGTGTCAAAAATTTTCTGCACTGTTTTAGAGGTATTGAGGAACTATTTCCTCAAATGAAGTTGGGATCATCTACAGGGGTTCCACATCTCTGTACTTCAGGCATCTCAACCAAGGCAGCCAAAAACTGGGTCAGGGCAATGTTCCAAAATTTTAGTGGTGAGCCTCCAAAATTCAAGACACTCAGGGAATGCATGTTGGGGAATAATATAAGAATGCTGGAGTAAAAAAAAAAATATAAAAAGAAGGGAGTATTTGATTTGTACCCAATATTGATATTTCAAAATTTAGTACTGTCAATTTGGACTAAAACACACCGTTTGTTTTAAACCCCTGTGAAAGCCAAGCCAGTTGCCTCTGAGCCTCAGACACTGTCTGAACCCATAGGTTCCTAACTTGCCACAAGGCAATCTGTATGGCTGGCTGCTTCAAATCCGCAGGCACGGGAAGTTTTTGGATGCTGGCTTTCGAGGAGTCTCCCCACTGGGTTGCACTGGAACCTGGAACATGAGAATGTGGGTTGGCAAGAACCTGCGTGTCTGGGAGCTGCCGAGCAGCCCTGGAGGCCTCCCGAATTCGGGCTCACCATCAACCCTTCTGAGAGGATGGAGAAAACTGGGAAGAATATCTCAGCTCGAAACCTCAGAATTTAGGAGCTGGGTCCCCTGAAACTTTTACCCTTGTTCCTGGGCAGGTGTTGCAAGGAGCCGTGAAGCAGCTGGAGTTCGGAAACATGAACTAGCCTCAGCACAGGCACCTGGTGACTCTGCAGGTGGCCCCCAGCCTCCTTGCTGCTTGCCAGGCTGCTGTGCTTGCCACTTGGCTCCATTTTGGGGTGGTTTATCAGAGAACTGGAGCCCTGAGGAGCTACGGTTTGTCTTTACATGTTTTTTAGGGCCTGGGCTCCCTTTTGGCATGGAAGAGCCGATGCTAGAGACTGGGGAGTGTGAAAGCCCAGTCTGTCCAGTGATGGAAAGTGAGAAACTGGAAATTTACCTGGATGCCACCCTGAGTCAGCCAAAACCGAAGTATCTCTACAAAACACCTAGATCTGAACAAACCATCGTCCTCTGACAAAAATATTCCGTCTGAGAATTTCTGACCAGGTCTGGTAGTAAACATCCCCAGGGTGTCATTTGTGCCCGATACAGGGTAAAAATCATTCGGGTACCTGGTGCTCGGGGTGGAAAGATGAGGGAATGGAATAGTAAATTAAAGGGATTGAAACAAAACCTGCTGATTGTCTGAGCACAACTGACCCAAGTTGTGTTCAGCTATCTCTGTGTGGAAACGCACCTTTCCACAGAGGAAACAGCTGCGGCGGGGGCTGCATCCATTCCACCCTGCCCGAGGACCCTCACCGAGGGGGGACTTTGCCGCCATGTGTTTATTTTTGCTGCCTTCTCCCCACCGTGGGCTTTCTCCCAGGCACGGCTCCGTAGCTGGCTTGCGGGCTTTTACGGCCGCCGCTGACCCTCCCCGTGAGCCCACGGCCCCGGCGGCCCCGAGAAACACGAACCCGCACCGCGGGCCTCCCTCCGGGGCGCCGCCGCGCTGTGGGGAGGCCGAGGGGACGCGGCTCGGGCGGACAGAACCCCCGCGGGTCTCCCTGCGCGGGCTGAGAACGTTCCTTCCCGCCGCGGCGGCCCTGAGGGGAGCTTCCCGCCTTGCCCTCTGAGGGGGCTCGCGGCGGGAAGGCCGCGGGTGCCCGACGCCGCTGAGGGGACGCCGCGCTGGAGCGGGGCTGAGAGAGGGACAGCCCCGTCCCGCCCGGGAAGCGGGGGCCTTTGCCGGGAGCGCGGGGGCTGCCGCCGGCGGCGGGGGCGGGGGGGGGGGAAGCGGAGTTCCCGGCGGGCCGGCCGCCTCCCCGCCCTCCCTCGGCGGCGTGAGTGAGCGTGTTTGGGAGGGAAGGAGGGGGTGGAAGCCGGGCCGGGGCGGCCAGCAGGCAATTTGCATGAGAGACAGACTGGGAATGAGCTGGAGTGGGCGCCTCTCCGCGCACACAGAGCGGGGCAGGAGGGGGAGGAGGGAGCTGCCGCCGCCGCCGCCGCCGGGGAGAGGCGGCGAACTCCGGGCAAAGTTTGGTGCCGCGGGCCCGAGGCGCTGAGGCACCGGCGGGGCGGGCGAGCGGAGCGGCGCGGCGCCGGGCCAGGCCACCGCCGCCCGGGGCCCGGGCTTTGTGCTGCCCGCGGCGCGGCGGGGCCTGCGCGGAGCGGAGCGGCGCGGCGCAGCGCGGGGGGGCGGCGGGGCGAGCGCGGAGCTCAGCGGCGGGGCGCTGCCGGCCCTGCCGGGCGAGCCAGCATGTCCTCCATCCTGCCTTTCACTCCTCCCATCGTCAAGCGGCTCCTGGGCTGGAAGAAAGGGGAGCAGAACGGGCAGGAGGAGAAATGGTGCGAGAAGGCGGTGAAGAGCCTGGTGAAGAAGCTGAAGAAGACGGGGCAGCTGGACGAGCTGGAGAAGGCGATCACCACGCAGAACATCAACACCAAGTGCATCACCATCCCCAGGTAGAGGGGATGCACGGCGGTGGTGGTGGGGAGCACACAAAACAAGGGGCACCCCGCTCGGTTACCCCGGCGGGGTGGGCGCAGCCGCGGGTCCCCCCCCTCCGGGCCGGGCACGGGGGTGCTCGGAGGCCCCTTCGGTAGCAGCTTTCTCCCGAGGGACTCGGCATGCTGTGGCACAGCCTGGTAGAGGGCTTGTTTTGCTTTCCAGCCCCGCTGCACTTCGGTGCGGTGTTAGTCCTCTCCTGCATGCTCTATCCTGGCTCTATAGAGAGTTAAAAAAAATTAATAAATAGCTGGCTACAGAATTGGTTTACTGTCTAGTAACAAGAGGGGAATGTAGGGAGGAAATATGTCTCCAGCCGAGATTAAAAAAGAAAAAAAAAGTTGGAAGTGCTCTGGATTACAGTTATAGTTATTGAGGGTACTCTCATTGTCAAAAGTTTCAGCGTGTTCTCTGGTACTGTTACATTAAGATTTTCTTCTGATTAATGTATCAGGAAAATGGTTTTGTTTGGGTTGCTTGGTTTCTTCCATATTAGCTAGACAGATATTACTCTGAGGAGGTGATTTAGAGCCCTGCTGTGCATATGTTTTCAAATTACTTTTTAAATCGGGAATGCAAATGGCATAGCTGAAGGGGATTGTTTGGAATGCAAAAAAAGCATGTGAGGGTGAATATAACTAATTTCTTTTTTCTTCCATTTTTTGAATTAACATGGATTGTATTTTTAGCCTCCATTCCGAGATTCATCCATAAGACCATTATAAATCATAAAGGATGTGTATATAAGTATCCCATCTAAGAAAAAATTTCCAAGTTACTTGCAAATAGCTGGTCACAAGTGGTGTTTTATTGCTGAAGATTTGTTGATTTCTGTGAGCTCAGCCAGATGACTGCTGGTTCTGTTACTGATTGTTGTTTGAGGGTACTTTTTTTTTTTTTTAAACAAAGGCCAAAGTTCATCCCAAATATTTGAATGCTGCATAATTGTATGCTTCTACGTGAGAAGATATCTGTGTGTGTGTATTCATGCTTCTCTTGCGCGCAAACAAATGTATGCTTTCTTGGTTGTCAGAATGATTTAATATGCAGTAGCTAATACAAAGCAGCATCTGTTGCATGAAAAAGTGAAGCAAGTAGCTTAGAAATGTGGATATTTGGAACTCCTAAAATTTTCTCCCAACAACTGTAATGTTTTTTTTTTAAAGGAAAAGTAAAGTCTCCTTATCTTTTTGGTTGTGAATGACTGGCTAAGATTTTGGCCAGTAATGCAAATAGACCTCTCAGCCTGTTAGAGTTACTCTGGTTCGCCTAGTTGAAGCAGAAATCAAAACCTGTAGAGCTACCACCCGATACAAATGCCTTAAACCGTGTATTTTTAAATTCTTGGTAAGCAGTGTGCTTTCCACATAGATAATACCCTATTTAAACCACTTCCCTGAAACACCATTTCAAAAGAAGAAAATTACTTGAGCAGCCCTGCTGATGTGACCTGGGTATTATGTCTAGCTGATGCTGACCTGTTGGGGAGCAGAGCGTGAAGCCTCTTGGTACTTCTTTTACTACTAACAAGGTGATTTGGATAAGGGAGGAATGTTTTGATATTTTATGATTCAAAGGTAGCAAAGAGATGAGTTGGAGTATGATGTTTTAATTTAGAAAAATTATTTTGAAGCTTGAAAACCAGTAACAACACGAGCAGATATCACAAGTCATAAATATTATCACCTCCAGAGATTGTCCTGGCTGTTCCTACTGTGCAGAAGTGAACGTCTGTTTCTCCTAGACCTTGCTCTGTTAAAGGAAATCTGTACAGAAATTAAAACATTTCATGTTCACTTATGACACAGAGCCTGGATCCTGCCTATCTTAAACCTTGGTATGGGGGAAGTGTCAGCATATTTCAATGGTAGCTCCTTATGCCTTGGCACTAGTTTTTAAACATGACACTTCATATGTACTTGTATTATTGTTTACTATGTATATTACAGAGATCCAAATGAGCATGGTTAGGTTAGTCTGTGCTGGACCCTCTGCACCAGCATACTAAGAGGTCAGTATCTATATATCAGAGATTGGGGGATGGTGTGGAGATCTGAAACCGTTTGTCTAGAAGTCAGTGTCAGAGCTGGAACTATAACCAGGCCTTGTGACTTTAAGAGCTGTGTCTTTTCTGGACTGTGCTGTTTGTCCTAATGTATCTGTGAATCTGATTATCGTGTCATTTGAAATTAGTGTTTGCAAGACAATTTTAGTATGGTTTTAGTTTGTTGTGTGGTTTGTTGTTTTTGTTGTTTTTTTTTTAAATAATTCCACATATGTCATTTTATTATTGAGTCAAATAAGTATGTTGGGGGTTGAAAAGGGGTGGAAAACCATCATTAAAGATTAGATCATGTTGTGCATTGTCTGTAATGCATCAGTAGACTGAATTACAGTGGAGCTATGCCAGTGATGACTCTGGCCCAGCAGGAGTAGGGTAAGTCCAAAATTAGCTATTGTATCCATGAGACGAAGCAAGTTTCAGATGTAAAAGTGCTTGAGCTTTGCAGAAACATTGCTCATGGGAATAAGGGCTACGCAGCAAATTCCTATAGTGATCAGGTGGGATTGTTTTAAGAAAGAATAAGAAAAAAATAATTTTTGTTGTGGGGCTAAGGAATTAGAATACCAAATTTATTCTTGCTGTCATTTTTATCTACTTGAAATAGGAAATACACATACTACATTCTGTCTCCTGATGGATTATTAAACAATGAATAGTTTATTTGCTTGTGTATTTGTTCAGCATGTATTACTTTACAAGTGCTCCATTTGTAAGATGATGTGACAGACACCTCAGGCCCCACATTTTCTGTTGGAAGGACCTGTGGCAGACAGCAAAGGCTGGAGAGACCTTCAAGGATTTCATTATAACGCTCTGCTGGCAGGATTTTTCCTTCTTGTTTTTTTCTGCTGGGGCAGGAATTAGTTTCCAGCTGAAAAACCTACCAGTCTCAGACCATCCAATTGTTTCTTGAGCCAGCAGTTAGTGATGCTCGATGGAATGGCTCATTTAGAGGACCTTTGTCCCTCCCTTGTCTGGTGCTTTGCTGCCAAAGCCAATCCCTCTCCAGAAGGGAACTGCCTTTAAACCTCTATGCACTAAGCTGGTAGGGTTTGGTGTCAGGAGCTGCCTAGTGAGTTGTCTGGGTCTGCATGGCAGTAAGACAGTTTTTCATTATTTTGTTTGTTAAAATATATCCTTTGTAGTAGTTGCATTGATCTTGAAAGCCCAGCTTTTAAGAGGGGGATTTTTATCGCTTTTAAGACAAGCTTGAGGATAGTGTGCCATTAGCACATACCTGAGCACAGCCAGGTGTTTGAGTTTGCAGCCTCTCTGCTTTGTCCAGTGAGCAAGCTTAGGTCTACTCCAGCTGCTGTCAGATTTTTTGAATTTTTGATGGCTCTGCTTCTGAGACCAAAGAATACAGTAAGCATGGAATCTGATGGCAGCAAAGTCTACAGCTAACATTATTACATACCTGCAGAACCCCATAGACTTCATGCTTGGGAGAAGAGCAATGAGTTTCTAATACTATTCCTGACCTGAAGAGAGACTGTACTGTGCACCTGACAAACCGTCAGCATTTTGCCTCTGGAAATAAAGGGTGTTAGGCTGAACTGTGATGAGTGTTTAACTCTTAACCTATATAGAGGTCTGAACTGCAAAAGCCAGGAACATGTGATGAGCACTTAGTAATTTCTAAAAGCTGTGCAGTATATATATAGTCTTGCTGATATGGGATGAGATAGTAAATGCTTTGTTTCAAGAGCTTTAGTGGTATTACACATATTAAGACATAAATCTCATGACATTTTGTAATATATTTTCATATGCATATTTTTCTTTTGAACCTATTACTGTATTTGTTTGGGGTTTTTGTATCACCAGTGGTTTTAGGGGAGTCGGGATTCTTGTATGTAAGGAACACCTTCTTTTAAGTGGTGGTTTTTTTAATTTAGAAAATAGTTTTGAAGAGGGGTGGGTGTTATTTCTTGTGGAACTCATCTGATAAGGATAGATTGTACCAACTGAAATGGAAATGTGGCACATTTGCTTTTTAAAAGCAGCTAAACAAGGTATTCCTTGAATGATTTGCATTTTGGTGGGGAAAACCCAGGATAATACATCAGTGATTTTAGGAACATCTTGGGTGTGAGCATGCCTTCTCTTGTGTTGGTAGTTGACCACACTATATTTACAAGAATTGACCGTGTTCTTAGGATTGCCTTGATACCGGGAAAATATGAAAACTGTAAATACAGTAAGTGTCAGAGGCTGTCTGCAAGACCATGAAGTATGTTCTTTTGAGATTGGTGCCCATCTGGTTTCAGTAATAAGCAAAGGGCCGGTCATAGTTTTATGTGTCCACACACAAATTTGTATATATTTTTTAAATGCCAATTTTAAACTGCCTTGTTTTCAATTTGGCCTGTCCCTGTATGTGAGGAGCTTTAATATTGCATAGACTTGTTTAAGGGCATCTGCCCTTTAGATTGATGTAACGGTGGTGCACTGGAGATGATTACAGTACAGTCCCTGTGTGCAAACACAGTCTAGCTGCCATTATGCTTGTTAGCTCCCTGTTGCCGGTAATATTACTGCTACAAAACTCTGTCCACTAACCTATGTACTGACCTAGCTTTATGGGCAGGTTTTTTACAGCCCTATCCTAACCTTTGTGCTGCCACAACTATGCTGCTAGCAGTACCCACATAAGCTAGTTTAGCTGTGGCAGTGATAGCTGCAGGGTAGACAGCACTTTACGAATCTGTTTGTAACTAGCTTTTGTGGCATTAGTGTGACTTCACAGATCAGGTCTAAAGGTGAAAATACGGTAAGTGTACACAGGCCTTTAGTCAGGTGTACTTTCTACATGCAGTCCCATTTGTCCATTGGTATCTTTCTCATCATCCTCCTTGTCATCTCCCCAGAGGTCACTCCCCTCCCCACTCTGGGCACAAAGGTTTCTGTTCCCCACAGCCCCTCCAACTTCTTTTCCCCACCCTTGCATCAGAGTTACTGCCTCTTATATTAGCTTGGATAATAGTGTGTGTAGTTGACTTCTAGTCCACACTATGCCATTTTAAAAACCAAAATGCTACTGTTAAGCTAAAGCAATAATGTTGATACAACCAGTTAGGGAGCGACTACGCGTTCAGTTATGTTGGCAGAAATGAAGAAACTGGGGTAAGGAGGGGGGTTGGGGAGAAAGCATTGTCCAGCATTGCAGCCCCTTCCCTCAAAGTAGTTGCTGCTGGAATAGCACATCAGACCCAGCCCTTAGTAAGATGTCTTCTCAAATTTGTATCTCTCTGTCAGCAGCTACTACAATTCAAAACCTTTTGTCAATATATATTTATCTTTTTTTCTGAGATGTGCAGACCAGCTAACATTTTGCATTAAAAACAGTGGTAAAACTCCTCTTGACTTGAAAGGCAACACAGCAGTGTTTATATAGAACATTGACGAGCTAAAGGGAAAAAATGTATTTTACCATTTGTTGAGATGTTTTCAAATAGTCATATGTCTGCCTTTTTGTCTTCTCCCTGTTCTGAAGAGACTGAAATATTTAAAATAGTTTCTGCAAGGACTTGTAAGATTCTCATTATATTGTGTAGTAAGTGTTGAATCTTTGTGAAACAAAATGTTTAAAATGGTTGCTTAACTTTTATAGTATTAGGAAAAGACCCCGAACATTGCAGTCATTTAAATATAATGAGAAATAAATGCAAGAAATTGATGAAACCAAGAAATACACACTGTATGGGATTATCACATCAGGGATCCAATTAAAATGAGTTCTTCTAATAAATATTGGTTTAATAATGTAAACTTGTGATTGCTATATTATTGCAACAAAAATAAAATTAACAAGATTTAATGGACTGAGCAGCCATTAATTTTCACTTGTTAATTTATTAGGAGCTTCTAATGCTGTTAGATGCACAGTAATGCCATTATCCTGCATGAACTACTTTATGAAATAAATAGGGCCAAACAGTGCTTGAATTAAATTGAAATCAGATTTTACTCCCAAATTATCTTTTTCTGTTTTATAATTTTTTTATTATTATTAATTTTTCTAGCTTTTCTCTATTGAGTGCAATTAAATTTTCAGGGATGGGATGCAGCACTCTCTTCCAGTAAGGCTTATGAATAGTCCTAATTAACTTTTGTCCTTGTCTGTCTTGATGTGCTGTGTAAAAAGCTTTTTCCAGTCCAAAGCTGATTGTGTTGATTGGCAGTGAAGAGAGCAGACAGGAGCGAGGCGAATAAAGACAGGGCAGAGGTTCTTGTCCAGGCACTCCAGTTCTAGTAGGCTGACTCCACCAAGCTTAGCAAATGTTTGCTAATTACATTTGGTTACATGCAACTTGAGTCCAAACATAAAGACAAGGAAGTTGTTAATAATTAGGCTCTTGTCACTGGTAGCACAACTTTCTGTGTAACTGAAGAGACAATAATGTGTCAATTGTTGCAGTTAATACTGCTTTTAAAGATGTTTTGAAGCCTTTTAGACCTGATCCTCATTTGCTCACGCATCTCTTTACCATCACTGTCAGAATGGTGGGACTTGCCCTTAGGCAAGCAGGAAAGTTTGATTGCTACTGGTACTGTGGCTCTGTAGAAAGAGAATAAAAAGCCAGAGCTCTTTATTTCTGTATTAAAGGCTTGATCCTTCAGAAGCGTAGGTCACAAATGTGAGCAGCAATAAACTACTTGTGCATAGTAATAAGAGCCCTATTAAAAAAAAAAAAAAAAGAAAAAAGAAAAAAGGGTAACCCTTATCTTCAAAAGAGCTCAGCCAGGTAAGAAATAACAACACCCTGCTTTTTAGAGTATCACCCAGGAATTGTGTGAGCTCCAGAGTACAAAATCTTTGTTGTCAACTAAGAAGCCTATTAAACCTAAGCTGCTGTAGGTACGCTGTTTTGGGTACCCAAATCTGATCATTTAGCGACAACGTAGATTTCTCTGCCCTACATGGCTGAGTGTGGTGCAGACAGACTTTAGGCTATTCAAAACGAGTAGGTCAGAAAATCTGTTGGATTGTGTGCCCCAGCAATTGCTCCAGATATTGAACTGTTATTCCTTTCTCTACAGTGGAGAATCTCCACATGATTGCTGACACCGACTTTGTTTACATCAACAGCGCACTTCTGAAGTAGCAGATGTCAGTCGATAGGAGCATGGGGAAAGGACACAGGAAGCATGGGGAGAAAATGGTAGCTGTTCCTTGTGAGTTTGATTCTTCAACTTGCTGGTATTCAGAATCATGCTATTCCACGAGGAGTCAATTTGATTGCATTTTTAAAGTATTAGGTGCTGCTGTTGATGTGGAAGACATGATGAAATTATAACTCGTGTTGGTGAGCCTCATGAACGAACATGCTTAAAAATCCAGTAAAACCTTCCTGTTAGAAATGTAACCCGTGTAAGTCTAGGAAAGGTGAATAGGTGGTCTTGATAAATTTTGTCACTAGGAATACCTTTACAGCTCACTTGCTGTTCAGCACTGAGGTTATCAGGGCAAAGAAGTTGCATGTTTCAGGTAGTCTTGTGACTGGGGTCTGTGTGTGCCTACCTTGTCCTAGGGCACCTGCATACTCATCACAGATGGGCTGTGTGCCTGACCCCATGAACAGGAGCATCTGCTTTTTGATCTCCAGAGGAATATGCATCAGTTTATGAAAAGTGAGGTGTGTGGATCCTAGAGAGAAGATTGCAGGGGACAAGGTGTCAGGAGAGTCAGTCTATCTGCCTGTAGCCCTTGCTTTCTCCAGGCTTCGGGGTCCTCAGGAAGGAAAGTCTCAGGGTCAAGGTATTAGGTGGGCCATCCTTAGCTCACTTCATAATTTCTAGTTATCTAATCTGAAAATTTCATTAAACTTTTGCTCACAAATTGTGTTATAGGAAAGGTCAGAGATTGTCTTTGAATTGGTGACGTTCATCATAACACAATCTTTTTAAAAAAGGAAGTCAAAACAGAAATTTCCTCCTCTGTGGTAAAGTTGCAGCCAGCAATGGTTGAATGATAGATGCGCATACTGACTTTCCTTTTTCACAACAAAAGAGGAAGAACTTGTCCTTCCTGTTCCCATTGCTTGAACATGAAAAGAGAAATTCTCTTACTCTTCACAGATGTAGAACAGTTAAAGTTCACAAAAATATTGGGCTTGGTAGAAGGCATCTATGGAACATGAGAATGCCTCTTTGTTTTTGTGTTGAATATGCAACTGTTGTTGCTTTATCTACTTAACAGCTAGAGAACGCTTTTTTCCCCAAATTTCCTTCCACAACTGGATTTTAAGTGTTGCTATATGGGAAGACAAAGACCCAGCTACAAGCACCTTTAATTTTGTAATACTCTGAAAGACCAGATGTGGTTTTTTTCATAGGGATACAAAGTCTGTGGTTTCCATACATTTGGAACTGTACAGAAGGGTCTTTTTCTTATTATTTGTGGAACAAATTGTTGTTCCCCTTAAGTCAGATGCGTAGCTAATTTGTAGCACACATGTAACAGTATCTGAAAAATATATCAGTGTTTAAAAAGCACACTTTTCTTAAAGGAAAGTCTGATAAGGAGCTGGAGTCTTTTCCCACTCTTTTTGCATTTGTGTAATTACATGGATTTCAGTAAATTTACTTCTGATTTACATGCAAGTGAAAGGAGAGTCAGACCAGCAGAAGAAAGCAGTGAACTGAAAACAGAGGATACGGGTGTTTGTAGGTTGAATATTATCCAGTTTTCTCTTTTAAGTTCAGGGCTTTTGGGGCTTCTGTGGGTTCTTCTTTGCAGAACTTGAAGCCTGCCCAGCAGAGCCTGCAAGACCTGAGGGCTCCAGTCCTACGAAGACTGGACTTGTCAGCCCTGAGCTGGAAATCTGGCATGAAGTCAGGCAGGATTTAGCTGGAAGTTTGTTGAAAATGATACTTGTCTGCAAAGCATTTCATTTTCGGAAGAGTTCTCGGTCATGTTTCATTGAGGGTTTTCTGATGGGCACTAGTGTGGCTTGGCTCCACATTTTGTAGCTGAGATACCACTGGCAGTGGGTTTGGCATTGGCATGGCTCCTTATCCTGTGCCTGTGCAGAAGGCGGCATTTGGCTGTTCTCACTGTGGGATTTTTTTCTTTTTCTTTTTTTTTTTTTTTAAACCATTTTTAACCAGCTTGCATACCAATGGTGAAGCCTTTATAATGTGCTGTTCTAGTCCTCTTCCCATCTCCCCTGCTACACAGCTATACAAATACAGGAAGGAGTAGCGTTTCCTCTTGCATGGCTTAGATAAAGCCCACCCACAATTATAGGCCTTGAACTCAGAAGAGCACAAGGTGTGCTAATAACATCTATCCTTTCTTTCTTCCTCTACGTTCAACAGCCTGTTGGAGGAAAGGTCTAGAATAGTTATTGATGTTGGCCTGGAACCTTCAAGAGAAACTCCAGTGAACTCTGGAGACCCCAGATTAATTACCTTCTAAGAGTTTCACAGGCTTGGAATGGTGAAACTTGGATATGATTTGGCTAATCTTTCTCCATATCTGCTTCTTGGGCCTAAATTTATCTGACTTACTGAATGTAAGCTTCACCATAAGTCAAAGCTATGTTATTGGCCTGTTTAATGTTACTGTTTTCTCTTCAAAATTTTGTGGCTTTTTTTTTTTTTTTTTTATGGCCAGTGGAGTTTTTGCAGAAGATGACAGAATGGTAGAAAGTGGAAACCAGCTGATTTGAAACCATTGCATTAGAAACAAGCTTTACAAAATAACTAAATGTAAATTTTTAAAAAGATGTAGATAATCACTGTCTGATCATCAGAGCTAATACTCCTTTATAGCTGATTTCTGTCGCCAGTAAAAGTCTGCTGGCAGCCTGCAAACTGTTTTGAGCTTTGCTCTGAATTAGATGCCATAAATAACTTGTGTGTAGGTAGACAGCTGATCATTGAAGCTTTTTCCCAAATCTGGTTTTGCTTGTTTGGTAGAGCTATAGGCTGAAAGTTCATGTATAGAGTTGCAGTTGCATATTTGTTTTTCCTAGTCATAACTGAATTAAGATAGGTTTTCAGTTGTGGATTACTGCATAATGAATGTACATTGTGGTTAGGGAAGACTGAAAACATCAGGTTTTGTTCCATACCGCTATGTAACATTGAGCAAAATATTCAACCTGCTTGTACCTTGCTCTTAACTACCTAGTAAATACAGTACTTGCCTCACAAGGATGTCAGAGAATATAGTAACAGTTGTGAAAAGCTCTTAAAATCTCAAGAGGTAGACTCTGTTGCAAAACCCAATACCTTGACACTCTAAAGAGTTTCTGTGGCTGTTCGTCTCATTCATACTAAGAAAGCAGTTTTAATTTTTGTTGGAAACTTTCTTTGAAAATATGTAGGTGTTATGTCAGTGAGAATGTTAGAATTCCATAAATGTTTAGTGGTAAACCTTAACTGGGTTTCCATAATATTTATCTATTCATCTCTATGCTGGTGCCTCCTGTACACATGGAATATTTTGACTGGTTGATACACATCGTACCACAGTGTTCTGCTACTGAGCTTAAGTTTGAAGTCTGTTAGCACAAGTCCAGGGGAAACACTATACATGTAGCCTCATGTTTTCATTTAAGTAATATTATATAACCATATGTGAATTTAATGCCATCCAAATACAAAATGTTAAATGAAATAAATGTGTGTCTGTCAAGTGATTGTGCTGTTGCTAGTGGGCTTTTACAACCATGACCCACAGCAACACGAGCTGGAAAAATGAAACATTTTTTTACCTATAGCTGTGTCTTTTATGGAACATTTTGGCAATCACATCTATTTGCTTTAAAGCTCCTTTGCATCTGAAGACTTCTGGTGAATTGTTCCAAAAGAGGTGACTGAAAACTAATAGCTGCCCATCTGGCTGGAAACAACATTTTTAATTAAGCTTTCCCTTTTAAATCATTTACAAGCTTGAAATAAATGCTCTTTTCAAAGGTATGGAAGCAAGTTGAATTTGAATTCTTGCTGTGGGAAACGGTGTAGTTAGCATATCTCTTCGCTAAAATTAAGGATCAAGAAATAATGCTTGATATCATGGTTACTTAGATTTCTTAAGAGCAAAACAACCTTAGATTAGTCCTTGTGTGTTTTAAGTGGCTACTTTCTGTGAAGGACAACAATTAATCTCAGATGCTGTCAACTACTCCCATTTAAAAATAAAGAAAATCTTTGCTATGCAATATTCATCAAGTCCTTTTAAAGACCTTTTCATTGTGGCCATTCCACAAGCTGTTGAAGGGGCCATGCCCTGTTGAAAGGGGAACATTTGTGCCTTCTTATTTTATACTATAGATCTTAAAGTCCTTTATAGCAGTAGAATTTTTACCCCCTTTTGCTGTTGGGGAGAGTGAAGTCCTGAGAACTTGGTTTAATTACTTGATGTTCATGGGGGGCAGAGGCAAAGCAACATTTAGGGTGCAGACATTCTAAGGCCTGCTACAGTGTTCCATATACAAGATAGAAGTGACATCACTCTTGAGAGTGCGTCTGCCGGTGCTATGGATGGAAAACAGGAGTCAGTTTAAAAGCTGCTCTTTCTTCATTATACCAATAATTTGTAACATATTTCTAATGTAGCATTGATAATTATATTAATAAAACTAGTTTTCAGTTAAATACAGGAAGGGGTCTAACATTTTAGAATCACAGAATCATGGAGTGGTTTGGGCTGGAAGGGACCTTCTAAGATCATCTAGTCCAGCTGCCTGCCGTGGTCAGGGACATCTTTCACTAGATCAGGTTACTCAAAGCTCCATCCAACCTGACTTTGAACACCCCTCCAATGATGGGGCATTCACAACCTACACGCAAGGAAAGTATGAAAGTGCTGAGGATACACCTCCTTGAATACTCCAGAGATGGTATTTCATTATGCATGCATATTTTCCAGACTTAAGATGGGTACAGCTCCCTGTTGTCTTGATTTTTCAGTACCTTAAGTGTACCTAGCAATTCTTATTGATATGTTGGAGGGCCAGAAGAACAAGCTTTAATTAAAAGCTATCTGTAAGTATTGCAGGTCCCGATGATTGCACTTGGAGAATATGTATCTTAGGATAGTTAAAGAACTGTATAGCCATTTAGATACGTGGAATGGTATACAGTCATGAATGGAGAACCCTTAAATAGTGTTCTGGGTTAAAAGAATAGTTTCATGTAAACATCTCCTCAGTCTCCTCTCTTTAGTTCACCATGTCTTGCTAATGGTGTCTGTGCTGTAAAATATTGGTGTGCCAGACACAAATGAACCCATATAAGCAAGTGAAGGCCTTGGAAATTATGGCTTGAAATTGAGTTTTGTAAGTCACTGCTTTGCATGCCAGGCTCTACTGGTTTGAAAGCCCCGTTGAGATAGCTGCTTCTAAACAGGAATAAAAATAGACATTTGAGTGTTCTGATTTTAGAAAAAAAAAAAGGCATTTATTGGATTATGATTGGCTGATGACTTTGAAGCTGGAGACAGTTTTATATTACAGAGCTTCTCACTCTGCTTATTGTCTCAGTTCCCATTCTCCTCCCTCTTTTTTTTTTTTTTTTTTCTTTTCTCTTTTCTTGCTTTCTATTTTTAGGATGGTATTTCAGAGTTTCTGCTGTACTGGCAGGCCAGCTATTCCAGAAGAAAAAGAAAGAGGAAAGGTGGGAGGTAGAGCTAATGAGCACTAATAGTCTGTTATTAATTTGGCTTTTGAGTAGTTATATTAAAAGTTTTTATGTTTCCAATTTATCTGATAGTTGATTAAAATTCCACTTGTACTTGAAGCCGTTGATTACATGCACCGGTAGAAAAGAGGAAAAGTAGGAAGTTCAGGACTGAGGAGAGGCCATTAGAAGTTTTAGGACAATTCTCTGTGCATTTTATATTTTTTTATATGTGTGTACCTATATTATTTTTTAAATATGTGTATATAAATAAATAAAAACTTGTGTCCAGTACAATTAGGTTCAAGTAGAAACTGGTATTTTAATTAACCGTTCTATGGAGGGGAAAAAAAAGAAAGTATTGTAACTTCATTTAAAAAAATGTTCATGGTCTATTAACATTTGAACAAAATATGAAAAGCCCTTGTTTAGTATGTACATGTGCCTACATAAATGAAATAATGGGATAATGGTTTTCCAGTCAGCTCTAATGCTGATCAGAGATTTTAGCTGCTTCAAGGACCTAAAAGCAGGGAGAGAGAATTCCACAGGGATGGAGTAGTTAGTGCATATGGATGTGAAATTCCTCCATCCCTCCTGGTGAAGAGGCTGTGATGTTGTATGGCCATGCTCAAACTGTTTTGTGAGATGCAGCGGACTACAGACTCTTTGCTAATTCATGCCTTTGTGACTTGCATTCTCCTGTATGCGTGTGTTTTGCTTTGTTTGTTTCTTTAGGGGTTGGGTTTTTTTGTTTAAATATTATTTTTCTTCTTGTGCTGTGTCTGAGAACCTTAAACAGTGGGGAAAGATGCTTAATTGGAAGGCAAGAAAATGAACAAAAATGTTCTTTGTTATGAAAGCAAAAGGCGTTACTTAGTGTGACAATGTGTAAAACAATCCAGGCATAGGTGTTCTTGTTTTTGAAGCCTGAGTGGGCTTGATTTTTGTTATTTGTTCAGTAAGTCACATATTTTTTCACCTGTGCAACTTCAGGGCTGTCATTTTTGCACGTGCAGAGCAGCTCTGAATTTACATCACTGAGAGAGAGTAACTGCAGAAGCGTAAAAGACTTTGTCACACTTTTGCTTTAGAATCACATCTTGATTTTAAAAATCATGTCATATTTCATCCTTAATTTTGGTTTGCAGTCACTGTGCTACTTGGAGCTATGAAGAATATTTTTCTAGGTTCATTTGAGGGTTGAGTGTTGTCAAAAAGCTGGCCGAAAGTTGGTTTAGTGTGACAGCATATGTAATGTATTGCTATAAATTAAATCACTGAAGAATTATTTTTAGAAGACAAGGGTTATTTCAAAACACAGGGCCATAGCTTCTCTAACAGTGATTCAGTAACTTATTCCTGTCGGTTAAAAATTGCACCTCACGTTGAGTTAGATCCAATGCTAGCTTGCAGGTTTTTTTTTTTTTTTTTTTTTTTTTTTTTTCATTTTTTTAAATTATTTTTTTTTACAGCAAGTGAGGTTGTAACTCAAAGGTACTTAGTCTCTTTAGAATAAACATGTCTCTAGAATAAATGGGAGACAAACATGCCTCTTGGTTCACAAAAACTGATACACGTAGTTTGTTTTGTAGCTATCACGGGGACTGAGGTCTGCTGCTTAATCTGAAGTTGGCAGTCCTTTGGGTATGCAGTGTACAGGCTTGCTCATAGGATAACCTTTCTCCGGTTTTGTTTTCTGGTGTTATCTCCTGGCATAAAAGACTGGAGGAGGAGTAAGTCAGTCAAGTGTTAAAAATTTGCATATGTTTATATCTGCTGCAGTAGATTTCAGGGACTGAAGAAGAGGTGACTAAGGAAACTATGTTTGTGTGTGTTGTGCAGTGGTCTACATGGATGAGACTGCTCATGCAGTCTTTTGGGAAATTTTAAATAACTTTTCCACAGGCTGAAGAAGTTGAAAGCCACTGTGAATGCATGCTGTTGGCTGGCAGATGCATCCAAGCCAGCTTGTTGTAGCAAGTGGCATTATGTTGGTGGAAGCTGAGATAGCAATAGCCTCCACTTTTATTTGCCAATAATTTTTTGTCTTGTATTTTAACCCCAAATATTTTCTTAATATGCCAATAAATGGCAGAGTGGATTTGAACAGAGTAGACATCTCAGGCTGTGCTTCTGTGTGTCATTAACATTGTTTGGAAGCCAAGTTAATTTTAACAGAAATGACAACTCCAAATTATCTCATTTCCACTCACACTTTCATGCTGTCGTGTCTCTACATATTATGATAATGATACATCAGTAACATAATTTTATTTATGGTTTCCACTTCTACAAGCATAGTTCTTGTTACCTACAAACCACTGCAGGAATATTACTCACTGGGTGAACCGCTTGACTTTGAAGAGTGTGACTATGATGAAGTGTTTTGTTTTCTCACATCCTACGCCAGTGACTGGTAGTTTCTTGTCATGATTGCTAACAGGGACTGTTCAATACAAGTTTGTGGCTTTACTAGCAAATAGGTATGTCATGATTCCTCAGTGAACAGGCATCTAACCACATGCAAAACCATTATAGATGGCCATTTGGTAACTGTCCTTACAAGGTGCCTCTGAAGTGACTAGCACTGAAGATGCAGACTCCCTTATGCCTTTTGATGTCCCCTTCAAAGAAAAGACTAAATGATGTCTCATTGTGTAAGGAAGTAGCCTTGTTAGTGGTCATGTCCTCTAATGAAGAGCTCGAGCTCTTGAGATATCCTTAGTTTAGCACTTTTCATGAGGGTTGAAAGCATTTTGCATGCTCTAGCAAGGTGTTACAACAAAGCAAAACGTGGGTGCAAAACTGTCTGGGCGTTGCTGGACTGTTCTTCGTGTGGAACGTGAGTAGCCGTGCGACCCTTGTGCAACAAGGAAATGAGCAGCCGTTGAAATACTCCTCCATCTTCTTAACCTAGTCTGACTCTGCAATTTGAACATTTGTTAGCACACAGATAAGCTAATTGTACAAGAGGCAACATTACCTGGCAATTGCCTAATCATCCCGTGCATATGTGAAGCATTATAACTTTATGGGACTCTTTTCTTAATTGAAAATTAGCTAGCTCACCACTGTGCATTTTGTCAGAGGTGACAATATTTTAGAACATGAATGTTGAAATGTCAATGACAGGAATTGTGCCTGGAGTGTAGTGAATGAAAAAATGCTTCTTAAAAATCTTTTTCCTTTAAGTTACATCAGAAGAATCTTATATAATTTTAACATATTGTTACCATCAGATGGTGGTGTTCATATGCATCTCTAATCAGTGTAGCATTACTTTCCTCATCTTTTTGCTTTACTTGAAGCCCTTCATGTGATTATTTCGGCTAAAACCTCTCATTTTCTGGCATTTGGTCTCTTCCTCTGCAGTGCACTAGCAATACTTAAAGTGATAGATCAGCACCTAATAAAAGTGGGATTATCTCTAAGCTGAAAATAAGTAGAAAAAGCCTACTGTGGAAATTACAGGGTTTGCTTGTCATTACTGATTCATTTCATAATACTGGTAGTAACTTCCAGTGCAATAATCGGCAAGGTGAGGGTCTTCAGAGGACTCTGTCACTAACTGTTTTTTACTACTTGCAGACTATTTAGACTTTGGCTGTTCAGACTGTTCAGATGATCTCTCCCCAGTCATGCAAATATCACAAGCTGTTCAACTTGTTCATTTATTCTGTTGGAAAGGCAGAGGGGAAAAACAGCCTTGACTTGCACCCTGGAGGGACGCTATGCAAAACCAGTCTAAGGTTTCTGGGGTGGGAGCTGTGGAGTTTTCTATTCTTTTGTTTATTATACTTTGCTTTCTGTCATCTCTTAGCAAATAATGAATAACAGTAGTAGTATGCTGCAAGACATGAAATCTGGAAGTGTTTATTACAATATGTGTGTGAACCATAGTCATCACCAGAACTTATTTTCTCACGAACTGGTCTAGTAACTGCCTGGGGGAAGAAGCTTACAGCTATCTTTGTAATAAGGTCTCAGGGACTCTAGTATTTCTGCTTCCCAGGTTCCCTGTGCATAGCAATTACTGTCCATTCTGCAATCAACACCTGTCTCTAATTTCCATTAGTAACAAAGGACTCTGCCTGCTGTATAAAACCCTTTGCTGTTTGTATATAGAGTACTTTGCTTTTACAGTCAAGAGCTAGGAAACACCACAAAAGCAGATAAAAGCAAAGTAAAGCAGTTGCTGCAGTAGCCCTAAAACAGACATTAAAATTTGTGAGGTTTTTCCTTCCTTCCCTTCGTGGTTTATTTTTGTCTTTATTTTTTATATGGGGGAGGGGTATGAGTGGAGAAGATTTATCTCTAAGTGTGAACACTGAAATTTTGGGTTTGTGCACACTGTTTGTTTTTTTGTTTTGTTTTGTTTTTTTTAACCACCTTCCCCTCCTTTAAGAACTGCTTGCTTTAAATTAAGATTTCCATGATGTCAGTCCTGCAGTGAGCTTCCCATGGTCAGCCCTGTGTCCATGTGGAGCTTCAGGAAGCCCTTTTGCCCTGTGAACATTTAGGATGAGTAATAGCAGTCCCACCAAATTCACATGCACTTGAAGTCAGACACATTCTGAAGACTCTTGCCAGATTGAGTCTCATATAGTCAGTGGAACTAATCGCACATCTAAGTCTAACCATACAATGCCCTTCCTAAAATCTGCAGCTGCTCGTGCATGGCTACGGTATTGCCTGAGGTGTTGTCAGATACATGTGTTTCTGAGGGAGCTGCTTTGCCTGCAGTAATATTTATTTAATTTTATTTTTTACTTTTCATAGGAGATCTGTTTAACAGTGGTGTTGCTGCTACTTTGAACTCCAAAAGCATTTTGGAGAGGATTGCTTGTAAAGTGATTTTTCAGCTTGCAGTGACTGCAGTCTGCTTACTAAATATACATATTTAGTATTATTCTTCGGGTTTTTAAAGAAAATGGAACATCAGATAATTAGTTTAACTCCTTGTTTCTAGAAATCACATCTCTACTGGCAAGCAAATGTAAAACAAAAGGAAGCGTCCTGGGACTGAATAAGGATGCAGCTTCATGTTTACACCTCTGATTTAGTCTAATAGTAGATTGCCATTAAAAGGCATAATCCCATTTCTGTCTATGTCTGTGTGAGTCTGCTGCTTGCTTGTGCAGAGTTTACTGTAGTTCTCAGAGTGTCTTTTTATCTTTATGGCAACAGGATTACCCAGTCTAATATCCTGTAAATTGTGCACTTTTAAATCAGGCTTGTGGGTAGAGTTTTGACCTCTGTATTGACATTAGTAACCTGTACAAGCGTGTCTTCTAGAAATGCATTCTGTCTTCATTTAAAGATACCGAGACAGAGATTCCACTATGTTCTCCATTTTTTCCCAATGGCTAATAGTCTCCTCACATTTAAAAAAAAAAAAAAAAAAAAAAAAAAAAAGTATTTCAGCTGCAATTGGCCTGGTGTCAGCTTACAGCATTGCTTCATTGTACCTCTCTTGGCTAGACTGAAGAGTCCTTCAGTATTCACTTTTTCCCCTTCAATAAATATGCTCTTACACTGCTCTGTTTCAGTCGTCACTTGGTCATTGTGTTAATAAGAACAATGGATTGAAATTCTCATATCTTTTTTTTTTAAGACATTTTCTTTTGCCCGAAGTTATTTCTGTGGGTATATTTTTACCAAGCTGTATGCAGCCAATTGCCTTACAAAAGTCTAAACATATTATGTCTAGAAAACTACCTTTTATCAACCAAATTTCTCCTCTAATAATGGAATGAAACTATATTTGAGAAGACCTTAAAACTAGATTGCCCTGAGTTGTGGTGGTTTTTGATTCTGCTGTGGTCTTCTAATTTTTTTCACTGGAGATAAAATTTACCCTGTACCTGCCTCTAGAAGTCCCCCACCCCTCAGATGATGTTAAATTTTGTCCCATGATGGCTTTTTTTTATGTTTTGTTTTGTGTGCCCTTGTAGCTTGTTCAGTCCTTCAGAGGAGCTTTCTGAAGAGCAGTTGTCCCCAGAAGCACAGCTTTTGGATCTGCTGGCTTCAAGAGGGTAAAGGCGCTTAAGTAGCATACTATATTGCTGACTTAGTCTGCGTTAAAGTCTGTAGTTTGCCTCATGATTTGAGAGGGATGGGAGAGAGCATGTTGGAACATGGGTGTCCCCATGACCTGACACTTCTGATTCTGTGGAAACAAAACTTCAGAAATTCCTTTGTAGAGGCAGTGGGAGGGGAGGCAGCTTGCCACGGACCTGACATCTGACTCAAGAGGATTGATTCTTTCCACCTGGAGAAGAAATCCTGTGAATATTTTTAGTACTTCTGATTCTGTTTAGAAATAGTTTTGAATAGCATGGCTATTGTGGGAAAGTGGGCAAATTGTCCAGGAAGGTGTCTGGAAAGGTTTCATTTAAAAAAAAATAAATAATCCAGTGTTTACATCACCTGTGTTGGAGTAGAACAGTACCAGGTCATGAACAAACTCACATGTGCTCTGCTTACAAGCACCAGTGAGCCAAGTCAAAGTTTAGATTTGAGTGTGACTTCCATAATCTTATGAAAAATGGAAATTTAGGATCTCCTATATTATTTCCAATTTATATTTGTTTTTATTTAAGATGCTAGTACGATTTTTACAGTTTCAAGAGGGGTGTGGGAATATATTAACAATACTTAAAGTATTTCTTTTATGGGTAAACTCAGGACAAAATAGTATCTTGTTGTTTCAAGCTACACTTAGCATTTCTGCCCTGAGGAGAAGAATATGATTACACAGCATATAAGGCTTGCTTGGACAAGTTGTAATGAATGTTAAATAACTGTTTGGTAGCTGTGTGCGTGCTTTTAACTTAATAAATATACATTGTGGTAATGTTAGAGAAGACCTCAGGATTATAATTATTTGAAATATGCTTTACAAGTGCTTAGCAAAGCAAACTAGTTTGTAGTCTCAGTCAGGAGCACACACTCTAAGGAGATGCAAGGAATTTTCATTCACCCCATGTGGTTTAAACCAGCAGAAGACATCTGCCTCTCTTTTGGCAGTCAGCTCCTTTTCAAGGGCTGTGTAGTGCTCATTGCAGTAAGACTGAAAGATGTATTTAAATACTTGCCCGAACTGGGACTTGTGATGGCAAACTGATCTTCAGGTGGCCTAGGAATCCAAAGTTGCTGAACACCAGTTGAGCATTAAGTCTCCAGAATGGTGCTGAATTGAGACTGGTGCCCTGATCTTCCTGCGCCTGAAAAAACTGCAATTCCAGGGAATAATCAGGAAGATGCATTTTGACTGATTGATAGGCTGATGGTCTAGCAAAGCTTAGAGGCCTGGGGTGGGGGAGGGGGTGTTTGGCTGTGAGCAAAAGGATGAGTAATTTAGCATTCACCTGAGTGGTTCTGAGGTCCAAAAGAAGCTTCCTGTGCCTGTTATTTCTTTAGCTTTTACAATAGCTAAAGGGTCCCTCTCCAGCGTTATCAGTTTGGTTAGAGAAAAAGGGCTCTTACTGCTGAGCTGTGTGATGAGAATGATTACCATTTTGTAGAATTTTTTTCTTTGCTTCATTCTTGGTTTTAATCTAGTGCAGAATTAACTTTGACACTTTTGGGGAATTAAAGTAGACAGGATTATAAACTCTTGCGGTGGAAATTGTCAAAAGGTGATTAATACTAGAATCTTTTTCTTCTTTTTTTTATTTTTTTTTTTATTGTGTGGACAGTTTCTAGCGTAGAACTGCATTGTTACTTGTTGTGATGCAAAGTCTGTAGACAAAGCTTAAGACTGCTCTATTTCTGTTCAGGATTTCTTGGAGAGGAACATGTGTACATCTGTAGTATTAGACACACAGAGTAAGTCTGCGGTTTTGGAAAGGTGTTAGACCCATTGTATTGGGCTGCCCGGATGGTCTCGCAGTGTGAATTGACCATACAAAATGTGAGGCAGCTGAGATGCTTCTTCAAAGTGTCAGACTTGCTGCACAGGTTTGCAGTTTGTTTGTGCACATGCAATGAACGTATCTGGACTTTCTGGACCTACCACAACCTGTAGCTTTGGCCAGGCCAGTAGGTCTAGAAAGCATGAAGAAATGTAGAAAAATCTTCAAGCTCTGCCTGAAAACTTTTATTTTTTTGATGAAAAAAACCGCTGATGGGCCTGGGGAAACCTGGAAACATGTTAGCTGGAAGAAAGCTGTTTGAAATGGCAATGTGATTAATTTCCACTTCATTTCTTCAGCTAGAGTCAATACTTGGACGAGAGTTCCACCCTGGGAACCAAACATTCAAATGCAGGCTGAGAAGAAAGGAGATTGCTTGCATACCTTTTGGCTTGTTTCTGCTCAAAATAGCCCATACAAATGGAAATTGATTCCCAATTTCTGCTAACTGGGCCCTAAGTAGACCCTGTTCTTTCAACGGTGGGGGTACTTTTAAGGCCCGTTCCTAGGTAAACCTGTGGCGTGATGTGCATTTAGTCATCTTTCATTTATCTTGGGAAACTTTGGGGTTGTCTTGTTTCTGTTCAGGGTCCCTCAGACAGAAATGAGAGCACATCCAGGATACATAATACATGGACAAACGCTAAAGTGTTTCCTGAAGCTCTGAATCTCCTGGGTGTACGCATGCAGTAGCTTGTGATAGCTCCAGTGCTTTGTGGGAGCATATTCCTTACTATTAATTCTCTGTACAGCAGATGAGCCCGTTTCCTGTCGGCAGCCTGATCCCCGCAGGGAAAAGATGTGGTTTAAAAGCAGCCTGCCATTGCATTCCAGGACAATACGCAGCCAGCTCCCAGCTGCCCTCTTTCCCAGACACTCTTCAGATCTAAGCAGGGGATAGGATGCAAACTGGATGAATTGCCTTTGTGGTAGCAATAGGCCATTTCCAGCCACCATCTTTGCTAGAGAAAGTTTGCCCTCCACCGCATGAAAGGGAAGGAGGGTGGTGAAGATCAAGCTAGTTGGCTCTTGGTTGAGCAGCCCGGGGTGGGCAGCACAATGTGTGTGTTAACTTCCTCCTCGAGAAAATGTCCAGACTCATCATGTGCTGTAGCAAAATTTATGGGATACTCAGATGTACAGGTTTTTTGGTTTTTGAAAGAAGGATCAGCTTGCAAAACATTAGATGTTGATGCCAGATGTATTTGGATGTGGTTTGCTTTGTTCTTAAACAATAGACAGTTTTAAAGAAAGAGGAATATTACTTGTGCCCATATGTCCCATTGTTTCCATCATGGGTATAATCCTGCCGACAGAGTTCAGCATTATCATGCTGATTCTGTTTGTAGCAGCTCATACAGTTGAACATTTGTCATCCAGTTTGTTGAGTTTTTTTGATCTCTTTGCTTCTGATCAAATCTGGAATTTGCATCCTGTGCTGCAGTAACTGCATGGTTTTGTGAAGCAGTTCTGAAGGAGTAAATTCCATCACTGCACACCTACTAGGTGCTTGAGCTGTTAGATAAAAGCATTTAGTTAGTTCTGCATATTTCTATCATAGTTTTTCATGGCCCTGTATTTTACCAGCAGTGATTTCAAAGGGAAATAATACGCAGATTTAAAAAAAAAATAAAAATTCTAATAGCAGACCAGCAGCATGCATTTAAAAATAATGTTCTGAATACTCTGTTAAAAAAGAATCAAGAAATCCTCCTGAGTGAAACTTGCTTTTAAGGTAGGCTAGGCAGCTTTTTCTTCCATAAGGCTAGATAAAATGTACTTTGAAAATGACTGGGAGCATTCAGGAGATCATGTAGATGAGGATTATTTAGGGTTTTTTTTAATTTGGAATTCTCAGGTCTTAATTTACATAAGGTATCAATTAGTATCTTTCATTTCTCTCTGAAATGCAGGGCTGATAGCGGAATTTAAATAAGCAGATACTGTAACACCATTTCTTGGCTGTGTGAACAAAACTTGAAAAACTAGGAGTGATGAAACCATAATGGGATTAGGTGTATTCCCTTACATTTTGGGAATATAGATAAAATTTCTGTCTTTCAATAGTTTTGTTTTGACCATGCTAGTTAAAGATCCTAGGCTGATGGCTTGTGTTACAATGGGTTGAATAGCAGATGGCAACTATGGAAGTGTAAATTAGCTAGCAGCTGACATTACTTGGAGAGCTATTGATTGTGTTGATACCATTATATGAGGATAAGTGCTAGATACTCAGTCAATCAATAAGGGGAGAATAGAACTCACTTGGAATCATTTCATTAAGTTAACCTATCAAGAGTTCTTACTGCTGTCCCGTTACACAATGAAACTTTTTTCTGCTTGTTTTTTCCCCCCCAAAATAACTTGTTGCTTAGAAACCTGGCCTCTAATTCTTTATGGGCAAAAATTCCTAGGCTTTACATAGCGAATATTTTTATTTTTAAATGTTTAAATATTTGTCCTTATTTCCTGGACTGTTCACATTCAGGCACACAAAGGTGAGGGGAGGTAGGAGAGTGGGCCAGACATTCCCATTGGAAGAGCCTGGGGGAATCTTTGTTTCTCTCGAGCAATTTCTCCCTGACTTGGGAGTGGTGGTGATGACAGGTTTTGCGGAAAGTAACATCCGGTTTCCTTGGCCAACAGAGTACTGAATGTGATTCAAGGTTTTTCAGGGAAACAATGGATTTAGCAATACAGGATTATCATATTGGCTCACCATCTTGGGTACCTGCCTTGGATCATAGCTGGTGTGTGATGCATCATAGGAGTTTCCAGTCCTTCCCGTAAAGATCCTGGCAAAGCTAGAAAAGAAAAAGCAAAAGAAAATAAAGTCTCTGTGCCTTGATACAGCACATGGCATAGGATGATTGACTACCTTCTACAGCAAAAAAATTACTCATTTCTTACTCAGTTTTACTCAGTTACTCAAAATGACAATCCCATTTTTAAATCTGTCTTTAGTATTTGATTTGCTGGCTTTTTTTTTTTGCCTCAAAGAATTACAAAAATCCAATCAAGGTAAGGTATAACGTGAATGAAGTGAGTAGAGCAGCAAGCCCAAAGCATTGGACTCTTTCCCTAGCCTAAGAAATAAATAGACATGCAGCTTGTGGTACAACAGTGTTTGGATGGTGATGCTTTACTCCATGACTGTTCCATAGCATGGAAATGTTACATTAATGCTGAACAAAAGGAAAATACAGGATTTAGGTTCAAGAGAGATATCTGGCTTCCTGTTAAAGATCTTCAAATTCAGCTGTTGCCACATAGGTGACCAATCTGGGAATTACTGTTGTGTGGTGCAGAAGTTCTCTACCACATGCTCCCTGTTCAACCCTGGGAAGTGTGAAAGGTAAGCATTGTGCATAATATTAGTATTTACAAGACACGGAGGTGAGGCTTTTGTTACCATCCCTGTTCCATGTCACTGGTTTAACTGTTGCTTAGCTGGCTTGCAGCTAAATGGAGGAAATGGAGGTTGAGAACTGACTATGAGCTTCATGTTAGGTAAAGAAGTGGTTTTAGACTGAAACAATTTATCTGCGTATTGTTGAGAATTTACTTGTGGCCTGATTTCATTGCTTGGAAATACTTCAGGTTTTACTCTGAGGGGACTGGTTCTGGGGGGGGCCTTTGCTTTCTGTGGTTCCACTGTCCAAAATTGCTTCTGCAGCTGCTGGAGGCTGTGTGAGCCTTCCATGCTCTCCAGCCAGAGACAGCTATTCCTTCCTCAGGATATTTATCCAGTTCTAGCCCAGAGCAGCTGTGTGTGCTGCCCCCATTCCCTAGAGCCATATTATATCCAGCACTGCAAGGATGCCTCACTGGGGTAGATGGGCAAAGCAGTGAGAAATGGGATCAGTACTGCAAGAAAACCTGCTGTGGACCTGGAGGGCAGGTCCTGTTCCCTCCCGCACATGCTGGGGACCCAAGCCTGGCACAGCAGACTGAGGTTTCTCCTGGTATGGCAGCCCAAAGCCAGCCTGTCCTGGGGTTTGCATACCCTCTAGAATAACATGCCTTTTTCCTCCTGAGTGAAGAAATGGGTTCCGGGTAGGTCTCTCACTCTTTGACTGGTTTCACGTTTGGCTTTCATGCCTGTATCAGTGAGGATGCGTGTGGCATCATCTTAGTATCATTTTGGAACAGAATCACCCAGGAGTTGCATCTCAGACCTCTTCTTAACTTTTCAGTGATTCTGAGACAGAGCTCAGGCACAGCTGAGGGACTTGCTCTTTTATACCTAATTTCTTCTTTTTTTCTTTTTTTTTAACTGATACTGTTTTTTTCTTCTTTTTTTAAGTAAGAAAAAGAAGTCAGTAAGAAAAAGAAGCATCTTGTTTTTAAGCTACACTTAAAAAGGAGTTAAACTGAATGTGTGAGGTGTGACACAAGCTGCCATTCCAGTATTGATTCTGCAATAGAGGAAGGTCTCTCTTAAGGCTTTGAGGAGCAGTAAGAAAGCGCAGCATGGACTCAAAGAGACTCCTGTTATTCAGCGCTCAGGAATGCAGAGGCATGCTCCAGCCGGGGTGTGGGCGGCTGTTTGGTTTGTGGTTCTTGCTAGGGGGTGGGTGATTTTTAAAAGCACTTGCTGAATTCGCATTTGGTTGAATAATGGCTACTTTATATACAAATGATAAATGTTAGTCACAGCAGAGCAAAAGAAGTTTCTTGTGTTGGTCATGGATTTGGCATATCAAAAAAAGGAGGGGGGGGGGGCCAGAAAAAAAGAGAGCAAGCCTAGGGTTTCACTGCTTCAGAAACTGCAAAGTTAAACAGAGCTGCATTTATGTTATGTGACATCTTTAAGCCTTTGGCTCTCTCAACCTAATGCCAGATATCTAATTTGGAAATATTTATTGTAACTGGCATATCTTTTAGAAGCCTGTCATCGTGGAAAAACTGTCATCAAACCGTCCTTGCTAACTTGTTTCTGTTAAGTAACTTTTTTTCAGTGCTTCAGAGTTAGATGAATAATTTCTGCTTTCCTATGGCGAGTAGTGGCTGTTACAGAAAAGCTTATAGGGTCTTAACTGGATTTACGGGGTGGTTGGTTGGTGGGTGTTTTTTTTTCATTCTAGAATCAAAGATTCTGCAAAATTAGATGCCTGAAGCTGTATTCCTAGATTTTTAAAAGTATCTCTGGCTGAGCACCTTGATATTTATCTATTTTTTTCCGAAGTGCTGGAGGCTTACCAGCCCCTCTTTGAGTCACGCTTTGTTGACCTGATTTTTTCAGGTTACTTTAGTGCATTAATATGGAATGAGGATGGAGTTCTACATGAAAAAAGAACAGGATAGGCATAGAACTTGTTTGAGAATGGAATTTTATTTTCCAGCTGACTTTGGTTTTTCAACTTTATTCACTTATTGCTTATTTGCTATTATTGCTTGTTTTGAAAAAGCAAAGCTCAGTGCTCCACATTTGGCTGAGGTTAATCTCAGTGCCGGGACTGCTGTGATACTTCCTGGGAAATGGCCTTCTGGATCCCATTTTGCACTCCTCTATATTGGCCCTGTTCTCAGCCAGGTGCCCAGAATTTCCAGCTGTAGTGTCTGTCTTAACTTGGTGTCAGATCCGCAAAAGAAGTACCACACAGCAAATCCTAGGATGTAGAATCCAGTAATGGACCTTGCCTTTAGGAAAAAAATAGGCTCCAAACAAACTACATCATGATAGCAACTCCCAGAAGGCTATGAAGTGGTTTAGGTGGGTAGAGATGATGTTGATTTAAAGCAAAATGTTGCAAAGCTTTCCTAGTCTGCTTTGTCACTGCTCTGCTCCTGGGGTTAACATTGAGACTTGTTTAAAACTCTTTGCTTATTTTAAATTATTGCCTGTCAAGCACTGAGACTCTGACCCAAAAGGAACCAATTCAAAACACTCTTTTGGTGAGACTGAATGCTGGTTTCTTGCTCTGCTAAACTGCAAAGCCCTTCCTGGGAAGAGTGGATTATAGAAATCCTGGTTCCGCTGAAGGAAAAAGGATTTCTCCTATTGACTTCTGTGCAGCAAAGGCCTTGTGCCGCAACTAAAGAGGGTTGCTGAGGCAAGTTTTTAATTAATGGAGGGGGGAGGAATCCACAAATATTTCCATGCTTTCTGAAAGATGAAAAGGGGACTGTATATCACTTTTAATGTCAATAATGTTAATAATACAAAGCCACAGAAAGGAAATTAAACTTTAAAAACCGTGTTAAAATAACACTGAAGATTTGACTATAGCCCACAGAGGCAAGAAAGTTCAAAGGGAAGACTGAACTTTATCTGACCCTGATGTGCCTAGGAATTGCAACACAGTTTCTCTGTAATATTATCCAATTTTTAGAGTCTTTACCACAGCAGGAAGAGGAAAGTCAGTGGCACCCTACTTAAACTTGAAGTTGTTCCCTGTGTAGTTAGTACAACACTAAAAAGAAAGTCTTTAAAATTGCAACGTAATACATCCAAGCTATCAAATGATTATATATGTGTGTCTATTTACATGATACCTAGCAGAAAAGTAGAAATCTCCTTAAACACACTAGTTTTCTGTTTTGCTTTTTCCCAGAGAAGTTGTATGACCAAAATGTCTTACCCTTGGGGTTAATACTCTGTCGTTCCTCTAAACTTTTAGACTTTTAAGTTGTAAATCACTTCCCTTGATACATGCTTCTTATTAAAAAACATTAAACTTTGCTGCTGTATCTGCCTGGTTGGTGTAGTTTTTGGTTTTTGGGGTTTTTTTGGTTTTTTTCCTTGTTGTGCTACAAATATCTTGGGTTTGGTATGCATATGTGTGTGGGGAGCTTTTTTTAGTGGTTTTTTTTTTTTTTTTTTGCTAGTTTGGAGTTTTGTTACAGATGTTGGTATTTTTTGGCCCTGCACTTGAAATACCGTCAAGAAATATAACACTTAACAAGCTGGGAAATTCTTGAGTTAACTAGTGCTGCCTTTCTTACAGGTGTTACAGCTTTCACTTCTGGCTTCAAGAGGAGTTTTTAATCAGAGTTTTGAGTGTTTACTTGTGTGCTGGCAACCTACAGAAGAGATGTATGCCAGCTAACTTCTTCACAACATGCTAGTGTAAACTGTTATTGCAAACGAGAGATTAACTTTATACTGTAACTTCAGTTTTATACCAGTCTAATGAGATGAGGCTGTTTGAACTAATGATAGGAGCTTGCTCTCTGTTCTTTGTTGTATTCACCCTTGAGCCCTGAGCTGAGGTAGTGTATCCCCACCAGAACCCATTCTCTGTGCCAGCAGCTCGACACAGGAGGGGGGCTCGATACATCCTTTGTTCTGCCCATCGGGCCAAAAGCCTCATGTTGCCTTCCCTCCTTCCCTACTGTAATGGTTTCCACTCCATCTACCTCTGGAGCTCCCTGCAATTCTCTGTCACCACTTTTCTATTTCCCCTGGATGCTCATGTCCATCGTTTTTCTCTCTTGGCT
Source organism: Astur gentilis (assembly GCF_929443795.1). Lineage (NCBI taxonomy): Eukaryota > Metazoa > Chordata > Aves > Accipitriformes > Accipitridae > Astur > Astur gentilis. The sequence goes on from NC_064889.1 coordinate 24,287,257, forward strand.
AGATTGGTCCCTCACCATTGAGTCCACCTCTGATGTCTGTTTCTTGCTGCAGTGTGCCAGACACTTAGTGTGGCATTCCCCCTTGCCCATGACAGAGGCAGTCTGTCTGTTTCTATTTTGCTCTATCTCGTTATCTTACGCTTTTTCTTTTCCACTTCACTTTGAGGGTACTGTGTATTGGACCCATAGACAGAGTCAACATGTGTAGATGTTTCACTGTAATGTGGTGGCATGCTGTTAGCTTGCACTGTGGTCTGCAGGTTGTTACAGATCTCCTTTAAGCCACTGGCAAGATGCCTTCTGCCTTGGCTGTCTCCTGTCACAGTGGGTATTCTGGTTTTCACCAGAACCGATGGGGGGGTTTCTTGCAAATGCTCTTAAACGTTACTGTATTACAGCCAAACGCTTCTTAGAGAAAGACCAGCAAGTTGCACATATGGCCTTGTGTGCTTGGCTGACCAAAAAAACCCAGAAACCAGAGTAGCTGAAAAGATGTAGAGGTGTTTGTGGCCTAGGTTGGAATTTGCAAATGAGTAATATGGTGTGCAAAAGTAGCATGAAGCTGCTCTTATGGACCCCTGATGTCATGGTTGGGTGGTTTAAAGTAACTGAATCTGAGAGGAGGGAAGTCCCCAGAAGATCCCTGCTTTCACTGGGGAAGCCATGGTGAGAGAAAATGCAGCGCAGAGCCTCACTGTCTGCCAGCTGGTACCTGCTGTGGGTGCATTCGAAGACTTTGTGTAAGGGACTCTGCTCAGGTGGGGTGAAAAGGTTGGTGAGTAGAGGTTTTTTCCTAGTCTGTCTGCTTTAATGCTGGCTGTGCAGATCTATGAACTCCCCAGTTTCAGTAATGCCATTTGGAGCAGGTTGTCGAACCCCCGTGGTTTTATTGTGTGTGTACTTCACATGTGTATTTTATTGATTCCTTAGAGGGTAAATTTTGCTGTTTGTCAGTGTGAGGGGGAGGGGTTTTGGTGAAGTGTGAAGTCTGCAACGTGGGTACTTGAATTCGGTTTTGTATTTACTTTTCTGGAGAAGCTCCAGTGAAGCTCTTCTCCTCTGAGTAACTCCAGAGGCCTCCTGCACAGACTGAACGAATGGAATTCCCACAAGAGACACTCCAAAAAAAATTTTTTAAAATAACAGCCAATTAATAAAAGACTGCTGCTGTATATACTCACTCCATACTCATTCAAAATGTATTTGATTATACCAAACCACATAGTACAGATGGGAGAAAGGCATTAATATTTGCAAGGGAGGGGCCAGTATTTAATTTTTACACTGACCTGTGAGAGACCCAGAGAGGGTGACTGGTAAAGGGCAATCCACAGAATTCACTGCTGAAGCAACGTGGGAATGACACGTAAGCCTGGGACTGTGAGAAAAGTTATACTAACCAAATATACACACAGACATGACTGGCCTGATCCAAATCCTGAGTTTTGGATTAAGTCCTAAGTCTCTGAAGAGTAACAAGGGAGTTGCTTGTTGGGATTGCATGCATCTGGGCTCTGCCTGATACAGCAGGGGTGACTGTTCTGTAAAGAATAAGATAGCAAGGAGGGTGTGCATGACAGCAAGGAGGATAGAATAATTGCTTCCCCCCACTACACACACAAACACTTTTAGAAGTTTTTAGGCAGGAGGACTGTAACAAGTAGGGAAGCTATTAGAAATGTCTATATTAGAATAGCATATATGTAGTAAATGTTACTCTTTACTGTTATAAATTATTATGAAGAATTTCCTGTCTTTCCACTGTGAGATAGAAGATAAAAATTATTATTTCTTGTTGCATTTACTTTCTGCAAAGAACTTCTACACACACACATGATATGGAAACAACATTACACGTTAGGCACAACGGGGATCTGGTAGACTTGCACTTCTGTTCTTGTCATAACTTCATATCTGTCAGTCTCCCTTTGCCTCAGCTTCCTTTCTTTGAAATGGAGCAAATAATTCTTTTGGGCACTGACACAAGTATGCAAAAGTGTATCAGACACTTGGATGCTAAGCTAATGGCGACCATATAATTGCATAATTACATATAAAATGCAGTTTTCTTTTTCAGGTTATTGTAAACACTTTGTTGCATAATGACGTAAGGAGGGAAAACTTAATGCTCTTGAAAACATCATGTAGAATTTCAGCATCATGAGCAATGTTTCTACGTGGGGATAGAGTACAGTGTAAAGGCTGCATTGCAGCATCCTTTTATTAATGAGTAAAGATGATCAGTGCAGCCCTCAGGGTTTGCTCCAGCGCTGCAAGGGAAGACAGATGCTGTGGTAGCAGGCAAGCAACAAAGTGTGACTCTTTGTAACCCTTGCCCGCTATGCGACCACAACCAGGAAGGGAAATTAAGTTGCCTACCAACACTGCTGTGCGTGCGATGTGGCTGACATAGCATTCAAATACATCCTTTCTGGGGACTTCTGAGCTCTGCAGGGCAGTAGGCACAGTCATCTTCTTTGCTTACCCTTTCTCATAGCTTTGATTTTTTTTTAGGCTAAGAGAAGACATAGTCATGGGCAGGCCTAACTTCTTATTCAACAGTAGTTCTTGAACTGGATTTCTGTGACGATGTAAGGCACTCTTAAAAGTTGCCTTATATATCCCCCCTCTCCTTTCCTGCCTCATTTTGGGGAATAACAAAACGGATCCTTGTCTCAGGCATGACAGGGAGTGGACTAGATAGTTCATTGAGAAAGCTGACAAAAAAACTAAACTTGTTCATAAAGTGGCTAGGTTGTTCTGGTGCAAAGTGGTTCCTGATGCCATAAGGAGTTGTAATGGGTCAGCATGTGCCAGGAGGGCTCCTAGCAGTCAGAAAAGCATTAGATACCTTGCAGGTCACATGAGGACGATGGAGCAGCATTTTCAGCTTGAACTTCTAAATTACTTAGATTTTTTTTTTAAAAAAAGAAACTAACCCAAATTTTCAGGAGAAATGGAATCAAAACTTGACTTGCCAAGAGTCATAAGCAGATTAATAGGAGGAAAAGAGCAGTAAGTTAACATGTTCATTGGGTAAGGTATTTTTAAGGCAAATAAGTATAGCCAATGAGCTATATTTTGGAATTGTGAATATTTTTTAGATTTTATTGGTGAAACATTTGGTCTCTCAATGACTTCACTTGGGTAATTTTAGTCAATTATTTTGTATAACTCTGTCTCATGGGAGGGTGCCCTCACAGTACAGAAGATCTTATATCAGTATGTATCCTGATTTGCCACTAAATTTTCTGAGAGTTTCAACAGAGCCATGTGCAGCAAAGATGTTTTGACTGCCCATCTCCTGCTAGTGAAGATCTGGCATTTCAGATGGCTTTTTGTCTTGCACGTATGGCTAGGACCACATTGTGAAAGCAAAAGGCAATGGAAGATGGTAGAGCTTAAAAAGGAGGACCCTGCTAAATTTGAGCGTTTTGCAGCCCCTCCTGGAGTGTGTTCTTCCTCGAGTTGACAGTGACTATCATGGAGACTCACAACAACTCTGCCAGCCGCTTACCACTAAGACCATATGCAGCCATACTCAGTGCTGGGCTGATGAAGAAACCAGGCAGAGTGCTCACTCCTTGCAAGCTAGAGGCTCCAGCAGAAGCCTTGTTCATGATCCCTTTTCCCTGTATCAGAAAGGTGAGTGAGAGAGGAAGGATCCTTAGGGGAGAGCTGACAGAAGAGGAGAGGCTCTTGCTCAGCAACCTGGGAGAGGGAAGCTGGGTATCTGGTCTTGATTGTGTTGCTGTTAGCTCTAGGTCTAAGTACCTACTCAAAAGGAGATTAATGGAAGCAAGGATGTTCCCTACAAAGCTGGTACTTATGTCCTGTATGACTCTTGCTTCTGGGCAACAGCAATCCAACCTGCCTTAAGAATTTAACCAAGCCTGGAAATTTCACAAAAAAACCTAAGTTTTACTGCAGAGAATTGTGCCTTAGTAATATTCTCAAAGGTAACTAAACGGTCTGTCAGTATAATTTTCTATGAGTTACAAACATTAAATAATTTATAATGGTAAAAAAGATGTCTCTTACTGATACTGCTGCATCAACATCAGGGCTTTTGGTGAAAAAATGATTACAAGGATCACACTTTAATTCACATCGCTCTGCCAGTGAAGATTTCGGGCTTGGCTTGGTGAAAACAGAAGATAAAGGAGCTGAGGTTTCCCCTTCTGAGTTTTCATCCAAGAGTTAGATCTGTGCAAAACCAGGCTGGAGCAAAACAACTGCAGAATGATGAGATGTTCTACCACATGCAGGGCTGAAATGTGTCTCTGTGTGTGTGCCTTGTCAGCAGAAATACCTTGCTGGGGGAAAAGGAGAGTTGCAAAGTTCTGTATGGGATTACTGCCAATTTGAAATACGGTCTTGTGCTTGCTTGTCTACCAGCATATAACATGAAGCCCATATGTCATTTAGAGCTGTAGTTAGATCATGGTTAAGAGTGAAAGGACTTGATTGCATAAACAGAAATAAAACATGGGTAACAACTAGTGGTAGAAAGAACGAGGAGAATAAAAAATGTCTTCTAAATTGTTGTAACCAGTAATGCCTCACATGAAGGAGGGCTTGTTCTTTGGGAATGCAGTCCCACAAGGAGTGGTGAGTACATGCAGGCCACAAGTTTGACAAGGTCAAACCAGCAATTTTTAGCAAGGCTTATTCTTTTTTTGTTGTTTGGGGGCTTGGGGCTTTTTGGTTTTTTTGGCAATGCAAGTTGCTTTTACTTTGGGAACTTTGGGCATCATTACTGAGAAGTGTGCATTTTTCATCAATGAAGAATATATACTTTGATATTTTTGGTATTGTGCCACCTATTAGTACCAGTTCAGCTAATGGTGGTACTGACTTTCATTTACTACCCTTCATACTCAATCATTAAGATTTCACTGTCTGGTAATCGATCATGAAATGCCATTAAAAAAGCATTTCATAATGTAAATGAAACAAACAAAGCCCAGCAATAGTTATTTAAGTGTGCTATCTTTTTGCATAGTGTGTGGAAGATCTTTCCATGAAAGAATTTTAGACATTACCTGGAAAAATAAAGACAAGTATTAAAGAGAACCTACAGACAGAAAATAGGGAGTGGGATGACAGCAGACTCGAGTGGGACCCGGCTGCCTCCTGCATTTGCATGCTGATCCTTTCACACATAGTCAGTGCCAAGGTAGCTTTCCCTGTGCCTAATACGTAGCTATCACTGGTACCTGTACCTTCTCTGGTTAGTCTCTCTCTAGTTAATGGAGCTATTTGTGGATACACTGTTAAAAAGTCAGAATTTAGCCTGTGAGTTTTAATTCTGCTTTTCTTTAAGCAAGTGAAAAATTTGTCATGACCCCACAGTTGTGTAGTTAATTGCATGCTTAGTGACAGAATTGATCATCTATTTAGAAGCCTAAAGAGGAAGGAAGGAAGAGCTTATATATAATGCCAACATAGATTCTCTATAGCATATCCATTAGTGCTTTTGGATTTGTGCTGCGGTTGTTCATACTATAGTAGATGGGTATGTGCCACAGCAAACCAGCTTTTCATTAAGGGGACTATGTTTGCGAGAGCCCTGGATCAGGGAGAGTGTCTGTTTGCTGTAGAAATAAAGAATATGAAGTATTAAGGTATCTCCTGAAGTGGCACATCCAGATGGAGGCTGATTTCCCATTAGGCACTTTGTTTGCTGTGCTGAGAAGGCTCTGTTCTGCTGCCTCGGTTTTCTGAAGCCCATATCCACTACGTTACTAAGGCACCTACATAATGTTGAGAGTCAATACTCATAATACAGGCCTACGCAGTAGCTTCCAATTGTTTATTAGTGGCTTGAAAAGTACCTCACTAAACATGGCTTAGAGTTTTTGTTTTAAGGATTAATTATTCAAAAAAAGTTGAGGTTCAAGCTGTAGCTAACACAAGTGAGGAGGGTGCCAAGCAGTGGTTCAGAGATAAAATTTATTTCCCACACAGCCTGTGTACCCACACAATGCCAGCAGCAACGTAGCCCTCCTTCCCATTGCACAGCCAGAGGTGAGCAGCCAGGCCAGCACTCTTTGCTGGGCAGCTTACTCTCAAGGTACCTCTGAATTAATCATCTCTAAAACTTATGTCTTCACTAGAACCTGCTTCCCTGGCGCTGATGGATGGGTTCATTCCTTCTCACTCCTTTTGTGCTGGCACAAGTGCTTTATCGCCGCCTTTAAAAAGAGCCCATTGTGCCTCTCGCCTTCCTGTCTCCGTTTCTTTGTGCCTTTTTCCGTTTCTAGATTTCATATTAGAGGGCTTGTTTGGTTCGTTTCAGGGAACTGCATACTCCCTTGGGGTTTAGTTTCTTTTTCTGGGGACAAATTGTGACATGTGGCCATTTTTTATTAAGCTGCTGCCACCAATGACATAGGAAAGCTGTGGCCTACCTCCCTCCAGCGCCTCTGGGTGCCCTGTCCTGCTGCACCCTTGCTCTCTGCTGGTTGCCCACACAGTTCCTCAGTATCGATTAGTCTCACCTATTAATGCTCTGTATTGAAAAAGAGGAGCATACCAGAGATGGGAATCTGTGGCTGAACAACAGAGTATTTGGGTTTTTAACTTTGCCTGTGCAGTATCATGTCAGTCTTGGCCTAATTAATCTACTAAGAGTCAAAAATTGTCATTATTAGCTTCTTGAGAAATATTTCATTCTTTGTAAGTGGAGACTTCCAAGTCTGATCAGAACCTGTTACCTTTTGTGCTCTTGATAGAAGCCAAAACACTGATTCAATGGGAATTTTTTTCAGTATAGCAGTGAACATAGCTATTTGATTTATGAGGCCTGATTATTGCTATATACTGAAAGGTGGATTCTGGACAACCATACTGCTAAAATAAACACACTGCTGAAGGAAATCAAGTTGTGGTTAATTAGCAGCACAGAGAATGAACATGTATCAGTCTTCAGATGTTTGAATTGGAAGTTCTTTATATGACTTTATAGGCTTGGATGTACTAGCGTTTTTTCAAATGCTAAAGAGCTACCAAAAATGTATTTTTAAAAGCTTCTTTGAAGACAGCTTTCTGTATTAAACTGATTGAACTGAGGGCTGGTGATGTCATTTCCATCAAACTTGCTGCAAAACTCTCCTATAAAAGCATAACGTTAGGAAAACCACAGCAAAATGAGAGAAGCAAAGGCATGTGCCCAAGGAATAATGCCATCAAAGGCGGAGTAATAGCACCACTCTTGCACCACCGACTGGAAAGAGCCCAGGCAGCATTTTACTAAGATGTTTGAAAATCTCCCTTCCTTCTTGAAGCCCGTTTGTGCAGTGCTGACACTTCAGGAAGGGCATCTTGAGGATTCCTGTGATCCTGACAAGCCTTGTTGTAAAACAGCCTTTTAAAACAAAATATTCCATTGAGAGCAAGTTGGCAGCACCATTGAGTGCTTTCTTTGAAACGTCTACTGACTTAAAGGAAGGCACGTCTGATTTGCATTGTTCGTGAGCTCGTTCACTATATTCTTTTTCATGGCTTCCCTTGGTGTTTTTTTCAGGTGTGCCTTCTCCTCAAATAGGACTTGAAGCAATGCAGGGAGCTTAATGCCATCATCACTCAGATGCATTAAGACTTGCCAGGAATGCCATTCTTAAATAGTAGTGCATATGGAAAATCCTGGCATTTTTACTGTGGAAGGAACCTTATGTATAGAGTAACTCAGACTCTGTGTGTGTGTGAAAGTAATCAAGTTTAAAAAATATATATTGCTAAATTTGCCCACTATCCTGTAAACATTCTGTGTAAAATGTAAATGAAAGTGGTTTAATATTGTGACAAATATGAAGTAGAACAAAATAATCTTAAAGAAGAGATGTAATGTATCCTTCAATGTAGCAGTCTCAGTTCTTCTGTTCCCTCCCCAAAATATCAGGCAGACCATTTTTAGAATGATATGATAGAAATAACCTTGCACATTTCCTGCAGTCTGCTATGCTGAATTTTGGGCAGAGTACGCTTTGGGAATTCACTAGTCAAGCTGAAGCATGAATCCAGATGGGTTTGGGAAGCTTGGGCCAGGATTGCTTAAATAAGTGTACAATCAAATTAAGCCTGTTGAAGCATGAGAATAAGTGGCCTGATGGGTGTTTGTTGAGCACCCAGCAACTCCCACAGAGCACAACAAGCCTCATTTTCTCTTATCATAGACCTTTTGTAACGATTTCCACTACCAAGGCAGAAATCTGCATTCACTCAGCAGCAGTGTTTCGTACCCACTCTTGCACTCACTGGCCCAGATCCTCAGGTGTGGAGGAAACAGCAAGAAGCTGTAGTCCTCAGAGCAGTGCTGCAATCCCCACATGGCTGGAGCTCACTGCCGAGAGCTTTCCAGAGCTGCTCCAACCTGGGGACAAGCCTCTTCTAGCTGCCCATGTGCTCAGGTGTGTCCCTTGGGCTGTTGGGAGGGGACTGTCATAGGGCTGGCTGCCCTTCCTTGGGAAATGCCAGGTGCAGGAATTGTAAAGCACGTTTAGGAAGGTATAGCTAACATCTTCTGTTGGCTGAGCTGTTCAAAAGTGCAGGATGGGGCTGAGCGTCTTGTCTGCTTCGTGTGGTGGCTGCACATGGTGCTGGGCGGTACAAAGCCAAGTAAGCTCTCACTGACTTAAGGTTGTTGGATTTGGCCCCCCAAAAATGAGCCTTTCGGACGAAGGAAAAAACAGGAGGCCTACTGGCTAAGAAATCCTTTATAGAGCACAGTAGACTGGAGTGATGTTAACCCTGTATCACTACGACTAACAGAACTAGTCCTTCGCATAGGCTGGTGTAACTTCATCACTTAATTTTAGGAGAAAGACTTTTGAAGTTACCTTTTCCATGCAGTGAAGTTTGGCTTTAAGTTTTTTCAACTGTTCCAAGAAAGGAGATGAAATGTTGACTTTAAGCACTTCAGTTAAATACTCCCAAGCTGTGAAAGTGCATATTTCGTAGGGGAAAGTTCTGTTTTTAATGCAGTAGTTTGCATTTATAGGAAAGATAAACCTAGTCTGAAGTAACATTTCTCTAAGCCTTTTTTGGTAGAATTTGATCAGTAGTTTAAGCAACTGTAACTGATTCCAGGAACACTTCAAAGCAGGCACTTCTCATTGGCCATTTAGAAAATCACCTTCAGAGACTGAGGCTCTGGAAATGCATTTATTCATAGAATATGTCTTGCATTAGTCCTCAGTTGGCCAACAAAATTATCTAAGGCATGTCTGAGGCAGCTACGAAAAAGAAACTTAAAAGGCATTACTGTTCTAGTGAAGATGATGCAATACACTTGTACTATTATCAGTCTCAAAGTAAAGTTAAATACATTCAAATTAACTTGTTCTGAAGGGATTTGATTAATATAGAGCTTTAAAGAAAAGTTGCTTTGAGTGAAGGCCCACCCTTAATTTATTGTGCATGAAAGCTTAGGTAAAAGGCAAGTGCCCTTACCCACCCCCTTTGCTTATCCCAGGTTTGCATGTGAAAGGAAGTGACACATGATATTCCATGTTGTTTTTCCTCATCTCACAGGCAAGGCCTGCAATTGTCGAATCTCTACAACAGGAAACAAAATGCTAAATATGTTGGCGTTTATTCACATAGGAGTTTAGAACAGAGTGGGGGTGAATATTCTCTTTAAGTAAGCATTCATAGTTGTTGCCTTGAGCTACATTAGACAGTATTGCCTGCTGGGGTTGAAATAATAGGTGCTCGCAAACGAAAATACTGAAGGCCTTTATTTTTATTTTTTAAAAACACTTCATTATCTAAGAGAACAGTGTTTTAAGATTTCAAAGTCTCTTTCATCCTAACTGAGCAAAGCATTTAAGTGCTTCCTCAATCCATCTCCTTTATGCAGGGGCCTCTAAGTATACACTTAGATTTAAGCAGTTAATGGAGCTGATGCACAAAGTCTAGCAAATGCTTAAACGTAACATCGAGGGGGCATTTCTGGAGTGCCAACTTGGGCAATAAGGAATTGTTTGCTGGGGACCACACTTAGAACTTTCTAAACACACCGGCAGGTGAGAATGGCAGAGACACAGATGGAAAGCAGGTGGTTGTTTTGCTCTACGCCCGCTCGTGACAAATGGCACACTGTCTTCCAAATATCTGGCTTCACAGCCCTCTGGAGAATGTGTCATGGCTGTCAGAAAACAATTAAGAAGCCATTATGAGGGAATGCTTTTGCCAATCCGGCACCTGACACAGCCACCGGATGCACCTTAGCTTATGAGTCAGGAATGCACCAGCTACAGCCTTGGTCACGTAAGGATTCCCTTGCTGCTGGTATGCACCCTGGCCCTTCTCCAGTCAGGAGATTTTGTATTTGATTTTTTTTTTTTTTAAACATCTGAAGGGTTTGGCTCAAGAAAACCCAATGCCACTTTTTTTCATGGTTTCCATATTATTGCTGGTTTTTGAGAAATAAATGCCTTAAAACTATACAATTACTTACGCATAAACTGTGCTTATTTGCAGTGCTGCTGAGTCTCAGGTGCTGGTCCTGCCCACACAGCCACATGCAGCGCTCCTGCTCCTCCCACCCGAGGCAGTTACAGAGGTTTTGTATAAGCAAATGTGTGCTGTGTGGTATGCAGGCATACCACTCAGCCCTCAGTGGCTTCTGGGGGCAAGTAATTTGTAAGTTATGTTTTTTGTCTTCTCTGCAGTGTGCATCCGGGAACGTTACAGGGTCTTAGCACCTTGTTGAAGGAGACAACCTTATCTTGCTTAAAAATAGGAGTAATAACAAAAAACATTTTAAAAATCCCTGAGAGTCATGATTGATAATTTATCAAGGGTGATCTGCGGAGGAAAGCGAACAGGATTGGTGCTCTTTGCTTTACTGATGTACATTATTTCCCCACAGCCTCCTCTTCCTGATGCCACTCTGTGATCTTCAGAAAAACGTATATTTTTAGTTTTGTGCGTGTCTTTTCCCCTCTTTCCTTCTGCATGTAAAAAAAGAAGCAAAATCCTTTCCACATTTGACCGCCTGGACTTTAGCACACATGTTTTGAAAGTAAAATCTGATTCATTGCTGGAAGAAGAATGTGATGTTTTTAATTTCTTTTCCCTGTGAAGCCACTTCACACTTCTGGTATATAACAACTGCTCCTGTGATAACTGCTCCTTCCTGTTTGTCTATTTGTAAATGTCCATTTGTCCTTTTGTAAATGGAAATCACATTCTCATTGGGTCAGGGGCTTTCTCTTTTATGCTGGTTGTGTATTAGCCTTTATGTTTAATTGGGGTTTACTGGGGATTAGTGGGTACTACCATAAAACAATTAGAATCCTCAAAAGTCAGTGATCTAGAGGTCTGGAATGGAATTCACTGAATTCATTGCATGTGCAAATGAGCGCACACAGTTCACCTGGAGGGCTCTGCTCATTCGCTTCCTGGAAGGTAACTAACCTTTCAGGTTTCAGGAACCTGTTTTTGTTTACCTTTCTGAATACCCTTTTATGCCTTAGAACTTTACATAGCTCTGGGCACATTGGAGGTTCTGAGAAAAGATTAGACTGTCTGAATGATCATGTGTATTGTTATACTCAAGGGTTGCTTATGGCTTTTTGTTGTAGGGACTGTTATGCGTAACTGCATTGAATGCTTTTAAAGTTTGACATCCATTTTTGTGGTGTTGAAACTCAGAAGTGTTTCCGGTGTCCTTACGTACTTCCAGAAGAGGGACCTATCACATGTATTTTATAGAAAAGCATTGAGACCAATGGGAACAATATTGATAAGAACAATAGACCTAAAAGGAATCTGAAGGTTTTAGATTTTTAGGTTAGATTTTTTTTTTTAGGTTTTAGGTTTTTTTAGGGTTTTTTTTTTGGGGGGGGGGGTCTAATTCACCCAAATCTAGCTAAGCTACACCTACTAGAACAAGAAACAAATCTTACTTTCCTCTGGTGGAGAACTGTGCCCCCAGTTCCTCACTTCTTTTCAATCCGGGATGGCTTTTCATGTTTTCTAATTTATGCTAAACAAAGTATTTTCTGCCTCAAGGCCAAATTTCGCGAATGGGAACAAGGAATGCAGAATATAATGTCTTCTAGTTACCCGGAGCACTTTGGTTTTTCTTTTGATTTCTGGGTAGAGAAAGGAGATAGCAATGGCCCTTCACTTGCAGGGAAGAGAAGGAGTGTTTTCAGAAGACCTGAAAAGCACTGCCAACTTGCAAGGAACCACACTGCAGTGAGTCAGCACATTTCAAGGCTGGGTTTCCTGCTGCAGGCAGGACACAGTGCTCCTACAGGTGCTGGCCTTACCAGAAAATGGATGGTAACACCATTTCCTCCTTCCACACCTTCTCCCTGTGCCCCCAGCAGACCTGTGCCCCTGGGCTGCCAGAGGGGTGGGCAGCCTGCCCTTGCCAGAGGCTGAGGCAGCCCAGTCATGCTCCCACCAGGTTCCTTGTTCTTCCAATATAGAGCAAGAGATCTGGGATGAGGAGCGTAAGGGCTCTGGGATGAAGGCTGCAGTTTATTACAAACTACTGTCTTACTTTTTGTATGGGTGGCCTGATTTGTACAATAGTGCCAATTCGCATTGTCGTGTTTACAGAGTAAAGAGAGGATGTGCGCCGGTCTGTCTCAGTGCATTATCTGCTTGTGTTATATTTTTAGGCTCTTGCTTCTATGACAAAATATTCAGTGACAGTGTATTTGCCTACAAGCCTTTGAAGGTCTGTTTTTGCCTCATGTAAGAGTTCCCATTGTTTGGGATTCAGCCAGCATTTAAGCAGCAACGCTACATTTTACATGTCATCTCTATAACGTTTCTAGAAACAAACTTTGTGTTGCTTTCAATAAAGCCACGGGTCCCGCCTTAAAAAGGTTGAGTTTGTGGCAAGCTGACTGCTGATCAGTTCTTCATGCCAAACAAATTGTGGTGAGTGTTATGAAATCAATAGGATGTGTGTGTGGTGCTGTTAATTATAATAAACATAACAGCCTGTGGAGTAGCTGCTCTTAGGGGCTGCTCCTCAAGCTTGTCTTACAAGCAAGCCCATATTCATAGCAGGGGGGAGACCTACCCAGCAATCCTCAGTTCATTCAGCAAAACAGGAGTGAGGATTGTTGTTGCAAGTATTGGAGCTGAAATGTGAGAAGGTAGTGCTTGGAGGAGGAGGATAGATACTTCTGGTGTGAAGAGCTAGGCTAGAACTGTGGAACTTTCCACCAACAGAGAGAGCGAGCTAATTCCCCAAGCTCAGCATATTCAAACCCTGAATGCAAAACTCATATTTTCCTTGAGTATTTTTTTTTTTCTCACAAGCTCACAATGGATAAAAATAAAATCTTAAGAACTAATCCAGTTAAGCTTTTTCTTGCCGGCTGAGAAGAGAGACAGAAAGAACAATAAACACTTTGTTTCTCTTTTGCAATATCTGGTCAGTGGTCAGATACAACAGAGGTAAAGAGGTCACGTAAACACAGATAATTTGGAGCTGGGTATGCTGCGTTACAGGTCTGGGTGGGAGACTGAAATTTTGGTGGGAGCAGAACCAGGACAAAGGTGTGTGGGCAAGATGACTTAGATGACTGAAGAAGACAAATCCTCTCTTTCGGACTCATTTATAAATCAATTACCATTTGTTCCTTATTAATAATTTAGCTGCCAAGAATGTGCTTATTGCTTTAGAAGGGGGGTGTGGGGAATACAGACTCTCCCTGTACTGAATAGCTGGCAGTCTAAAAAATGCAAGACAGTACTCATGGGAATAACCAGAGAAAACTGTAACTGTGGACTATATTAATTACTTTACTATTTTTGCACCATCTCCTCCCTGTAAACCTTTTTGTCTGCTTGCATCATGTTGGTAGTGCATGGCACACTCAGTTTAACTGGCCTTTCCAAAGAAATGAGACAGTGAAGGATCATCCTTCCATTTCATCAGGGCTGAAAGGTTTTTCTATGCCCCAGTGTAATGCTGAAAGCTGCACAAGGCAGGGAGAGGGGCCGAGGTGGGGAGGGAAGGTGAAGCCAAGGGGAAGCATGTGGTAGATGCCCAGCCTGGGCAAGGAATTTGGGAGGAGGGGGAGAAGCTGCAGTTGAGATGAGCTCTCAAATGTGATATAAAGAGGGCTGGAGTGCCTTGAGGACAAGGCTCTAGTCTGTTTGAACTTAATACCTCATAGGAGATACAGGACAGATTAAGAGAGGAGTGTGATTGATGGGTCAGAATGATAATTTTAGCAGCTGTGTTTTTTGATGGGTTGGAGGAACAAGATATTTATCTGATGTGCCAGAGAGGAGGAAGAGATTAGCTGGGATGACATAAGGACAGGCAAGTTGTTTGGGTTGCTAAAAGGAAAAAGAAGGGGTAGATCTTAATTTGCTTTGGGGGTTTGTTTTTTGTTTGTTTGTTTGTTTTCTTAAATTTTGTGCAGGAAAATGAATCAAGGTACAAGTAGTGAACAAAATGGAAAATGGCTGAGAAGGCTACTAGAGGTGGTGTGGAGCAGTGGTTCCAAGATGGTGGGTATATTCCTAGAGTAAGGTTTAATATCATTGTTATGTCGCAGGTCTGTGCCAGGATGGGGATGAAATCTGGGGTTTCTGCCTCCAGTTGCAGGCAGTGTCCTTGCCATTACGTGAGCAGTGCTTAGCCAGCGCTGCATTGAAGGTAAGGCATGGCATAAAGCCTAAGGTAATAAGGTCAGCCGGATGTTGGGAGGCAGAGGCAAGGAGTGCTGCCAGTGCTCTTTCTTACCGAAAGGCAGGAACCTCTGTGGCACAGCTCGCTGCTCTCGCTTCCTTGCCATACTTTCAAGTGCTGGTTTGGGATCAATTCTGGTCTGTGGCACACTGGGCACTGCAGTGTCCTTTCCCTGGAAGCAGCTAGGAGTGATTTCAGAAAGTTTATCTGGGTGATGTGTGCAGACTCAGAGGTTTGGGAATGGGATAAGGAAAATGGAGAGGAGTTGGACTTGCTAGTGTTTAATGTCTCGTTGAGAAAGGGAGTTGGATCCTGTTACATACAAAGCAGACAGTTGGTGCAGACTCTTAGTAAATAGACTTAGTGCTGTGAGGAGGAGGTACGATTGGTCATTGCTTGTGTGTATTTTAGAGCAATCAAATTTGTTTCATGGAGGTTTTTTTTGAGGATAGAGTGGGTGTGTGGACCAAAGGCTTAGTCACAAGGGGAGGGGAAAGAAAACTCTCTTGACTTGTGAAATCAAATATTTGTGACTTATCCCATTGTTTCCCTACCTTCATGTAGCTTGTGTCCATATTCACTTGCTGTAGGAGTGAGCAGTGCTGCTAGATCTGTGTCTGCTTGTATTCCCTTTTGTAGCATTCAGGTATTCAGAGAGGATTGCCAGCTCTTTTGCACCCTTGGTCGCGTGCTTTCTCTCTCACTCTCACTCCTGCCTTGGACAGCCCAGTAAGTATTTAGGGAAGGTGTAGGTAGTGAGACATCTCCCAATCAACAAAACCCAGAGGGTGCTTAAAAATGTGTGGATGATTCACTGGAAGGCCCTCTGTTCTCTGAGTCACTGCTGACCCAGGGACCTAGCAAGTGTATTATGCTGCTAAAGAGGAGACATAAAAAGAAGGCCATAATTGACTGTTACCTCTATATGCCTCATCATGTTGTTTTAGAGAAGCTGGGTGGTGTTCCTGGGTCTCCTGTCTGCATTTCATCTTGAGTAGTTATTGTGGTTTGCTTCTAAAGTTTTCCTCAAGCTTTGATTTGGAGTGGTGGTGGTCTTCACGTTGACCATGAAAGTGCTGTAGTGTTGCTATGAGCTGTAAAGCAGCAATTTAGTGTTACTCTCATCTTGGCTATACCACAAAGATGGACAGATCTGTTTGTACACTTGTATGGTTTTGAAAACACTTTAGAATTTGAAGAACTGAAAATTGTTTTGTCTTCTGTGGATTCCCCTTTCAGGCCACAGCAGAGGGATGCTGGTCTACTGCTGCAGGCCAGGTGGAATCTCTCTTGTGGCTTTAAAGAGCTTCCAGTCTTTAGCTAGCATTATTGCTCAGACCAATACTCATGAAGGTTGCCAGATGGCAAGGTGATAGGAGGCCTGGGAAAGAGAGGCCTGTGTGGTTAAAGGATGGGAGCAAAGAGGAGGAGAGTTGTGCTCCCAAACAGCATTCCTTGCCCCTTTTCTGAGTGCCAAAACCACACACAACAGTCCAGCCAGACTCCTGTGTGGCTGGCATTAAAGGCACCAGCCAAGAGGGGCCAAAAAGAAAACGAAGAAGAAAAACATCCCTTGTTTCTGGAATTCTGCTGATCACTTTCCATAATTTGGCTGATAATGGCTGGTAGTGTCACTGTCACCCTGGACCAGCTGCCAAAGACACCAGCCACTCGTTCCCACTGCATCACCCTGCCCTACCAATGTTTGACAGAGGACGATGTGCAGTTGGCATGAAAATCAAAAGCAGCTTTAAAATGTGCTCTGGCTTTTTCAAGTACAAACTAATATTTACCTGTGAGTCTGCTTCCCTCCTTGTTCCCCTCTCCTTGGCAAGCCCTAGATCTGCTTCTAGTTTCAGCTTAATGTTTAAGCATTTATCCAGTGAGGTTCCCAGGATATGAATATTAAATATTCTTTTTAGTTTGGAGAGAGGGAAAGGGGAGATGACAACAGGAAAGCTACCTGAAATGGCTGTCTGTTACTTAAATGTGAGTTTTGATGCAGTTGATATTTTCAGCTGTTCGTTAAGGACACCTCATGGAAAACTTTTGAAAAACATCTCATTTGGGAACAGTTTTGTCTCCTGTGGTGGTTGAAAGGTGACCTGTTTTCATGTTGGTTTTTTCTGGACTCTTCTTTAATCGCTTCTTGCCTAAGTTTTTATTACTACTGACATTTACATGAAAATAAGGTATTTGTGTTGACTTCAGCTACTTGCTTTTTCCTGCTGCCTTTTATGTCATATCAGCTGGATTTCCATGCAAGCAATAGTAATGATAAAACCTTTACAGGAAAGGTACTGTGCACGCACATGCTTGAGATCCTGTTTGGATGATAAGAATGACTTAGCGTGATACTGATACGTGCTTTATAGAGCTGTTATTCATGCTGCTGTGCGGCTCTCCCACACATCCTGCATTAGTCAGAGTTAAGCATTGAAATGATACATCCTTGCTCCCAGCCTTATCACCAGTGCAGAGCTGGTGCAGTTTAGGGCAGGGGAGAGTGAAGGATAGAGGGAAAACATCTGTGCTTGTGTTAGTGCTGCTTTCCTTCAAATAGATAGTGAGTGCTGCAGATCTTGATGGGAAAACGGTGCATCCTGATAGAGCAAGCAACATGTACAAGTGTGATTTTTGGTCAACGAGGGAATTCCTCATGCCTTGCAGCATGGGGAAAATACTCTTCTGCCCTCATTTTCTCAAAGTTTTCTGGTGCATTGTTGTTTGGTTTTTTTTTAAAAACATAATATGTAATTTAGGAAAGCAGAATTGGGCCTCCATGAATAAGATAATTATCTTGGCTGGAGGGGATGGTGGAGGGAGTGACTTCTTGCTGCATAGGACGTCTGCTGTGCTATTAGGCTGCGAGTGGTAGCCTGAAAAAAAATCTTTCAACTGATCTGTAGATTTACTAGAAGAAAGGAAGCTTTCAGGTAGGCCACATACACAGCTTCCTTTTATGCTGTTAAGAGTTTTTGGTGGGGGAAAAAAAGATTTCAGCTGAAGCATTTTCCACCTCTCTGGTACAAATAACTCTCTTCTCTTATTGTATAAAAACAGCCCCCCAAGTAACAAACCAAAAGCCCTTAACACCACCTCCTCTTTTCCCTCACCCTCCTCAGATGTGTTGTAAAACCTGATTATGAGACAGAGAAGTTTACAAAGTTGTTCCTCCAAATACACACAAACTCTTGCCGAGTCTTGAGTCTCTGATTTCACTAGTAATTACAGACATAAGAGACTGTAAAATATTAACTTCTGTGGGCTTTTAATGAGGCGTTTCATCTTAAATCTGCAGCATTCCCCTAAGACATCACACTCTTTTAGGTTTACTTTTTAAGCTGGATTTCTCCTGCCTTGCTGGTGACTCATAATTAAGGAAGTCAGAGTTGTAAAATTAACACAGCCTTCTTCCACTACCCTTTTCACCTCTCTCACACAGCACACACCTTCTCTTAACTCCTTGTGGAAACTTCAAGGCTTGTTTTGGTAGTGGAGGTAGTTCTTTGTCATTGGGACCAAGGAGGAGAGTCTGTGAGAATCTGCTCTGTGATGAAATACGCAGTCTACACATGGGAAATGATTCATGCAGAACTGATTCATTAACAACTTGCAGGATGCCAGACTGGGTCGGAGGCTGGGAAAGCTCTACTGGAAAAGAGAGATGGTTAATTGTTTGGGAGAATGGGAGAGACTGAAGGCTAAGGAACCCAGGCTAAAGTTTTTGTAAGCAAGCTGCATTTCGTTTAAAGTTGATCAGCCTTAATGAAGAACAGGTCCTCATCATGGAGCCATCTGAGCACATGTGCAGCTCTGCTGTTGAATGGATCCCAAAGGACATCCCTGCAGAGGGGCTCAGGGAGGGGGAGGTTGTTGGACAGAAGTGTGAGCATTTGTGGGATTGGGTCCTCTTGTTTGTGGTATGCTGTTAATTAGTACTGGTTATGCAAATAATTATATATCAGAGTTGCTGTTAAACCAACTTGAAAAGCAACATACTGTAGAGCCAGTGGAATTAATGGAAGACTTAAAAGGCCTGTGTAATTCAAGGAAAGTATCGATCTATGTCTTTAAGTACCTGATTTGCTTTTGAAAATGAGAGATGGGCACTCTGAAAAATTTCACCCTGGATCTTGTTATCCATGCGGGGGAGGTACAAACCCAGATGTCAAATCTTGAAATAGCTGCTTTTCAAATTACAGGAAAAGCAGAAGCATTTTCACTATATAATAAAGAAAATAACAGCAACGAACCTCGAGTAGCCTCAAACTATTCCAAAAAAGATAATTGGAGGCTGTAGCACAGTGTATTTTTAGTTATATCTGCTATAAAGTAAACATGTTCTTTGCCCAGGACCACCAAAAATGTTTCCATAAGAAATGTTGGCTTTGTCCCAACTTGATAGAATGCACAAACATTTGTCTGAGAAGTCGGTTCTGACTCCTGGTATTTATATAAAGTTTCTGTTGAAGGCACTGGCAATTGTATATATTGTGAAGGAGAGTCCAAGGTCTTAAAACTGTCATTTTTAAACACTCACTATGATAATCACTTTTGCTTTTGTTAGCAGACATATATATTTGGGGCAACAGTTCTTGGTGTGAGACTTCTATCTAAACATTGTGCAGTATATTAGTTTCTTTTCTCTTTCAGCAATTAAGAAGCATCTTCTTTTCTTGGTTCTTGTGCTCTGGTTTTATTTGGGCTATATCAACAGCCAATGCTAATTTGCAAAGCTCTCCTGACTTCAGTGAAAATAGGGCAATTTTTTCCCTACAGTATCAAGAAGATGTATGTTGAAGCTAGGTATTAGATGTAAATCAGTGTAAGTACCATGGAAGCTAACAGAATAACTGAGTTTTACAGCAGCTTTTCTTTTCTTCTTTTTTTTTTTTTTTTTTTTTTTTGATTGCTAGCAGGACCATGTGCTCCAGTTATTCAGTCTATCTTGAAATACTTTTGTTTTGAATGCACTCTGTGTGGTGGAAGATAATCTGAATCTCTTTGGCATTTCCATCTGTCCATTTTCTCCTTATGAAACTCCTCTGAACATACAAATACACAGACCTATCAGTATGCCTGGAATCTCCTCAGAGAGAGGAAGTTGCTGGTTCGGTTGGATGAAAGCATGTTGGGTTTTGGATTTCATGACTGGAGTTAAACACAGTATTCTGGGAAGAAATGACAAACTCATGTGATAAATGACTTTTCAAAAATGCACGCTCCTTTTGAGAGGCTGAGCTTCTTACTCTGTCCATTTCCTCCACCCCCAGTCCCCTTAAGGCTCAAACACAAATAAATTTAGATGAGTCCGACACAGATTTGGGCAAATAAACTTTGAAGAAATAAATAAAAGGACTAGGACTGCTTAGAAAGACTGTATCTCAAATTTAGAAGAGTTGCAAAAATAATGTAAAAAGTTACATTTGCTCCAGAAAAGGTAGCTGGGAACGGGCTTGTATGCAATACCTTCAGAAACACTTGTGGCCTCAGATTCCCCTTACATCCCTTATTCTCTACTAATTTCTATTCATGCTAAATTAGTAGTAGTGAATTACCACATTCTTACCAAAATAAAGCTTGCCTGATCTGCCTCTTGCAATAAAAGCAATGATAGTTAAGGGTTTTTTACCTTGCTTTGCTGATAGTTGTGGGCTTCCCGAGGGTAGAGGGGTACCATCAGAGACATTTTAACTGCATAATTTCTGCTGCGGTTATTAGAAATGGTGTGTCTTCAGTTTTGTGTGAATTCATTGCTTTCCTTTGAAATGTCAGTAGTAGAAGAGTGTACCTTTTCTGAGAACTGCCGTCCACCTTGCAGGTCCAAGTGCAATTGGACAAGTGTAGGTGGCAGAAATATTGGGATCTATATTAGGAAGTTTAGAACTGGGTTTATGATTAAGCCTTAATTAAGCATTAGGATATATTATGTCCTTTCTGGGGTAGTAGGGTGAAGGACATGCATGGTTGGGCCTCTGAAGTACCTATCTTCTGTGCTACTGGCTGTCAGAAAAGGAGGTAGAAGAGATGTAGGGGCATATAATTACAAAATGGCTAAAAATTGAGGAAAAGGAGCTGGGTTTGATAGCCAGTAGCCAATATCCTGTAGTTGTGGCATAAGCAGAAGTGGTGTAAATAACAGAGATTAGTAAAAAGTACACAGGAAAAAAATAGTTAATTGTGATACTACCTGACAGAACAAGATCTATCTGTAGTTTTAAAGAAATCTACATTAAACTAAGCTGTTATTTGCATGCCAGTAGGGAGTAGAAGTGGACATGGCTCCGAGAAGAGAGCTATGGAGTACAGGACAAGCAGAAGATGGCTTTAGAGAAGCAACAATGGACAGACAGTTTATGGTAAACCAATAAAACGTACTTATGTCTGAATCTGAAATTAGACTCTGAAAAATATGGTCTCAAGGCACCTGCTAAAGAGCTTAGCGTTACTGGAATCTTAGTAAGTGACTCATGCTGTCATAATCTGATCCTGACATCAACTCTCCGTGCTGTATTTCTTCAGCTTTTGAGTGGGGGAAGGGGAAGTCTGCAAAGCCTTAATAAAGACTGAGAGACATAAATAGGCAGTTAGAAGCCCACACAAAGTATATTGGTAATTTCTGTATTGTCAGCTACTTTTCAAACCCAGAACAAACGAGACTTGAGTAGAAGAATCATGCAGCATCAGAAGAAATGGGAATTGCTCTTCACCTTTAAAATGTTTACCCGATACTGCAGGCTGTAGATTCTAGCAGCCTCTGTTCAAGACTTCATGGCCAGCAGATGCATGGAGCTGTGCCACCCACTGGCTGTGATCCTGTGCTTACCTGTAAGTACACACACAAGGGACTGCCCAAAGGGTGTGATAACCTTTGCATGGGTTCCCAAGCTTTGCACATTGCTGCTTCTTTGTGCCTTTGCTGCAGTGCTTCTGCTCCTGTTAGCAACTCATTGCAAAGGTCAGAAGCATCTGAAGTCAGCTACCATCTGCAAACATAGAGGAGATGTGTTTTTCTTCTAAATCCAAAGGAGGAGTTTAGTGGGAAGAATAAGCAGTCCAGATGAGAGAGTTAGCAGCACAGAATAGTAGTGATATTTGATAGCATTGAGGAGGTGATGAACTCCTTATTCCTGGTGTTGGCTCTGACACAATCTTTTCATTTGCTTTGGGAGGATCATTTAACTTCATTGCTTTGGGGGCAGTAAAAACTCACCCTCTCCATAGAGATGTGTTGCAAATTAGATGTTTGTTAATTCTTTTAATCTTATATAAATTTAAGTGTTAAGTAGAAGTATTAAGTATTAGCTTCCTCTATGACAGTGTGAGAATGTGCATTGCAAACCTCGGTTTGATGCAGTTACTTCTATTTCTAGAACTTGAATGGTAGTACTGTTAAAACTCTAGCAGAAATTGGAAAATTTAGTGATGCTGAGCAAATTGAGGGGAAAGGGATGGCAAGGGATCAGCTTTTGAATTACAAATGTGCTGCGTGGGTCATTTTTTTTTTTTTATTCAGTGTTGTTCATTTGGCCAGTATTCAGGGAAAGTTGAGAATTTTTCCAACTTTTCAGTGAAGCCCTGTGGATATTGCAGTACTCTGCACACAAAAGTAGATTCTGCTACAAGAATAAATGCTTATTTTCCTGTTGTAGACCAGATGCAGGGCCAATAAGGAACTACTTATGTTTTGTGCTTAAGAGAAAATCACAGCCTGTGGCCATAGTCCTTGGTGCATTTTAAAGCATACTGGCAACTTATTTGTCATGGTTTTAAAAATCAGCTTCTGTTCATGGTTTTTAATAAGAATGCCTTAGAAATGCATAACTTAAACTTTTTCCTCCTGATTGTTTTTCTCTTTTCCTTACCCCTTTTTGCACATGCTGGTGTTACTGGATACTTGAGCTTTCAGGCATTTTGCTCTCTTGGAAGATTAATGACAGGGATATAAAACTGATGGGTTTTGCAAACAGGAGTGTATGTGTGTGAATGGTAAGGGGAGGGAATGGTTCTCTGATGGGGTAAATCTGAATCTTGACACCCCCCCACCCCCGTAATATCTTATTGCTTATATCACTGTGCTTAATTTGCACTACTGCATTCCACTGATTTCAACTTCACTTTTAAAGAAGGAGAATGGGTTCAAGGAAGAGTTTCATTACCCATCTAGAGGAAAGATAGCTGTAAAATGCTCAAAGGGGAAAAGAAGAAAAATTAGAAATAACAAGTACATCTTTTAAAGTGTGGGGTTTGGTTTTTTTCTTTCCTGATTTAAGATCTTACAAATTAAATCAGGCTTCAAAACAAAACCAAAAACCCCACACACAGTAACAGCAACAAAAACAACAAAAACCCCAACCCCAAACAACAACAAAAACCCCCAATCAGGCCTGGAAATCAAATTCCTGTTATGCAGTGTAATGTTCTCCTATTTACTACTCACTCTTTTTCAGACAGTTAGAGAGGATTGCTTTTTAAAAAAAAAGCTTCAGTGTTTCTGTCATTCTTTTTTCTTCCCTTCTCTGTTTTTGCTATTAAAAGTCACTATTGCCCTTTGTTCTTTGAGCAACAGTTGTCTGGACAGTTTGGAGTAATAGTTTCATGTGTTAAACTTTCCTAGTAAATGGCTTGTAACAACATGTAACAATGGATCCTGAGGGGTTTTTTGTTTGTTTCTTATGGACACTGCACTGGTGTCCTGACCATGTCTTATGCTGTTGTGCAAGAAATTAAACTACCCGACCGCATTCCTGGAATCTTGGTCTCTCTTTCTTCATTCAGTATTTTTTAATCTCTGGTTGTAACTGCCCTAGGTGTGGAGTAACCTCTCCACTGGATACCTCTTGATCATGTTTGAGTGCACCATATTGTAACCCTCATGCCTTTGGCAGACTTCTTGGGCATCTTTTACCAAACACTGAGTCTTCTGAGCTGTATCCTACCTGCGGGATATGGGTGCACAGTCATTATCTTTATTGCTAACACCCACAACATGGGCTGGGACGAACATGCTGTGAGGCACCAGTCTGCTCTCCTGCCCCAGCACAGCCATCCGGCAGGTCTGCTGGCCACACAGTCATCATTCAGGTGGGGAAGTGCTGGTGTCTGCTGTTCTTCTCAATGGGCTGATCCTTGACATCACTGAGCCGCTGTCTTCTTCCTCTCTGCTTCTTCTTTGTCTTGTTGTATCAGGACTTTATTTTTCTGGATCATTGTTGAGTTCGTTTCTTTATTATAAACCACTGCTAACTGGTATCAGCTCAGCAATCTTGCTGGGTTCTGGCTTTATTTTTATTTTATCTTGCAGCCTCTCATAGCCTACACGCTCTCACACTCTCAGGCGGCGATAACTACAGCTCATCCTATTTTCCTTGGTAAAACAGGCTTGTGCATCACAATATTTTCTTGTTCTTATCTTGCAAGTTCAGGATACGTACTAGTTGTGAAAGATGCCCTAGAACACCCTCTGGCAGTGAGAGTCTGCATCACCCGCTCAGTCTGAACATAGACACTGTGAAAAGATCTCTACAACTTTTGCTATTTAATCCCATCATGCAGTATAGAGGCGCTTTGAAGATATGGTGTCCCACCAAAATAAATGGTGATGCTTTTGGAGAGAACCATCCAATACTGAATTTTTGGCCAAAGCAGCTTTGGTATTTTTAAAAGAAATCCTGTTAGGTAGTACGGAATCATAAATGTATCAATTCAGTTGTAGAGGGGCATCCTCAACACAAGCTGGTTAAAAAGAAAGGTAAGAGGGAGGAACAATTCATTAACCCAATGGAAATTTTGGTGCTTAGATTCTGCTAATTTTAATGAAGCCTGGATGTGCTGAGCTCTCGGGTGGTTTGGGGAATACTTCAGCCTGCAAGATCAGACTGTTCTTCAGAACAGGACCAAGAAAGGGTAGCAGTTGCGTGCGCTATGGAGTTTATTATCAGATTACTCTGCACATGAATGTGAGAGGCACACCTTCCTGGGTCATCCCTGAGGGCTGTGGACTCCAGAGATGGCGAGCCAGTCAAATACATCCTCAGCTGTGGTGCATGCTAACAAAAATATATACTAACTCATCTTGCACCAGCTTTTGGCTTTCATCAGGTTCCTCAAAGAAGGGTTACAACCTGCTAACCCATGAAGAAGTGGATAGTCTTCTGCCAAGTTAGAGACCTGAGCCAGCTTGTGGTACAATGCTGAGGGGACAGGAGCTAATGAAGGAAGGGAGGAGTTGAGATAGGGCAGGACTGTGGGAATGGGAATGTGTTGGACAGAAGGAAGACCATCTCACCAAGGCAGTGCTAGTCCTGTAGCTTGGTGCAGCTGCCCTTAAGAATGCAGCCTAGGTCATTTATAAGTGAGATGACTGGGTGCTCAAGACAGTTCTTGTGCTCGATCAAGTGTTTGCATCTACAAATGAGCATTCAGGTAGCTAATAAAGACGTGGCAATTCACTGTGGCAATTGAAGTGCTGTATCTACACAAAAAGCTGCCTTTAGTAGAGCATGGTGTTTGCTCATCTAACCTTGTGTCCCATCTCAGCCATACCAGTTATTTGTTGCTTTGGAGAAAATACTCCTTGAGGGTTGAGGCAGGACAGCAGAAAGAAATAAAGCTGCCCTGTTACTTAGCCACATTCTTCCCAAGAACATGCAAGCAACGTTGTTTTGTCTCAAGTCCCTTAGCAGAGAGCCTGAGGAGAGATTTCACAATCATAAAAATGTAATTAGCCCTCAGGGCTTTGGAGAAATATAATTTCTTTTACCTTATCTCCTTATTGGGGGGAGAGGGGAGAAGGGGAGGTTATTATATCTGAAAATAAAACATATGGCGCTGTCATTTATAAAAGTCTTTTTAGATAAGATTGTAGAGAAGTCCATCTCTTCTGCCTTATAGACAGCATTCATGCCATGAGAAATGGTAGATAGCAAGCACAACACATTTTCCACAGCGTGCAGTCTCTGCTAACAAAAACGAGTAGCTGTGATACTAGTGGTTGAGAGCTATGTTATGCTTTTAGGCTGTTTTTGTTTTAGATAACCACTGAAGCTGTTTAGGATTTGAGGACTGTTCAGACAACAGTGACTTGGTGCCTCTCTCCACTGTCTCCTGCGAGAGCTTTGGCAGAAGGGCTCCATTAACCTAGGAGGAGAGGGCTACTGCATCCAGAGGGTGAGTCAGGCATGTGGATGTACTGGCTCATCTTTTGTTAAGACTTAATAGCTTTTACCAAGAACCCTGGGGTGATGGGAAAAAGTGCACTTTCCCCTCCAGCTGTCTGGGAAGTCTGTTGTAGGTATAAAAAATTTCTTCTATCCTGAGAAATGTAGGGAGAGACCCATCCTTGCAAGTAATCCCAAAGTCATACACACCTTGTGTTAGGCCCCCCCCCCCATCTCAGCTGCTAGCCCCAACCCAAATCTGTCCATCCTGCTGTGATGTCCATCTGCTGAGGGTGACTGGGAACAGTAAGAACACTTGCCACAGTTGTATCTTCTGCGGCTACTTGGAATAATCCCTCTGAGTCTTCTTTTTTCTCCTTTACCCTCACTTAGATGCAAGATATCCTTCTGAGCGGGCAGAGATGTTTGAAAGAGGAACAGAAAAGCAGTCTTGTTTTGTTCCTTATATCAGCCTACTTTCTTTTTATTAAATTTAGTATTTTCACACTTCTGGTATACTTTTTTTTTTTTTTTTTAATTTTTCCAAACTGACAAGTTTTGGGGTCATGTAAGTCAAGTCTTGGCTCCATTGAAATCAATACCAAGATTTCCACTTTTCACAGGAGATCCGTTCTAGACGCTGGCGTCCTCCTTGTGAGTCTTCCACCTGGGAAGACGGATTTCTGCTTTTCTGTCCTGAGAAGGAGCTTGGCGTAAGAACACAGTTGGAGGATGTGCCAGATATTCAGCTGGTCGGTCACCCCATCACAGAGCAGTCTAAAGAGTGAAGTCTGAAGAGAATGTATGACCCATAAATAACAGGCACAAAATGAAGAAATACATACTATAAATAATAACTGTGGGCGTTGTGCATTTTTCAGGGCTGTAACATACTTGCAGGTTTTAGATGTTTTGTAACATGTACCAGCAAGTCCCTCAGTGCTGGCTTAGACTCCTTACATACTTCATACGTAACAGTTATATGACATGTTTTCCTGCTCCCGCAAATCAAGTGCTTGTCAGTAATAGCTTGAATTGGTTGTGTTTTGCCTTCCTTGTTGTTGTAGCAGTGTTTACAAGAGGTGTGCGTGTTACCAAGCTCTGCCAGAGAAGCTTTTGGGAAAACTCTCTTAGGGCAGCCAAGACTAGTGCAACCACTGTTTGAATAATTGTTTGTGTGTTTTCGTTTGGTTTTGTTTTGTTTTTCTAGATTGGCTGCCAACACAAAGAACCAAGGGAAATAATTCCAAGTAAAATTTCAATTTTCTTTTTTTTTCTTTCTTTCCTTGACAAATTAAAAATAGAAATATTTCATTTCACCAAACCTCTGAAGTGTTTCATTTTGGTCATTAAGAAAAGCAAGGGAAATGAAGGGTTAGACTTCAAAGAAAGTGCCTGGGGGCAGTTCCCATTCAGTGGCTCAGGGAGTGGAGCCCTCATTCAGGATGGAGGAGACCCTGCTCCAATTCTTTCCTCTGCTGGAGAGGATTTGAACATGCTTGTCTTGCTTCCCAGGAAGGTTTGCTAGGAACAGGCTATTCTGAGGTGAGGATAGGATTAGGAGAAAAATGAGTTGGAGGAGACACGAGCTAAATGTAAAAACAAAAGTAAGCAATCCTGAAAAAACCCCTATTTTTTGCTTTCAAGCTGCAATTTGGAAAATGAAACTGGAAACCTTGCTTGTTTGTAATGTTCGTGAACACTGTTTAAAGAAAAAGCATCTATATCAATTTTGGATGGTTTTGTCACAATGGAAATTCATGTGTCTCTGTATTTTAAAAGTCCGGTTTTATTAGCACATATTGTAAGATGTAATCCCTTTACGTGCACAGCATAAATTGTTGAGAGCTGTGCAAATGGCCTGTTCATTACGACACGCATAAATGCTTCAGAATTTCCACTAAATTGGTGTATTGTTACTTGCTGTTGCTCTTGTCTCTGCCTCCAAATCAACGTCTTTTCAGAAAATGAATAAATCCAGAGCAGGGCTGTTCTATAAAACAAACATTTTGCAATTCTCGGAGATAACTTCTTGGCCTGAAGACTGGGAGCGGAATGCCTCCCTGCAGCACTGTCTCGGTGGGTTTTGGTGACTAGCACCTTTTGGATTGTGTCAGGATATTGCATTTGCTGGGCAGCCTATGCTTTGAGCCTGCTGCTGAAGTCTGCAGTCTTCACACTAGGTTCCTCTGTGTAGCGTTTGATGGGATGTGATCAGTACTACACATGTATTAATGCCAGTCTAAATTGCTATCATCTTTATATTCTGACTGCAGATCATTAGATGGCCGGCTGCAAGTGTCTCACCGGAAAGGTCTTCCCCATGTGATCTACTGCCGACTGTGGCGATGGCCAGACCTTCATAGCCACCATGAGCTGCGTGCCATGGAGATGTGCGAGTATGCCTTTAACATGAAGAAGGATGAAGTCTGTGTGAATCCTTATCACTACCAAAGAGTGGAAACCCCAGGTACTGCTGGCCCTTTGTGCAGATACCTCAGCTTCTTGGTACCAGCATAAGGGATTTAGAAGTGCATTTCAAAATTGAATAAAGCAGCAGGCATAGGGTTTTAAAACCAAAGTGTATCTATTATTGATGGTAATCTCTTACTGTATGCAGTAGAATAATTTATGAATCTGCACTCGGGGGGAAATATAATTTTAAATCGATAAAATCCAAGTTGAGCAGGTTGCATTGTTGCCAGGTTCCTAATGTGGCATTGTGTGCCTGTAAACAACACACACATGTAGTAGATAAAAGTATGAACTACAACAGTGTTCTGTGTATCCCTAATTGTTGGTATTAAATTAAGGATAAACTTAGTGTTAAGTTGAAGTGGGTCTAAGAATAGCTCCCAACACAACTGAACTTCCTGTTCTGAAGTCTCCTCCTGCCTCTGAAAGAGACTTTCATCTGGAACTGCAGATAGTTCTGCTGCGTGTCAGTACAAATCTGCAAAACCAGTCTGGATGTTTATGCTAATCTTACTTTGCTGTTTCATTTTATGTGAAATTTATTCCTTTTGAATTATGTGGTATAACTTCTCTTAAATAATTTTTCAAGAAGACCTGTTTCTTTGCCTTCAAAGGGGCAGACAGATTAGGTGTGTTCAGATAAGTATGTATCCCATCCCCAGCTGAGATATGTTAAGAATAGCATCTTTAACTGCTGCTGTTATTTCAGAAGCAAGTATCAAATTGTGTCCCTTAATTAGCGACTTTGGTGTTGCATGTATTTAAGGGTGTTACTCCAAACTGGTTTCTCTTCATTTTCTAGGGTTTCAGTAATTTTATTTTAAAGCTGTTAAGGTTGCTGTTCTTTTTTTTTTTGGTTTGTTTGTTTGTTTGTTTGTTTGTTTCCATTTGTGCAGTGTTACCTCCCGTGCTGGTGCCTCGGCACACAGAGATCCCAGCTGAGTTTCCGCCATTAGACGATTATAGTCATTCTATTCCAGAGAACACTAACTTCCCAGCAGGTATCGAGCCACAGAGCAACTACATTCCAGGTACTGTATATCTTCCATACAGCAAGCGGACGGAAAAGGGTCATATTGCACAGTGAATCGTGTCTATGTATGCAAAGCTGGATGACTGGAAAGTCTTTCTTTCCATTGTTACTATGAAGCTAAGGAATGGGAACCTATACGAAAATAGATGAAAGCTGTAAATGTAGACACACAACAGTGCTGTTTATAGTTCTGTTTTGTTTTCTTTTCTTTAAACTCACTTCTTCCCTTCAGTAGTACATACTCAGTTTATTGTGGAATCTAAAGCTGAATGTTCCTTTAACAAGTTTAGATTTGCATGACATTCAGCCATTTTAATTTGAGTAAAACCCTCTAGATTTCTGGTGGAATTGAGCTCTTCTATTTATGTATCTCTTTTACGAGCAATTTACACCTTATTTGCATGGACAAGCTATGCAGCTGCACACCAGGAAAGGAAAAATACATGGACAGAAGATTGTCTACATGGCTTAAAGTTTTATGGGACTGAAAATTTGGATTTTTTTGTTTCCCCCTCTCCTCTGTTATTCACAAATATGCTATGGCTATCATCCTGGTTGTGCCAGTTTCTCCTTTCAGCAGTCTGATGAAGAAAAGTAATAAAAAAGAAATTTAGCTCCTTGTGAATAACCAAGTAAATGTTTTTGGTGTCTGAAATCCAGACTTTGCATCCAGTTGCAATGACGGTATGATCATTTTATGCTTCTAGAGACACCTCCTCCAGGCTATTTGAGTGAGGATGGAGAAACTAGTGACCACCAGATGAACCCCAGCATGGATGCAGGTAAGACATCTTTTGTCATTTGCTGCAGCTTTCTAGGTCATATCAGAGACTCTTTGGAAGTTTTTTCTTTGGGGCACTGAAGATCAGATGGTGATTTGAGGTATTTTTTCCCTGTAGGAGTGCAAAATGTAGCCTGACATCTCATGTAAAGCACAGGTCTTTATGTTTTAGAGCTTCTGGTGAAAGGTACAGCATGTTCTTGTTCTCCCCAACATCCATCATTAGATACTACTAAGCAGGAGCCTGAAACAGTGGAGACTTATGTAAGGATGATAGTTTGTGTTGTATTTGCATCTGGTCATCTGTATGCACATGAAAATTTTGCACGTAGCTGGCACTTTTCTGCAGAGCATTTTTCTGATTGCTTAGTTGTTTACATACTTAAATGTCCAGTTTGAAATGACCACTAGCAGATTAGTTTTTAAATGGGTTTATAATTTAGTGCATTTATCATTTAGTCTGCGTTCTCGCTCATTGCCAAGAAAACAAGTAACCAGGTTTAGAATGAGCAGCCTTCCTGTTCGTGCTAACCTGTATCAACACTTTAAAATTAAACATGCAGGTCTCATCTTTCTGGGAGAAACTGTTTAAGGTATCTTGTTGATCTGAGTGGTGTCACTGCTTGTGAGTAAGAACCACTGAATCAGACTCTGAATTCATAGAACTTTTGCTTGAAAAGCAAAAACACATCCTTGGTTAGAAGGGCTGATGCTTTACAAGAAGGATATGCAAATACATGGCACTTTCATAAAGATAGACATGCAGAACCTAATTAATACAAATACTGCACACAAATATCTTGGTTTCTGTGCATGTCTTCAGCCGTAGAACATACGTGGGATTCTAAAAGAGGGATGACTGATTTGCAGTCTTTCACCGCAGTTGTACAGATGGAGGAAGGCAGTGTGGGTTGGTTTGTCTACATGAAACACAAGCTTATTGGCACAATCCATTTCAGTGCATACAATTATTGGTAATGTGGTTGACATGTGGAATGTATGTATGACTTTTTGAAAGTGGACTGGAATAGGATGGGCCTGGAAGATGCTATAAATACCCAATTTATGTTCAAATGCTATATCCCTTCCTTCACATGTCATGGACTTCCCTCTTTACAGAAAAACAAATTTTAAAGAAACCAGCCAAACTCAGTGTGAGAGGAAAAGAAAAAATGGGCTGTACCACCTGTCTGCATCCATGTGGCATCCAGAGGATGGAAATTGCTCTGGACATCCAAGTGCAGATATTTGAAATATATGCACAGAATTTGTGGACCAAGTTGAAATGATTGGGGGTAAAATTCTGACAGTTGTTTGGTCAGATCTGTATAGCTTGATACAATACTCCATTGTCCCAAAACCATTAAGATTTGTTGATATCAAGTGGTATGTTTTCAACTGTTATGAGTACGTTTTGTGCCTGGCAAAGTAAAATTAAGCTCTTAAATGCCCAGCTAACTGGGTTTGTAGCTGTCATGATGGTACCTGGACCTTTGAGAACTGCAAGTGAATGTAAAACTGACAACTGCATGCTCAGTTGTGTAAATTAATGGGTTAAGCTTAAGTGAATGCATTATGAATATGCTTAGCAGTATTGCAGATGTAGCAAGTTGATATAAATAATAGCATTTGGAAGCTCATGTAAAGAGTAATCAACATCAGAGAAGCTGCTGGTGTCACAAAATGAGACTTAACTGAGAAGTGCGTTATCCCTCCAGCAAGCCTGGGCAGCACTGAAGATTTTCTGCAAGTGTTTTTCCTTGTGTAGATGCCATTCTAATACTTATGATGTCTTGATTTTCAGGTTCTCCAAACTTATCACCAAACCCTATGTCTCCAGCACACAATAATCTGGGTAAGCATGTGATTTTGAGAAGTGTGTGTAATTACAGTCAAGGTACTGACATTTTAATGATGATGTTATTTCTTGAGGTTGTGCGCTTTTGATGAGGTTGTGAGCACCGTTCATGTGCCTTTCTGCTAATCTTCTTTACTGTGATAACAGTGGTTCATATTAACTCTAGATGAAATAAAGCAATCTGAACTTACATCAGAGTTAAATGAAGAAACAAGAAATGTTGGCAAACACCAGAAAGAATGAGTGAAGGGCTGCTGCAAAAATACACTTATTTGATTACGTGAATTTGCAAGGAATATATCCGTGTGTTTTGCTGGTGGGTTTGTGTCCTTGTATTTTTAAAGGCTGCAGCTTGAGTTTAAATTTTGTCTCCTGGAAAGTTACCTTGTAAATTTGTAGTGCTCACTGGTCTCTTTTACAATACACGAGAGCGTCTTGCAGGTTTTTTTAATTATTAATTTGGTGTTACATTCATTATAGGGCACATGCTGTTATCCACGTATTGTGGACAGGGGGCTGAGGTTCAGAGCTACAGATTTGCCTGCACTGCTTTGTCAGCTCAGGCAATCATCTGCTTGACTGAAGGGCAGCAAATGCATTACATCCTCACGTAAACCCAGCTCAGGAGCAAACCCATGTCCCCCGCAGAGCAAGTGTGCAGTTACACAGCACAGATACGCATGGCCTTGAGGGTTTGGGTGGCAGTGGCTGGGAACTCCTAACAAAACTATGAGTGCTAGGATGGTGTCAGATCATAAGTCTACCTGAGGGGCATCCCTGGACTGCATAGGGATAAAGCAGCCCAGAGCCCTCACTGGAACAACTGATGGCCCAGGTGTTTAAGTTGTTATAGTACGAAATTGAGCATGGACTGAGCAGAGCAAAGTGGAGAAGGCTCAAAGTTTGTGCTGAAATGGAACATAGTCCAGTCCTAATAGGCCACTCCTGTCACCGATTCACTCCATAAACTGTAGAAAGTAAATAGGAGGAAAGCTGAAGAAGGAAGACTAGCGGTTGAACAGGGCCTTTACCTTTGAGATACTATTAGAGGTTTTGTGGCTATCTCTGAACCTCTGTTGTCTTCTCAAATGGCTCTGCCCTTTATTTTCTTACCTACAGACATAAAAGGTCTGATCTTCATCAGTTTGAGCTCTTACCCTGTTTGAAATTGCTCTCAACGGTCTGTCATAAAAAGCACTCACAGCCCTGGCTAGCTGCAGGATCAGTTCTCTAAATGCTCATTAAGCCGGCAGACAGAGGCCACTTGAGATTACTCTTGAATAACCATAGCCATAAAGTTTACATATGCTTTTAATCCTGGCACAGAGTACTTTGACACTGCTCCAAAATTTGTCAGTCATTGGCTGACTTGTAGGTATCTTGGGGCTGTTGAAGAGGGGATTTCTTTTCTCTTCTCCCCCCCTCCCCGCCTTTTTTTTTTAAAGCGTAGGATATATTGCCACGGTGCCACTAAGTTTTTATTTGCTTTAACTGTTAAAGCCTAAGAAGAGAATATATGGCTGACTTATTTTTATTTCCTTTTTTCTTTTTTTGTTTGAATCCATTATGCTTCAGTGTGCTGCCTAGGAGTTGATGAGAATTTCTAGCAATTTTTTTCAACGTAAAAATAAAAAGCCAATTACATGTAACAAAACCAACCTGGCAAGCTGACTGTGGCATCTGCCTTACATAAGGAGAAAAGGAGTTTCTAGGAAAGAGGCCCCAATGCATATCCTTTCTAACAAGGATACTAGTTATTAACACATGCTGCTCAGCTGATGGGCCTGTCAGATGTCTAATATGCTGTCTGGTGACAAAAACTAAGTAGGAGCAGGTGAAGCTGGTTAACCACAAGGAATCTCTTTGTAGTCTAAGGAGCAGACATCAGAAAAGCATTTTAACTTATCAACATTAAAAGATAACTTTAAGTTTTGCAAGCCAAATATTTATTGCTCTTAGGCAAGAGCTTTCACAAATTAAGAACTTCTTGTCTCTTTAAAAAATTTTATTGTAAATTTTTGCATGTGAGGAAGCTACAAAATAAAAAATGAAATGGCACATAGCTAAGCAACTCTAAACGACTGTCAAATGACAAAGTTGTCTGCATCTCTACCTTGTAGATGGCATATCTAAAGGAGCTGCCTATAGCAGTGTAGGTGAAAACACCAGCAGCCCATCAGACCTTCAGCCTGATGATCTCTGCAGCCCAGAAAGGAGTTACATGGACTG
The DNA here is from genome assembly GCF_929443795.1 of Astur gentilis. NCBI lineage: Eukaryota > Metazoa > Chordata > Aves > Accipitriformes > Accipitridae > Astur > Astur gentilis. The sequence goes on from NC_064889.1 coordinate 24,321,472, forward strand.
TAAGAGCAGAACTACTCAGCTTTGCAGGTTCTCTCTCCTGTTAGAAGTTACTTGGTGGCTGGTGATCTGCAGTGTTCCTGCTTTTGCTGTGCTCTATAATTCTGTAGATAAGCAGAATACTCCAGTGTCTAGGGCTGTACTTTCATCTGCAGAAGTTTAATCAGGCTTTCTCTGTATGTTTGTTAAGAAAATTGGGTAGAAATTTAAAAAACACAGCAGTGTGCGATGAGGAAAATTACCAGCAGCAGAGTGCAGTGGGCTTTTGCAGTTTTGCTATTAGGAAAATAAAGTCACAGTATTGATGTCTGTTTATTTGACCAGAACTACCTGAAGCTTTTAAGACAGTTTACTTTGTGTAAGCTGAACTTTGGACTTAAATCCCATCCAGAGAAGTACAAAGGCAATAAACTAGCATGAAGCAAACCAACTAGGACAATAGAAGCAAGGTTTGTTTGAGGTGCAATGTGTGTATTTCAGCATAAAGCTGTAAGACTGTAATATGGGGTTGAAGGAACTTAGGGAGTTTCATCTCCCCATTCACAGGCAGAAAAGTGTTGCAAGGTAACGGACTGGGGTTTTTTTAACTCCTTTCAGCATGTGCATTTGATTTGGAAGCATTTTAGTTTTGGTCCAAAATTTCAGTTGTGAATTTTCAGTTGTCAAACATAAGATTTAAGTGGAAGTTATAGATATCCAATGATCTCTTCTATATTAGTGCAATACAAACTGGAGAAAATACAGAAAGTAACCAAAATGAAAGGAGAGTTGCCAGCATTATGTGGACATTTGGAATGAAGTCAGGGAGTTTATGCTGGCCAAGGGCCAGGCCTGAGGTTGCATGCATATTGTTATTTGGAGTGAGGCAGTCCCTTGGTGTACAGGAAATCCATTGTCAGTGTTTGCTCCACAGAAGACTTGACGCAAAAGCTGTAAATGAAGTAAGCGCATACCCTATGGTCAAATCCATCAGTAACATAAGCCTCCGTTACTCTCTGTGTTGAAACACTATTTCCCAAAGCAGTGAAAAGACAGCCCTTCCCAAAGTACAGAAGGGAAGGGAGTATGCACACCTATTTATCTTTTTGTTTCTGAGGAGGGAGTTAGAATTACTGGGGCTGCAACTAAGACAGTTAGATAACATATATCAGTAACTTCTGATATACATTGTGTATCAAACGCATTAACTGAAACTAGGATAACAACCGCTTTTATGCTTAGAGCACACATTATAGAGAGTGCAAAGCAGCCAGCAGATCATTTTCCTCTGCAGCTGAACAGATAGTACTTCCATCTTGTAGGGAAGATGCAATATGGGTAGCATCCCAATATTCAGTGGACACTTGTGAAAGCAGAGCTGTAGTGAGTCAAGGCTGAAATTGTATGGAGACAATTCAGGCAGGATTTGCTTGTTTTTAGTGTATCGTGTTAGTTAATTGTGTAGCTCTTCAGGATTCTTTGGTTTTAGCAGATCTACGTTCTTTTACTTTTCCCCAAACAGTAAATCCATAAATTAATGAATGTTCAGGACAGCTCTAATGTAAGAGGAAACTTGCCCATTCCATGACAGCTTAAGCTGAAGCCTAAGACCACAAATCACAGGAGAAAGCAGCATTATTAAAAGCTTGGTTGCATTTTTTTAGGGACAAGTTTTTCTTCAAAATAGGACTTGTTGGTTTGTGTCTTTCCTCAAATTGCAAATAAGCCGGAAATAAAATTTCTGTGCATCCTTCAGTGGGGAATCCACAGTTCCCGTGAGTCGTAACCAAGCGGAGGTGGTTTTTGAAGGAAAGGACCACAAAACCATAGAGAGCAATACAGGCTTCAGTGTTTTTATAACTTCAACAGTACCAATCTGAGGACATTACTTAAGGATCAACAAAAGTTGATTTGATTTTTCTGGAGCTGAGCAGCCTTTCAATTAAAAAGGCACTTGCTGTGGAATAAGAGCACGGTTATGTGGAACACAATCTGTTTTCCTAAGTGGGTGGACACACTTAAGAGACTGTGATTAGTGCTGGTATTTGCTGTACCTCTATACAAATTGCACTGGAGCCATGTGAAGCCCAGAGTCAGTTACGATGTGTATAGCTTACTGCTGCAGGCCACAACTGCTAATTGATGAAATGAGGCTGGTATTGGAGAAATATGCCTGATGTGGCAGTTTCCAGTGGGACAACCAAATTTGTTGTACAAGAGAAAAAAGCAGAGAACAGTAAACTTGTGTGACTCCTGGGCGTGTTCAATATCATCTGCACGTATCAGGAGAGGGGCTTGCTTTAAGCTATGAAATTGTTTAAAATGTGATGAAACGGCAGGTATGCTAACCAGATCTCTTAAATTGATGTAGCAACCACTGTTCTGTTGAGCTGCCTTCTGTTAGCTTTTGCTTTGAGCATTATGTCCTTTTCTCTAAGAGGAAGATAGGCTTTTGCTTTTGTGGGTGTAAGGTGTGGTGGAGAGCAGGAACATCGGGCTTTGCTTGTGATAGAGCATTTTTCTTTTGGATGATATAATTAAGGAAAGAGAGACTGTGAAAGAAGCTGGGAATGGGTATAAGCTCCAAAATTCACGGACTTTGAAGATCTGCTAAGGATTACAGAGTTCCCCAGATGCACTTTTATGCAATCCCTTATTTGCTGTCAGCAAAGCTTGTAACAAAGCAGAAACTGAAGCTTTTTTCTAATTATTGGCTACTTTGGGAACTGGTACACCACAGTAATGGAGAGGAAACCAGCATGTATTTTGTCTGAAGCCAGGCTGCTTCAACCTGTTTCTAAAGGTTACAGAGTAACAGCAGGTACCAAATGAGAAATTACCCTCAAACCTCTGTAGAGACACCCTCTTCATCATGAGAGGAGACTGGGATGGTAAAAACCTGTCTTTGATTTTTTGGAGCTGATCTCTTAAGCCCCAGATTCGCCTAAGCCTTGCAGGAGCAACAGATGGGAAAGCCTATGGAAAAAGCTGGGTTTTGCTGCTTGATGTTAACTCTTTGGCCAGATGGGAAGCTGTTGTGTTCTGCTTTTAAGCACCATTTGAACAGGGATGAAGTGATAAATTGAGGGGAGGACTGGAGGGAATTCTTCTCTTGCTTTTATTTCTTGCATTGAATTTGGGGAATAAAGCACTTATCATTTAGCTTAGTCTGCTTTCCATTTCCTCTGCTCAGCAGATTCTTGGCTTGCAGCAGGACTGGGCACCATCTAGTGCAGTATTTCCAAGAATATTTGATTTGAGCCTTCCTCTGCTGAAATCTCATTGGCTTCAGTGGGAGCAGTTAAATAATTTGAAGCCATTTGAATGCCCCACTTTTCATGCATATCAAGTATTGTCTTCCTGAGACTGCCTCAGCCTCAGTTTGCTCATGAACTTTGGTCCTTTCGCTTCAGTCCACGGGCTGTGTAAAACCATAACCCCGATAAAGAAGATGTGCCATCATCTATTGGAGAATTGGATTTTCTTTTCATAATTTGAGATTAAATGCACTGGAAGAAAGCATCTCATTTTTAAATCACTTTGATGCCAGTGTTATGTACAATTTGGTGCACATTGCAGACACCTCTACTGGTTTCATCAGTGCTAGAGAGATCATAACAGAGTCAGTAAGAATAAAAGTTGGATTTGCTGGGTACTTGGTATAAGTGCACAGCATTAGGGTTCTGGAGACCTGTGCTGTTGAAAGCAGGTTTGTGGTCTGCTCTTTCTAAGGTTTTCTGTTTCTTCCTTTTCTGTCCTTTTCTCTTTTTAGGGTACTGGCTACCTAAAGGTGATCCCACATTTCATAGTAAAGCTAACTTTATTTTTTAAATTTTCTTCAAGTATGAAGATAGTTAAGTTTCACCTCACTTGCTAAGTGACTAATTTCTTTGACTGTTTGTGATAGTTCCATGTGCCAAAAGCTTCAGAGGTGACGCATCTTTCTAGCTGTGGTCCGTTAAAATCTGTCAAATAATTGAAGTTTGCTGGCTAAAGTGAGCCCAAGGAATGAAGCAGAACAATATTTCAAAATGGTTGCATTTTTCATCCCCCTTCCCCTCCTGAGGGCCTGTGATTCATTTTGCTTTTTATTTTGTGCAGATCTGCAGCCTGTTACCTACTGCGAGCCAGCTTTCTGGTGCTCGATATCCTACTATGAACTCAACCAGCGAGTGGGAGAGACTTTCCATGCCTCTCAGCCCTCTATGACCGTGGATGGTTTCACTGACCCATCTAATTCTGAACGATTCTGCCTTGGTTTACTGTCTAACGTGAACAGAAATGCGGCAGTGGAACTCACAAGACGACACATTGGTAATTTCTAATTCTTTGGTTTAGTTAGTGTCTTTCAAGGTGGAATGTGGAGACCTGCATGTAAAGCATTTTATTTAGCTAATTGGCATGCACCTCGGTCAGTTTTAGAACACTGCGATGTTTGAATATCCATGCAGGCTGATCTTCCATAAAAGGAACACTAATTATATTTTTTCATAAAAGTATAATGAAAAAGTGCACTGAGGAACACTTAAAATTGCTGCATGTAATAGAGACAGAATTTAAACTTTTACATGCACTCTTTTGTATTTGGATGGATGTTAGTGATAATCTTGTGTATTCCTTTTCCTTCCTGCACTATTTTATTTTCCAACTGACTGTTCTTTTATAAATGGAAACTTATTTCCTTGTTTTTCATCTCAATTTCTACTTTTCCTGCTTATGCTGCAAAGTAACATGCAATTTTATTTTCAGTTAAACTTGCGCTAAATAGAATATCCCAGGTTTATGCAATTTTACTAAAAGGCAAAATTGCTTATGTTTTGCTGTGTTTTCTGCTGACTTCTATCAAAAATGAACCTCCTGCTTTTTCTCCTGACTTTGGTCCCCTTTATACCCTTTCCTGAGCAGTAAACTTTGATACAGGAGGATCTTTCCTTACTTATTTCTAATATCAAAAAACCCCTAACGCCAAGAAACCCACCAATATTTAGAAATCAGTCTTTAAATTCAGCAGACTCCTTATGGTCTATGGAAGAATGAAAGCAAGGTATTCAGATAGGAATGTAAGACTACAGCAAATGTTTATTTGAGCAACAAAGATGTATTCTGGAAATTTGTTTCTTTATTAACTGAGATTTTAATAATTTATGTAAACTCCTATGGGAAATGTATGTTTGTCTTTGTATACAATGTAATCTCAAGCAAAAGGCAATGATTTTAAAATGTTGTATAATTTAATGCCAAATCGCTAAGTAAATAAACAGTTCTATCCAGCTACAATGACTTTCAGAAAAGGTTGAAAACCATATGCTAACTGGTAGAACATTCATATGGAAAATATCAGAGACATGTATGTTTGGAGTACGCAGGCTGTGAGGTGGTAAATTTATGGAGTCCAGGCTGTGATTGACAGTGGGGCCAGAGAGTGCAATTCTGACTTTATAAATTTGTCCTCCTGCTTTCCTCAGCTTAACTTGCTCACAGAGCAAATTTATTGCTCCCTAATGGGAGTACCCAGTGGGCCAAAAGAGGTGGTTTTCATTTTCCATCACTCATAGTTTAGCTGCTTTTTGAGAGCTGCCTCATGCAGAGGTTGTCTACGTCTATACCAGCTCTTCTTGCACATTTTGCAGATGATTGTTCTAAGCTAAACCAAAACTGTGCCATGTGTTTCCTAGGAAGAGGAGTAAGACTCTACTACATTGGCGGAGAGGTATTTGCCGAGTGCCTTAGCGACAGTGCCATTTTTGTCCAGTCTCCCAACTGCAACCAACGCTATGGCTGGCACCCAGCAACAGTTTGCAAGATTCCACCAGGTAAGGAAGTATGCCCTAGCTGTGATCCTACACAGGCTTCACCTTTTGCAAACAGGGTCCTGCTATGAAAAGCAAGCTCTTTGGCAAGGTAGGTATGGATTTGTTGAGCTCTGTTCTTGACAATAATCAGAAACTTGAACCCTATTATAAGCAACTTGACAACTCAAGCAGGGCATTTTTTTATAGCATAAAGGATGAAGGTACCGACAAAGGAAGCTACTATGTATGCTCCAACAATTGTTTGTACTACTTTCATACAAGTGGGAAGAAATAGTACTGCAGGATCTAAGCAGAACTAAGAGCAGGATCTGCCACTTGTTACATGCAATGTTTTATCAGTCTATTATTGGATTGTAATGTTTATAGTCATGTTTATAATTTTGTTTGTACCTTTCAGTAAAAGAATATAATGTAAGAAATTTTTCTTAATTTAGAGTCACCCACAATAGATTTAAATTGTTACTTTGTTCTATAGTAAAACTTTCGCCCCCTTTGTGAATTAGTTTTATTCTAGAGAAATTACATTTGCAGGCACCTTGTTGTTCTGGTTACAGCAAATGTATGTCTAAAGTATGCTGAAAGATAATAAGACATTTTATTGCATCTATCTAGGAAGAAAATACTTTTTTGTTAGATACATGCAAAAGAGCTAGTATGAGAGGATGCCGTTTGAAACGGACTTTGGCTATTTAGCTAGGCTTACAAAAGCTGATGTTTTTAACAGTTAGACGTATGTATATATTTGAAAAACAACCTTTTTTGTTTAGAAATATTTGAATTAAGATTGTCTTTCTTTTGAGAAGAGATCCATACACTGCAAGCTCTGGCCCATCTTAAGGGGTTTCCTTTCTCAGATGCTTAGGAAGCAGCTGTCAGTGTTGCAAACATGACTTAATTCTCCAGCCACGTCACAAGAGTCCACCCTGGCTGGAGTCAACATCTGAAGACAAACAACTCACATTTCCGCTGTAGATTCATCTAAGGCACATTTTTTGGACTCCAGCTCTCCCCATTTTTGCCACAGTCTTTGGCCGCCTTCTCAGACTGATCTTCAAATCTTTGCTGGGTTTGAAGCAAAGATTTGTTGACAAGATCAGGTACCCGCTCCTCCCAGGCACAGTCATGGAGAGACCTGTTCCCATCCAGTCCTGAAGTCTGAACAGCTTGGCAGTCTGATCCTGATCAAGTTTTTTGCTTTCCTTGCCATAGCATTTTCTCTGTGCTCAACCTGGCCCTGATGCTCTCACCCTTCTTATTTTCCTCCCTTAGACTGCAATGACACAGCTTCTCTTCAAACTCTCTGCAAGATACATGGCTCTTGGACTGTGCTCTTTTATGGTTACAAAAATGGGTAGTTGTTTCTGCAGCTGCTGAGCTGTTGCATGCGGTTATGCTTTGCTATATGCAGTTCGACCCAAAACAGATGACAGTATGAGTCCAGCCCAAGAGAGTAGGCTCAGAAGTGATTTTAGAAAAATACAATTCATCACAGTCCAAATGGTTGTTTTTCAGACTTGGCCCATATGTAATCCCAAATGAGCATTAGTTGTGTGCCAGGTTTCGGAGTTTTAACTTGTTTCTGGTTATCTGGGAGAAAGCAAGCATGGCAACACTTTTTTTAATAGTTGTGTATTTGTTTATTTATTTAAACTGTGAAGAATGTTGTTATATTTCACCTTTATCACATAAAACAGTTGAATAAGTTGGTTTTAGGCTTTTAGCTGTGACTGAATATAGGGGGAAAACTTCCATTTTAAAGGAAAATTCTTTGGTGTGTGATAGTTACATTTAACAGAGGATTATAGCAGAAGCAGCTCTGCTACCAGCCTTTTTAACCCCGAGAACTGGTTTCTGGCTTGCCAGAGCGGTTTCACTTCAGAACTTCTGCATTACTTCTGCTGATGGGCACCGTGTAAATCCAAGACCAGTGAGTCCCCATTTTTAGCCTGTGCATCCCTTTCTTTCAGGCCCCATAGTGATTGCCATTAAGTGTTGTGATCATAGTTAGGCTTTTAAATTACAGTATGAGGGGAATGATTGTAAAGGAGATAGAAGGAGGTTCCACACGAGGATCCCAAGTCTGGTTTCATAGATAGCAATCTGCTGTGTGGGCACTAGCATTAATCATTCCCTGTCCTGTAACATGGTTTTCTTCCTTTTCAGCATATGAGCTGTGGAAATGTGGCAACCTTGATTCCTTTTTCTGAAATGCTGTGTTTAAACAATCTGTGTATAGTACCACATGGTCTGAGGATATGGGAAAGCAGCATTGAGTTTCTTTCCATCCTCAGAAAGAAATGGATTTCTTAATCTAGTTAAATTAATGCCTTGTTCTTGTCATGTTCTTTTTTCACAGGATGTAACTTGAAGATTTTTAACAACCAGGAATTTGCCGCTCTCTTGGCTCAGTCTGTAAATCAGGGCTTCGAAGCTGTGTATCAGCTGACCAGAATGTGCACAATTCGAATGAGCTTTGTCAAGGGATGGGGAGCAGAATACAGGTCAGGCCTTTCGAATGAAACTTTGCGGTATGCCTGTGCTTGCCATTGCCACTCCTGTATTTCACAGCCTAAGACAGTGTTCTGAAAAGCTTCTTTACTCAGCTTTTAAGGTGTGGGGAATTAACACAGTGTCTCTTCAGTAATGCAGATAGGTTGTAGTTGTTGAGAATGTGTTGATCTCTTCTCTTTTCCCATCCTATTTGTCTAAAACATACATCACGTGATACACCTGGAAGACCATGTGTATTTGGTCAGTGTTCTATGAAGCAAGAATTTTACCTGAAGCACAGTAGATAAATCCAGATGGCCTGTGTTGGAACTATTACTTTTTTTTTCTTTCTTGAAATTAGATGTGTATTTGTAGTTTGAGTGTCTTATGACTACACTGTTATCAGGACAGGATCAGTGTGAGTGCTTCCTAAAAGATATGGGTTGGGTTGGATGCTACTTTTATCAGGGACTAATGGAATTAAAATAAAAGCAGATTGGCTTGAAAATTTATATTTGGAAGAACTGTTAGAGTTGCTGCAAAATTATAGTTAAATCTCCTTATCCTTTCCTTAGTGCTTGTCATAGGGCAATTGCTTAAATGTGACTGGAGGCAGTGGGAGACACAGTGTGACTATTTTTCCCAGTGAATATTGAAGATAAAAAAGGAGATGCAGTAGGGTCTGATATTTGGGATCGATGATGTGGTTATCCTGACAACACGAGGACAGTGGAGACACTGAAGGACAGAGTACTCCATAGCTTGTGTTGCTGTTGCTCCACTGCATTAGCAAGCAAACATCCCAAAGCAGCAAAGGGAGTGAAATCAGTGTTTTATAGTACAAGTAGGAGAGACGAAATTCGTTGGAAAATGAATGTCGTTTTATGAGAGAGAAAGCTGGCAAGGATTTAAGCCAAATGTGATTTTGAAATACTTACGTGACTGTGTACCCTCTAATTCTGTGGCCTTATTTGAAAATCTGGGGGCAGTCCCTGTCTCCCAGAGCAGCAAGGCTCTCTGCTGATGCTCCCCTTGCACAGCTGCCTGCAGCAGACGGGGGAGATGCCATAGTATCAGCTGGAGCCTGGACCCTGCACACTACTCTCCCACTTTCTTCATTTCTCCAGATGTTTGGAGTCCATTTTGTTTTGAAATTGTCCTGCACCCAGGCCAGAGCATTTCAGCCCTGGCTCGCAGCCACGGCTCATAATGAAATCCAGATGAGCATGACTTACGGAAAGTCAACTATCTCATTAGAGTACTGTAGTCAGTGAAACCCTATGCTCAGGCTGACCGCGCCGAAGCTGCTCTCTCGCTCCTTCATTTCCTTGCCACAAAATACTACGTCTGATTACCTTTGTCAGAGCACGTTTAGTTGTTGAACTGATTCATATATGAAAAAGTTACTGTGGGAGCTGCATCCAGAGCAGTGTTCCAGTGATTTCTGGTTCAGCTGCTTAGCCTTTTGAGCATTCCAGTTGGTGGGGTGTTTAGTGCTCTTGTGTGCCAGGGATTTGGTGGAGGGAAGGGAGGAGAAGCCAATTGCATAAGCAGCCTGTGATACAGAGGTTCTCCTCTGTCCAGTGAGAGCCTGGTGGAGCAAGCTGAAGGCATGGAGAGCTTTTGAGGGTTTGCCTTTCTGAAAGGCTGGAGCTGATGTGTTGGTCTTCCAGGTGGGAAGGCAGAATGAAGTTTGCCATGATAGGTTTGCAGAGGGCAGAAGCGCAGCAGCCCCATGGGTAGTGGGTTTCTCTACAGTGTTGCTGGGACAGTCGTTGGATTGCTTAGTGTTAGGCTAGTTGCAGGCAGCAATGGGAGACTAGTTTTTCCTGGCACCTGGGAGGTTTGTGTGCTTCGCTGAAGCTGACAGAGTGAGAGGTGTTCTGCTCTCGCTGTCCTGAAGTCTTCCTGCCCAAACAGCTCACAAGACACCCCTTAATGCAAAACACTTACCATTAAGTCGCTGTATAGGACAAGCCCTGCCCATACGCCCACTCTTGGGGCATTGCCTGGCTGGCCAGCTCTGGTCAGCCGCGCCTGAGCTGGGAATGGGTGGGGTGCCTTCGGGGAGCTGCTTCCATTTTCAGTTCAAAGGATGAACGATACAGATTCATCAACAGAATGGGTTACAGCCCTTGGCCAAAGCCTTGCAGAACCATACCTTGGAGCCCCACTCCTCTGCCCTGCTGTGAAGGGGCAAGGATGGTGGTGGGAGCGCAGGGCAGCCCTATGGAGCAGAGGGTCCCCTTTTCAGCAACGGTTTCTCCCTGGGTCCTGCAGACTTTGGCTTTTGCCTCCCACAAACAGATTCCAAGACAGCTTCTGTGGGAAATCAGGGTGTAAAACAAGGCTGTTTCCAGGCTATTTCTCTCTCTTTGTAATCTTCCTCCTCCACAGCAGCTGTCCCTGCCGCTCTGCCTGGAACAAGACTTAGGCCATCCCTCTGCAGAGGAGGGAGAGTCCCTTGCCCTGTGCCTTGGCCTCCCTTCCCTTCCCATCTCTTCCTGCTTTACCATCTGGAGACTCTCCATGGGCTCTGGCCTCAGGGAGAATAACAGAGAGGCAGATAGGAGAGGGGGAAGTAAAAGTATGGTGTGTGCTGACCCAGCAAGGCATATCCCCTTCTACTCTTCAGCCACAGCTGCCAACTCTTGAGGGATTTTAAAACACATGGTTTAATACTATGTTTCTGCTTTTCTGATAGGTTTTGCAACTTTTCACACTCTGCAGCATTTCTGCTTCTTTTGAGGCAGCTGATCACATGCAAATCTGTTGGAGTGCCCCATACACAGCACATGTAGTATAGGGTTCAAACCTCCAGCACATCCTCCCAAGCTGTGCAAAAAGGATGCTCAGCGGCAGCTCTGGCCGCACAACAGAGAGGGCTCCATGGGGCTGCAGAAGGGAGATTGTATGGCTGAGTGGTGATCTCTCTCCATCACTTCCACATTCTGCTAAAACCTAAAGATACAGTAAAAAAATATCCTTGTCTTACACATAGAGAAATTTAATTGCTTACTTTGCTGTCTAATTAGGAGAGGCAAGGTCTGCAAAATAAAACTGAAGAATTTTGCTTAGATAAACACCTTTTCTCTTCAGTGAATCCGATGCTGCTGCCTGTTTTCAGGAATCTGAGTAGTAAATAGGTTATTTGGTGAGTTGCTCCTTTGGGATCATAAGAAATGTAAAGAGAAAAGGTAGGGTTTTTAAATAGAAGTTGGCAGCATAGGCCAGAGCGTGTTATAGAGGAGAGAGACTTTCCTTTGGCCCCACATGCAAGGCTATTGTCTAAGCAGGAAAGAATGCTTCAGTAGCTGTAAAACCTTTTCACATTTGTAAAGTTTTGTAGGTCACATTTATGTTCTTTTTTTTTCTTCTCCCCCACCCCCCCCACCCCCCACCTTTCTTGCAGGCGGCAGACTGTGACCAGTACTCCCTGCTGGATTGAACTGCATCTTAATGGTCCTTTGCAGTGGCTAGACAAGGTCCTTACACAAATGGGCTCCCCGAGTATTCGTTGTTCCAGTGTCTCCTAAGGAAACATCTCCGGGGGGTGGGGATGGGACGGGGCGGGGGGGGGACTGGGGACGGGGGACAAAGACTCTGGAAAACGGAATTGGCTTAACCCTTAGGAAAATGCATAGTGCATGGCAAACAAATTCCCAGTTATTGAAGTGATGAGAAAAAAAATCTGCTAAAAAAAAAGGTGGATTTTCTTTGGTTTGTTTTGTTTTTTTTAAACTAAATACTCATTTAAGCCACTTCCACTGAAACTGTTAGCACTTTGGTTACAATGCTATGGGCCATTGCAGTTAGAATTTGAAGCTGAAGTTTATCACAACAGAAAACTGGACTTTGTTCCAGCGGAGAGAAGCCAGTGCTCTGCCTCCAGCTGCGTCGTGCCTGTCTGGCTGCTCACTCTGTGCTGTTGTGTGCACGCAGAAGCCACTGATGGCTGGGAGGAAGCTTTCCATTTGCCTAACACAACTCCAGGCTCGTGTCATGCAGCATCTCTGAAAAGCCAGATACCGTGGGACTTTGGGATGACTCTTGCTCATGCATTCCTGTCACCATCTACCTGATCCACACACGTCCTCCCTGGGATTGCAGCAGCAGGGGGAAAAGCAAGCATTTAAAGCACACACAAGAACTAATTTGCCCAGTAATGTTCCCAAAAGGAATGTATTTCCCACGCTGGACTACTAACGAGGAGGCAGAGTCTTGCTTCATGCCTGAGGGACGCAGCTGATATCCTGATGGTCTCAGACTGGATTGACGTGAAACAAAAGGCCAAACTTAGGCCCCTGATATTGCTGCAGTGACTTTTGACTTGAGCTGCTCATGGACAGATGTTTGTTACTTGGGGAGCTCTGGCTGGCTAAGTTAAGCCTTTGTTATTGTGCAGTCTATTTGCATTAACTACAGAAAGTTTGTATTCTATTTTCTCAGTATGTTGAATTGTATCTGCCACTTCTGAAGTCTTCGGGGCTTAGTGGATTCAGTGTCCAGGTCAGCTCTAGTGATGGAAGTGAACAGGCCCTTGCTGCCATTTTCAGAATATGCAATTTAACAGGTTATCCCATGCCCGTCACGTCTGACTGCGCATGAACCAGGACATCTCAGACACAAAACCCCTCTGTTTAAAACTTATTTCAGCTGATTAAAATGCTCTGAGATGTAGTTTTGCCTGGAGAAATTGGGAGAGTGTGTATTTACTTGTATTATAAAATGTTCATTTTAAACATACATGCTCCAGACTGTTTAATATTTTTTCCCTGCAGCAACTGTCATGGCAAACAACTTCCACAACTGGAAAAAAACCCTTAGCACTTGTTTTTAATGGTTCAAATTTGCCAAATAAGTCTCATAACTTTGTCAGTGCTATCCAGTTATCTGTTTCTTTATATCTGCATTGAATATCATATGCATTTGTGCCAAAATATTAGAAGGGAGAGGGGAGAAAGTGATAATCAGTTTCCTATGGAAATTTTTTTTTTTATTATTTTTTTTATTTCATATACGAAGGACACACACACAAGCTAGGTCTGGCTCTGGGAGGGACAGACTCAGATGGACTTTACAATGCTTTGTGTTAAGGCTTTAGTCCTGCAAACTTTTGTGCTCCCAGAGGCGAACGCGAGCAGCCCCACTGAGTTCAGTGGAAGTTTTCCTGCATGCCGGGTTGCGGTTTGCAGCTTCAGAGCGCCCTGGTCCCGTAATGGGGTACAGACTGGTAATAGCATTTCAAACGCTTATCAAGAATTTCCACGTACCAGCCTATCTGTGAGAGGCTTTTCCGATGTGCTTGTTGCTTTGAGACCACTCTGTTTATCAACCCCCACCACCTGGTTGGCAAAAATACCCAACGCTTTTGGACCTGAGGCATTGGCAAGACAGGGGACGAGGTGCCCCTTGTTTGGTGGACACAGGAAGAGATGATCAGAGAGGCTCGTTGCTAGTCTTTGTTTTACCAGGCGAATGAAGGGATGTTTTAGAGAGTTTTCTTCCAGAAACAAGAAATGATATTTTGTATATGAAATTTAAATTCTGAGGAAGACTTTTGGTGGTGGATGTGCTCCTGAATGATGCAGGCACTTTTGAATATCCTCTTGAAGAATTTTGACTGGAGCTTTTCACTGTGCAACGTGGCTTGTATCATAGCGCTGGAGGTTTTCTAGGATTTTTTTTTTTTTTTTTTAAGTTTTTGCAATGTGTCTGATTTTAGATATATCTCTGATTGCATGGACTTGTGCAATAAGAGCAGCTGTATAAAATAGTATTTTCTAGCCACTTAAAAAGTAGGTCTGTCTGTCATTGTGGATTGATTTGGCATATACTTTCAGATACAGGTTTCTAACATGGTTGCAGACAAAAATTTATCCGGACTTCTGTGGAAGTATTTGTCTTGCTGTTTTAGTGAGAGAGGGAAAAAAATCTGCTATGTAAAATGGCCTCAGGTTTCTTCCCTGAGTGTCTTTAAGTCATATTTGCTTATTTTAGTGAACAAACTGTTTCCATTGTCCACATAATGTTGGAGTAAGTTGGACTCTGTGGTGCCTTGTGCATCAGCAACAAAAATGACATCTTAAATTCGAGTGTCAGAGAGTTCATTATATGTGATGGTGTGTGCAGGAACCCAGTCTGACCCAGAGGCTACAAGCTGGAATAAACCCTAACTTTAATACAAAGTTTGCACACAGAATTGCCTCCTCAGCCAAACTAAGAATTGGACCTGGATTTCCACTAGGAACCAGATTTATATCTTCTACTTGATAAAGGATAATTAATTGCTAACCGCTTTTAATAGAAGCCTTTTGTAAAACAGGATTCAGATGATGCATAAAAACTTTGGTTAATCTCACCTCATCATCCCTTAAGTAAAATGACTTCAAATGGAAAATGTAAGCTGGTCTAGCGGTACAGTTAGATAAAATTGAGATTATCTCCACTAAAGTATTAATTTCCTCTCCTCCCCTTTGTTTACCTTCTCACTAATTCATAAAAGCTTCATGGTTTTTAAAGTTACCTTATAAAGTCAAATGAAAAGTCCTGTACCATGCAACAAACAAAACGATGAAGGTTGGGGAAGGGGTGTGATCCAAGGGACATTACAGCTGAGTTTCTTTTTATGTTGCACAGTTGAAGTGGACTGTACAAATGAAAGCTAATTCCCCTGCCAGATCTGAAACGTGCTTAATCATGCCATTCATGTGGACACTAACAAAAGGGAAGAGGTAGCATTTGGCTGTAGATTATTGTAGGCAGCGGTGACCTAGAGGTGCACGTGGCTGCTTCTTGGTTTTACTTTTTTCTAAAACTTTATTAAAGTAGCTTTGATATGTAGCACAAATGTATGCAATCAACCATGCCCTAGCTTAGATTACATATCTGTACTGGAATATCTTCTCATTTAATGGTAGTCTTGGCTAGTTTTACCAGGATTTCATACATTTTTGTTACTAGTAGAGAGTCACTAGCGGGAACTTTGACTCTTTTTAATTGGTGTAGCCATACACAAGGGCCTGGCTGCTGGCAGATAATATTGATGGCCTTGTGGTTTTAAATGACTGTGGTGATTTTTTTTTTAATTATTATTAATGTATTGAACTGAATTGCAGTTTGTATTTTGTATTAAGCTTGTCTTAGAAGTAATCCAGTGCTGTCCATTTGATTTAATCACCAGGAATCAGCATGCGTATGTACAAAGATGGAGAAATCTAATCATAACAAATTTCCCCGAAGCTCTGGCTACCCATATATGCTATGAAAAGAATGGGGAGTAAACTTTGAGAAAGAGTTAAACAAATGAGTTTCCTCTCCCCTTAAGGATCAGCGCAGTTTGAACCATGCAGGGGACTCCTTTGCAGGGTGAAGAATATTCAGGACTCCATCTCAAGCAGCAAGTATTGACATCTGTGTCTTGTGCTACTTACTAACTGGAAAAGCACAAGGAGCAAGAAGAATACAGCTCACTGAAGGACTTCAGCCATATCACAAAACATCTGTGAGCTTTCCTAGTTCTCCAAGGTACTGGATAGGTAGGAGGAATGGAATTTCACAAATAAGCTGGTAAGCTAGAATGAGAAATAATTAGTCACTATATAGTAGTTGATTGAGCGGTATGGTTAAGAAATTCAGTATATGTTTTTTATTATGTACATGCTTTTGTATTTATGTTGTCTTTCTTGAATATTCAGATGAATCAAATATTTAATTTTTAACAGAAAGGGCAATTAAGGATTCAGAGTATTAAATCTTTCATATGTTCCTTTCTGGTGATTGCCAGAAATTAGGCAGTCACTGATGCGAGAATGAGAGACCTCAGAACTGAGCAACAAACCCTGGCGAATAGAACAGAACAAGGACTTCTCCAGCAGAAGCCTTTGCCAGAGTTGCTGTTTTATCCTTTAGCAACAAGTCAGGTTCCCAGATGGAAATTGTGCTCTTCAGATTTATGAGGCTTTAAAAAGAAAATAACATATTACTCCATAAATGTTTTGGTTCATCTTACATTTCCTCCAGTATGTGGATACCAGAGGGGTCTGCACCAGCCTCTGCTGCTGAGATGCATCTCGTTCACTCTCCCAATGGAGGCAGCCTACTTTCTCCACTCTAGATTGAACCATTCCCCCTTTGATAGATATGTATGAGCATGTTGGCATTAGTGTTTAGATTTTCTTAACCTGAGATTGTATGTTAATGACCGGTGATGTCACCTACCTGCTTTAGCTTGTTAAGCATTATTCACCTATTTTGTTACTAAAGGCCTGTACTATGTATGCCCTCTTATTTCATATGTGAAACTGTAAGTTCTATTTTTGACATTTTAATAAACTTTGATTTGAAAACTGAGGCTCATGAGAAAATAAGGATATTGTAAAAACATATTTAAGGACACAAACTGAAAGCATTTGGAGTTTTGAAATCACAGATAATTCAGAGACGGCAGCATCTTTAGGCATGTATAATAAAGGTTGTTCCCAATAATTCACACGAGATCTCAGTTACAGGTAAGATCTTCATTATTTCTACAGTTTGGACAGTTTTGGTCAAGAATTTAAAGCCAGATATAAAAAATTAATTAAAAAATTGCAACTAGTTCTTTTAACTAACAGGATTCAAAGGTGAGTAGAAGTGCAGCGCTGTGGCTCAGAGGGTTTATTGTCAAATTGCTGGAAAAGTCAGACATAGCTAAATATTCATTCTTTGGCCAGTGTAATAACCTGTAGCTGTACTTTCACTTTACGGTTATGAATTAGGAAACTCCATTATCAGAAGTGTAGGAGCTGCAGTGGAGAATTTAATGCTTTGTCCTTGGTGTCTTGTCATGAGGCAGACCCTAAAATACCTCCGCTGTCTCTGTGTTGAGGAATTGAAGTCCTGTGCTGAAGACACATGTTAAGCCTCTCAGCTGTTCACTCCTGCAGAACAGAGGAAGGCAGGTGGATGGGCATAAATGTGGTCTCCGGTCCATACTGCATCGGTGATAAGGTGTTAATGCTCCTGAGACGGCACATGTTCTGGTCCGGCTCAGTAGCATTCATCCAGTCAATGTGTTACCTTCCTGAAAAGCATGACTTCTCTCAGACCTGGTTTCAAAGTGCCCCACTGTTTCATCAAATCAGAGAACTGAGGGTTGGAAGATACTACTGGAGGTCTCTAGTCCAACCTCATGCTTGATCCAAGACCATTGCCAACACTGGATCAGGTCAGCTGGGCTTTTGTCCAGATAAATCCTGAAGAAAAATCTTGAAGACCAGAGCTGCTACCACCTCCTCCCCAGATAAGCTGTTCCACGGCTGCATTACGTTCCTGCCTTAATCTCCCAGGCTGTATTTTTGACTGTTACTCCTTGTTATAATGGGTTTCTGGAGTCTGTGGTCTCTCTTTGCAGCAATGACACTGCTCCTCCCTGCCACTCAAGGACAGCATTGTTAGCAGTCGCTATATTCAGAAATGAAACAGTGGCCCAGCTTGAGCGGTGGCGGCTGCAGGGTAGTGGTGGAGACCTTTGCACCCACCTGGTCGGCTCTAGAGAACTGGATGCCAGGGATGTGTCCCTGCTGCTGTTGTCACTACTGGGACTGCACCTAGAGGTGACTGGGCCAGGAAATGTCCAGCAAAGCAGCTGTTTCAGTAGAAGGCAGGCAGGCAGGGCAGGTGCTATACTGGGGGAAAAAAACCAACCATATACGCTGGCATTCAGCTGGCCTCAGAGAGGGCATTCTCCAAATAGCATTACTAACTAAGCCAAGGCACACTATGATCTAATTCTGTGAACTCCTAATGTTCCTCCTAGGGTTTCACTGAAATGCAGATTTTTTTTTTGTTTTTCCTGACACAGGATTTACGAGAATACTTTTTCCACTCAGTTTTCCAACAATGTGGTAATAAAAGGGTCTCGGCCAGGTTTTGTACTGAGGATGCCAAAACTCAAGTGTGATGTAGTAAATCAGGTCTGAGCTGCAAGTTCTGCTAGTTGTCACCTGAATATATCATGGATTTCAGTATCACAGTCTTCTCATCTGCACTGGAAATGGGAAGCTGAAGCAAAATACAGGTTTGGTAATAAACGAAAAAGCTCAAAGCCATAGCCAAAAAAAAAAAAAAAAAAAAAAAAAAGAGTGAAGTGACATTGCATGGAGGTTTCGGTTCAGGCAAAAGTTGGGTAACAAGCAGTTGGTTTGTACTGACAGGAAAGTCCTCTTGCGAGTGTCATCCTAGAGCTTCACCAGGACTGCAGCCTGGCTCACACAGCAATGCCTGCTTTCCAGACCTGAATCGGGAATGCCCTACCAGCAGCTGGTTATTCTGAAACTCAGGGAGTGGTGGTGGGGCTCTGGTTTTACCCTCGAGATGGGTGGTTCTGTACTGAGGTTTCATCCCTGTCTCTGCACTTTTTCTGGGCTCAAGGGAGGTGCTTCTCCTCCCCGGGTTGTGCAGGAAGCTTCCCTGCACCAGGCAGCTGCATTAGGCCGGCTGCAGGGGAGGGAGGGGAAAAAGGTGAAATCGGCGATAGCGAGCCCCACCACGGCTGGGAACCAGAGTCTACCACCACAGCAGCCACCTTACAAAGGATATAAACTTCTTCTTTTTTTTTTTTCTATAATATACTAATTGTGGGTATTTAGGACAAGGTTTCCATGAGTCCAAAACACTACTGGAGTAATCCATTTTTGTTTGAGATAAACATTACTGTTCTTGTATGCAAGTAATATTTTCACCTTTTCGTAATTAATTGAACACAACATTTCTGTAGCCTTTAGTTGGAAGTTCACTAGGAAAACAGTGGCATACTTGGAGTCTGTCAGTTTAATTCTATACTCAATTTACTTAAAATTACCTAGAAACTAATCACAAAAAGAAATGCAAGCTGCACTGGCTACAGAGAAAGACAGGACTTGGCCTCAGAAGCTGTACAGACTGTTTCACATAGGTAACAAAATCAATACCAGACAGCATAACAAAAGCGTCTTTTCTCAAGTCGGAAGAGCAGCAGTACTGCCATGAAAAGCCTTTTAAGCCCAGGAAAACTATAGCATGTTTTGGCTCTCTTTAAGGACACATTAATAAACTACCAAACCTGAATGCAAAAGACAACTGAGCCATGTTTGTAATAGGTAAGAGTCATAGCCAATTACTGAATGGGTTTCTCTAAGGCCACTTAACTCACTTCTGCAAGTGCTCCTTTGGATTAGAAAGTGCCACTGTCTGGTGGAGAGATACAGAGAATTCAAATTCTCTCTGCATGTGGAGAACAGACTCTCCAACAGAGCAGCTGCGCTGCTGATTTTGGAGGAGGGAGGTTACTTTCAGAGCACAGAGATAAAAATCTCTCTGAAACGTGCTAAACCAGATCTAAGGCCACTGGGTTAAACCAACAGCACTAGGCTGCAAACAACAGCGTGGGGAGAGATGGGCATTCTGCAAACCTTCCCTGGAGCGCAGCCCGTGCCGTTGTGAGCACAGGCTGCCCCTCACCGCAATGCTCCTCTGAGGCTCTTCGTTGATGACCGCACGTGTACTCGTGAGGTTGACAGCTGTCTCCAGCGTGGAGCAATAGGAAGATGGTATTTCAGTACGGTTTGATTTCTTCATTGCCTTTCGCATGCTCTGTTTCTGTTCTTTGTTACATCCCAGCTCGGTTACTCTCTTGCCACCAGCTGCTCCTGTGGCCCCCCAGGGAAATGAACTACCAGCACTCAAACAGGAAAGTGTAGCCTGATGGAGCCTTGAAAGTTTAACTCACTACAGTGTGTTTTCGTGAGATTCAGCAATTGTTGTGCCATGGCTAACACTGGAATTGCAATTTCTTCAGTTCTGTTTAGTTTAAAGGTCGTCCGCAGCCTTTGGAGTGTTTGCTGTGACCCTTTTTAGATGCTCTTCACTAATACAGATGCAATCGCTTCCCTTTGAGCTTTCTTGCAAAGACCACGGCCAGAAACAGAGGCTTCCCATTTTCACTGAAGCATCATCACGTTTTCCTTCAGAATTGTGTCTTAAAATTCATTCACTGTACATCTAGATGCTCTTGTGACCGCCTTTACCTAGGAAAAGGCGCTACATCTAGCCGCAGTGCATTAACTTAACTGCTGAGCTGTTCCAGCGCGGTTCCAGTTCAGCACTGGAGTACCAGTACCAGGGAAAGCTAACAACTTCAAAATTGTTACAAGGATTTAGAACCAAGATGGGAATTCTTTTGTTGTTGCTAAACAATGCTGTGGCATACAAAGAGAAACAAAGTGAAAGACACAACTTTCAGGCTTGCTTTTCCACCAATGCCCCTTTTATTTGTTTCTGTAACATCTATTTTGTAAAGAAATTCTGTAGCCAAAAACAATTAATTTTTTTTTCCAGAAAAAAACCCCAACCCACAAAATGAAAAACAAGCTGCCAGCAAAGGAAACTTTGATTTAAAAATACAATACCCTTTAAGGATCACTACAACTATTTCCTACTATCTCCTACCCACACTTTCTACCTTGATGAATTGTGCTGTTTTAAAGCACAGACTGCATCTACAAACAAGACACACGTTTACAACAAAAACACGTTTGAAAGAGTTCTTCTTATGTTAGGAAGATTGGCACCAACGCAGTATCTGTGCAAATGTTCTGCCAATCTTAGGCAGAAGCAATAAGAATACCTTCCCTGCGGGTCAGTGGATATCAGGCCTACTACCTCCTATTGGACCAGGCTCCCTGTTCTTCGGATCAAATCACACTTGACTGTCCTGTCAATCCTTGCTCTGTGCTTTCAAAGACTCATTCTCATCACTGTCTACACCAAGAGCTGTGAGTCTTTCCAGGATATATTTCCTCTCATACAAATCTCCTTCTCCTATTTGTAGCAGGCTGGAAAAGTGTGTTGCCCAACGTGTAATTCTGATTCCTGGGATAAGGTGTCATTCATGGGAATTTACCTGCTGCCACTTTGTAAAAAGGCAGCAAAGAACTTGATTTTGATTTGTATAATTTTATTAAATTTAAACTGTCACATGTATATCACGTCTAAAGAATCAGTTTTATAAAGTATTCAAGTGCATTTTCTTCACTACCTTCAATTAATTTACTCTGCGCTTTTGGCATTTATCACTATTGCACAACAAATATGTAGAAAGGAAAAAAAAAAGCCTTCAGCTACCCAGAAGCGAACATGGAAAACCATCCCCTACTTGGAAGGAACCACCTTCAGTTCTTTGTTACAGCTCTCTGTGCTGGGGAAAAAGAAGGAGAAAATGGGAGGAGATGGCAAAGTCAAAGCAAGGCCCAGCAGCTGTTTTGTGTCATTCAGTTTGCAAGAGGTGGCCCTGGTAGGTGTGTTTCCTTGAATGTCTCTACATGTATCCCTGTAGAAGGAACATTTTGTCCTAAAAATAGGTATTTTACTGTGGTGGAGCTACTGCTCAGTCTTTGTATGAGAAATGCTTTTCAAACAACTAACAAGGCTTCAGTTCTGTTTCTTAAGAATTGAAAACGCTGCAGTTTTTACCCAGGAAATGATTTACAGCATTCCAAGAAGCCTATTATTTTACCTTTGCTTAATCTTTAAAGAGGCAGCAATGTATGTCAAGAACCACTGTGAAAGTGCTTTCAAAATTTAAAGCCGTCAAATAATTTATGGAAAGTCACTGTCTCACAACTCATGAAAATTACTGTCATGAAAAAACAGACATTGGAAAAGTTAATTTCAAAATTTCTAAGTACAATTGCCTAACACGGCATATTTTCAGATTGATAGGGAAATGCTCTTGGGAATACATGCCGCTTCATAGGGTATGCCAGACAAGCACTAAGGAAGGCCCGATTCTTCAGCAGGGCATCTGTTGGCTACCTCTCTCCACTGAGCTGCTGACTGTGTCTGATGGTTGACTGCACTAGAAAAGGAGATAGGATAGCTTTTACCTTTTCTCCTCTCCCTCTATCGCCAGCCTGCGCCCTCCTTCTTGTCTTCCTAGTGCCTTGCATGTTTATACTCTCCAGTGAGTCTACGACTGTCCAGATGATGATGATATACTAAATCTAAGGACATAGGAATTTTTTCTAGCGCTTGATGCCACGAATCTGCAATTTGAGACTTGTACTCTGGGGCCTTCTAATGAACATACAGGAGCGTAAGTCTGTAATAAATGTGTCAGGTGGCAGCATGAGGTTTTTAAATCATAGGTTTTCTCTTTAGGTGTTTAGGACAGAATTGACCAGCAGAAGGTCTGCGCATTCTGCTAGGCCTTGGAGGCCAAGCATTGCAGAAGGTTTGGGTAGGGAACTTCACCCCTGGAACATCAGCAAAAATCTGTCTTGCATTTAATCCCAAATTTTATTTCTAATGGAAACCCAGGGAGTGTGGCACAACACCTGACTTTGCAGGGAAGGACCACATACTTACACATGCAAACAGAATTCAAAGCCTGTGGGCCAGTTTTAATAGCTTTGGCACTCAGCAGGATTAACCTTGCAGCCTTGGCATAGCATCCCACAACAGGGCACAATTCAGCAACTTTCTCTTCATGGCTCATATAAATCTGGTTTGTTTTAACTAGTAAGTCAGCTATAAAGCTACATAAAAACATCAAACAGGCCTACATCTAAAATGTTGAGTTTAGAATTAAGTAATCACTTAATAACCACCAGCCATATGTAGAAAGATAACTGGTAGTAAATTTGTTTATTTAAACTCAAAAGAGGAAACAATAACAATGTTAATTTGAAAAATGTAACTAATTATTATTTCCTCTAACTGCATGCGTTGCCTTCCAAAATTCTCCGAGAGAATAAAAGTCAGACAAAACCACTCTAACCATTAGGTGTGGTGGAATGTGTTACTTACTACAATGACATGGAGAATCCTTTAACCAAAGAAAGCTAAAGTTAAATGGGGCTTTTCACAATAAACACTCATTGCAGGAAAAGACCAATCTTTCAGGATTGCTCTGTCGCTTACAGGTACAGAAGAACTTAGTTTTCTTCATCCGAGGAGAGACCTTCAATTTCATCTCTGTCCCCTCCAATTGCCATCCAGAATGCTTTGGCCACCTAGCAATGGAAAAAAAATATAGGAAAGGGAGAAAAATTCCCCTCAAATGACTGAAGATTTTGCATTTACCATCCAAAAAATAGAAACTGAGCAGCAGCTAAACCTAGCAACCATGTTTCTAGGTACAATGCTAATCCTCTCTGAAGTTAAGAAATTTCAACACAGAGACAGCAATTTAGAATTCACAGGAGGCATATGTGACAGAAAACTTGTGCCAATTAAGGCATCATTAAATTTTCCTTGAGATCAAGGCTTTTCCATTGACTTAAGTGCAAGCTGGCTTACACCCTCAGTGACTGCAGGCTTCATTTCAGAAATTTTGAAGGGGGAAAGTTTTTTCTGGAGTTTCAAAATTCCAGGTTTGTTATTCAGTTCTTGGAAGATAGCAGCCAGTCTTCCCTAGGACTGTGCCATTTGTTCTTACTACTCTTAACATAGGAACCCTACAAGAGAAGTAACTATAGCTTAGAAAAGAAAACCCCATTTTTTTAAGAATTTCAATGCCAATTTCACAATCTCACCTTTTCCGCGTGTAGTTTTCTTTGTTCATGAGGCAATGTTGCAGCTTTATCTGTGGAAAAGAACATGTCAGCCTCAGGAGCGAGCAGGGAGAGACATACAGCTGGTTTTAGGGGACTACCAAGAAACTAGTTTAAGATCACAAAAAAAAATCTTATTTAGTAAGAGCAATTCTTATTTAGTAAGAGCAATTGCAGCTCCCAAACACCAGAAAGCTGGTGCTTCTGAGCACGCTGGATTTCATCTCAAACATTTGTAGCTTTAAACTGCAAGATTGGCACACAGTTATATAGCTAAAAAAAAAAAAGTCTTGTTATAGGTTTGTTTATAGAAAACTGTAGCATTAATTCACGGTGGACAAAATTAGTGTGATAGCAGTATCTACTTCTTTCAAGAGCACTATCAAGGGGAAAGGCAAATTAATGAAAAGATCAGCTACTTATAAAAAACCTCAGACAAGAGAATAAGAATTTGTATGATATTCCCAACTCACACACTGGCTTTCATGCCTTTGAGTGATTAGAATAGGTGATACAGCTCAGTATGTCTCTCTGGTACCTTTCATTTCTTTCAGCTTTGAAAACAGCCTTTCAAAGTTCTCCAGGTCACCATCTCTTGTGGTTAGGCTGGCTAACTCCTGAATGTCCATATCTAACATGGGATCTGAAATAAATGCATATAGGTTGGTTTAAGGTAAGTTATTCTGTTTTGCCAGCAGGTGTGAAAGCCTTTCTGATAAAAACTGTATTTCAACATCTGCAAATCCCATTTGAAAATTCTGCCCTCTCCCCCTCCCCCCCTTAGGAAGGAAAGAAACATTTAATTTACTGATTGCTCATACAGACAACTCATGGCACCATTACAGTGGTAATTAATTTTGATACATTACATTGCAAGACTGGTTTTGAGTTCATCCAATACTTAAGGCTTCTTGCTTATTATAAAACGATCTGTCTAGCCATGGAGTAAATTAAAGAATAATGAGACTATGCTTAGACCACAACTAACAACACCCAACCTTAGAAGATCTCCACATACAACTTGTAAGAAAGTCCCATCTCCTGGAATGCTGCAATTATTTAAGGACCTGTAGCTTAAAACACGTGAACCTCTTAGGACTGACCCAAGGAGAGTGTGCTTCATTCAGCTCTTGTGGCGTCAAACTGTAATGATTTTTCTCCGCAACCATAAAGCTTGGAACTTTATTCTTATAAAGATGCTTCTATATATACACAGTATACACAACATTCGCATCAGGAAATTTCACAAAATCAGATAATGTTTCCAGTTGGTAAGGCTCTGTCCTATCCAAACTTGGGCCCATTTTTTCAAGAAGAAGAACACCTCAAGTTTAAACAATTGGCCTCTACTGGCTGTGGCAAACACATTTATGCCATACTTTTCATTGAGAAGAAGCCAGTGGCTTTCTGGAACCATCTCAACCACGGGTGCCTGCTCCAACATATCTGCCAAGCAGAGAAAGAGCTTACCTACAATGTTGTCATTCTGTACGCTGTTTGTGCTAGCTCCATCTTCTCTGTTGTCTACATGGGATTCTTCTCTGTCTGCTGGTGATGGATTGGACTGTCAGGAAACAAACAGATATTAGAGTATCCAGTAATGCACTTAAAAAGCATCATCAGCAAATCAGATGCTTCCTCTTTTGACTTCAAAAACTTACTGCAAAACCTGTACCACATGTATTATGAAAAGCCACTTTTGCAACACTGTAAATAGGTAATACATGAAGGTTTTCTACGATAGGTTTGTTGCTGTTCTTTAAATAACGCTATCCCGTGATAGTTTTCGCACAAAATACTGCTCTTGGATATTCATGAAAAACAACATCTTGAATGGAGCTTTTAATAATCTTTCCTTGGCTCCAGCAGTTTGTATGGGGTAAAGCATTCACACAGTGCTGAAGTCAGTGTGATCAACACCCAACAGCTTTCCACACTGAGCACACAATCAGACATCTCCAGGTAAAATGATGAGTTCTGAGGCAATGTCCTGAAAAACTGCAAGCTTACAGCCATGAGGTGACAGCTCCTAGGAACAACTGCCTCAGGAGGACTTCTAAGAAAAATGCACAGAGTTTTTCAGACTTCAGAAATGTTTCCTTTAAAAGACATTCCAACAGGCTGTGAAGCATCCCTTGAGAAATGAGGAAAAAAAAGCAAGCCACCACCCCACCAAGTGTGACAACAGGAAAGAGCAACACAAGAAACAGTATGAGCAAAGAACAAGAAATAGGAATTACTGTTTACTTCTGTATCTTGGTTCTCTTCTGACCCAATGCTACAGTTCGCACCTGCTAATGTACTGAGAAGACCAAAGCCCTGGGTCCTGTCTAAAAAGAAAACAGCCATTAGTTTGACAGAAGATGCAGTATTATTACAAATAGTTGTAACTGACCAGGTGGGATAGAGAATATTTCAGGGAAGACAGACAGCACCCTGTAAAACTGTGTCAGTGCACTTGAAAATATATTTTAAGCAGAAATTTTTCATAACCTTTAAGCTTTTTTTAAACTATATTAACATTTCCTGCTAAATATTACCAACAGGGAATAGATATAGACTAGAACAGAATAAGCCACAAGAGATGCAAGCTCTTCTTTCTTCTTACTTGAAGTCACTGCTCAGTTAGGATTTGGTCTGACAAATGTGTTCTGATTCCAAACAAGGCAGTTTTCAAAATATGGAAGCAGCATTTACTATTACTGACATTCAGTGGACCAGGTTTCACCGACCATGGGAAGCAGCACTGAGTTTGTGGTTAGATACAGGAAATGCAACAATGCCTTTGCTTACATACATATAGCCTAAATAGGTTGAGCGCTACAGTAATGGTAAAAGCAATTTTAAAATATCCAATTCAGAATTCATGGAAGGACCCAGTCATCAAATCCAATGTTTCTTCACACTGCAAGGTGCTCTGGGCTTTCCACATCTGCTAACCTACTATGTATTTCAGTAGTATTTTAAAATCCAACCTAAAAAAAGTGCTAATTCAAACCTCAAACTAAACAATCATCTAAATTAAACTATTTTAAAAATACAAATATATGCATAATAAGTGATACTATGTGGTGGTTTTTTTCTAAGCCATGTTTTCAGCTGGCCTTGCATTAAGTAGTATATATTTGCAGTTACACAAGGGACTCAGGAGATTTTTCTGAAAATCTTAGTATTTTGGTCAACTAAAAAAGAAATAACATTAGATTATTGTACTACAAATAGCTAGGAAAGAGTGACTTGTGCCAGAAGAAAGATTAATATTACTTTTTAAAAAAAAGTGTTCTAAATTATTACACTAATGACTAAGCTCTAGACTCAAATGTTGAGATGATGTAATTTTTATGCACTGTCCAAATTTACTTGCTATTTATACAAAATTTCATTTTGAAGAGTTGAATTTGTAACTAAAACCATCAGCTATCTAGAAAACATGTAAACATGTTTCCATTAGGGAATTACTAAGACCATTTCCTGTTTAATAATCTTCACTATGTACTTAGGCTAATGTGTGTCCTGTCCCAGTCCTCTTCTCCCCTTGTGCTCCCCCCCCAGCCCTGAGCAGGTATGTGTTTCAACTGGCTCTGTTTTATACAGTTTTACTGCTTTAACAGATCACTTGCCAAAGGTTTGGGAAGAAGAAGTCAATCAGTCTAGCCAAATGAATTGCCTTAAAAATGTTCAGTTGCAAGATATGTGAAAGCCCGTGAAGCCCACCAGCTAAATTAACAGGCAATTGAGTGATAAAAGATTGGGACTTGCAACCCCAAACAAAGTAGCTTCCCCAAGTTTCAGCAGGCTGAGCAAAGTCAGTCTTTTGGGAAACTGTAAAGATGGACATTTAGCCAATTTCTGAGTCATCTGAAGCTAGATTGGACATTGCAGTCCAGAATGTACTTGAGAGAGAACATTCCCACATTGGCAGAGGGGTGGATGAAGTGATCTAATCATGTATCTCTTTCATATCTATGATTAGAGTCCATCCTGTACAGAAAAATGACAGTGGCTCCATCCCCACTACCACCACATACACACAACCTCAGCCAGCATAATTACAAAATGTTGTCACACTTATAAAGAACTAAAATCTACAGCAGGGATCTTTGAAAAGCAGCTGTTTGTTTCTGGCTCCGTGGTTAGGGAGGTGGCAGACAAAACACTTGGTTGCAGGCACACCCTTGAAAAAACCTTCCTATAAACTCTTTTTATTGGATGTAAAAGTTATTTCAATTTCTGGGTGCAATTCAGGAAGTGGGTGATGCCTTACACAATGTTCTTAC
Source organism: Astur gentilis (assembly GCF_929443795.1). Taxonomy (NCBI): domain Eukaryota; kingdom Metazoa; phylum Chordata; class Aves; order Accipitriformes; family Accipitridae; genus Astur; species Astur gentilis. Next base: position 24,349,600 of record NC_064889.1, read on the forward strand.
AGCATCAAAGACAAAAATTATCTCACTCAACTTATTGTAATAATTGGTGGCTCCATTATGATAGAGTCTATATAGTTTCACAGGTGTCACTCATCAATAGTTGTAGAGCTGTAGTAGACTGTGCTCTGAGCATGGCTTCGAGATTTATATATGCTCATTTCATAGCAAAATGTTTTCCACTGTCTTTATCTACTATTCCTCCATAGTCTGCCTCTAGCTGACATGTGGTGATCCTGACTTCCATACAAAATTGGAATTAAAAAGTCAAAACACATGATTTGTTTAAATAACTAAGTTTAAATAGTCCCCCTAAATCAGGTTAATTTTTTGTAAAGAGAGCCAGGCTCATTACTGGCCCCAGCCTAGGTAACCCACTTCAGCTGGAGTCACTAAAGCACCTATTTAGGCAAGAAAGCAGCCAACTAGCCTTTTTTGGAGGGTAGTAAGATCTTCTTGCCAACTGGGTCAACTAGCTTTGCTCTTGAAGGGACAGATAAGGATAACAGCAGTGTGCTACCCTTTGGGGGACATAGGGGGGAAGATGTTAGCTGAAGTACTACTCATGCTTTTCTGCAGAAGTGAAAGAAAACCACCCGAGACTCAGATTGAAAAGAGCTCTGATGCCTGGAGCACCAACAACTTTATGCCAACTGCAAAACAAATTGCCCTCTGGAGACTCTGGGGTAAGACTGCCTGTTTTTCTTTTAGTAGAGACAATATTGCTTTATTTACTCACAAAGCATGTGGTATTACTTGATATAAAAATGTTTATAATTAAACTATGTTATATATAATATATATTTTTATGAATTGGTGTGAAAATGAATGTATTCAATGGCTAGAGAAAAAAAATCAAAAGGTCAACAATCTTAATAGGTGTGTGGAAAAAAACCTTCTTCACAACTTAAGAAGAATTGTATTTGGGTTTAAGATAAAACACCTGAAGATAATATGAGTTTAATGCTTGTACTTGAAAAAAGTCATTCCTGCTCTGTGTGTAAGCTTAAAATTCTCATATAAAGAGACAGCTGAAGTAAGGCAATGCTGTAACACTGGCTTTTGGGATGGCTACGCTTAACAGTGCTATAAGCATTTACTACTACACAAATACCTTATACCCTATGAAAAATCTTCACATGAAGTATGACTGTGGTTTCTAAATGGCCAGCAGTTATAGGTAATTCAGTAGAAAAGCTAAAGTTTGATTTACATGGCAGCCAGTTTCCAGGATCAGGAGGAAGTTGAAAACAAAAGACATGTTACAGGTTGTAAAAAGTTTTATTTTAAGTAAAACAAGCTCAACAATTTCCCTTTGAAGGCATAGTCAGGCTATAACAACTTCCAAATATAGTTCACTTCCTGAGGAGTTTGTAGTAATGTGCATCAATGCTGTGTGGTTTCTGTACTGTGGAGATAGAAAATCTGGATTTTCAAGGAGTCTGACCTTTACAGAACACACTAATGATGCACAGGAATTTCCCCCATGAAGAACTGAACATGTGACTAAGTTCTGCTCTGTAATGTGGCATATGTCAAATGCAGGAAATAAGCTACTAAGAAAAGTGGTTTAGCACTAGTGAGATAACTTTACACCATCTCAAATGGCTATGTATTTCTCTACAATGGTTGCATTAAGTTAGAACACACCTTAACCTCATTCTGATGTGGCATGAGAAATACTCAAAAGGCTACATTAAAAAAAAGAAAAATATTATTGGTTTAGTAGTTCTCATCTTAGTTCTACCGAGTCTCAGTAACCGTCTTGCAGTTACAGGAATTAGCAGAAGCCTCTCAGCACCTTAAATCATTACAAAGTTAAAAGATGTAGGAAGGAAGAAGCTGCAACAGTGGAAAATTGTACATCAGGGAGCAGATAGACACTGGAAGTTTGCTAGTGGGATGAGACTTTGTGAAACAAGAAGCACTCCACAAGTTTAATCTTCCTACATTTCCTGCAACAGCTTGTGTTATTAGAAAGGTAATTAAAGGTTTTCAAGTAAACGGAAGTATCTACACTTGCAATAACTCTGGGCTAGCCACAGCATTTCCTTTTCTAATGAGTCTAATCCTAAAGTGATTCAAAGTGATCCAAAATTCTGGCTCTACTTGATAATCAATTATCTGCAGGAAACTATGTGGGGTTGACTGGGTTTTGTACTGTTTTCAAAAAATTCTGTGGTTTCCATGTACTCAAGTGGGGTTTTCTGTAGGAAAGACAGTCCTTCTTGCAATGCACTTAGTATGTCCTTCAACAGACATTTGAAATCCCTTTTTGCCAAATCTCATCTCCATGCTTGCTACTCTCATCCCTGTTTCAAAAAACTATAACCAATTTGGAACTTAACACTTAATTCTTCTACACTAAACCATGCATCAGTTTTTAGACCAAGCTGATAATGACTAGCTATTTGCTACAGTTTGGTGGAACAAGCTTTCATTTTTCATTGAAATTTGAAGAGTTAGTGGAATATTTAACTCAAGTTATTGGTAGCAAGCAAGTCAAAGTACAAAAGGAATAGGAACAGATGCTGAAACCGGAATAAATCTCACCCATTGCCTGTAAGTTTCTCTGTGCATCAAGGGATAATGAAAGCAATACCTGAAAGCCTACTATTCCATATAAAAGGTTGAAGAGTGCTTTAGTTCTCTGTATACTGATGCACTGGCAGTAGCACTGTAGCTGCTCAGTTTAAACTTTTGCTGAAAATACTAAGCCTGCTAAGCCTTACATCCTCCAGAATTCATATAAGAGGAACCTGTGTTACATACCGCTCTTCATGACTACGTTGGACCACACGTTGGCGTTCAAGGCTTGTACAATTCGTTTCACTCCAGTGGACTCTGGAAAATCATCTAAAACAAAAGACAAAGGCATTGCACTCCTAACAATTAGACCAAAACCCATTACATGCCTGAAAGTAAGAACGTGTGTGAATGCCTGTCCTATCTTATAGCAATGGATATAAATGACTATTGTTGTTAGGAAACACAGATTTCTTGCCTTTGCTTCATGAGAGGCCAAACAAATCTCAATTAATGCCTCAATTCTTGGTCTAGGCTTCCAGGTACTATGAAATGTGAGCTCTGAGCCTTTTGTAGAGATATCTAAATTCTGAGTGGGGTTTGTTAAGTATTTAGCATGAGGCCTACATTGTTAAATAGCATACAGGTAAATTTAGTAGTAATAGACAATTCTTAAGTTGTTGTTAAAAGCCAGGCATCTTTTAGAATGCTGTATGGCATAAAAATAGATGCTAGAATTACTTTTTCTTCCTTTACTTTCTAAAGAACTTCAGACAACTGTTTAAAAAAGGTGTGATGCTTGTTAAAAGTAAAAACAATCATCATAAAGCTATCTCCACAGCATCTAACTCCAAATGTTCCAGCAATCCTGTGAATTACAGTAACTGGAAAGACTAAGGAAAGCATTATTCGGACTTCAACTTATTTACTGAATAGATCTGACACCACTTTGTATAACGTCAGTTTTCCCATTTCCTCAGTTTAGTCAGCTTCCCATTTTTGTGCATTTTGTGCTCGCAAAGCAATGGCGGGGGGACGGACACGGGGGACCTTTGGATAAAAAAATGTGATTGCTTAAAAAAAATCAGACTTTTTTAGGATGACTCAGGGACAGGTGCAGTAATTGAAACTGCCTTTAAAAATTAATTTAAAGCTGTCTGTGACCCCTTAGATCAAATATTTTGCCCTTTATGACAATGCTGTTTGATTTTTGTATCAGAGTCATTATCGAGAGTCTCAGTTTAGAGTTCTTGTCCTTACTGTACAAACAACTGACTGACAGTGTAGTCATAGCAAGAGGTCCAGTTCATTTGTGATGAGCTGTCAGAAATGTCATAATTTTTGAACAGATATTGGCCCAGTATGTTTACTGCATCCATTTTATCTTTTGTAAGTAATTCATACAGTGTATTTATGGGGTAAATGTTACTCACTGGAATACATTTCCTCCTCATGAGTCACAGTGAATCAACTACCATATTAAAAATCCAGGAAAGACCATGTATCTTAATACTCTGAAGATTAACATCCTGAGTTGTTATTATTCCCATTACTTAATTATTTAAATAGCAAATAACTTGCTCTTTACAACAATTATTCAATAGAAAAACCCCCAAAAACTTGAGTTAATGTTACTAGTATTTCCTTTTAAAGCACTTCATAAGAAAACTTTAGTCTAAGGGGTACCAACTTCAATGTGTCTTGTTTCTATAAATCAGAAATATAGGTATTCCTCCCTCCCTGACTAACAAAGTGCCAAAAAGAAACTCATCTTTAAAAACATTGGGGGGTGGGGTGGTTCTTAGTTACTCAAGATACAATTTTAATCCAGGCCTTTAAAGGGGGTGGGGAGGGAGGAACTTGAGTTCTAGTTTAGAAGACCTTTAGACTAAATTATTTTTGGTGACAGCTGTATACTTGGTGAACCTGAAATAGAGCAAATGTTAGTGACTAATTCCACTCAAGCCTGGAAATGGAGTCAGTTAGCTCATTTTAGCTCTATAGAAGCAAGATGTAAACACTTTTTTTGTCACTGAAATGAGGAGATAAGGCTGTCAGGAAGTGCATAGTCACTTTTCAAGAGTGGAACATCACACTTCTGACTCTGCTTCATGGGTTTTATCATGTTATAAATGTATGGTGAGCCAGTGATTTTGAAACTGTTTTATTTCCTGTGTAACAGTGCATGCTATTCTAAAATGTTTAAAAAAAAAAAAAAAAAAAATTTTCCTGCCCCTCTGCATTTCTCTAGTTCTTGTTTTTTAGATTTATTTCCAAAGTGGAATATAAATGCTTCTAATCTATCAATACAGTCTTAGGATTAGTGCCAGAAAAAGCAGCAGATATTTTTATGTAGGTGCTACATAAACAGCAGCTGTATTTGGGAAGAGACAAATGGAATTTCTTGGAGGAAGTAACCACCTCCTCCTGACCTTTTATAGCTGAGACTAAGCCTCACCAACTGAGAGCATTCCATGCTATAATCATGTAGCACATAAAGTTATGCCCCTTGCAATTGTTTAGAAGATATTTTGGTGTGCTTTTTCATTCTAAAAATTATAACAGAAGTAGCAGTCCTACCATCGTCATCAGGCAGTTCCTCAGGGCTAAGTTCTACCAGTTCAAAGCCATGCTTGATGCACCATTCTTGAGCTTTCTGTCTGTTAACACCTAAAGTTGGGAAACAAAAATGCATACTAAACATAGATATCTGAGACCAATACCAGCAGTTTGATCTTTAGCTACACTTTATTCCCTCAAATTTGTTTGCTTATTCTGGACTGTATGGGGGGGGGGGGGGGGGTGTCCTCCATTCACTTTAGATTCAATTCCAAAAACTCCAGAGTTCAACAAACTCCTCCTTCAAATTGTTTTTTTAAAATACCATAAAATCAAATGGCTTTCCAGTGGGTACTCAAAAGTAATTGTAAGTGAAGTGCCACAGTGAATGAAGACTTCTGTTAACTCTAGGTTTGAATCTGAATGAAGTTACAGGGATGTGTCTGTACCTTACAGCTTGCTGTTGTATTGCATATACTAATCTAGAACTAAAGCAAACATGCATATTTAATGTCCCAATGGCCAAAAAAATACTTTCCACTGTAGTTAAGCAACAAACAATCATTGTCATTCTTCACCTGAGAGGATCAGGCACATTGAGTAATATGAATGCCTTTTTAGTTACCTTACAGGGCATGCTGGTATACCAGGAATGGGATACACAGAGCTCATTTGAAGCAAGCTTGTAAAATTCTGATTTGGTTTTAACCACAACTAGCTTAAGACTTCTGTTCCTGGTCACAAGAGTAACCTGACTCTTCTCAGTCAAATCTCAAGCCCAGTCTCACACAGGTATTTTGAAACAATTGTGTTGATTTAACTAGAAAATAAATCATTATGCAAGCTTAATAACTCGAAGTCAGTCTGGACTTCTTTGGGTTTCATACCATTTTCAGATACTCTATTACAAACCAGGATCATGACTTCTGGTAACCACTCTTCTGTCAGGGGAAGCCATTCAGAGACACTATCAAGTCCAGATTTCTAAAGGTGGAAAAAAAAAAGTTCTTTGGAATACATCCTCAAATACTTCAGTTTTTAAACTAGTTTTAAATCATTAGTAGTATTAAAACAAAAGGAATGAAGTAAGGAAATATGCTAGGCTGCATATCAAGTATGTTTAACTTCTGCTCTCATCAAAGAAGTTGACTTATACACAAGTTCCTTCTGATTCTTGACTTACCTTACAGATGAGTTAATCCTACTGCCTTGGACCTCCCTTTCATGCTTAATATTAATTACGCAATCCTAGTGTAGATTAGCAAAGACTTTTATATAAGACTAATCATGAGTATTTCATTTTAAGCATATCTCAGGTTTAATGTGCAGTTACTCCATCTGCTACACTAAAGTGGATGTTATGAGAGCTGGTGGACTACTCCCATTGCTCTAGTTTATTCTGAGACAGCCCTGAGATGTCTGGTTAAAGGTATCTTTGCAGAATGTGTGGTATGTACCCTTTCCCATCTGTGGTGAAAAACAGTTCCTTATTTAGAATATTTTTTTTGTCTCAATCTTTCTGGCTTTTGCTAAAGCACTGTTTTCACTGCTGCCATCTTAGAAACAATTTTGGGTAAAATGATTGATAGCACTGCATCTTATGTTTAGCTTCCTCAGTCTTGGCTATCCTAAAGCAGCCTTTCTGAACTAGCATAAGCTAGGAGTAAAGTTGAAGGTGGTGGGCTGGAAGAGGATTTGCCTAACTTAGTGAAATATTTGCATCCTGAAAACCTCTCTTGCAGCTAGAGTATAATAGTAAAAGGGAAGGAAACTGCTTCCATTGTTAGCAGGCATAATTTAACATTGATCTACTGACAATTAATGGAACAGCCTAAAAGGAATGGATGGCACAAGATGAAGAGAATACAATTTGTGATTATCACTGTGATAAGGCAACTATATCATACAGATAAAGCACTATAATGAAGCAGAAAAGTCTTACTATTGTGCTGTCGAAGTACACAACAAATGCTTGGACGGATTCAGCAATATCTCCAGTAACAAGAAATGTGTTTGGTACTACGCAGAGGTGAATATCTGCAGAATAATATTTATTATCTATTGTCCAGGGGTAAAAATTCACTCTTCCACTTGTAATTGCACCCACAGTAAGGTCATCTTTTCCTGTGATACCTGTATAAAAGAAAATGAATGAGACAGATGATAAAACCAGCATCAAGAAAATAATTTGCCCAGAGAAGCTTGGTACAATGCCAATACAGAGCCACCTTTACTAACTATAATAAAACAGTATATACTGAAGATCTTTAAAAATTCACACTCAATTTGTTACTCTGTCCTAGAATTTATTATTTAGCTTTCAAAAGAACTTTGTTTCAAAAGAGTTTATTTTCTAGCTTTCAAAATAAAATATGGTATAGAAGGTCTTCAGAAAGCAAGCCTTTCTTCCTGGAAATGTCTTTTAAAATGTTAGCCTCAAACTCACTACCTGTAAGCAGGATGTATGGAGAGAATACCTAGACTTTATTACAGCAGAAACAAACCTTGCGTGTTCATTCAGATGTAAAAAGTGTTTTGACTGTGACCAAAACCTGAAGGTAAGTAATGAGAAAACAAACCAAGTTACTACAATTCAGTTGTAATTCCCATTAAATTCCATGTAGGAGTTCGACAATTAAAATCCAAGGCAGTGCTTTGATAATGTAATTTTAAAGACTGCCCTTCGTGTGCTGGTAGCAACCTTCACAGGGCATACTCTCATAGCATGACAGCCACCTGGTGGAGTTGAATTACAGTTAGTAGCAGAGCATCCCATCTATATACCTCACTGGAAAGGGCAGGGTATCTTGTTCAAGCTGAACAAAATTAAGGACACTTTAAAACACAGGTCAATTATCTACAAAATTGACTGAGTCATCTAGAATTGCCTTGGACATCAGAAGAGTTAAAATACAGAAGAAATAAGGTATGTGTGTTTTCAAAGAGCTTAAGGGTCATATTTTAAAAGTATTGAGAGACAGCTCCTGGAGATGCTAGAACAGGCTGTTCCCCAAATAGTCTGTGCATGAATTTGAAATTATGTGTATCTTATCAACAAAAAGGCAGGAAAAGCTCATTGCGAAGGTTGCCATAGAAAGGTTCAATGATTTTTGCAACTAACTGCAAAGTCTGAGGAGTGTAACTGGTGAATGAGCATGGCGTACAAGGCAGCACAGAGGAGAGCTCTAAACCAGAAAGATTATTTGAAGCAGTGAGGAGGAGGACACAGGGAATCTGAGGGAGAAATTTGACCTCAGAAACAGAAGCCTGGGAGGGAATCTCCTGTATGTTTGTGGTTTTTTTTTTTTTAAAAAAAAAGCCACATCTACATGTTTTTTCCAGGTTAAGGAAGTTTGACTTCTTAATTTGGATGGCAATAGTTTTCAGAGTAATTGGTCTTCAGTCAGAAGCTATTCTGTGATAAGACTATCCATGTCACCTTGGGGCTGCGGGAGGATGATACTGAGTCAAGACCAAACAAACCTTGATTCTGAACTTTTTATTCTTGGAGCACTAACTTGTTCATATAAATGTGGAAGAGACTACCAATACAGCTAACCAAAATCATTAATCTTGAAAGATATCCATTTTTTCACAGCTTTTTTTATCACTCTTAAGCAGTACACACCAGTTCCAGTGGCACATAGAAGCTGTTTTTCCATGCTTATCTCATAAAAACTTGTATACATGGATCTCTGCTTGCCCTGCAACACTTCATAGTAATGCTGCAGTCACTTTGCAACAGGTATCTCAATCCTATTTGCATTAGCTGATATTACACTCTCCTGACATGAAGCAAACGCCTATGTACCCATCTTCCAGGGAAACATGAAAATAGCTTTTCAGTTTTAAACCCAAGCTTTTCAATTTAGGCTACACAAATATATCGTCTACTCTTCCTCAAAAAACCCCCCAAGCAATTAGTGAAACATCATCAAATGACAGTATGTCACTTTACAAAATCTATAATGTATGTATTCTATTGTAATAAAGGCATTTTGGCAGATGACTTTTTTCTGCTATAAAACAGGTGCTATAAAAAATGACTAGTTAAGTGCTATATGTGGTATAATTTAGTTTGGTATCTTTGGTAAATGGGACTATATTTAATATGGGCCAATTGCTACTAGACTAGGAGTTTCTTTTAAATGGATAGTTGAGCCAACACAGGTAGCTTTCACTCTGCTTGGATATAATGTGACAAAATTCCAGCAACTGGGAGAGGAAACAGGTTAGGCAGACAATGTCACTGTGCATGTCCAAAACAGTGATGCTTTTTCTTTCCAGAATTATCTGTTGCCTAGTTTTTCAAATGCAGCTGTAATCTTAATTTTTTTGCCCTGGAAACCAGATGTTGTTTGGAAGCTTTGAATGCTACATAAAATATGCTGTAAATTTCCCTTCACTAGTGTTTTGACAGTTAAAAGTAACTAAAAAAATCAGTTCTAAGCTAGCAGAATTGTAAGGCAATGCCACAAGAAGCTAAGAATAAAGGAAGCCATAAAAATCATTGAAACCCAGAAAATCAGCAATAAGGCTTAGAAAGCCAAAGGGAGGAAAACAGGGTGAGGAAAGGAAGTCAGTTCAAAAGTCACTTAAGTGAAGTTAGCCACCCTAGCAAGAATACAAAAGGAAAGAACTTCCTATAAAAGATTTTCAAAAGCCAATATGAAAGAACTTTCACATTTGCTTTGTGATTTTTTTTTTTTTTCTTACAAAAGAGTTCATGGACAAATTTAGGCCTCAAAGCACTGCTAGAAGAATGAGGACGTGTCCCATTTCCTATTACATGCTACTTGTTCCTGTATTTTAAGCAGTCGTCTTTCATCCCATTGTGCTTCTGATTACCCATCATTCATCCACAGAGATTTTGCCAATCCCCTGTGAAATTTCTCTCCCAGTAAAAATGGATGTTGCACACTAAACTCAAAGGACTGCAGGAACTTTCTGAAAGGATTCAGACTTGCTATGTCGCAGCCTGCATGTAGGGTTGTAACAAATTACTGCAAAACAGCCTGATTGCTCATAGCAGGAAACAAAATGCAGTTTGGATATCTTCTGAATAGTTTTCTTCCACAGGAGTCACTTAGACCACCAATTAGGTTTTGGCCTTTAAACAAGCAGATACTACAAAAAAAATGTACACTGCAACTCAAATTGAGCTGTCAAGGATATATTCCATGTTGGAACTAGTTTTAAGGATTACATTTGTTACCTCCAGATTCCAGGAATTTCTTACCCAGATGGCCTATATTTTAATGAAAAAGTAAATTTGGCTGGAATAGTTTCATATCTAATTTTAGAGACTATTCATCAGAATAAAGCCCATTAAGTTTTATTTGGCTACGGAATAAACTTCTAGAAAGCTAATATGACAAAAGGAGGTGGCTTGTCAAACTTATCTCTAGTGAGTTACTCATTTTTAATTTTAAACTCCCTAGCCATTGAAAGTGTCTGTGGTTTGCCATCCAAAGAGGCTGGAAAACCAACTGAGTCACTCTTTGACCACAACAGTAGGCAGGCCTACTGGGCTGACTTAATTAGCTCGCCTTTTCACAGAGCAGAAGTGGCTTGTTTGGATGACAGGAATGCAAACAGACTCCAAATGCATCACCATTAAAGACTACTAAAAGCATGCATGGAAAAGTTCATGCCACAAAAGAACATTGCTTAGTGTCATTCAAAAACATGATTTAGAGTTCAAGGTCCTCTAAGAAATACTGCAACTACTAATGCTGGACACTTATTTTACTGAAATAACTTTTTACAATCTTAGCAATAACTGCTGAATACTAATTAAGACAATGTATTTCAGTGCCCCACACTTCTGTGTAAAAGCACTTTGGAGCAATAGAAGCTTCTTAATCTACAGTGAATTATTTGAGGCTAGGGACCAAACGGACCATTTCTAAGGCAACTGCAGTATCATCCTTGGGTCATTACCTTCTGCATACGTGGGCAGTATTCACCTACATAACCTCCAAACCCTTGTACTAATGCCCACCTATGCTAAGATCACCACATTTGTTGGACATGGACAACTCCCTTCCTCCAGTTTATTCTAGTTCATGACTCCCTTTGCCTGCTTTCTATCAGAAAACCATGTAAGAACAGAACAGCAACTGACACATGAGATCAGTTCATGGCTCGCTCAATCCAGTAACTGAGAGTGACTGGTATCACACAGCTCAATGAAATTCCAAACTTCTGTGGAATCTGTCCACAGGAAAAGGTTTTTTTACTTCCAGGCAGTCAGTCAGTAGCTTATGTTTTTCAGCAAATTCATTAGTTGTGTCCTTTCTTTACTCGGAAGTCTATAACTTTTAATAAATTGGACAAAATTCTGACCAATACTTTTGGAAATTCATTTCAGTTATCTATTTACATAAATTTTTGCTCATTTTACTGATTTGGACTTGTTGACTTTTAATTTCATGAGCCTGCATATAGACAAGGTAAATTAAACAATGGTTCAGAAGACAAGGAAGATGACACAAAATTGTAAAACCTAACATCCATTCCCTTTTTCCAATACAGAGGCTTAGTAAGTATTCCATAAGTGCAAGGCAGCAAATAGTTTTTCAAAAGGAGAACTGGAGACCAGAAATAACTTTTCTGAAAAGAGGTGAGTAATAATCAAAGAACAAGATACAGATCTCTTGCTGCTTGCAGCAGTGTTCTCAGCTATCTAATACCTAACTGATATTTAAGCACTTCTACTGCAGAGTGTGTTTAATAGTAATGGTTTTTTTCAGAGTCATTACAACTCCTCTTTGCAGGTTGTTTTTGTTTTTTGTTTTTTTTTCCAAACGGATTAAGGTATTGATCACTATTCCTAGTGTTTTTCAAATTGAATACAAGCTGTAAGAACATAATTCAGTCTTCTGCGATGCCCTGAATGATCCCAAGTCCTCTGAGTTTGTAGGTGCACCAAGTAGTTCTCACATTCTGGGCCTTGAGAGCCACCTGGTGGAATACACCATAAAAAATACTCCTGCAAATTACACAAGGAGTACAAAGAACTCAAATATGCTGGGGGGGAAGGAGGGGAGGGGTAAACAGTCAAAAAAGAAGAAAGCAAACAAAACAAAACGTATCAGTATCTATCTGTTGGCCAGCATTTTAAACACCTAAATCTTATTTGCCATTTTAATTTAAGAGCCACTCCTGTGCATTTTAAATAGCTTTATTTTGCCACAGTATCTAATGAAATAAAGCATTCAGGGTATCCCACAGAAACTTGAAAGAATAAAAATATATCTAGCAAATGTACCATAATATTCTTCCCACCCTCAAGCCATTTCCTACTTAACAGGATGAAAATGCTGGAAAAAGCCTTGTAATTAGCCTGAAAAGTTCTGGCAGGCAGCAGGAGAAATAGGTTCTAGTACACCTCCTGACGGTGAATGCTGTAAGCGGCTTCTTCCCACTTATAAAACGGGTTTGCCTACAAAGAGCATGTACAGGGAAATCTAGCAACACAGCTGCAAAAGCAGTGATAATAGCAATAAGGGCTTTGTTTCATGTTTCTGTTATAGACTCAAAACCCAACTGCTCTATGGATCCTACCAACTTACACAATATTTAATAGCACATTGTTACCATACATATTGTATCTATCTGCCTGTATCTGTATTGTATCTACTGCCTCAGAGGTGTTAATATAATGCTCTTGTTCTCAGCATTGAGCTAAACCATTATCAAATAATGCCTTTAATCTGGTGTGACACTTTCATGCTGTAAAAGCTCAAGTTCTGAGAATTGCATCAGCATTTTGTTTCAACCCACCAAAACCCTTCAGCCCAGCCTACTGTAGCCAGCCACTAGCTGCCCTGTCCTTATTGGTGCATCCTTGAATGTTTTACAATGTTTGTTCTGCTTATGCTTCTGGATCTGATGTACTTGTTATACAAAGCAGGAATTTAAAATTCTCATGGTATTTGTTTTAGTAAATGATCATGTTTCAGGAAGATTTTAATGTCTTTTCTGAAGCAACCCAATCAGAGGATACACAGACTGTAAGACTCCAGTTTTGATACTGGAAAACAGTGGAAGCCTAGACATTTCAAAGTGACTACTATTTAAAAAAAAAGACCAAAAAAAGTGAAGTAAAGTTTTAAGACTTTCTCAGATTAAACAGCATTTCTATGAAGTCTTTTGCTCACCTTCTTGTTTAATTTCACTATGAAAAATATTCAAGGTTCCTGTGGATTTCCTTTGATTAATTCCTTCTAATTTGCTTATATCTTCCTCAAAAATAAGCAACAACCAATAATAATATTCTTTGGTATGGAATCTTTAAATAATTCAATATCAACCCAGCTGCTTTGACAGAGTAGCCTTTGAGGGCAGACCTTGTGCTGTTGTTCTTGCTTCAAAATGTGGTTTAATGACATGGAGCGAGCCAGTCCCTGGGGGCAGCCCTCTGCTTTATGAGGTCCTAAGTAAGATCTTACTAAGAAAGAGATGAAAACAAATCCAGGGAAGGGGGTGGGGGTGTTGATAAGTTATACATTTGAGTGTGCACATCAAACTGTTCATGACAGTTCCCTGAAAAGCAAGGTTGTACTAACAAGTTGTAATGGCAAAACCACCAAGATCTAAACAGCTTCTTCCTGGAATCCCCCTGATTTTAGAATTACTAAAAATTCCACCAAAGTTTTCTCTGCTATCAGGTCTTACTCTCATGCTCCCTTTTCTAAGCCACAAAAAGGGGAACTGTGTTCCAAAAAACCAACTTCCTACAGAATGAATTCTATGTATTTGATATGAAGTAAGTATAATCTACAATTCTGACAACTGCAGAAAGGAAGAACCTTTTTGTGCTTCTGCTTGAGACGACGAATGGTCTAATGTGTGAAAGCAAGCTTAAGTAAAGGAAGAGCTTAGACCCACCAGGAATTTCAGAAATTCTACCATTTTTAAGGTCCAAGATAGTCTGTTCACTTCATAAATGGAAAGAAGAAACCAGAGGGACAGCATTTACTCTGCTTTTGTTTTCCCCTTGCCTACACTCCTGAGTGGCTCTTGTGTCCCCCCTCTTGTTCTAGGGGCTATCTGGACCACTGACATGTCCCAGTGAAAGATCATTTTTGTACTCTGTGTGAATGACCAGAATGGCCAGCAGCAAACCTTATGGTCTCATGAATCTGTTCTTCATTTGTTGTTGAACAAAGTATTATTTTTTTTATTCAGTCTCAAGGCAATTCTCAAATTATTTTGTCCAGGTATAACTTATGACACTTTATTCACACTTGAGATACGGCAAGTGGCCAGCGGGTAACAAAGCATTTTAGGATGTGAGGCTTCCTTTATTTCCTGTGGGTTGTGGTGGTGAATATCGCCTGCTCCTCAGTGTCAGGGAGTACAAAATCCAATCGGTGGCTCTATACCGGCTCCCTGAAATAGCTTATTTCCCTAAAGCAGTAAAGGAGGCCCCCGATGCCCTCCTCAAGGCCAGGTGGTTAAACGCCACAGGCCCGGGGGCAGGCAGGGAGCAGGCTGGCCGCCCTGGCAGTGCTCGGCCGCTCTGGGGACGGTGCGTGAGGGGAGGACAGCCACCCCTCGGGGCTCCCCCTGAGGGCCCGGGCTGGGGGTGAGGAGCTGCCAGGCCGAGGCCTGCAGCCGCGGGCAGGCCGGGGCCCCGCGGCTGCGTCCGTCCGGGCCCGCAGCGCGCCGCGGCGACGACTCACGTTTGACGAGTTCTTCGGCCGCGAAGCCGGCGGCGCAGCTAGTCACCAGCGCGAAGGGCCCTGCCGCCGCCGCCATGGCGCCCGCCGCCGCGCCCCTTCCGGCCCCGCCGCTACCACGCGCTTGCGGGGGGGAGGGGGGCGAGGGAGAGGCGGCGAGCGGGAGAGCCCTTCCGGAAAGGCGGGGGGGAGCACGGACAGCGCGAGGGGAGGAGCGAGACGGAGAGCCGGCTCGGCCCCCGTTTGACGTGCCCTCCCTCCCGCGGCGAGGCGGATGGTGCGGTCCGCCCAGCGCGTCCCGTTGCTAGGGGCGAGGGCGGCAGCCGCCATGGCCGGCTTCGTGGAGCCGGGGCGGGAGGCGGGAGGCGTCCTGGTGCAGGTGGGTCGGGGCAGCGCCCGAGCTCGGCCCCGTCCTTCTCCGGCAGCCGTAGCGACGAGACCCCGCAGCACCCCTCCTCCCCCGAGGAGGCCGCCTCACACCTCGGCTGAGGCGCTGGCGGCGCGGCCTGCTGCTGAGGGGAACGGGAGGGCTCAGACCCTGCGTGAGGGAGCGGCTGCGGCGTCGCCGGTGAATTTTGGATAAGGGCTTGGGCTTTGTAAACGTTACGGTTCTTAACATAACGGGACCTTCAATTTTTTTTTTTTTTTTTTTTTTTTTTTTTGTTAACGCAGTGTAAATATATGTGTTTGACGTGGGCTGACATGGTCTTCTCACAGGCTGCCTCTACTTTTCAGTTGCTCGTTAACGCTTGGGAGATTCTTGTAGATTTAAGCCATCTGTGCCAAGGGAGATGTTTGAAATGCGTAATGAAACATCATTCCTTGGCCAAAGACCTCAGTCCTAAAGCTTATTGCATTTGCTTTGCGAAATTTGTTTTAAAATTAACTTTCTTCAGGTTTTCTACAGTCGATGGCTTTAAAGTCATTGGCTTTGTATTCTCTTATTTATAAAAGTACAGAAGTATAGGAAGTTGCATGTATTTCTTTCCTGTATTTAGGAGGCATTTAATGTGGATTAAATCTGCCACATAATCCCATTGTGTTTGGTTATGGGTGTGATTTTTGTCATAACTTGCTTTTTAGGTTCAAGAAGACCTTCACAAGCTTAAAGTGAAAAATATCAACTTGAAAGAAAATGTAAAATCTGTGGATATTAGCGACCTTGGAACAGCAATTGAAAGAACCAAATTTGGGCTGAGAGTAGGTAAAATGGAGCAGATCCGGAAGACGATTCAGTTTTTGAGATCTCTGTCAGTAATTCACTTAGAGTACATGGGGCCAGGTATTTGTCATCCTGCAAGATCTCTTTCTGATTAAGAAATTATGGGATTCATTAGACATTACAATTCAGAATGGTGGCTTCCTCTTTTGGGTCGTCAGAATTAACGGATCTTGTGCCTCATACCGTTAGCCAAAATCAGATTTAGTGCAACAGAAGTACAAAGCCTATCAACTTTTCAGTCGAGTGGATTGCTAAATTAAATTAGTTAAATAAATTTAATATCCCTCATACTTTTGTAATAGTCTAAACGTTATTTTTTCCCTCTAACAGAACCATGCTGAAAATTACTTAAGCACTATGAACAGACAAGTGTTAACTATTTCTTCTACTGATGAGAAGGAAGTACATTCAAAAGAGCCCCCTAAATGGTAAGTGAAACAGCTGTTTTATTGCAGAGATAGATGCAAGCAGCAAGACAGAAAACTGTGGTATCAGAATCTTGTAAAGCAAACACAATTATTGGCCCCAATGAGGTTATTTTGGTCATTTGCTATTTTGTTGGGGTTTTTTTTAAGTTAAAAAAACAATACAAAAGTAAATGCAGTTCTAAGTAGCTACAGCAACCTTCTGCTAACTCCTGTGGTTTTTTCACTAAATGCAAATTTAAATAAAAATATAGTCTTTCAGATTCAACCAGATGGAAGCAGTATGGGTTTAATAGGTAAAATCAAAGTAATTTTTTAAAACCTCACTGTTTGTTTCTTTCTAAATCAGGAGCCTTCATTTTGGTGCTTCTCAGAAACAGCTTATTTTACCACGAGTACCTGTTGAGCCCATGACTGTCCAGGCGTGCAGCAAATCAGCACTACGCATTTCTCAAAGTTCACAGGTCTGAAATAACATACTACTTAATGTGCCAAAGACCATATTAAATGAGACTGGTGTCTTGTAGGTTACCAGCTGTTTCCATAATGTTATATTCTGACTCCACGTGGATTCAGTTTTTGACAATATACCATCTATGACTGAAAGTGATAAAAAATTCTTAGTAGAATGAGCGGGTTGAGAGATAGGAGCCTTCGCCTAGCCTCACAGTCCAGATAAAATCTAAGTTAGGAAGAATTTCAGTATCATCATGGGTGCATCCAGAAGCTTTCCATTCTTTATTCTACCCCCTCCCCCCAAGTATATTGTTAAAGAGTTCTGAAACCAGAGGTTTGTTCTGCTTTAAGGTCCCAGTCCTGCAAATACCATATGCTTAACTGTGATTCTGCAAGTAACATGTTTAAAATAAATGGGACTATTGGAATAGCATGAGCTCAGATATCTATGTTTGTGTTGTTTGAGACTAAAAGTGGTTCTCTTTGTTTTTGCATAAAAGATAGGGCAAATTCTGGGAAAGACTTCTGTTCATGTATAGGGTAGTGAACGTCTATGATAACTATAGGTTTTCTCCTTGAAATCTGTTTTTTTGTCTGTTTTTCATAAATGAAGTCCTTGTAAGATCATTTAAAGCCTTCTTAAAATGTTTGTATCTGAAGGTTTTTTTTTTTTCTTTTTTATTCTAAGCTGTGAATTTTGACTGGTGTGTTCAAGGTGGTTTCCTCAATCATGTTTTAAAAACAAATGAAGGTAATTAGTTGAATTGAAAAATACCCATTGTCACAATTTTGGGTTATTACTGTTTAAATCCGAGGGAGCTTTGAGTGAGAGAGAACCTTAAGAAGAGGCCCTCTGTAGTTCCAAGACTGTTAGCAGAAGCCAGGGATAGAAGCTACTTGAAATGGTATAATCAGAATGAGCAGCCTAACAGTTATATTGCTGATTAGCTTTCTAAAAGAAGTCACAATATAAAGTAGTATTAAAATATTGTTTATTCTTGAAATGATGAATACGGTGCAGTGAGGTCTCTGATTTTTTTTTTCCAGACCATATTCCAACTTTGTCCTATATGAATATGCTTATATTGTGGGGGGGAAAAAAAATTATCAGAGTTCAGCTACTCTGTAAAATCTGTATTATCTATGGTCTTCCAACTCTTCATGTGCACCAATGAGCTTAATTTACAGTGGAGCACATGCTCTGTCCTGCCTTGACTTTCTCTTTGTCTTTTCATTTCTGATAGCTATGGCATCTGCTTAGAAATGCATATCCAGTGACACACAAGCTAGCCCTAATTTCCCATTATAAAGAAAATGGCAAACAGTGCTGTTTTGCCAGCTGTTCTACATGCCCAGCATGCCAACATAAAAAGCTTTTATTATTAAATAGTTGTGAAATCCAGCTGGGAAATTATCACCTACAATTTCTTACTTCCTGTCTTTTCCCTACTTGTAGCTATAAACAGTTTGGGTTTTTTTAAGCATACTTTGGTGTTTTTCAAAATTCTTTTCCACTCAAAGGAAACAATAGTGAACTGAATAGTTTTCTGTCTGCAGAAATTTCCAGTTAGGCAGGCTTGAAGAAATCAATGTTTCAACTTGTAGTGGTTCTGAGAGAAATTAATAATTCATGCAGTAATATTTTTGTGCTTTGCAGTCCATAGTACAACGTCCAAGAGTAGAAATGGAACCCAAGTTGTGTTTGTAGTAGTTCGGGTGAAACAAGATTGGAGTCAAATAAGCACAGATGCTGTTTTCATATATGCATTGCTAGAATACTTGTCATATGGGAAATAGCTTGCCCACAGGTGTCAGAATAGGCTTAAAATTATTGTTTACTCACACATACAGTATTTCTGGGTCACATCAGCAGCAGGGTAAGACTCTGCAAATCTAGCTCACAGGGAATTGTGAAGTACTGTCCCGTCCCCCCCCTTTTTTTTCTCCACTATGTGTTGTAATTGGATTTCTTCTTCTAATAAAGCTTGAGAACTGTAAAGAGGTGTCTTCCTCATGCAGTAATTGTAAAGCCTCTGTATAGCAATGGCTGGAAAGACATTGTTACCCATAACTGGTAACTGTGTAAGTTCAATTAAAAAAAAAAAAAAGCTTAAGTGAAAACACCTGAACTGATTTTAGGGCAGCTTTGGTTTTTGGTTGGGGATTGTGGGGTTTTTTCCTAAAAGTTGATACTTTCTGTGACATTGTGAATATACAGTAGAAGTTAATATGCTCACATCATTAATAGAAGTAAAGATGTAAATGACAAGATGTTTGTAGGGGGCTCTAGAGTGTGCAAATAACATAAATAGCTAGATGTGAAAAGTGGTTTAGTTACTGATAATATAGATTGTTTCAAAGGTTAATATGATGCAGTCCATTCATAAAGGAATTGGACTGGATTAGAAGCCATGCACCACATGCATCTGCAAAACAGAATTACATAGTGAATCAGGTTTGTTGGCTTACTACATGATAAAAATGCCCTTCACTCTGAAATGACTTTTGTGTTAAAGTAGAGCAAGATTTGAACCATTTAACTGTACTGAACATGTCAACCTGTTCTGTATACTCCATGTTAATTATTGAGCACAATAATTCTGATTTTAATTCAGCATTATATTAGTAATAATGCACTATTCACCGTGCTATTCTCATCTTTTTTGCCAATTCTGCATCAACATGGTTCAAGATAGCTTAAATTTAAGACTTTGGGTAATATAGATGGATGGATAATATAGATGGAAGAAACCAATGATGCCATCTGCTCCAGCTTCTGCAAATGTAGAATTGTCACTTGCCATACATCTAAGCTGACAAAGTAACTTTTATCAGGTTTTTTTGTTAAGCATTTCAATTCTTGTTAACCTGTGTGGAATCTGCCACTCCAGCACTGATCATTTCACTGTCCGTCTGAGCAGGGAGTCTGTATTGTGAATCATCTCCTATTTTAATTGAGAAGGTACTCAGTTTTCCCCCAGTTCTTGTTTAATAGCACAAGCAGTTTCATTTCTATACAGCGGTGTGTTATAGTAATAAAATAAATACCACAAAATCACTGATGAGGTGAAAATTGAACTTTCTGTCTCTGTGCAGCCATGTGGGTAAAAGAGTAATTGGCTTGGATAATAACTTTTGTTCTTACAAACCCAAATCTAAATGAGCATCTCATTGATACATCTGCTTGTAATTACTATCAAAAGAAGAGAATACATTGTGCAGATAAATAAATTAAACCATTTTTAGTGCTTTCACAAACTAATACAATTGTTTAATATTTCAAATATACATGTAATGATTTTTAAACTTTTTACGGCATATGTTGTTTGTCAAAAAATAGAATTCTCATAAATTTATTTTTACATTTACACAATAGAAGTATCAGTAGAGAGTTCTTGTGTATAAATATGTTTAGTTGGATCTTACTATGTAAGGGAGCTTTTGGTATTCCTGTATCCATGTATTGGGAATTAAGCACCTACACTGCCATACTCCCAGCAACTCTGAATTACCTTAGCTCTGTTGACTTCTCTGGTGATACAACAGTTTCTGTCATTTGAGGATTCTTCCTTATTTGGCATTGTTTGGTAAATAAACCCTGTTGGGTGCAGAGTCTAGTTAGCAATGTTATTGCAATAAGAGTATTGGGAGATACTACTACACTTGATACAGGTCCAGGTGTAAACTAAAGCACATGCATTAAGATGAACCAAAATGTTTTAAACTTAAGAAACTTACTCTCTAGTAAAAATAGATGGCGTCCCTTCTGGCTTTCATAGGAAAAGGATATGCTTTAGATACTCTTTATAACTAGATGAAACTTTAAAGTCTCTGTCCATCAGGACGTAAATCATAATAATTTTTATTAGCAAAAAGTTGAATCCATTCTATGCAGATAACACAGTACATTAAGAAACCACTATGTTTGATTCTTATTACGATAAGGATTTTTTATTTCCTCATTTACTTATAAGCAAGTGCTCTATCTGCATTGGGTCAATGGGCCATAACTGATCCAAAGAAGTTGTCCTGGTCCATCAGATCAATGATTCCTGAATTAAAGTCTCTGGTAAACACGGCCAAGGTAGATTGGCTTCTTCTTATCATCTGTGGGAAGAATGCACATATAACACCCTCCCAATAGATAGGGTGCCTATAAAACATTTGTTATAACACAGGTAAATGGAATTCACAAATGACCTATGTTAATCAAGGAAGTCAAACCTGATTGTCCTTTTCACTCAAAATTTAACTCAAAGGTGTGCAAATTTGGAAATTTCAGAGCTTGTAATGGAAGTAATTGAATAAATTTGGGCAAAAGTGTATATGTGAATAGTAGTTGTATGCCTTACTAAGTTTTCCATCTAATCAAAAGGCACTTATTCATTGTTTGCCCAGTTCTGTGTCGATAGTTAAATAACATGAATTTTTATCATCGTTTTGCAAATTTATGAACATTAGCCAATTCGTGCTTATAAACACTTCTGTCCTAGTGCGGTAATTTTAAGGCTATGCCTATTATATATTTCAGCAGCAGATGGAAATGGATATGAAAATTATGCTTGACCCAGAGAACATTGATAATAAAGCTGTTTTGAAACCAGGGAACAATGAGACCAGGCTGCCACTTATAATTAAGGAAAAATCTGTTCCTGTAAGTAACTTATCTTATGGGCTTATATGCATTACTTTTCACTATTAAAGTTAATACATATAAGACCTAAATAAAAAAAAATTATTTTAAGTGAAAGTATCTCATAATTTCCTACTTTTTGACATTGATGTGTAATGATCAAAACATTTTTAGTGACAGCAGTGGGGAAAACAAACCTGTAGCACAACAGTTTTAGGTAGCAAGACCCCAATCCAGCAAAAGTGTAAGTATACATGGGAATGTAATCTCAGTAAAATCTGGGATTGAGGATAAACAAACTGGAGCTTGTGGAGTTTAGGATGTCACCCAAAGATCAAGGAAGAAGTAAGTAAAAGGGGTTTTGCTGACAGGAGTGGGCTTTCAGTTGTTCATTCTCTGGCCATTTCTTAAAAAGACAAGAAATCCTTCTGTTTTCAGATGATAACAGGATTGTTAGGAATAAGTGAAAAATGCTTGTACTTTGTTTTGATGCTCTTCTTAATTTACTTTTTTTGAAAAAGCAATCCTGCCACATGATTGCTGACTCCGACCAGAAATCAGTGTCACTGAATTAAAAAAATAGAGGTTATACTGAAAGGCAATTGGAATCCTAGAGTGACTACATAAATTTAAGTGTCATTTACATCTTATTTTTCTGATATGGTTTGAGAGGGAATGTCATGTTCTATTTCTTAGCTCCATGCTGGGACCACTTAGGTTGGAATGTGAGGGACAGATTCAAATCCTTCCTTTCCATATGGAGATATTTCCATGTCTTTTAGATCCCAAGTGTCCTCAATATCAAGCTCAAGGTATTCTGAAGCACAGCCTTTCTTTTATCTCTAGTCAAGCTGTTTCTCTTAGTACGAAACAATTACCTACCAAAGCTGAAACTGAGCACTTCCACAACATTCTCCTAAGAGTGCCCTGACTATTGGCCATCAAATCGCCCTTCTCTATTCTTCTTTCTGGTCTGAGGATGTTCAAATTGTGCAAATTAAGTGTTGTTTCTTCCAAATTTCTGCTTTGCAGCCACTGCTCCTCTTAAATAAACCAATGAAGATGACATTTTCTGCCAAGTATGCTTTAAAAAAAAAATAGGGACAGGCATCCTTCCAAAGATCAATTATGTTCACAAGTTTAGCACAGCACTGTGGTCCACATGAAAGAATATATCCAATGGTCTCACACAAGGATGCTCTTATACAATTTAATTTATGTAATAGAAACATTATGCAGCAAGCCCAGTGCTATAAGAGGCATTCTAAGGTATTTGGTTTTAAAGTACATAAACAGAATCTGTGAATGGCACAGTTGTAAGCTGCCACTTATAAAAAAATATTTTTGAAGGCTGTTGCCCAGTCTAAGAGGTGATTTGTCTAACCCTGTGATATAGAGTTAATTAGAAAAAAGCATCATGGCTAATAGCTTTTTAGAACCACTCTAAAACACTCACAGAGAGGAACATTATACTACTGCAGAGAACCATGTGTTTTACTACTCTCACTGAAACATATACTGATCAGAGAAAACTTCTTAATGCTGACTTAAATTTCAAACATTTAGTGTAAATTAGTCAAGCTTGCTGATACATATTTACAGTTGCTAAGGAACTGTTTATGACAGGGAGATGGGCTGAAAAAACAAGTAGGTATTTCCTATCTCTAATTTATTCTACAGCATTTACTGAAGTAAGTGCTTTTTACAAGTTTTCAAATCCTATGACACCGTCTATATCTTGAAATGTTTTGGCTTCACTGGGGGTAAAATTTTGCAATTGGATTTGCAAAATCCACTACTGAGATTGTGAATTAAGGCATTTTTGTTAAATGTGATCTATACTAGCACTTAGAGCAGTGATGGTTATAGATCACCAATAGTAACTAAAATAAATCGATGTGTAGTTGCAGGTCTAAAACTATATCGTCTTTAGTTTTGGAAAAAAAAAAAATCAATTAAAGTACCTACAAGAATCAAGTTAGGTGCTACCTACCCTGTTTTTACTAATCAGCCATTAGAGGGCAATATTTGTACGCACACATGCGGGCACACACACATATACCCATGTACATGCCCTAGATATGTACGTAAGTTCAAAGATTATCTCAAAAAAAAAAAAATAATCAGTGGTGGAAGGACTCTCATTGAAGTAAATTAAAAACTAATTGCTTGGTTAACTGCATTCAGGTTTTTTCTAAGAGTTGTCAGCATCTGAGTTTTCAAGGAGACCTGAGCGTTTAAAAATGTGATGAGATTAAAAACACAGTGGTTTTGAGGTGACTAGATAGGTCAAGCACAAATCTACACAGACTTTTTATTATCCTGCCATTTGAGTAGTTTGAAAAATTATTAGTAAGGATCTCATTGTTTCATGCAAAATATCTTTTCTTGCTCTTTTGGTATTATAAAGTTGCTGACGCTGGATTTTGTGGTAGAAACCAAGAACAATTAACTATTGCCCTTTTGTACCTTTTTGGGTCTGATAAGCACTAATGCTTCAGCCTCTGTAAAGTTCTGTAGTTTTCTTAAAATGAGGACTGTAATTCTGTTTGAAACACCATGGGCAGTCTGGGCATCACTTTATTTTGTAGCCTATATCTGGATAACAAATGAAAAATGATGAGTAGATAATTATTAAATATGTATACTTCCCATGGAGTATCTAGCAAAACAAATAGTAGTCTGAATTGCAGCAAAAATAATTCTGACATACTGCTGCAATGTAGGAAAGTTTCACAACTATACCTTTCATTTTCATAGGACTGCTGTTCTTTTATAGAATTATACTGGCATTTTTTGGTCGTTGTTTTCTTATAAATGTATATTATACTGTAAACTTGGGAATCCTTTAATTTATTCATGAGGTAGAATTTAATATGGTGATTTCTGGCCTTTATGAGTTGAATCTTATATAGTGTGGTTCTAATGGTGATGGCAACGATTTTGTGTTGGGGGGGGGGGGTTGGGTAAGCTATCTTATTTGAGCACAACCATTCTAATCATATCCTCAGTTATTCATTCTTTATTCAGTATCTGCATCATGCTAATCACTAATGCTTATCACTGAAAGTCTATGCATTTCCAAAATTATAAAGTAAGGCAAAGCAGGGCAATTCTTTTCATTTCCAGTGACTAGAAGAAGTTGTAGAAGAACAGGTCTTTTGGTTCTCCAAACCTGATTGTGTTTTAAACCTCTGCATATGGCTATAATTACAGTCAAAGCATAATTTGGCAGTGGTAGCAGAATGAGATTTAAACAAATCGATGTTACACTACAGTAATTCAAAATAAGCTTGTTGCATTTGTATTATGGTATGTAATCATAATAAGCAGCACAGTGAATTAATAAAATCTTGTCACTAAAAATAAAAAGGAAATAATCAGTGAGATAGAGTTAACTTAACAGATTACTGTAGTCAGCATCCTTTCAACCTAGAAATGGGAATGTGAAGGTCACCCCCATCTCAGATGACAAACGTAGAACATTTTGTTGGTAAACAAATTAATCTTTTGAAAGGTCACCATTTGTTTTAAGTTTTTATCCAGTTCTTGTCATCTGGAATTGGAGATTGACTGTCATTTTGCTAGGTAGGGGTGCAGCCGAAGCTGCTGAAGCTGTTTCTGTACATATCAGCATTCCTTGACAAAACTCAGTGCCTGATTG
The DNA here is from genome assembly GCF_929443795.1 of Astur gentilis. NCBI lineage: Eukaryota > Metazoa > Chordata > Aves > Accipitriformes > Accipitridae > Astur > Astur gentilis. Next base: position 24,374,771 of record NC_064889.1, read on the forward strand.
TGATGCTATGGGCTGCTGGTTTACAGCTGTCTCCGGACAAGAATGGAGGCCCACCCCTGAATTCCAATAAATTGGTCCTGTATACACTGCCTCGTGTAAGCTGGCCCTTTGCCCACAAGTAAAATGTACTGTAGTTCAAGCCAGCAATTATCTTTCTTACTTCCTTCTGTGCTGCTTCTGTTGCCTTTTTCAAAAAGCAGATGTGGGATTCACCGAAGTTCTCCATCTATTCTCTTTTGCACCTGTTATGCCAGAATTTTGATAGAGGTAAATTTCTGGGAGAGCTAGCAGTACACCATAAAAGGAGCAAAGCTTGATTTTTCCATATACATGGAAAATTGTCAGTTCAGAGCCATGTCTGGTTACTTTAAGAGCTTAAAGTAGGTAAGAATAACATATAAGACCTGTTGTTAATGATGCCTAGTTGCTCTATTCCATTTAAATGGGACTTTATTTTCTGTTACGTAAACAAAATCTGTGGGAAATAATATGTATTAATAGCTTAGTATTGCATCTAAGGGAAACTGTTTTAATCATTAAGTCGATAAAATGCTGGACGATGTAAATTGGAAGGAAAAGGACAAATTTTAACTTTCTGTACAATTTTCCTATTCAAAAGACAACCAGTCATAAAAATTGTTCATATTTTAAATCTCTTACAGAGACTGTTATAAATTTGACTCATCTGACTTTAGAATAGTTCCACTGACACTGGTGAGAATTTGTCCTTTACTTAGTATTCAGTATTTCTGCAGTGAATTCCATGTGCTGGTTCTTAGACTTGGAGGACCAAAATTAGGTTATTTGAAACCAGAGTTAAACACTTTATTTACTATTTATTAATAAGATTATTTGGCTTGACAGATATTTCGTCAGAACAAGATTGTTTTTTCCTATAGCAACTGACAGACGATGCAAGCATGAGTGAAGCTATTCTTTGATACTGCTTCCTTGCTTCGCTGCTCAGGGTGTAAATAAACACAGAAAAAATGCATCTGTTTAGACTGTAAGGCTGTGAAACTATAAAATGCAGTGAAATCCTACAGTAATTCTCATCTAGACAAAACCAAAGCTCACCTGATCTATTGTGGGTCGTACACTCAAGGTTGGACTTGATGTCCTTTGAGAGCAAAGAATGAAAATCACTTAGCATCTCTGCCTTTACTCCATTTGAGTTTTTTACAGTCTAAACTGATTTTCTCCCACTGCTTAAAAATTAGATACCACCTCCTCCTGCATGAACAGCAGGCTCTGTTGATTTGTAACACTTAGGGGACAGACCCATTGAACCCTCTCGGTATCCTTCCATACTGACATAGAAATTCTTCCTGAATTACTTATCAAAGCAGCTTTGCAGCTCTCTTAAAGTAAGTTTGTCTAAACTGTGCTTTCTTAGCTTGTTTATGTAATACTATGATCAGGTAGCTTCAAAAGCCTAGCTCAAGTCAAGATAAGTAGTACTTACTTTTTCTACTCCACTCGCAATGCTTGCTAACCTGTTGTAGAAAAAAATTAGATTGGTCTGACAAATTTGATCTTGACAGATCCAAGTTGCTCATTGATTTGCTCCTTTCCAGATGTTTATAATTAACTTGTCTGATTATTTGTTTTAAGAATTTTTCCAAGAACTGTAGTTAAACCAATAGGGCTAGAATTCCTCAACACATCTTTTTCCCCTTTCCAAAGATAGGCACTATGCTCTTTTCCAGTCTTCTAGTATATTTTCCATTCTACAAAAGTCCCACCAGCAGTTCTGAGATTGCTTTAGACAGTTATTTAAGTATCCTAGAGTGTATTTTATCAGGACCAGCCAATTTAAAAACTTCTGAGCACTATCTGATCTGTTTTGCCCGTAAGATAGCCCAAGACCTCTTCCATTTTACACTATAGTTGAGTTGATTCTACTCATAACTATCTGCTTTTTTAATGATAATTATGAATGTACTTAATGATGTCATTTTTAATTACCCAGAAGTTTCTTTCCACTTGCATCTCTTTTTGTCATACCTGTTTAAGCGAACAAGAAGCAGCCATCAATGTGCGCATTTTCTGTTTTCTGTATGCTTTTTTCTTTTGAGATCAACAAAGAACATATGATTCATCAAGTTTGATAACTTGCTATCCTTCCTATCTTGCTTCATGTCTGGAATAATTTGAGCTTGTTTCTCTAGTACTTTTTATCTGTGGAACAGACAGTTCAATGGAGTTCTGATTTCTTCCAATTAGACTTGCCTTCTACAAGCTCTTTCCTTTCAGTTTTGTGAGCTTATTGAAAACTGACCTTAGTTCCACTGATTTTATTTTGTTATGCTTCCTCCTTCCCTTTATAGGGATTATGACATCAAATCTTGATAGGAGCTTCTTAGTAACAAATATGAAGGTAGATGGCAATTTGGAGAAGATAATCATGAAATGATAGATTATTATATACCTTTTCTACCATTACTATCAAGCTCTGTGATTTTTCTGATATTTACTTACCAAACCTCATCTATGTAATCTTCCTGGTTGATAAACGGTAGTTTTGATACATGGTAGTACTCACCTTTTCTCTATATTTAATACTAGTCTCTATTCTTTTACAAGGGGAAAAGCATATTTATAAAGATATTTAAAAAAAGAAGTTGTTCTAGTTAAATATTGCTGTCTAGGTAAAAAGAAAACAAATAGAGAACTAATCAGAAAATCTCTGTGGTGTTACAAGTGCCCTATTTAAAATGAAGCAAAAAGAAAAGTCAAGTGGGAGAGGTTTATCCACAGGAGAAAAACACTTTAGAAAGGGTAATAGAATTGTTTTTCTCATGTCCCAGGTTAATTACACTCAGAAGTGCTTGAAATGAAAAAATAGTTTTTCAGCACACTCCAAGCATATTTTAAGGCAAGTAAGCCTTAGTCTGCACTGCAAATTAAGTGCTTCCTTCCAGCCCTATAAAACTGTACTTTAAAAGTACCCATGATGAAGCAAGCTGTGTGCTGACTTCAGTAAAGCATACCTGCTGAATCACAGTCTTCACAACAAACTTCACAAGAAGACATTATTCATGCAGGAAAATGTTTGAGGTTCCAATCACCTCATAGCAGCAACAGTTGCTTGGGTTCTGCCAGAGAGAAAGCAGGTGAGGTGCCTACAGTTAGTGTTGTATAGGGTGTGATCCTTTGCTTCCATGGTGTTTTGGGTCAGTCTACACTACAAACATTAAAATGCTAGTTAGGAGGTGCCAGTTCCAGAATATGTGGTATTAAATTCACCAGGTTTTGTATTTATGCCATAAAAGCTGTAGGTGTGAGTAAAGGTTTTAAATTGCGCTGACATAAGCAGATTGAAGTCTATTGAAAACCTTTTAAAAAGATGCAATCTTTTAAATATTTTTTTAAGTTAAATCCCTGAATAATGGTAATAGAACTATAAAATGATGCTAAAAGTAAACCTATTTTTTGCAGTACTTAATATTATTTTTAAGCTCTTATTGTTGTAATTGAGTTGGCTTAATTTTAGTGAAAATAACTGAAGGATGAAAGCATTTTGTCAAATTCTGCTTTAATATCTCACTGAAGTCTTCAAGAGGATAGCTAAGGCAGCAAATAGGAGGCTGAAACAACATAGAAGGGTGTACAGATTGGGTGGAATTTCCGTAACTGTTTTGGGTCAGCTCCATAGTTCCACTATGTTGCCTGTACTATGTAATGAAGCGAATCATAGTGGCACTGTGCAGAGTAAATGAGAGCTTAAATTACATCACAGTTGATCTGTCCTTATTTTAACATGACACCTGCCATGGACTTTATAGAATTAAAGGATACAGCAAAGAAGAATTAAATATCCATTTCCAGTTAAAAAAAAAACAAACAGAAAACCTCTAGGCTGCTTTTGAACTCATACACTCCACCTGAATCGCTTTTCTTTGTAGCTTACTACATCTCTATGAACACAAATGAAATATGTACGTTTCATAGTGCTGTTTATCCCAGCAAAACTCCTGAGATTTAAACTAGGATAAAACTGACCAATAGTAAAATCAGTGCTGCTTTACGGATACAATAGCAATAGCCTGAAAAAGGAGTCACTGTTTAATTAAATTTCTTTCATTTTATGTATTTTTGTTGTGTCCCCAACAAACTGCTGGGGCTGAGAGTGAGTAGAAAAGTGTGGTTTATTATTCCCTTTTCTCAGTATCAAGCCACTTATATGCCAGCTCTTATAAAGTTAATCTTTGTTACATGCTTATTGCTATTTTCTTGGAACACAAGGACATGAAGATTCATGCCTCTAGATCCCTTGAAGCATAATGCTTCATAATGGTCATAACTAAAATGAGTGGCTATGATTTCTCTGAAAGATTCTCTATTATGATAAAGTGTACATATTTTCTCTCTCCCTAATGTTTCTTGTGGACTGTGTTATACCAATTGGGAGGAAAAATTATAATAGTTTATTTTGATCTATCTCATTTCCCTATTAGGATTATAAGCAGTTCTTTAGAATTGCCTATCCCTTTCTATAAAGTTGATGGTTAATGTTATTCACTAATTATGACACAATAGTGCTCAAAGATCCCAATCATGGCCTGGATCCTATTGTACTAAAAGCTGTACACAAGCATGATAATTAGACATTAAAACCTAGTATTTTAAACCAGGAAGTTCCAATGTACTCTATAAAAGAGGTATATACCATTATTCCCATTTTGCAGATCTATCAATATTTCCTAGCTTTCTGACTTTATGTATTTAATATTATTTTAAGGTAGTTTATCATTCATAATTAAATAAGTTTTTAAAAAGCAAATAAAAAAAATTTCCAGTACATGGCATTAAGTTGTCTTCCATATAGCTCATCAGTAGGGTTCAAACATTTGTATCCAACGTAAGAATTTCTAACTATTAGACTAATGGAGTAAGCGATAACAGATTGTCACCCACAAAAGCACGGGATTTTTTTTTATTGGGTTTCACAGCTATTCGCTGTGAAACTATCAACTCCCTCCAAATTGTGAGGGAGACGTTCACTGTTGCATACAAACCTGTCTGCTTCCTTTTCTCAGTCTGCCCCAGTTTCCCCTTTTGCCATTTTTATCTTGCCCCAGTCTCTCTGTTCCTTGAGACTGTCTTCTGAGACTGCTTCCAGAACATATCCTGGTCTTACCTGCCTGATTCTCTGCCAGGCTCCCAAGCTATCTGCCAGGCTCTTTGTCCAGCTTGTCTCAATGTTCTTTCCTGAGCCTGTTGCTCCCAGGTCTTTTTCCTTGTCCAATCTGCCTGCTGGCTTTCCTCTTTGCTCAAAGACCCAGTATGCCCCGCCAACTACCTTTCTTCTTCTTGAGATTGATAATATATTCACACCTGTGTGTTGGCACTTATTTACCCTATTCACTCAAATTTAGTCACTTCCTTCTTGTGTTGCCTGGACCCAGCATGAAAGTTACTGGAGAACCTGTAAAGTTGCAGAGGGAGTTCTGAGCAACATATATTAGAGCACACCCAATCCCTAGGTAGTTTAGCTGCTAAAACTAACAAACCTTTATCTAGATTTCCAAAAATCTGTTGACAGAGTAAGGTTGGATAGTCTAGTGTTAAATTTTCCTTTTGCTTCATAAAACATTTGAGTTTATTTAAGTTGAATTTTTCATGTCTCTCTAGGTTCATCATTGTCTTATTTTTCTAGCATCAGCTAGGTGAAAGAAAATATAATCTTCTGCTGGTGGTGGTTCACTATCATCAAGTGAGAGATCTCAGTGATGTTACTTGCCTTGAAGTTGCATGTGCTGTAATGCTTTAAACCCACTGAATATCTAGCTCTCTTTAGGAGAACTCCTTTCTTTAGGAGTTGAGTACAACCTACATTGCAAATGGAATAGTATGTGTATTCCTAGTCAAAAAGAAACTGAAGATACTTAGGATACTGGAGAGAGAAAAAAATGTTAGATGATAACACGGAATTTTTGTATTTATAATACTGAAGTATAAGGTGGCAATATATTCTTTTCCCTGTGCAGTGTTCCATGATTCTATGTGCAATAATAACCCTAACAGTAAGACACATGATATCACTCTCCCAAAGTGATGTGTGTCACCAGTTGAATTCCTGGCACTTAGAACCAGCAGGTTCTGTTTTTTCAGGCAAGCACAGGTTAATTGGGGAAGTAAGGGAGCTTTAATTCCCACATTAGCACAGCCAGTGTGGCACATGTTTCACATCACATTATCAGGCTGTGTCATTCCCTGCTGTCCTTGAGGAACCCTGAAACTTCAGAAGTCTGTGATACACACTGTTCCCTGATTTGTGAGTAGTTTCACATATATTAATTCCATTGGTATTCTTTCTAATGAAAATTTATTTACATATTTGAAAGTACTTCCTTTTCTTTCTGGTACCTTGGCTGTGTATGCATTTTATATATTTAAAGACTGTTCTGTCAAGAAATACTGTGTTTACACTATAGTCATTAAAATTGAGCAAACTTCTTGTGATTCCTTTATTAACTAGTACACTGATTTTTGCATAGCAGAAGTCACAAGACATCAATTGGATTTAATTAACTTTATTTTAAATTACTAAAGTAATGACAGTAGACAATCCTGTAGCATGTTCATGAGTGCTTGTACTGATACATTATTAAATCTTAATGAAACTATTCATAGCAGAAATTATATTTATTATTTATTATTGCAGGAATAGAAAAGTGTGTCTTTGCAAATCCCGGATTTCTCTCTGTTAAAAGAAGATTCTGTCTCTTCCTAGATGTGTAGTCAGAAGATAGTGAAAGGTCATACAGTTAGCAACCTTTGCGGTTTTCCTGCCTCTCGCTACATGGATTCTCCCTTACCCCTGTTAGAAGAAAATATAACAACAGGTGAGTCACAGAAGCCCACCTCGGTACTGTTGCCACCAGATATATGCTACATAAGCAGTGTTGTTTGCTGTTTGCAGCAGATATCTGGTAATCAAATTTTCTGGCACATCAAAACTTGTAAGAATTGTGATCTCAAATGTTGCAAAGGTGTCGTGGTTTAACCCCAGCCAGCAGCTAAGCACCACGCAGCCGCTCACTCACTCCCCCCAGCACCCAGTGGGATGGGGGAGAAAATTGGGAAAAGAAGTAAAACTCGTGGGTTGAGATAAGAACGGTTTAATAGAAAAGAAAAGAAGAAACTAATAATTATAATGATAATGATAACAGTAATAAAATGACAACAGTAATAATGAAAGGATTGGAATGTACAAATGATGCACAGTGCAATTGCTCACCATCTGCCAATCGACACCTAGTTAGTCCCCGAGCGGTGATCCCCCGCCCTCGCTCCCCCCAGTTTATACACTAGATGTGACATCACACAGTATGGAATACCCCTTTGGCCACTTTGGGTCAGGTGCCCTGGCTGTGTCCTGTGCCAACTTCTTGTGCCCCTCCAGCTTTCCTGCTGGCTGGGCATGAGAAGCTGAAAAATCCTTGACTTTAGACTAAACATTACTTAGCAACAACTGAAAACATCAGTGTTATCAACATTCTTCTCATACTGAACTCAAAATATAGCACTGTACCAGCTACTAGGAAGGCAATTAACTCTATCCCAGCTGAAACCAGGACAAAAGGGTAGAGATCATCTTCAGAGTACTTACTCCGTGTGGTAGCTAACCTAGGACATAGCATATGTTATGCTGAGCATCATCCTCCCTGAGTCAGTTATATTGTAATTCAGAGTTCAGCTGCCACTGGAAAGAAGAATTGCGTGTGATGGAGGGTTCTTATATGACTAAATAACGTGGTCAAAATAAACGGTCACGATTAACATCTGGTTATTAATCATTCGATCTTAACTAGACCTGCACTTGGACTATTTTAGCAATCAGTCCATATTCATGATTACATTACATTTACAAGAATTAATTCTTATCCATTCTGCATATTAACTTGCCATTGTACAAGCATATAATTCCTTTTCAGAATCAGCAGCATTACAATATCTTTCATGTGTTTGTCAATTTTTATAGGCAAAGCTTACCTTCCTTGAAGGTAAAATACTGAATATTGAAAGATGAATCTTGAAATAAAAGAAAACCGCTGCATTTCTAGTTTTGATTTGGAATTGGAAGAACTTGGGTCTGCCTTTGTTTAATTCTTTATTGCTACTACTTTATTGCTACTACTTTATTGCTACTTTTTTCTTTCATAGCTGGAATAGATATGAATTGTTCAGTAATGTCATATTCTTGTAGGTGTTCTGAGCCTAACTGAGCAAAGGCTTGTCCCTCCAGCAGCAAAGATAACTCTCCAGACACCTCCTGTTGTATCCAAAGCAGCACCTTTCCATGAATTGCACAGGCAGCACAAGAAATCAGCTGTAGGTGAGTACAAAGGATTGATAACAACCATCAGTTGTGTCTCCAACTTCACTTTCAGGCCCTTGTTTTACCTCACAAGGTAACAGCTGTATAATGAGCACTCACTCAAATTTTTAAGAATTCTAAGCGCATAAAGATGTATGTGAGCATCCTGTGTCTTGCAACTGAATGGGACCCGGATTTCTTAATTCCTGTGAGGATTTGGTCCTTGTTAATTTCTGAGATCCTGGTAGGTTCCTACCTGTATGTTTCAAATTCTAAGCACCTGCATCTGAAGATCTGACTGTTGGCATTAGTGTAAAGCCAATGTTACTGTAAGTCATGACTTAGAAAGCTGATCAAGCATCTACTTTGCTAGGGTGATTATATGAATGCCTTCTGATAAGTGAATATACTCTGGGCAATGGGATTCTGATCTACCACAGAGTGTACTCAAAACTGTTGTTGCTACAGCTGCTTGTGGCATGTAACATCAGTATGGAAAGGAATGTAAACAAAGTGAGCAGTGGGCTCACTAGCAATCCCATAAATTTGAAAAGTTCTCCTAATGAAGAGGTGTGGTTGAAAACTGAAATTATATATGGAATAACCTGGAGTATAAGTGCTAATATTTTGACATTCTTATCCTGGGTATACTGTTGGCTGGCATACTACAAACTTTAGAACATTATAGATTAAAACTGAAAACTGCAACCCACTTGGACATGAGAGCAAACTGGAGCATGCCAGTACCTAATGGTAGGTGGCAGAGTATCAATTTGATGCTGTTGTTGCACTTCTAACAATGAAACCTGCGATCAATGTTTTTTTCTTTGGTACAGGAGAGTTTAGTAGTAGGGTGGACCGTGAGAATACAGGCACCACCGCCTTCCCAAACTCAAAGGAAGCAATTTATGGCACATATTCCTCTAGTAAAGGTAACATCGCACCACTTCCACCCAGCAGCTCCATGGTTTCAGCAAGGAAGTCAAAGCCGGTGTGGACATGTCCAGCTCAACAGTTGGAATCTGAGCTACAGATTCTGTCTCAGACACAGGTATTTAGACAGTGAGGATAATGAGGTTTTTATTAATCTTTTTAATACTGTCTTCACCAGAGATGGTTTAGGAAGTGACTGTAAATCACTGAAATTGGTACAGGAGGGTTTGAACCAAATCCAGTAAATAGTAAATATTGAAGTAAAATAGGAAATACTTGATATATTGTCAGTTTCTACTTTCTCAAGTCTTCTACTTAAATTTGTCTGGTTTTTCACAGAATCTTAGAAAATAAGTCTAGAAAGGATGTTACGAGGTTATCTAGACCTCCAGGCAGAATTACCTGTACCTGTAATATAGCAGACAGATGTTTTTCTAACCTGTTCTGAGAACTTTTGGTGATAGCAACTCCACAGTCTCCCTAGGCCATCTGTTCCAGTGCTTAACTAACTATCTTTACTCTTATAAAAGAGTTTTTTAATGTCTCATCTAAATCTCCCTCACTG